>NC_088387.1:72577500-73202500 GCF_037993035.2 Macaca fascicularis | reverse complement strand
TCTGAGTCTCTGCTTTTAGTTCTTTGGGGTATATACTCAGAAATGGAATTGCTAGTACAGCCAAACATTTTACTTTTGTTTTGCTTTTCAAAGTAATCTAATTTCATAGTTTTAAAAGTCAAAAAGTTCTAGATGGCTTATAACAAAGAACAGCAGTCACCTGTCCTGCCTCTCTTCACCCCGACCCTTTCTTCAAAGTCACCCACTTTAAACTCTTCAGCTGTTTGTTCTGTTTACCATATTTACAAATTTCATATGGATTTGTTGATATTCCTACACTGGCCATTATACTCATTTCCCACTATAGAAGATAGGCTTACTTCTTACATATCATTATGGTAGAGTGTTTGAAAAAGTGGCTACAACAAATTCTCCCATCCCTGTATGCATACCCCTTTCCAAATTGCCTTTATAGCTCCTCCTATCTAGAGGTAGGATCTGTTTTTCTACCCATACAATCTAGACTGGCCATATGATTTCCTTTGACCAAAAGAATGTTCTGGCAATGATCCTGTGGGATCTCCAAACCTAGACTTCAAGAGCCCTTTCACCTCTGCTCTTGGAACACTGCTCTGAGGCTGTCATGTAAACAAGCCCGATCTGACTGAAGGGTGATGAGATACTTGAAACACAGACAAGGTGTCCTAGCTGAGACTCTTAGGTCTACTAGTAGACAGCCAGCACCAGTCCCAAAACATGAGTGTGAGGTCATCTGGAGTCCCCCAGATAAGAGCCATATGAGTGAAGAACTGTCTGAGCCCTGTCCAAATTGCTGAGCTAGAGATTCATAAGCAGACTTCAGTTGTTTTAACTGTTTTGGGATCATTTATTACACAGAAATAGATTTCTGATATTATTCATTGCTCATGCATATTTCATCACCTTGTATCTTCCTAATATAATTTTATAATGCATTTGATCACATCTATATTCATTATTTTCATAATTAATAATTGTCAACATAACCACTGTGTTAACATTGCTCAATGCTGAGCCCAGAGCTATGTTATGAATGCCTCAACTTTTGGTTCTTTTTGTTTTGTTTTTAAATTTGCTTACCTTTCTTCCAGTCTCTTGCTAAGTCTTTCTATATCCTTCAATAACTCTATAAAATTATTCTCAATCCAATCTTCCTCACTATAAGCCTATCAGAAAATCTATCACTTTTATTTGCTTCTGGAATCCTGTCTCTCAGAGCCTTTTTCTTTTCTGCTTTAATCTGGAGTGGCTGCTCTATAAAATGGCTGCCCAGCTGTTGTCATGGGAGTTGCTTTCTTAATATAGTGGGAATTCTATTGACCTCCTTTATTCTGTGTCCGCTATTGTGTGGCTCCCGTGTCTTCCTCTTTCTTTTTGGCAGTATTTTGTTTTGTAGGAGCTTATCCTCTAGAAGTTTCCTGAGAAAGAATGCATAAGAAGTGTATTTTTCGAGACCTCGCATATAAGGAAATTACTCTATTTTCACTCTTGATTCATAGTTTGGCTGGGTATAGAGTTGTAAGGTAGGCATTTGTTTTTTCAGATTATTTTGAAGACATACCTCATTGTCTTCTGCTTTTCAGTGTTGCTGTTGAGAAGTCTGATGCCATTTTTATTTCTAGTTCTTTGTATGTAATTTATTTTTTCTTATTAGAATCTTTTCTTTATACTCAGGATTCTTAAAATTAATAGTCATGTCATGCTGTGAATTTCTTTTTCATCATTATGTTGGGCCTTTGGACTTCTCAATCTGGAAATTTGTTTCCTTCAGAAATACTCTCGTATTTTTTTCTTTGACAATTCCCCAAACCACCCTTTATTTTCTCTCTTATTAAGAATTCCTCATTTTGGATGTTTGACTGCTTAGATCTCCTAGTTTTTATTGATATTTCTTTTTGATTTACCTCCTATGAGACATCCTCACCTTTGTCTTTTGGTTCTTTTTTAAAATTTGAATGCTAGATCCACATATTCAACTGCTTGCCCATCTGCACGAGGTTGTTTTTCCAGACTTTTCTAATTCAATCTGTCCAGGACTAAATTCATATTTGGTGAAAGTCCTTGTTGTCTATTCTCTGGCTGAATGGAACTACCATCTTTCAAGGAAACACAGCTATCATTGACACCACTCATACTCATACCCTAATTCAAGTCCTCTTTATTCTGCTTTTTTAATGGTTCTTTAATATTAATTGCTCTTTGACACCCCTAGCTCTGCCCTAGCTCAGGCCATTGCTATGTCATTCCTGCATTATGACAATGCCTTCTCCACTTATATCGCTGATTCCTGGGTGACTCCAATCTGATAAATTTTTATATTGCAGCCAAACCTTGAAATTAAACTCGGATCATTTTCCCCACCCTTCACTATGCAGGCTTCTGTTCTACATTTTTTCTTACCTCTATTAAACTTTTCTTCTTCTTTTTTAATCTTGAGCATTTCAGTTGTCTATTCCCTTGCTTAGCTTCCACCCTAGACCCTGAATGACTTTAGGGCAGGATAATGGTTGTTAGCAAGTTCACAATAAATATTTATTGCAAAAATCTCTACCCCCTAGGGTAGAGCATTTGATTTTTGGATTACTCTTTCTGTTAGAATATTTTCCCTCATTCTGAGTTGGAATTTATTATCTTAGAATGTCTTCTAATTCATTATAATTGTATTCTGTGACTATAAGCCCCGGAATTTCTAGGACATTATATATGATTTCAAATACTTAGTATTTTGTAAGCTATCCCAGGGTCCTGGAACTTCCAGCTCTCTGTATTCAAACCGTATATCCTAGGTTAACTCTTACGCTTACAAGTGGCACAAAAACTATTTGTGTCTTGATTTTTGGTTTGGAAAGTTTGGGAACAGCACAGTAGAGAACCAATCTAATCCTGCCTGCTTACCACAGATATTGAAGTCAACAATTATGTTCCTCTTTTCCCTAGGTTGATTTGTTTCTTTTTTGGGTGAAGGCTCATAGATTACTCTTTACTTACCTCTGGATCTCTGTGCCCCTATTTAAAGTGTGTGGTGAACCCAGGTGATGCTACCTGTGCAGAACAGATCAGACAATCTTCTCCCTGCCTCTGGACAGTCTTCTCCCTGCCTCTGCTTTTAACACAGCCCAAGTTTGCTTTTGCTTTCTAGGTACAACCATATTATGTTTATGACTTTTAGGTTTTTCTTTTTTAATCTATGATATCAAGACATATTTTCTACATTGTACACTTGTGCATTGAGTTTATTCCTGTTAAAATACATCTGGTTGGGTTTGAACCATCATGTAATGTCACATTTTACTCTGGATCCCAATTCTACCACTCAGTGTATTATCCTGCCTTCTCAGACTTGTGACAATAAAATAATGTTAATTTGAGTTATTGGCCTGTGCCCAGTGTGGCTGGAACTTCGAAGGACATTTGTTAAAATAGAATTCTCCTTCTAAGTTGTTTTCCTCTGATGCTATTTGTCTTGTGAATACCTGTTTATGTGCTTGAATTTCACCCAGTATTATATTTTACAGTAGGAATTTGGGGTCAGAAAAGTATCTTTTGAGCTAACACATAGTTAAGGAATATAGTTCTGTAAGAAATAATTTTCCTCCATAATAGAATGGAGGCTGTAGTCCCATTCAAATACCTTTTCCAATATTTGTTCATAGTTCTTCTGTCATGTAAGCATTTGCAGATCCATTTTAGTAATAAGACAACTAGTTATAAATCCTCTGTCTCTAACCTGAATATTTTTTTAAAACCATAGACTTCAGTGTTCTCAGGGGCAGGGGCATGGATGCTTTTTACTTCTCTATCAGATTATCCCTTACCCGCTTGCCCCCAACGACCCCGAAAAAAAAACTTCCCTAGATAAGTAAACATTTTTCTCTCTCCTATGTCTATGCTTTCTCATATGCTAGCTTTTCTTTCTGGAATGTCTCTCCCTTCCCCATTTGCTGTGGGCTAAAATTCCCATTCTTTCTCAAAGCCTAACTTAACTTTCACATCTTTGAGAAGCCTGTCTTCATATGTAGTCAAGCCTCAATTTTTCTTCACCTTGAATTCTTAAGATACTCATTATGTTAACTATTTTTTCTTGAAACTGACTTGAATGGCTGGGCACTGTGGCTCCACCTCTAATCCCAGCATTTGGGGAGACTGAGGCAGGAGGATTGCCTGATCCCAAGAGTTTGAGATATTGACTTTAATGTCACATTGTTTTCTTATTTAGAGGGTGCTAGTATTATTTCCTGAGATGGATTATAAACTGAGGGTGGGGACCACTTCTCCTTTTTCTATAAGACTCCCTACTATTCTTTGCAGAGTTTTAGGCACATTACGTTAATCTAATTGGATTGAAATTTTGGAAAACTTGAGGAAAGGAAATGAATCTAAGAAATCATGGCTGAAGAATCATTACTTTTCTTTAAAAACAAGCACATGGAAAGAAAATGCTCTTTGAAATCTTTAGAAGAACATGTCTCAGAGCTGCTGCAATTTTTCACAAAAGCATTCTAAGTCTAATTTGAACATCTGCTATCACAAGAATTTTACATCCCTTCTGTGGGCTCATGAGAAAGGGCCATGAAGGAGAGGCTGTGATGGATAGTTCAGGGAGCCTCACCCTAGCCTTGGCACAGGGCAAGGCTATGAAACTGCACTTTTCAAGAGCTAGCAGGGAAGATTTGGAATTTCTCCTGTTAACACAAGGGACACATAATTTGATTTTTTATGTTTTGTACTTTTTTTTTGCCAGGAAAAAGGAGAGTCCTTGGATATTTTAGGAGAGTTTTATCACCTCCAACCATTTGGTTTCAAGGTAACAATACATGCTTCTTTCTTCTACCACCCTTATTCATTCCAACTCATCTGGGAGGTCAATGCAGAAGGATTAGGTTTGACTCTGTTTAAAAAGCCCAGTTTATAGTTAGCCTAAGCAGGTCATTTTTACCTTATAGAGCCCTACTTAAGCAATGGAATCAATCACTTTCTTCATTAGATGTTTGACATTTATTAAAATCGTGTATTGTGCTATGTATTATAATTGAGCCACTATCCACTATGAGTGATTTATACCTTTTAAATATGTTTTTTATATATATATATATTTTAAGGGTTTTTCTAATATAGTGAAGAATTAAATTTACTCAATGAGAGGTCTGACCTTTGTCCCTGACCCTGGAAGATAATCTCTAACCCTTGGACTTTCCAGAGTGATAAGAGTGTCTTTGCTATTCATAGCGGATTCCTCAGACTGCACCTGACCTGATAGTGTATGCCAATGAGATGACTCAGGGGGAGGCTGTCCATGCTAGAAGTGCCAAGCAGGTGATTAGAGGGTTTGGGCTTTCAACCATGTGATATCAGCCTTACCTTTTGGGAGGAGAGGGAGGCTGGAGATTGAGTTCATTCAGGAGGGTGCTGATTCAATCAATCATGCTTATATAATGAAACAAACAAACAAAACCCAAATACTCTGGACACTGAAGCTTGGGTGCCCTTCCCTGGTTGGGAATACTCTGGGTGAATTGTCACACATCAATGCTAGGAGGGTAACAAGTCCCTGAAGATAGTGGTAGCTTTGTGTTTGGAAGTCTCCCAGATCTCACTCTGTGCTTCACTGTTTCTTTGGCTGGCTCTAATTTGTATCCTTTTGCTATAATAAAACTGTAATCCAAAGTGTGATGTTTTCCTGAAATCTGTGAGCCATTCTAGGAAATTGTTGAACCTGAGGGTGATTGTGGGAATCCCCAATTTTGTAGCCAGCTAGTCTGAAGTGTGGGTGGCCCTGGGGACCTCTGAATTTGCTGTCTTGACCTCTGAACCGATGTCTGAAGTGAGAGCAGTCTTGTGGAGACTGAATCCAAAGACTGCCTTTTCTCTAATTCACTGTAGTAGTCTATCAAGAAACAGGAAATAGAAAGAAGAAGACAAAAAATTTATGTCAAACCATGAAACTCAGGTAACTCAAGGTAATTTTTTAACTCTATTTCTCCTACAACAAAGCTGGGAAAAGGCTGGGAAAAGGGTATTTTTTTTTTTTTTGTCTGTGATTCATCTGTTGAACTTAATGCATAAAACTTTTGAGAAAGTGCCCTTATTTTTCTAGGCAGGGGACATAGCCCACACCCTTTAGGTATTTAGGATCAAAAATGTTGGAATCCTGAATGGTGGTGGTGATGGTGAAATAATTCCAAATCTCTTCTCAAGGTGGAGCTCATTGGGCATCTCTTTTCTTGCAAATGGAGATGCAATGGGAATCACAGGATCTGTACCTCTTTAAGATAACTGTAAATAGCCAATGAGACAGAGAAAGCTGCTATTTAAAAGCTAAGTGCAGTTGTGAGGAATGGGGTGGGCTAAAATGCTTTCCTAGGGTTCTCTGTTTTGTCTTCTAAGCTCCCAGACCTAGGAGGACCTCATTCCTTATTTTTCTTCTTCTCATCTTTCCCTTTCCCCAAATTGGCCTTTTGCTATTTGCTCTCTCTTCCCTTCTTATCACCTATGTACTCTGATCATGTTTTGATGCTCTATAATGATCCACCCATTGACAGGGATATTTGCATTTTTCCTTCCTTCCTTCCTTCCTTCCTTCCTTCCTTCCTTCCTTCCTTCCTTCCTTCCTTCCTTCCTCCCTCCCTCCCTCCCCCCCTCCCTCCCTCCCTCTGTCCCTCCCTTCTTTCTTTCTTTCTTTCTTTCTTTCTTTCTTTCTTTCTTTCTTTCTTTCTTTCTTTCTTTCTTTCTTTCTTTCTTTCTTTCTTTCTTTCTTTCTCTTTCTTTCTTTCTTTCCTTCCTTCCTTCCTTCCTCCTTTCTTTCTTTCTCTCTTTCTTTCCTTTCTTTCTCTCTTTCTCTCTCTCTTTCTTTCTCTCTCTCTTTCTTTCTCTCTCTCTCTTTCTTTCTTTCTTTCTTTCTTTCTTTCTTTCTTTCTTTCTTTCTTTCTTTCTTTCTTTCTTTCTTTCTTTCTTTCTTTCTTTCTTTCTTTCTTTCTTTCTTTCTTTCTTTCTTTCTTTCTTTCTTTCTTTCTTTCTTTCTTTCTTTCTTTCTTTCTTTCTTTCTTTCTTTTAGATGGAGTCCCACTCTGTCACCCAGGCTGGAGTGCAGTGGCATGGTCTCAACTCACTGCAACCTCCGACTCCCAGGTTCAAGCGATTCTCTTGCCTCAGCCTCTTGAGGAGTTGGGATTACAGGTGCCCACCACCACACCCGGCTATTTTTTTTTGTATTTTTAGTAGAGACGGAGTTTCGTCATGTTGGCCAGGCTGGTCTTGAACTCCTGATCTCAGGTGATCTGCCTGACTCAGCCTCCCAAAGTGCTGGGATTGCAGGCGTGAGCCACTGCACCCAGCTGATATTTGCATTTTCACAAGAACGAAAGTCTTAAACCTAGAGATCAAGCATGGAAGGTGGAATTTCCAATCTCATTTGCTGTGAAACTATAGATTCAGAGGCCTGAGAACTGCTCTGTGGAAGTCTTCTGCCCAGGCGGACTTCCACACCTCACTCACCCTAATGCTGTGTTTCAGTGAGAACCTCAGGCTACCGAAGGGGCTATTTTTCTTCCTTGAGCTGGCCTGGAAAAGAGAAATTAATTTTGGTAATACTTTAGAGAGAAGAATATAGGAAATTTGTAGGTGATTCATGAATCATGTTGGCTCTCAGCAGCAGAATTTTGAGGTGATTCTGGAGAGCGTGACCTTGAGTAAGCCCTTCAGAGAAGGTGGATTGAGGCCACAGCTAAATAAATTGAAATTGAGTGAAATCAAGCTAAAAACAGTGGCAGCCAGCCTTAGAGGCAGCAGTCCGCCTGTGTAAATACACAGAAAGACCTGTGTCTTTCCACAAACAGCTGTGGAATCTTGGACAAATCGCTGTTCCTTTTTAGACTTGGTTTTCTCTGGCAAGTCAGGTGTTCTTTAAAGACCCTTTAAGCTCTAACAGTGTCATGATTTTTTAGTCCAGGGATGAGCTTAGGAACAAGAGAGATAGCCATCATAGAATAAAAAATTTATATGAGGTAGGCTACTTTGGAAGCCCAAATACAGTGTTTGTGGCCTGGAAATTTTACGTACATACTCTCTGCTTTGGTACAAAAGGAGAAGAACTAGCCAGGGATCTGAAATCCAGTGCTTTTTTGATGGTGGGGCCAGCGGAGAAAGTAGAAAGTGGAACTGAATGCAATTGGTGAGGAGAAACGGACAATAAGAGCCATTCTTCAGCTTTCTTCCTCCTTCTATTGCTGCTGCATGGAGAACCTCACCTTTAAAGAAAAGAATATCTGGAATATTTGTCCTTTATTATTTTATGAATGTTTATTATGACAGCACGTTCTAACCAATAAGTTTATGTCCAGGGATGGTCCTCTGAACTGTGATAGTCTTTGTCCATCTTCAAAGTTCTCTTACCTCTTCTTGTGATCTCTTTCATCATGCATTCTCAATGCCACCCTGAAAGGAAATGATACCTTCCTAGTTAGTAGCAGCAAACTCTAACTTTTCTGAAGTTGGCCCTACATGGAGGAGAATCTCTTGTGGGGTAGGACTTTGGGGGATTGGACTCATAGATTCATCTTGCTTTTGAGGTTTGTTTCTTGGATGAGACCAACACAAGTGGCCTCATGAGTACACTGATCCAAGTGAGATACAAGTTTCCTTTCCCTTGATTTTCAGTAGTCCAGCTGAGCCAAGACTAGATATTCTCATGAGTAGGACTGGAGTAGACCTAACGCCACAAGCAGGATAGTAGTGTGGTGCTCTTCCATCTGATATATCTTTGCAAGTGATGTGTTTGGGGAGCAGAGAGAAACACTTGTGGTAGTAGCACTTAACCTTTCCTTGATGATCCCTGAGTAATTTAACCACTAACCCACATCTTCATACCCAATTCGGAAAATCAAAAGTCCAACAATTAACCAGTTTTACCATTTTTGGAAGACCTGACCCTCAGGGTCTCTCTCAATCTTTCCTTCCCAAATGGTTTTCAGTCAGTACGCTTTCTCTTTTAGAGGAGCTTCAGTAAATACAATTTTCTCCTTGCTGAATTTCTGGCAATGTTGTAGCCCCTTCAAGAGGGACATTTCAGGCAGTTGCTCAACTGATTTGGTCTCTCACAAGCTGAGGATCAAGTAACTACCATACAAAGAACACTATGAAATTTTATTTTAAATAGATCTTTTTTTGAGTGCAGACAGTTCCTGCCCTACTCTTCAGGTATCTTTGGGAAAAACCCAGCCTGGCCCCTTTCATTTCAAGTCGCTGGTCTCTCTTTATGGGGAGGACATTATCTTTGTACATACCACCTATGGATGCCACCCAGGCATTTAGACTCTGATGTCTAGATCTTTCATTTCTGGTTTCTTCTCATAGATTAGCCTGTACCATTATTACTGAACACTAACAATGACCCTCCATGAGGCCATATCTATTTCCAGGGGTGGCCTTCATAGAATGATCAGTCTCCATGGAGTAACTACAACAGAATATAATGTCATAACCCCAATAGTCATATCACATTTACAGTAATGAGGAGCGTTTTTCTACACATCCCACTCCCAATGACTGCCTTGAGCAGTCAAGATGCCTTCACTGCTGCTGTTCTAAACCTCTTTATTCCTCTTCTTCCACTTACAGCAGAACCCAAACTCTTTTTTCAATAAGCTGACTCTTAGAAAAGAACTGATAAGCTAAATTCCAAGAAGGTGCTCCTGGCTAAAAACAGCATAATAGATAATTTAACTTTGGAGTAACAATGCTTTAAATTCAAATGAGCCAGGCTCTAAAAATGAAGTTTAGTGATTGTTACAGGCCACTAGGAAGATATTTTGGGTCTGAGAGACTTCCCTGGTTTCAACTTAAATCACACACAATAAGTAGAAGCTTATTCCATTTATGCCTGCATGATGCCTGCCTTTTGGCTTGTTGGTTGGGCTATTCTTTAATAGAGTGAGGGGAGATTTGGAAGAAGTAGGTTCCTACTAGACAGTCTCTCATTCCACCATTATTGAGCTTCTTACAGTGCTGTGTGTGTTAGGAGGTGGTAGGTGGTGGTACACTGCAGTGTGCTGGAAGGTATTCCAAACCTTAGGGTAAACATGGCAACCCTTCTTGGAGCATAAATCTCTTCTTGAATATGTGGGGAAAATAAGTGCAGTGAGATTATTTATTGAAACTTTAATGTGTATTTTGTGTTGAGGGCATGGAAGCTTCAGAAAGAATGAGAGCTTTTTCTTTTTTTTTTTTTTTTTTTTTTTAAGTTTTCCTGAATTCTGAGAAGGCTATTGTTGTTCTTGTTGCAGTAGCAGCTTGAAGATAATCTATCTTTCAGGCTTTTCTCAAAACCCTAAACTCTTTGATTGTGCTAAGGGCATGTGTGTGTATATGCAGGGATGGAGGGATGTGAAGAAAATAGTTGGAACTAACAGAGAAAGGAGATTCTCAGAAGCCTGGGAAGGGATGCAGGGCTATGAGGGACCTGGTGCCCCTATCCCTGATTGCCAACTGAGAACTGCAGAGGGTAGGCTGGCCTTGGGTGCTGGGCTTTAGCCTCAGCAAAAGTCCCAGTGGTAGAGCTGAGGCTTGGCAGGGAATGTATGGAGCTTCCTCACCCGCTAACTCCAAGGGCCATGCACAGTTGGGCAATGAGCCCAGTAGTGATAACCAGTACAAACCAAGGACTGAAGGCCCTTCCTCAAATACCCTGTCCCAAATACCCTGAGACTTTGACAATACTCTGGGAGATATAGATATGCATATAGAGTTACAGGATTGACTAAGATAATTTCTTGCCAATCTGGCATAGAGAGGAGGGGGCCTACATTAGATTTAGTTTTGCAGAAAAAAAATCTAATGTTTGTGAAAAACTTGGTGTATTGGTTATTTATTGCTGTGTAACAAATTACCCCAAAATCTGGTGTCTTAAAATACCAAACCCTGTAATCCCAGCAATTTGGGAGGCTGAGGTGGGTGGATTGCTTGAGCTCAGGAGTTTGAGACCAGCCTGGGCTACATGGTGAAACCTTGTCTCCACCACCACCACCACCACCACCACCACCACCACCACCAACAACAACAACAACAAAAATCAGCCAGGGGTGGTGGTATGTGCCTGTAGTCCCAGCTACTAGGGAGGCTGAGGTGGGAGGATCGCTTGAGCCTGGAAGGCGGAGATTGCAGTGAGCTCATATTGCCCCACTGCATTCCAACCTGGGTGACAGAGTAAAATCCTGTCACAAAACAAAACAAAAATCCTGTCACAAAATGAAACAAAACTGAATGTTTAGTCAGATGCCACTGGCTCAGGGTTTCTCACAAGATTGCAATCAAGGTGTCAGCTGGGATTGAAGTCATCTCAAAGTTTGACTAGGGGAGGATCTGTTTTCAAGCTCACTCATGTGGCAGGCCTCAGGTTTTCTTTGGATATTGACTGGAAACCTCATTTCCTTGCTCTGTGGACCTCTCCATAGAGCTATTACTCACAACATAGCAACTTGATTCCCTTAGAGAAAGGGCTGAGAGAGGGAGAGAGACAGAGAGAGAGAGAGAGAGAGAGAGAGAGAGAGAGAGAAGAGAGGGGCATAGATTGGGAAAAAGAAAAGACAAGGTGTGGGGAGAGAGAAGGAGAGATGAATACAGAGGCATAGTCTTTTTGTAACCTTATCTTGAAAGTGGCATTCCATGGCTCTGCCACATTCTATTAATTAGAAGTAAGTTGGTAGGTACAGGTCATATACAAAGAGAGGAAGTACAAGGGCATGAATACCAGTCTGTAAGGTGAATACCACCATACAGACTGCCAAGTACTCCTGAGTTTGAGAGGGCAATTTTGTTCCCTCTATACATAAGCAAACATAATTATGTTATGACATAGAATATGTGATTCTGGAGTTGTTAATTCATGGATTCCTAGTACAAAGCATTTTGGAAACTTTGCATTCATATGGTTCCTATACTTAAGGAATTGGCCCAAGTAGTGCTTCTACTTGAAGGACCTGTTTGCTATTTGGGGGCTGTGAAAAGACTGTAGGTAGGTGAGAAGGAAAAGACAACATGTTTGCAAAATACTTTGTTTTGCTGAATACGATGGAAGAGAAAAAGGAGGAATAAGGCATGGCCTTGCTCTCAGATGTGACATGGTTCAGTTGGAATCTAGAAGGCAGAATAGAAAATAGTGCTAGATTGAATTTAAGCCAATGATCACAATAAATGTTCATACCAAATAGTGATAGATGGGTGAGGCAGGGCAGAATGTCAGAGGGCCCCACCTAGTATTGAGGAAAGATTTTGAAGTAAAGGTGAAATGTGACCTGCATTGGAAATTGTGGGAGTGGAAGTGGGGGCAAACAATGTGGGCAGAGGCTTAGAAAGTGGAAGAATGATGTATTTGGAAACTGACTTAGTTGGAGGGCAGGTTTATGTGGCGTCTGGGTCCTGGATTTTTCATCATTGTTTGTTCCTTATCTTCAGCGTGTGCTTTGGGGGCATCTCCTGCCTGCATAGCTCTGTCCTTGGTGGCGATGGAGAGGCCAAGAGCCCGGGGTGACCCTGGAGAACATGGACCTTCTTTAGGGAGCTTCTTGGGGGGCCCAAGATTCCTTAATGCCCTATCTGATGTCACACTGATCACTGCTGTGATTCCAGGATGGAAAACTGAATAAGAAGCATTTTTTATTTCTCTGGAAGGGATAGCCTTTGGGGGCAGAGGGGAAATTAGCTAGAAAAAAACCAAATAGGCTTCTCTGAAAAAACAATGTTTAATCAAGGATCTTGAGGAAATAACCAGCTGTTTTATGAGCTAATTGGCTATTCTTTTGGAAAGAGTTAATGTACCACAAGGAGCACAATTATTTTTAGAATCCTAAGGAAGCAGGGATTTGTTTGAAGCTCCAGATTAAAGGTGGATCCAAGGTTCTATGAGGTGATGGGCAAAGACACCAAATTAAAAGTTTTCTGAACTTTGAATTTGTGTGATTTGTAATGAAGAGGGCCTGTTTTATTTTATTCATTTTATTTCCTAGATCGCTTGTCAGAGCTTAGATGTCGCACTTTGGGGATTTAATGAGTTGACATTTTCACAGGTAATTAATTTCTGCTCAGAATGGGGCCAGTGTCAGCTCATTGTTCCTTTCTGATCCAGAGCCAGAAATGTGAGATCTGAGTCCTGTTCATCTAACTTTCTCAGGAGCTGGCACTGGGCAGAAATGGGTGCCCATAGGTTGGACCACTTTTGGGGTCAAGGCAGTGGTTGGTTGAGAGATGAGTCTTGCAGAATGACATGGGCCCCAGAAAATGTTGGGAGTTGAAATCTCATGTCTCTGTTCACCCAAACAAACACAGTTACTTTGTCTTTTCCTGGTTAAGTCATGAAATCATTTTTAAAAGAATCCAGCAAATATACATTAATATTTATCTACATACTATTTGCTTACTCACTCACTCACTTACTTAAAATATTTAGTTTAATTTTAATCTGATTTTTTAGGGGAACTAAAATTTTTTAGGGAACTCCTGTCTGTTGACGTAGAGCCAAGACTCCTCTTTAAGGATGTGTTGCTAATTATAATTTTGTGTTGTCTTTCTTGTATAAACATCTCCCCTAAATACATCATCTCTGATTTCTAATTTTAGGTTTTAAAAAAGTGGAGTGAAAGTTATAGACACTTGCAAGGTAAAATCTTAATATTTTATGATTATGATTATCGTTGTCTCATTCACATCTGACTCACTAATAGTTTTTATTAGCATGGTGTGATGGATATTTTTCAATGTATTCTATTAATTTTTAAAATAGAAACATTCTTCCTTTTCACACTCATTTTATTAATATATACAATATTTTATTAGATATTTACATTAACACGTGAAACTGACAAAACACATTTGGTAACAAACAATTTACTCTTGGAAAGAATACAACTAGATTGGTGAGATGCAAGGATGTATTATTATTTATTACTTGTTAGCTTTGAGCTCAGAGTGCTGTATGTTTTAAAGGGAATGAAGGATGTCAGCTCATCTAGAATATGGGTAAGCAAAGTTTTTCCATAAAGGACCACATAGTACATGTTTTAGGCTTTGCAAGACTCTCCAGTTTCTATGGCCAACTACTCAACTCTTCCATCATAGCACAAAAGCAGCCATAGCCAATGTGTAAATGAATGAGTGTGGTTATATCCCAATAAAACTTTGTTTCCAAAAACAGGCAGCAGATGGGATTTGGCCTGAGGGCCGTAGTTTGCCAACTCCTGATCTAGGGTACTAGTTAAGCTGAAGTAGATTAAGAGAGTTGCTACTCCTCTTGATTCACTCTACCAAATGTTTATTAAATGTAAATTGCATGCCTACCTTTTCATATCAGTGATAGACAGAGTAAGAATGTGGCTCATTCTTCCTAGCTGTAATGTGATGCATGCCTTTGTATTCATTCTTCCGTGGGCTTGATGTCCTTTCCATGCCCTTTTCATCTCCTGGCACATTTCTGCCTATCTTTAAAAACAGCTCAAAAATTATCTCCTCAGGGAAGCCTTCCCTGTCTGCTGGGCCAACTTCAATGGCCCTTCTCTGGGTTGTTGCAATTGTCATCCCCTGCAATCCTCCAACCTAGTGCTTATCATGCCGTGTTGTGAAAAATGGGCTTCATGTCTCTCTCCTTCAAACCTGTGACCTTTTCGAAGGCATGAACTGAGACTCAGTCATGTCTATATGCCTTTGTACATAGCAAGCGTTCAATAAATGTTTGTCGAATAAATGACAGAATCAATGTGGCAAAGCATGAAATAAATAGACTATATGAATAGCCATTGCTATTATTTGTGTGTATGTATTTTGACCTTATAACTTTTCTCTTTTATTTATTCACTAAGAAGATGGAGGGAGTGTGGCAGCAGATCTTGATAAGTTTTCCCATAAAAACAAATTTACTTATTTGTTATTTATATACGTTTAAAAATTTATATACGTTAAAACATGAAAGTACTATGTGTATATAGCTTTAAGGTCAAATTGTGCTACAAGATTTGTGAGGCAGGCACTCGTTTGGCTATTTGCAGCCATTCTCAACCCCTTTCTCTGTTGCTTCCTTTCTACTATAGAGGATGAAAATCCAGAGTCTCCCTTCACCCTTCACCAGCCTCTCTCATAGGCAAGGGTGGCCATGTGACCCATTCTGGCTAATAAGATATAAGGGGAATTCTACTCAGGTCTTCCAGGAAAGATATTTTCCTTTCTAATTGTGGTGAAGACTGCCAGGTATCTGTTATTTTGTTCTTCCTTTTTTTTTTTTTAATAGAACTTTTAAGTTTTATCTGTGCATATGGCTACTAGGAATAAATACTGCATTTTTCAGCCTCTTTTGTAGCTAGTTGTGGCTTTGTGACTAAATCCTGGCCAGCAGAATATAAGCAAAAGTGTTTTGTGGCAACTTTCAGGAAATTTCATCAAAAGAAAGCTCTCAAGGGTCCTTTTTATTCCTCCTTCCTCCATCCTGCTGCCTGTAATGTTGACATGTTGGCTGGAGCTGCTGTAACCTTCTGGAACCATGAAGTCACCTTGAGAAAGGAAGCTGTGACTACTAGAATGACAAGAGAGAAGGAGCCTTGTTCTCTGAAGGGATCACAGAGTAAGTAGAACCTTATACCAACCCTGCACTACCTACCTCCTCCAGAGTGGTGAGAACAAGATTTTGCCTTGCTCTAGACATTCTAATTTTGGGTCCGTATCACTCATTACCAAAACTAATCCTAACTGATACACTAATGAGAGGGAAGAGTTACATGAAGACAACTTTCTTGCTCAGTCACAGGCAATCTGTCTCCTGTGGTCTGCCTGCAAACACAATGTTTGCAGCTGTGGCAGCAACCTTGCTGCCCTGAGTGAGCAAGGTTGAAAAGCAACACACTGAGGATGGTGGAGCAGAAAGGTGGAAAGCGATGAGTCCTCAGTGATGTCACTGAGCTGCCAAGTCCGTCTATCTCTGTACATTTTTTTAAAAAAGTAAACAACAAGTATCCTCATGTAGTAAGCCACTGTTAATCCACTTTCCTGCTACTGGTATCTTAATTAACTTAGTTTACACAAATCAGTAGTCCCTTGTCTCATGCTTGCTCATCCTGATTCTGTCTCTGGCAGGGAACCACTTTCAACGCTTAGCTGCTTTTCTTTGCTGTTTAGCTAACTGTGTAAAATAAAAGGATGATGATTTTGCTCTCCTGAATAACTCCTTTTACACACTTCCTTAATGTCTTAATGTTCCTTCTTCTGTCTCTCAATATAGCTAAGCCACTATTTTTGTTCATCATGACTTTGTCAATATTATTTGAAGCTGAGACATAGTGTTCTACAACATCATTTCTTTTCTTTCTCAACTTTTGCCTTGGAATTGTTAATTGACTTCCTTTATCATTTGCTTAGTTTTCTAGGTATCTATCAATAATTCATTCCTGTATATTTCACTAAAGCTATAAAACTCATTTTACTCCATTTAAACACACAAAGTAATCGAACAGTTCCTTTATTCCTGTAGGAGACATCTCCCTGGGAGCCTCTAGTCAACTACCCCAAATGTGGACTAGCTGCTATCTCAGTTTGCTGCCCAGTTATCATCTTAGGATTCTTTTGACCTCCTTCCTGTGTTGGAGTCCCTATTCTTGATCCTCGTCTCTTTCTTTCCTAGTTTTCTCAGTTGTTTGGCTGGAACACATTTTGCTGTAGCTTTCTGAAAAAGAATACATGGGCAATTTTCTATTTTTTTTTTTTTTAAAGATTGAGCATGTCTAGAAATATCTTTATCTGACCTTCTTACTTGATTCATGATTTGGCTGGCATAGAATTCTTGGCTGGAGAATATTTTCCCTCAGAATTTTTTGGCATCTTCTTTTAGCTTCTGCTGCTTTTAAGAAATAGGATGCCGTTCTTACCTGCTTTTTTTATTTGTCTGGAAGCTTTAAGCATCTTCTCTAATCTCCATTGTTCTGGAATTTCATGGGGATGGTTTGTGTCTTTTTTTTTTTGTTTATTTTACAGGATATTTACCAGGCCATTTCAATTGGAGACTCATGTATTTTAGTTCCAGAAAATTATTTGTGTTATTTCTTTGATTGTTTTCTTTCCTCTGACCTTCTGTACTGATTTCTAGAACTTACATAAATCTGAAGTTGGATTTGATCTTCTGGATTGACTCTATTTTCTCTTTTCTCTCTTATCTTCTACCTATGCCTTTTTGTTCTAATTTCAGAAATATTTCTTCAACCTTATCTTCTAATCTAGTAAATTGTATCAGTCCATTTTCATACTGTTGATAAATACATACCCAAGACTGGGTGATTTATAAAGAAAAAGAGGTTTAATGGACTCACAGTACCACATGGCTGGGGAGGCCTCACAATCATGGCAGAAGGTGAAAGGCACATCTTACATGGCACCAGACAAGAAAGAAAGAACCAAGTGAAAGGAGAATCCCCTTATTGAACCATCAGATCTTGTGAGACTTATTTGTTACCATGAGAACAGTGTGGGGGAAATCACCATGATTCGATTATCTTCCACATGGTCCCTCCCACAACATGTGGAAGTTATGGGAGCTACAATTCAAGATGAGATTTGGAAGGGGACACAGCCAAACCATATCATTCTGCCCCTGGCCCCTCCCAAATCTCTTGTCCTCACATTTCAAAACCAATCACACTTTTCCAACAGTACCCCAAAGTCTCAACTCATTTCAGCATTAACTCAAAAGTCCACAGTCCAAAGTATCATCTGAGACAAGGCAAGTCCCTTTTGCCTATCAACCTGTAAAATCAAAAGCAAGTTAGTTACTTCCTAGATACAATGGAGGTACAGGCATGGGGTAAATATAGCAATTTCAAATAGGAGAAGTTGACCAAAACAAAGGGGCTACAGGCCCCATGCAAGTCCAGAATCCAGCAGGGCAGTCAAATCTTAAAGCTCCCAAATGATCTCCTTTGACTCCATGTCTCACATCAAGGTTACAATGATGCAAGAGGTGGGTTCCCATGGTCTTGGGGAGCTCCTGGCCCTGTAGATTTGTAGGGTACAGCCCTCCTCTTGGCTGCTTACACGGGCTGGCATTGAGTGTCTGAGGCTTTTCTGGACACACGGTGCAAGCTGTCGGTGGATCTACCATTCTGAGGTCTGGAGGATGGTGACTCTCTTCTCACAGCTCCACTAGGCAGTGCCCCAGTAGGGACTCTATGTGGGGGCTTCAACCCCACATTTCCCTTTCACATTGCCCTAGCAGAGGTTCTCTGTGAGAGCCCGCCCCTGTAGCAAACTTCTGCCTGGACATCCAGATATTTCCATACATCCTCTGAAATCTAGGCAGAGTTTCCAAATCTCAATTCTTGACTTCTGTGCACCTTCAGGCTCAATACCATGTGAAAACTGCCAAGGCTTAGGGCTTGCAACCTCTGAAGCTAGAGCCCAAGCTATACCTTGGCCCGTTTTAGCCATGGCTAGGGCAGCTGGGATGCAGGGCACCAAGTCCCTAGGCTGCACACAGAAGGGGGCCCTTGGCTGGGCCCATGAAAAAATTTTTTCCTCCTAGGCTTAGGGCCTATGATGGGAGGGGCTGCTGCAAAGGTCTCTGACATGCCCTAGAGACATTTTCCCCATTGTTTTGATGATTAACATTTGGCTCCTTGTTAACTTACACAAATTTCTGCAGCCAGCTTGAATTTTTCCTCAGAAAATGGGTTTTTCTTTTTTATCACATTGTCAGGCTGCAAATTTTTCAAACTTTTGTGTTCTGTTTCCCTTTTAAAACAGAATGCTTTTAATAGCACCCAGGTCACCTCTTGATTGCTTTGCTGCTTAGAAATTTCTTCCACCATCAGATACCCTAAATCATCTCCCTCAAGTTCAAAGTTTCACAAATCTCTAGGGCGGGGCAAAATGCCACCAGTGTCTTTGCTAAAACATAGCAAGAGTCACCTTTACTCCAGTTCCTAACAAGTTCCTCATCTCCATCCGAGACCACCTCAGCCTGGATTGTATTGTCCATATCATTATCAGCATTTTGGGCAAAGCCATTCCACAAGTCTTTGGGAAGTTCCAAACTTTCCCACATTTTCCTATCTTGTTCTGAGCCCTCCAAACAGTTCCAGTCTCTGCCTGTTACTGAGTTCCAAAGTCGTTTCCACACTTTTGGGTATCTTTACAGCAGCACCCCACTCTACTGGTACCAATTTACTGTGTTAGTTCATTATCATGCTGCTGATAAAGACATACCCAAGATTGCGTAATTTAAAAAGAAAGAGAGGTTTAGTGGACTCACAGTTCCATGTGGCTGGGGAGACCTTACAATGATGGTGGAAGGGGAAAGGCATGTCTCACATCATGGTGGCAAGAGACAATGAAAGCCAAGCAAAAGGGGTTCCTCTTATAAAATATCAGATCTTAAGAGACTTATTCACTACCACGAGAACAATATGGAGGAAACTACCCTTATGATTCAATTATCTTCCACTGGGTCCCTCCCACAACACGTGGGAATTATGGCAGCTACAATTCAAGAAGAGATTTGGGTGGGGACACAGCCAAACCATATCATAAATTTAAAAAGTATGCCTTTATGATTTTAATTTCCAGCACATCTTTCTTGTTCTCTAATTATATTCCTTTATATGGCATTTTACTATCCATTCAGAGATTCCTTGTTCGTATCTTTGAGATAGCATGTTTTGAGTGTATTTGAAATTCTCTTCTGCTTCTTGTGTTGTCTCTTTTCTTTTGAATTTCTTTTCTTTTTGGTTTGTTTGTATCTCTCTCTTTTATGTTGGAGGTTTCCCTCAAATACCTTTCCATTTTAAGAGGAAAGTGCTAAAAATATGATTGGAAGATGCAAATGAGGGAAAGGGAGTTGTACCAAAATATGGATGATGGCATGCAGACTTAGCTGTTTCATTGGAGGACCCGTAAATATCACCATCACTATTTTTTTTTTCTTGAGCTGGTCAGTTTCTGCACATGATCCTCACATGTTCTGCTTGGAAGTATAAGCTTAGTACCTAGAGTTCCAGAAACTGGGGATGGGGTGATGTCTCACCCCTTAGGATGCTAACTTCCAATTAATTCCTTTATAGTTATTTTTTTTTTATGTGTGTGGGGATTTTTTTGTTGCTTTTTAACAGATTTATTAAGGTATAATGGACTTATTTCCTCACATTGTTTCTCCCCCGTCCTCTGTTGCATAAACTTCTCCTTTCTTATTCCTTAGAGGGGGAATCTTCAGAAGTCCATGGTGATTTCAATTCATAAGTTTTTCTGGGGTCTGCAGCACAAGCCACCTTGACTCCTAGTTTAGGTTTCAGTTTTCTCTGGTCTGACAAGTAATTTACCACAGCCCATCTATTCTTTTTCACAATTTGAGTATTATCATCATTTTAATGGGATTTGAGAGGAAGTGGAGAAAAATACACATGTTCAATCTGTCAAGTTTAACCAGAAGCCCTATCAGTTGTATTTTACCAGCATTAATACCATCAATTCTTACTACTCATATGTGGGTCTCTTGAGCTGTTTGGAAGCTAGGGGTTAGGAGTAAAGGATGTACATACATGTGTGCATGCTTCTATCTCTTTGTGTATTTGTGAGGTTATAGTATGAGATTGTGTGTGTGTGTGTGTGTGTGTGTGTGTGTATTGGTTAAAATGAAAACAAGTGTGTTTGCTGGGGAACTATAAACAGGACTAGAATGGTGAGTTTTCAGAAGTTAGAAGAGTTAGAAGAAGAGCAGAAAAGAGAAAGGAAGCAAACCTGCAAGTTTTGGAGTGATGGGGTTCGGGACATGCTACCCCAAAATATGGCACCTTGGCAGTTGAGGAAACAGCAGAAGAAAGAAGAGCTCTTTGACTTTCTCCTGCTCTTCTCTCCTGAAGCAGGCCCTGCAAGAATTCTCTGATCTTCCTCTAAAGTAGTTCTTAAGACCCTCATGTGAGAAGTGCCTACCCTATACTCAGGAAAGGAATATCCTTAACTTTGAAACCACAGGAACACAGAAGAATCTGAACAAACTGGCTTGGCTAAGTTCCCCTAGATCATACTGCACTTGTCTAATCAAATGTCTCTACAACTGTCCACTTCTTCATCAACCTTGGCA
Organism: Macaca fascicularis; assembly: GCF_037993035.2. Lineage (NCBI taxonomy): Eukaryota > Metazoa > Chordata > Mammalia > Primates > Cercopithecidae > Macaca > Macaca fascicularis. The sequence goes on along the minus strand of NC_088387.1, from coordinate 73,181,430 downwards.
TAAGAATACACAGGTTTCCCTGATTCTTTGTGTCTTTGTTGCTGAAGGTTACTATATCATGTAAAACTTGTATTATATAAATTTGTATGCTTTTCTATTGTCTTTTGTTATGGAGCCTCAGCCATGAACCTAGGGATGGGTGAGAAAAGCAATCTTTTCTCCGTCTTCAGGGGTAATGTTCTACCTCAATGAATATTTCCTTTTCTTAACCTGGTCCTTTAGCTCATTTCTTTAAAACAGAAACACTGGGAGTAGGATTGAACATAGGAAAGAGGGAACTTTGTTCCCTCTCCAGAGTCTTTTAAACTTTCTCTACTACCTCTCTTGGTGACTTTAGACTTTTTAAGAGCTCCCTAGGTGCCCAAACTTCCACTTCCTTCTTACCTTCTATTTGGGATCTCTGTTTCTGCCCACTTCTTGGATAGATTCTGAAGATACAAAATGCCGCCTTCTTCTTCTTTCTTCTTCTCCTCTCTCTCTCTCTCTCTTTTCTTTTTTTGAGACAGAATCTCACTGTATCACTTAGGCTGGAGTACAGTGGTGCTACCTCGGTTCACTGCAACCTCGGCCTCCCAGGTTCAAGCGATTCTCATGCCTCAACCTCTTGAATAGCTGGAATTAACAGGCACATGCCACCACATCCAGCTAATTTTTGTATATATATGTTTTTAGTCGAGATAGGATTTCACCATGTTGGCCAGGCTGGTCTTGAACTCCTGACCTCAAGTGATCTGCCCTCCTTGGCCTCCAGAAGTGCTGGGGTTACAAGGGTGAGCCAACACATCTAGCATGACTTCTTTACAGGCATTCAGCATCTCATTTATTTTCTCTTATACCTTGTAACATAGGTCTAGTTTTTTTCCCCATGTGATAGATGGAGAAACCAATGTTTAGAGAGATGCAGTCTTTTTCTCAGACACACAGACAACAAGTAGCAGAGGCATGATTATTTAGCTGCTCTGGGTTTAAAGTCCATACTTCAGCTAATAGGCTACACTGCTTCATTGTGCTAAATTGCGTGAGTATTCATTTATAAATATATAAAATGAGAACACATCAAAATAAATTTGATGAACATACTGGTATTTGATGTACACATATTGGCATTTGATGTACAAGGTAAAATATAGATTCTTGCTGAGGTAGGAGTACAGCTCTTTTTAAAAAAAATTCAAACTTTTATTTTAAGTTCAGAGGTACATGTGCAGGATGTGCAGGTTTGTTACATAGGTAAATGTGTATCATGGTGGTTTGCTGCATAGATCATCCCGTCACCCAGGTATTAAGCCCAGCATCCATTAGCTATTCTTCCTGATCTTGTCTCCCCTCCCACTTTTACCCTCTGACAGACCCCAGTGTGTGTTGTTCCCCACGATGTGTCCATGTATTATTCAGCTCCCACTTGTAAGTGAGAACATGTGGTATTTGGTTTTCTGTTCTGGCATCAGTTTGCTAAGGATAATGGCCTCAAGTTCCATCCATGTCCATGCAAAGGACATGATCTCATTCCTTTTTATGGTAGGAGTGCAGTTCTTATGGGAGAAAGGCATAGCCCCTGCCTTCAAAGAACTTACTTGCTGCCTCTCAATGTCAACATCTAGAATTGGGAAAAACAAGACTTTCGGATTTCAGACATGGTGTAAAATCTAGGTTTAAATAATAGTTGTGTTACTATGAGCCAAACCTCTTCTGGGGTTCATAGGTGTGAAGATCAAGAAACAGAATGAAGAAGAAGTGTTCACCACCACCCTATATAATATGTAATTACACCCTATATAGGTAATACAGTATCATTATCTGTATGTTAAATGCAAGGAAAATGAGGACTGTGAAGCTGAGTTCCTTGACCAGCATTACATGACTAGAACCCAGTCTTCTGAAGATCAGCCCAGGATTTTTCTCCTTCCACTGACATATTTTTCCAGCCCTATATAGTTTTTAAAGCAGCTATAAGGTAGATAACGAAAGTAATATCATTTTCATTTTTATAGATGGACAAACTGATATGAAGAGCTACTTTCTTTCTTTCTTTTTTTTTTTTGAGACAGAGTCTTGCTTTGTCGCCCAGGCTGGAGTGCAGTGACTCACTCCACTCAATCTCGGCTCACTGCGAGCTCCACCTCCTGGGTTCATGCCATTCTCCTGCCTCAACCTTCCCAGTAGCTGGGATTATAGGCGCCCGCCGCCAGGCCCGGCTAATTTTTTTGGTATTTTTTTTAGTAGAGACGGAGTTTCACTGTTTTAGCCAGGATGGTCTTGATCTTCTGACCTCGTGATCTGTCCTTCTCAGCCTCCCAAAGGGCTGGGATTACAGGCATGAGCTGCCGTGCCCGGCCATGAAGACCTGTTTTCAAAGATGCTTTTAGTAAATGTTATTTTAGGATGGATCTGAATGGCACCCCCAATTTCTAAACAGGTTGGGTCCATGGGATGGAAGGAGGGGTCTCAAGATGGAGGGAGGAACAACCAACATTTATTGAACTTCTACTGTTTGCCAGTCAGCCAGACACTGTACCAGAGGTCACATATGATCTTGTTTAATTCTTACAACAGTACTGAGAGGTTGTGATTTGTATCTTCATTATGTAAATGAAGCTCAGAGAGGCTATGAAACTTTCCCACTGTCACATAGACCTTCAGGCTATCATTAAGTGGGTTCATTTTATTAACACTTGACAAAGTTGATATTCAACTCCAGGACTATATAATTTTAGAGCCCACAGGAGTGTGTGTTGATAACATTTTCCCCAGTGTCTGCGACTTATCATTGAAACTTCTATGGCTTTCTTAGAACTGAAACCAAAGGTAAGCTTCTCACGAATCACTTTGCAGAGATGCCTCTCAAATAAAGGCACACTCATATCTTTTTCTTTCTGTTCTGGGAGAAGGATAAATCGTATATTTGAGTGGATATTTCTTCAGTGGCTACTTAAATGATGGTTTTTCTTTTTTTTTCTTACTTCTGGGTCCATAGACAACATTTTTAATTGCTCTGCTTTTTTTCCCCTTGCATTATAAAAGCCATGCTATGAAAGTTATAAAAATTAAGAAATTGTATTCATCTGCTAAACTCTCTGCCTCAGAGATATATTTTGTTGGTTTGGATTAACTCAAAAGTATTATAAATAAAAGATTTAAATATAAAATGTATTTGATATGGAAATTCAATAGTTAAGAGGCCCACAAAACTTGCCAGATGTTTGGTGAAAAGCTAGCAGTTCGGGTGGGTAAGTATTTATTGCTTCCTATAGGGTCATATGAGTTACTTGGGAACCATGAAATAAAAAAGAGACCCTTGTCTGCATTGGGAAAAGACAGTGTAGTGGCACTGACTTCGTAATTAGAGGAAAAAAACTAAATATGAGGATGTACTAACACACATTGCTCCTGTCTCAAAAATACCTTCTTATTCTAAAGATAATGACTTTGTATTTTCTTTTGCTTATGATGCTATTTTTTTCCAGGGAGTTCAAATTGTATGCTTGGAGGGTGACATGAGGAGAAATTTACTAGACATGAGTTTCAGAGTATGTAAATTCTAGGGCCATTTCTGGAAGCACATATTGGCTGTTGTCATGGATGAGGTGAATGAGCTGCTGCCCACGTCCGAGGGCAGCCTGCATGCAGCACCACACAGCCCTCTCAGGACTAGTCACTGAGATCCAAGTGGGAATTAGTTCTGTTCCCTTCCTGTACTTTACAAAGCAATTCAAGTACATTCCTCAGCTTATCACATTAGAAGTACTTTCCAATGGGCTTATTTTTTCTTCTGCTTAAATTTAAAAAGCCTCACATTTTCATTATTTTAGGTTCCTTTCTAATTGTGCTGAAAAGACAGTTAGTTCTGGATTTCCCCCAATTTTTCTTTGTTTCTTTCTTTTCTTTTTTCTTTAGAACACACTAGGCACATGCTCACATATGGGCTTTAATTGATACTCTGCCTGGGAATTGGTGTGGCATCATGGGAAATATAAAGGAAGTGAAGTGATCACCTGTATGAGAGTGATGAGATTAATATACTCAAATAATCAAAGGAGAAAATAAAGAGTAAGTACAACTGGATTCTCATGCCTGCAAATAGTAGGTGCTCAAAAGCATTTGTTGGTTGGGTGATTGGGAGAAGTCAATGATCTAGAATCCTCAAATAAACCTAAAGAAAAGGTTCAAGCAAGAGGCAGGATATAAGCTGGATTTTGAAAGATCAGCTGTATTTAGATAGATAAGAGGGAAGTCCTACCCAGCAGTGGAGAACATTGAACAAAACTGAAGAGTTGAGCAGTGGCTTGATTCATGAAGGGGCACATTAGACGATCTGTCTGGATCAACTGGAGTGTCATCTTGGGGAGAGATGAACAACCTATCTGTAAAATCTTCACATTTCTGCACAAATCATCCTGGTTCTTCTTAGTTACTATTATTTCCTGTCTGTTGACACTCCTAGGCTTTGGGGAACTCCCTGCTGGGTTTCATCTATCCCTGTAAGCATCAGGGTCAGAGATACACTTATTTAGAAAAGCAGCAATATAATGATAGAGGAAGTGTCTTCAGGTCCTATAGGGGGTGTGTGTGCTAATGAAAAGAGGCATTCCTAAGTCCCTAACCCCTGGCACCAAACACTAGATAGCTTGTATCAGCATTTCCTTGGCATGAATTTCCTCCTTGCAGAATCTTGCATTGTATTTCAAAATTATGCAAAGAGGTTTTTTAGAAGCATAAAAGGAATGCTTAGTTATCCCTTTATTGGTGAGTAAATTAGATGGTTATAAAGTTAAATAAAACCCAGAAAGTTCCAACTGCATTTTCTTAAAATCCTTTGTCAAAACAAATAGCCTTGAAATGAACATAAAAACTTAAATGGCATTGACTCTAATGAAACATGGAACCTAATGAAGTTGAAGTGCTGTGAGACTACTGGGAAAGCAGGGCTGCTTTTATCTTACTGGAATGTTTATGTCCTTGCATGTCTCCTAATCACACTGTGGTAACGTCATTTGGAGAAAATGCTTCAGGAAAGATTGCTAATAAAAACCAAAAATAATACAGCCTAAGTTAACGGTCCAGAGTACCCCAAGAAGTCAGACCGAATCTGTTGTCTGGTATAGAGGGCACAGGGCTGGAAGAATACTGTTAGAGATGTCTCTGATCATATATTTGGGTATGTGAATGTTTGGCAACATTGATAAAGGGGCGCTCAGTTATTCCTGGGATAGCATCTCAAAATCTACCTGTTGGAAGTAAAAGCCTCTACCTTTCTCTGAGAAACCAGCTTTCTATCCACTGTTTCTATTTCTACAAGTGAGTCTTCCTCCAGGCACTCAGACTTGAGGCTTTGAGTCATCCTTAGTTCTTTCCTCTCTCTTCCTATACTTCAAAGTTACTAAATTTTATCAGTTCTTCTCTCAGTGCTTTAGAATCCTTCTCATTCATTTCATGGCTATAGCCATGGCTCAGCAACTTCTACCTCATCCTGCTCAAAGTGGTCAGATTAATCATCCTAAACTCTATGAGCCTTCACCTGAACATAGCCCATGGGATAATCCTGATAGTCAAGGATTTGACTTTAGCACCAGTTCCAATCTGCTTTCCAAGCTCATCTCCTGAAATTTCTGTATGAACGTGGGTCCAATTCTAAAACCAGACTGATACTGCATATTTTCCACTTAAACATGGCTTGTTCATTTTCTCATCATTCTCTTGTTTACTTCTTCCTCTAATTAGGATGCTGCCTTTATTTCTCACTACTTATGCAATTTCTTGCAAAGCAATGGTTTGTAAAGTTTTCAGTTATCCATTAGAGAATCTGATGAAGGCCATTAACTTTATCCCACAAAAACGTATCTCTAGAGGGTTCATTGAGACCCAAAACTCCATTCATGTACTCCTTAGGAGAACGTTGACCTTACATTAAGAATCCTTGCTCGAGGTCAAGTTGAAATTCTCAAGCCTCCATGAAACTTTCCTAAATCACTCTGGCTAATGTTGATAACTTCTCTACCCCTTCCTCTCTCTTCTGAACTTCACTGAAATTGTTCAGTTCATTTTGTACTTACTGAAAACCATTGTGTGTTGTTTGTTTTCTTTCTATGCACATGACCTATTTACTCAAATAAAGTAAAATCTCCTTGAAGGTAAAGCCCTGCTACATATCTCTTGGAATTGTATACAACTCAGTGTTTGTTGCTTTGATTAGTCAAAGAATACAATCAGGTATATATGGGAATCCAGTTATCTTCTTCTTCTACTCTAGTTGCTGTAGAACATGTTCTAGAGAGCTCTCTTATGCTCACCATGTTTACTGGGTCAATTAGAACCTGAAAATTCTGGAAGATCTTTTGATCTGTAAGTTTACTGGAATGATTATCAGATTGACCACTGGTTCTAAAATTCCTGATCTAGAAGGAATAAAGGAAACTGGTAATGTCGATATTTAAGGGCCTTTCGGTATGCAATAAAGGGACTGTCACTTAGTATAGGATGTTGGCAGAATTGTGAAAATGATGAATGTGTTCTTGGTGTGTCCACTTTCCTTTTCTGTATTTTCAAGGCTCACTCTTCCCTGACATTATGTACCTGAAGTATCCCCTCTCCTAATCTGAATCCTAGGCTTAATGGCTGCTTCTTTATTCTTTATAATTACTTATAAATATAATTATGTAATTATTATATCAATATATAATAATTATAATTAATTATAATTACAGGATTACTTATAATTAAAATCTTATTCCTAATTATGGCATGAAAAAGTTTTCTAGTTAAGATAGTCCAGGCATCTGATAGTGTGTAAAAGATAGTCTAGGCATCCGATAGTGTGTAAGTATGGCTCATGCTTAAAATCACACCATGGAATTTAACATCTATATCCTTTTTTTCATCCCAAATACACACACATATATACACACACACGCAGAGAGATGGAACTGCCTTCTGTGTAGTGGATCTACAGTCTTAATAACACTAGTCATTCATTAAGGAAACCCTTTCCTAAGTTTCTCAAATAACCTGAGTGAGCCATGAAGTCTTTACCATAATCCCATCATGTTATGTGGTAGAGAATATGCAATAGTGGGAAAGAGGTGATAAGGAACTGGAGAAGCAACACATTATAGGTTTAACATTAAGAAGAATTGGCATAGATGTGAAGTTGCAGGAGTGCTTGAGTTACAAAGCTTAATAGCAGCAAAGGCTATCTATATATTGCAGGCAACCAAGATCAGCGGCCCTCAAAGTAGTCTGGGTGACATCATCTGAACAAGCTGGTGTTCTTTGCTTACACCATACTCTTTATGGAGCACCATAAAATGGTGATATATTTCACTCCAGCAGGCAAACAAGGAACAATATTGCTAGCAGAAACCATGCCTGTATTATATGTATGCAATAGAATCTCACTATCAAAAACACACTTGCACCATACAAAATGAAGCATGACACCTCAGTCTGGAGTAGGGGAAGGATGATTCCTCCAGATTGCTGACAGACAGAGAAGGTCTGCAGATATTGTGTATGGCTGCAGCCCTCCTAGAGCAGTGGCCTGAGAAAAAGTCAAGTCAGTGGCCAGGGCCATCTGGAGGACAAAGAGCCATTTCTCCCCCCTCCCCCTCCTACCCCCTTTTCTCTTGAAATTTTTAATTTGTGTTTTTGTAGAACTATATAAGCCTCCAGGTTCTGATTCAACCAAGATAAAGATGGAGAGGGTGTCCTAAATAATTGCACCTAGATTTCCTGCTCACCAGGTGGGACTGTTTAATTTGATTTAAAACAATAAAGAAATGTGATATTTCTTGCACCCAAATACCATGGAGCAATTCTTATCATTATAGTTTTGGTTCTGATTTCACAGTTGGGACTGGTCATCCTCAACATTGCCTATATGAAGTCCTGATTTGAAGAAGTCCTCCTATCATTGTGTTGGAATTTGGCTTAAGTGCACCCTATTGTTACATTTCTGGTGATCACATAAGCTGCTCTCTGAGTGTGCTAACTAGAACACAGGGACAGGCTATAAGGGTTAGAACATGATGACGAAACACTTATGTCATTTTTTTTCTATGAGTTGAGGAAAGACCATCATCAGTCAAAGTCATGTGAGAAACACCTGGGTTCAGTTTCCATTGGATGACACAGAAGTAGAGACCTATAAAAATAGAGCAGTGCTTCTCAGACTTTAGTGTCCATGTGAATTACCCCAGCATCTTGTTAAAATGCAGATTCTGACTCAGTAGGTTTGGGGTGGGGCCTGCAAGTTTGCATTCCTCACCAGCCCCCAGCTGAGCTCCATAGACCACACACTTCCGGTAGTAAGGATATAGAATATTCTGTCTCTTCCTCTAACTTGCTCTTTGACCTTTGAGTTATTTAAACTTTCTCGATCTCGGCTTCCTTAATTGTAAAAGAAGATAATTGACTTTAACATTCCCTGGAAGGACATTTGTTATGTTTTGCTACTCAGTATACATTGCCTTTTCCTAATAGCACTTTGATTTCCTTTAGGGGAATTTACTGCGTTCCTTTGTGTGCAGTTGTGATGGGTAGATAAGTCTCAGGGCCTTCTGTCCCATCATGGCAGCTGAAGGAAACTCTAGAAGCTCATTTCCTAATATCTCTCTTTCACAGCCTAGGTATAGCAAGAGGCAGGATAGGACCAAAACTTAGTGTGTTGGTTTCTTTCTCTATCAGAACTTTGGTCTTGAGTAGAGTAAACCTAAGGTAGAGGAACAGTCAAAGTTCAGCTCTTCCAGCCATGGGGCCTGGGCTCAATTGACAGTAAGATCTTTTGGAGTCTCCTCGTTTCTGTCTTTCCAAGCTTGGTTCCCTAGTCTTGCCTTCAGTATTGTGAGCCGCACCATAGCTTTCCAGAATATTCTCTTTTTACTTACGTTATCATTTAATTCCAGAAAGTTCATTTCTGTTGCTTGCAACCAGAAATGAATATACTCCTCTTAGCTTCTGGCTAGAGATGTGTAGGATTTAAGTCCTCAGCAGCTTATTGATGAGTTTGATTACTATTTTCAAAAAGAAAAGGAAAAGGCATGAGAATATTTTCCCTAAGGAAGATCAATGGTTTTGAAATCTTGGCTGTGTAGTTGGGAGTAGGTTACTGGTGCTGGTGAGGGATGTAGATTATTTTCCAGCAAATAGGTAATTGTAGTAAGGTAATGAGGTTATTCTCCCGAAGAAACAGGTGAAGATGGAGATGGAACTTGTGCTTCAGAAGCAAGCAGTGAAGCTCCTAATGAGGCATCTTGTACCTATTTATACTGGGAAATGCCAGGGAGCATTTATATTCTGCTTACTTTGACCCTAGTGCAAAAAGTTTTCTGAGAGGCTCCAGAGTTTTCTTTCCAAAACTGAGAATAGTAGCTAAAAGCTGGCAGAGAAGATTCTGGAGAGCAAGACCATGAGCTAATGGCTCAGTCACCTTGAGTTGCAACTTGAGGAATGAAGACACCCGACACCTTACCCTCATTATCAGGACTGTAACAAGAATAGGAAATGCCATATGCATATGTTACTACCTCCTTGTCAACATAATAATATCTTTTCTTTTGGGTATATACCGAACAATGGGATTGCTAATTCATGTGGTAGCTCTATTTTTAGTTTAGTTTAGTTTTTTTTTTGTGGGACCTCCAAACTGTTCTCCGTTGTCTTTGTACTAATTTAAAATTCTCACCAACAGTGTGTGAGGGATCCTTTTTCTCCCCACCCTTGCTAGCATTCATTATTGCCTGTCTTTTGGATAAAAGCCATTTTAACTGGGGTGAGATGATACCTCATTGTAGTTTTGATTTGCATTTCTCTGATGATCAGTGATGTCAAGCACCTTTTCATATGCCTGTTTTCCATTTGTATGTTATCTTTTGAGAAATGTCTATTCAGATCCCTTTCCCATTTTTAAATTGTATTATTAGATACTTTTCCTATAGAGCTGTTTGAGCTCCTTTTATATTCTGATTATTAATCCCTAGTCAGACGGGTAGTTTGCGAATATTTTCTTCCATTTTGTGGATTTTCTTTTTACTTTGTTGATTGCCTTCTGTGATATGCAGAAGCTTTTTAGCTTGATGTGATCTTGTTTGTTCTTTTTTGCTTTGGTTGCTTGTGCTTGTGGGCTATTACTCAAGAAAATTTTGCCCAGACCATTGTCCTGGAAAGTTTTCTCAGCATTTTCCTGTGGTCGTTTCAGAGTTTGGGATCTTAGATTTAAGCCTGTAATCCATTTTGATTTGATTTTTGCATATGAGAAAGATAGGGGTCTAGTTTCATTCTTTTGCATATGGATATTCAGTTTTCCCAGCACCGTTTATTGAAGAGACTGTTCTTTCTCCAATGTATGTTTCTTGGCACCTTTGTTAAAAATAAGTTCACTGTAGATGTATGGATTTGTTTCTGGTTTCTCTGTTTTATTTCATTGGTCTATGCATTTGTTTTTATGCCCATACCATGCTGTTTTGGTTAGTATAGCTCTGTAATATAATTTGAAGTCTGGTAATCTGTCTCCTCCAGTTTTTTTTCTTTTTGCTTAGGGTAGTGATGATTTGGCTGTGTTCCCGCCCAAACCTCATTGTGAATTGTAGTTCCCATAATCCCCACATGTCATGGGAGGGACCCAGTGGGGAGTAATTGAATAATGGGGGCAGTTATCCCCATGCTGTTCTCATGATAGTTCTCATGAAAACTGATGGTTTTATAAGGGGCTTTTCCCTCTTTGCTCAGCACTTTTCTCTTCTGCTGTCTTATGAAGAAAGATGTGTTTACTTCCCCTTCCATCATGATTGTAAGTATCCGGAGGTCTTCCCAGCCATGCAGAACTGTGAGTCAATTAAATCTTTTCCTTTATAAATTAGCCAGTCTTGGGTATTTCTTCACAGAAGCATGAGAATGGACCAATACAGTAAATTGGTACCACAGGAAGTGGGGTACTGCAGTAAAGATACCTGAGAATGTGGAAGTGACTTTGGAACTGGGTAATGGGTAGAGGTTAGAACAGTTTGGAGGGCTCAGGAGAAGATAAGAAAATGTGGGAAAGTTTGGAACTTCCTAGAGACTTGGAGGGCTCAGAAGATAGGAAGATGTGGGAAAGTTTGGAATTTCCTATGGACTCGTTGAATAGCTTTGACCAAAATGCTGATAGCGATATGGACAATAAAGTCCAGGCTGAAGTGGTCTCATATGGAGATGAGAAACTTGTTGGAAACTGGAATAAAGGTGATCCTTGCTATACTTTAGCAGACTGGTGGCATTTTGCCCCAGCCCTAGAGATCTGTGGAACTTTTTACTTGAGAGAGATGATTTAGGGTATCTGGCAGGAGAAGTTTCTAAGTGGCAAAGCATTCAAGAGGAAGCAGAGCATAAAAATTTGGAAAATTTGCAGCCTTATGATGTGATAGAAAAGAAAAGCCCATTTTCTAAGGAGAAATTCAAGCCCACTGCAGAAATTTGTATAAATAACAAGGAGCCAAATGTTAGTTGCCAAGACAATAGGGAAATGTCTCCAGGGCATGTCAGAGACCTTCATTCTAGCCCTTCCCATTACAGGTCCAGAGGCCTAGGAGAGAAAAATGGTTTCATGGGCCAGGCCTAGGGCCCCATGCTCTGTGTGGCCTTGGGACATAGTGCACTGCATCTCAGCTGCTTCAGCTCCAGTCATGGCTAAAAGGGGTCAAGGTACAGCTTGAGGCATTACTTCAGAGGGTGCAAGCCCCAAGCCTTGGCAGCTCAACATGGTGTTGAGCCTGTGGGTGCACAGAAGTCAAAAACTGAGGTTTAGGAACTTCTGCCTAGATTTCAGAGCATATATGGAAACACCTGGATGTCCAGGCAGAAGTTTCCTTCAGGGGCATAGTCCTGTTGGAGAACCTCTGCTAGGGCAGTGCGGAAGGGAGATACGGAGTTGGAGCCCCAACATGGAGTCCCCACTAGGGCACTGCCTAGTGGAGCTGTGAGAGGAAGGCCACTGTCCTTTAGACCCCAGAATGATAGATCCACCAACAACTTGTACTATGTGCCTGGAAAGGCCACAGACACTCACCACAAGCCTGTGAAAGCAATCAAGAGGAGGGTTGTACTCTGCAGAGTCACAGAAGTGCAGCTGCCCAAGGTTGTGGGAGCCCACCTTTTGCATCAGCATGACCTGGATGTGAGACATGGAGTCAAAGGAAATCATTTTGGAACTTTAAGGTTTAGTGACTACCCTGTTGGATTTCAGACTTGTGTGGGGCCTGCATCTCCCTTGTTTTGGCCAATATCTCCCATTTGGAATGGGTGTATTTGCCCAGTGCCTGTATTCCCATTGTATTTGGGAAGTAACTAAATTGCTTTTGATTTTGTAGGCTCATAGGTGGAAGGGATTTGCCTTGTCTTAGATGAAACTTTAGACTTGGATTTTTGGGTTAATGCTAAAATGAGCTAATACTTTGGGGGACTGTTGGAAAGACAAGATAGTATTTTGAAATGTGAGGATATGAGATTTGAGAGGGGACAGGGTCAGAGGGTCAGAATGATGTGAGTTGGCTGTGTCCCCACCCAAATCTCATTGTGAATTTTAGTTCTCATAATCCCTATGTGTTGGAGGGACCCAGTGGGAGGTAATTGAATAATGGGAGCAGTTACCCCATGCTGTTCTTGTGATAGAGTGAGTTCTCAGGAGATCTGATGGTTTTATAAGGGATTTTTCCTCCTTTGCTTGGTACTTCTCTCCCCTGCTACCTTGTGAAGGAGGATGTGTTTCTTTCCCCTTCTGCCATGATTGTAAGTTTCCTGAGACCTTCCTAGCCATGTGGAACTGTGAGTCAATTAAACCTCTTTTCATTATAAATTACCCAGTCTTGGATATTTCTTCATAGCAGCATTAGAACGGACTAATACAGACAGCTTTGGCTATTCTGGGTCTTTTGAGCTTCCATATACATTTTAGGATTGTTTTTCCTATTTCTGTGAAGCATGTTATTGGTATTTTCATAGAGATTACATTGAATTTGTGGATTGCTTTGAGTAATATGGACATTTTGACAATATTGATTCTTCCACTTGATGAACATGGAATATCTTTTCATTTTTTTGGTGTCCTTTTCAATTTCTTTCATCAATGTTTTATACTTTCCATTCCAGTGATCTTTTACTTCTTTGATTATGTTAATTCCTAGGTATTTAATTTTATTTGTGGCGATTGCAGATGGGATAGTTTTTTTATTTCTTTTTCAGATTGTTTGCTCTTGGCATACTAAAAGGCTTCTTATTTTTGTATGTTGATTTTGTATCCTGCAACTTTACTGAATTTATTTATTAGTTCTAATAGGTTTTTGGTGAACTCTCTAGGTTTTTCCAAATATAAGATCATATCATCTGCAAATAAGGATAATTTGACTTCTTCCTTTCCAATTTGGATGCCCATTATTTCTTTCTCTTTTCTGATTGCTCTAACTGGGACTTCCAGTACTCTGTTGAATAACAGTGGTGAAAGTAGACATTTTTGTTAGGTTCCAGATCTTAGCAGAAAGGCTTTCAGGTCTTCCCCATTCAATGTGATGCTAGCTGTGGGTCTGTCACATATGGTTTTTATTATGTTGAGGTATGTTTCTTCTATACCCTTTTCTTTAGGGTTTATATCGTGAAGGGATATTCAATTTTATCAAATGCTTTTTAAGCATTAGTTGAAGTGATCATATGGTTCTTGTCCTTCATTTTGTTGATATGATGTATCCCATTGGTTGATTTGTGTATGTTGAATTATCCTTGCATCCCTGGGATAAATCCCACTTGGTTGTGATGAATGATCTTTTAAAATATTTTGTTGAATTTGCCTTGCTGGTATTTTGTTGAAGATTTTTGCATTAAAATTCATCAGAGATATTGGCTCATAGTTTTCTTTTTTTGATATGTCTTTGTCTGCTTTTGGTATCAGGGTAATACTGGCCTTATAAAATGAGTTTGGAAGTATTCCCTCCTCTTCTATTTTTTGGGATAGTTTGAATAAGATTAGTATTAGTTTCTCTTTAAATGTTTGGTAGAATTCAATAGTGAAGCCATTGGGTTCTGGGCTTTTCTTTAATGGGGTACTTTTATTATGGCTTTGATCTTGTTACTTGTTGGTCTGTTCAGGTTTTGGATTTCTTCCTGGTTCAATCTAGGTAGGTTGTATATGTCTAGAAATTTATTTATTTTCTCTAGATTTTCCAGTTTATTGGCATGTAGTTGCTGATAGTAGCTACTAATGATCCTTTGAAATTCTGTGGTGTCAGTTGTAATGTCTCCTTTATGAACCTTTGAAATTCTGTGGTATCAGTTGTAATGTCTCCTTTACGATCCTTTGAAATTCTGTGGTATCAGTTTTAATGTTTCCTTTTTCATCTCTGATTTTATTTATTTGGGTCTTCCCTTTCTTTCTTAGTCTGGCTAAAGGCTTGTCAATTTTGTTTATCTTTTCAGAAAAACAGCTTTTCATTTCATTGATCTTTTGTATTGTTTTCTTCATTTCAATTTCATTTATTTGTGCTCTGATCTTTATAATTCATTTTTTTCCAACTAACTTTAGGTTTAGTTTGCTCTTGCTTTTCTAGTTCTTTAGGATACATTGTTAGGTTATTTATTTGAAGTTTTTCTTCTTTTTTGATGTAGACATTTATAGCTAGAAAATTTCCTCTTAGTACTGCTTTTGTTGTATCCCGTAGGTTTTGGTATATTGTGTCCATTCTCACTCGTTTCAAGACATTTTTCATTTTCCTTCTTAATTTCTTCATTCACCTACTGGTCATTCAGAAGCATATTGTTTAATTTTTATGTGTTTTTGTAGTTTCTAAAATTCCACTTGTTATTAATTTCTAGTTTTATTCCATTGTTGTCAAAGGAGATGCTTGATATTATTTTAATTTTTTGAATGTTTCAAGATGTATTTTGTGATCTAACATATGACCTAAACTTAAGAATGATCCATATGCTGGGGAGAAGAATGTATCCTGTAGCTATTGCATGAAATGTTCTGTAAATATCTATTAGGTCTATTTGTTCTATGGTGTACGTTAAGTCTTACACTTCTTCATTGATTTTCTGTGTGGAAGATCTGTCCAGTGCTGAAAGTGGGGTGATGAAGTCTCCAACTATTATTGTTTTGAGGTCTCTCTCTTTAGCTCTGATAATCCTTGCTTTGTATAGTTGAATGCTCCAGTGTTGGGTGCATATATATTTATGATTGTTATATTCTCTTTCTGAATTGATGTTTTATCATTATATAATGACCTTCTTTGTCTCTTCTTACAGTTTTGCCTTAAAGTCTATTTTGTCTGATATAGGAATAGCTATTCCTGCTCTTTTTTGGTTTTCATTGGCTTGGAATATCTTTTTCCATTTCTTTATTTTCAGTTTATGTGTGTCTTTATAGGTGAAATGTGTTCCTTATAGGCAACAGATCACTGGGCCTTTTTTTGTTCGTTTTGAATCCATTCAGCCACTCTGTGCATTTTGATTGGAGAGTTTAGTCCATTTGCATTCAATTATATTTTTGATAATTAAGGACTTACTTCTGCCATTTTGTTGTTTGTTTTCTGGTTGTTTTGTGATCTTCTCTTCTTTCTTTCCTTCCTGTCATACTTTTAGTGAAGGTGATTTTCTCTGGTGGTATGATTTAATTTCTTGCTTTTTATTTTTTTGTGTATCAGTTGTATGTTTTTGATTTGAGGTTACCATGAGGCTTGCAAATATTATCTTATTACCTATTATTTTAAACTGATGACAACACTGATTACATAAATAACAAGCAAAAAGGAAACTAATAAAAACTCTACATTGTAACTATTTCCCATTGGTTTTTAATTTTTTGTTGTCTTTATATCTTATTTTATGTCTATGTCTTCAAAAGTTGCTATAGTTATTATTGTTGATTGTTTCATCATCTAGTCTTTCTACGTAAAAGTAGTTTATACACCACAATTACAGTGTTAAAATACTCTATTTTTCTGTATGTTTACTATTACCAGTTAGTTTTGTACCTTCAGATGATTTCTTATTGCTCATTAGTATCCTTTTTCTTTTAGATTAAAGAACTTCCTTTAGCATTTCTTGTAGAACAGGTCTGGAGTTGATGAAATCCCTCACCTTTTGTTTTCTGGGAAAGTCTATCTCTCCTTCAGGCTTGAAGGATGTTTTCACCAGATATACTATTCTAGTGTAAAAGTTTTTTTTTTCTTCAACACTTTAAATATGTCATGCCACTCTCTCCTAGCCAAAAGGTTTCCAGTGAAACGTGTGCTGCCAGACGTATGGGAGCTACATCGTGTGTTATTTGTTTCTTTTCTTTTGCTGCTTTTAGGATACTTTCTTTATCTTGATCGTTAGGAATTTGATTATTAAATGCCTTGAGGTATTGTTTTTTGGGTTAAATCTTCTTGGTGTTCTATAGCCTTCTTCTACTCGGATATCGATATCTTACTCTAAATTTGCGACGTTCTCTGATATTTTCCCCTTGAATCAACTTTTTACTCCTCTCTCTTTCTCTTCTCTTCAAGACCAATAACTCTTAGATTTGCCCTTTTGAGGCTATCTTCTGGATCTTGTAGGCATATTTTATTCTTTTTTATTCTTTTTTCTTTTGTTTCCTCTGACTATGTATTTTCAAATAGGCTATCTTTAAGCTTACTAATTCTTTCTTCTGCTTGATCAATTCTGCCATTAAGAGACTCGATGCATTATTGAGTATAGCAGTTGCATTTTTCAACTCCAGAATTTCTACTTGATTCTTTTAAATTGTTTCAACCTCTTTGTTAAATTTATCTATGAGATAGGTTTCTGAATTCCTTCTCTGTGTTATCTTAAATTTTATTGGATTTCCTCAAAACAGCTATTTCGAATTCTCTGTCTGAAAAGTCACATGTCTTTGTTTGAGATTGGTTCCTAGTGCCTTATTTAGTTCATTTCATGAGGTCACATCATGTTTTTCTGGATGTCTTGATTCTTATGGATGTTTATTGGCGTCTGGGCATCAAAGAATTAGGTAATTATTGTAGTATTTGCAATCTGGGCTTGTTTGTACTCATTTTTTTTGGGAAAGCTTCCCAGGTATTCTAAGGGACTTAGGTGTTGTGATCTAAGTTTTTGGTCACTACAGCCATATCTGCATTAAAGTGTACCCTGATCCCAATAACACTGTGGCACTTGCAGACTTGTAGAGGTACTGCTTTGTTAGTCCTGGATAAGATCTGGAAGAATCCTCTGTATTACCTGGCAGACACTCTATTTCTTTTCCCTTATGTTTTTCCCAAATAAACACAGTCTCTCTGTGCTATGCTGCCTGGAGCTGAGGGAGGGGTGACATAAGCACCTCTGTGTTCACTACTACTGAGACTGTGCTGGGTCAGACCTGAGTCAAACACAGCATTAGGTATTGCCCAAGGCCCGGGGTAAGTACAGTCTGGCTACCATCTATGTTTGTTCAAGACCCTAGGACTCTACAATCAGCAGGTGGTGAAACCATCAGGCTTGTGTTCTTTCCTTCAGGGCAGGGAGTTTCCTTCAGTCCTGAGTGGGTCCAGAGATGTCATCTGGGAGTCAGGGCTTGGAGTCACAAACCTTAGGAATTTACCTGGTGCTCTGTTCTACTGTGGCTGAGTTGGCACCCAGGTCACAAGATAAAGTCCCTCTCACTCATTCCTCTTCTTCCAATTAGCAGAAGAGTGTCTTCCCCTGGCCACCTTTACCCCAAACCTGTGGCGAGTACTACCTGGCTACCACTAATGTTCACTCAAGGCCCAATGGCTCTTCAGTCAGCTTGTTATGAAAGCTGCCAGACCCAGGAGCTTTCTGGATTCACTCTCTCTTCAGGGCAGTTGGCTCCCCTCTGGCTCAGGGCAGTTCCAGAAATGCCATTTAAGAT
Source organism: Macaca fascicularis (assembly GCF_037993035.2). NCBI lineage: Eukaryota > Metazoa > Chordata > Mammalia > Primates > Cercopithecidae > Macaca > Macaca fascicularis. The sequence continues at coordinate 73,163,564 of NC_088387.1, read as the reverse complement.
CCAAGTTCTGGAACTGGCAACCCGAAGAACCTGCTTGGTGGTCTACTCCACTGTGGTCAAGCTGGTATCTAAGCTGCAATACAAAATCCCCTTTACTCTTCCCTCTCATTTTCTGAAACATAAGGAGTCCCCTCACTGTAGCTACCACAACTGGGAATGTTCTGGGCCTCCTCTGAACCCATCACCTCTCTAAGTCTTGCTGGGAGCCTATGGTGAGTACTCTTCGGGTACCACGGATGATTATTGAGGGACCAAGGGCTCTTCAGTCAGCAGGCAATGAATTTTGCCAGAACTGGGCCTTTCACTTCAAGGCAGCAGATTCCTTTCTGGCCCAGGGTGTGCCTAGAAAAGTCATCTGGGAAGTAGGGCCTGGAATGGGGGCCTCGGGACTCTTCCTGGTGCTCTATCCTACTGTGGCTGAGCTGGTATTCAAGTTGCAAGATAAAGACCACTTTACCCTTCCCTTTCCTTTTCTCAAGGGAAAGAAAGGAGTCTCTCCTTGAGCTGTGAGCCGCATTGCCTGGGGTTGGAGGAAGGGTGATACAAGCCCTCCAATGGCCACCATGGCTGGTATCTCATTGGATACTGTGGGTCCCCAAAAGTCCACTGACTCCAAGCTGAGCACAGCACCAGGACTTGCCTAGGAATTGCAGTCCTTGTGGCCTAGACTGCCTTTCAAGTTTGTTTGTTTGTTTATTTATTTGAGACAGGGTCTCACTCCATTGCCCAGGCTGGAGTGCTGTGGTATGATATTGGCTCACTGCAATCTCTGCCTCCTGGGTTTAAGTGATTCTCCTGCCTCAGCATCTCAAGTAGCTGGGATTATAGACATGTACCACCACATCCAGCTATCAAGTTTATTTGGAATACCAGAGCACTTTAGTCTATGGTGGCCAGGCTTGCTGGAATTCAGGTTCCAACTGCAGGGATGGGTCATTCATCTCTGGCAGGGGCTAGTCTAAATGCTCCCTTCTGTGGGTAACAGCTGAGTTCTGTCCAGTGTTGCTTTCTGCTCTTATAGGGCAGCACTGAGTTCCAATGCAAAGTCTCACAATCACTGTACTCTTTCTCCCTAAAGTGCACAGATTCTTTCTCTCTGCCACTTTCTCTGTGGCTGCTTCTGGGGTTTAGGGGAGGGTTAGCATTGGTGATTCAAGATTGTCTTTTCTACCCTCTTCAGTGCCTCTTTGAGTTACATAAAGGTAAAAACAGGTACTGTGATCACCTGATTTTTGGTTCTTATGAAGGTGCTTTTTTGTTTGGACAGTTGTTCAATTTGGTGTTCCTGTGGGGAGGATGATTGGTAGAGGTTTCTCTTCAGCCATCTTGCTCTGTTTGTCTGCTCTGAGACATTTTGTTAAGTGACAAAAAGCATGAAAAATATGTATAATGACCCCATTAATGCAAAAAAGTGTGTGTATGCTCATATATGATTGAAATATATAAATAACTTAAAGGAAACCGTAAGTTGTCATGCCTTTGGAAAGTGGCATGTGTTTGGAGGTGTGGAAGCAAAAGAGACAATGTTCCATTTTACACTCTATATATTTATAACTGTATCTGGATCAATGTCTATAGCTATACCTGTATCTTGTCAATGTTGATATAGATTTCCATATCTCTATTGTTTTGGGCTTTGAGTTCATAGAGTACTCATGTAATACCAATAACCTTTTTAAAGAAAAAATGGCCCTTCAACCTAGTCCTGGATTCCCTCAGAAAATTATCACTGTCAGGAGAATGAAGGGGATGGTGAGAAAAGTCTAGAAAGGAACAAATGGTCACTTCTTGGCCCTGGTTCCTTCTTTCATCTCCCATCTTTTCAGTATAACATGTAGAGGTAGAGAGCATCTGGCAGCACCTATGTGTGCTTGCCCAATCTTTTCATGACTCCAAGTCAAAATACACCTGAGGTTATATCTCTCTAAAGTGGATGGTGCCAATTTGCAATGTTTTTCCAATGCCTTGTTTCTTGTGCTTGGCTGATGTCCCTGGTGCTGCTTAGTGTGCTTGCTTGCTTTCTGTAGGTGGAAGAGCAATTTATCTTACACTCTGCTTTGTACTTGCTTAGTGGAACCACAAAGGAGAGCTTCTCATGCTGGGACCAGGACAGCAGACCATGAACTCAAAGCCCGTACTTTATTTATCAAATGGAATAGCTGTGCCAAAGGGGTCTGCTGGGAATGCTGGCCTTATTTCTTAGGAAAAAAAGATAAACAGCCTGCAGTGAGCATTTGGAGTGCTCTGCATTGGCTCACGCTAATTAGAGGTTGGTGCTGGCGTGGCACCTATACCTCAGGGATGCAGATCACACCTTCCACACAGGAAATGTGTAGAATAGAGAAGCCAGAAAGGCAGAAGCTTAGGATTGTCCCCTCAGCTTTTCCATTGATTATTCATTTATTCAGCAAACATGTATAGCTTTATTGACTCTGGTCTGCGTATGGAATTAATCACTAGACACATATCAAAGCCTACCATTTCTATGATTTTTCTCACACTGCCCTCTCCCTTACCTATTTTGACTCATTGTTTCTGGCTTGCTTTAGTTTGCCCCTGGCTTGCTTTCTTTTGTCCCTGGCTCTCTGCTCTGTTGGTTGCACCTTTGCTCCCCATAGTGAGTGTTCTAGGACCCACTTGGTTTGAAAGACTGCCTAGACACAATTTGCCTGCCCCAACCCACAGCTCTGTTCCTGGATTGTGATTTGTCCTTGGTTATTTGGTTTGTTCCTGGCCCACGGAAACCAAATGAGCTCGGTCAATCCTTTAGAATCTTCTAGGCAGTGGAGGGGATCAGATAATTCCATAGCCAGGCATTGAACGGGGGACTGGTTGGGAGTGGGGGGAATTGGGGCTACAAAGATTCATTATTCATTCATTCAAAAGACAGAAAAGTTTAAAAATACATAAAATATATAGTCTATCAGATGTTGAGAAGAGCTTTGAAGAAAAATAAAGTATGTAAGGGGAAAAAAGGGCACTGGGGTAGGAGGAGGGAAAGAAATGTAATGGGGGTTCAGAAAAGGCCTCGCTCAAAAGGCACCAGTGAGAGAGTCAGCATTGTGGATTTCTTGGGAAGAAGATACTGCAGATAATGGGAAGAGTAAGAGCAAAGGCTCTGAAGTGACAGCATGCCTGGAATGTTGAAGAGTTGACAAGGCCAGTGTGCATAGTGACAGGGGAGAAGAGTAGGGGGCAATAAGCTCAGTAATATAATGGGTAGCCAAAGTGTATGGAGCTTTGTAGTCCCTTATGAGGACTTCAGCTTTCATTGCCAATGAGGTGAGGAAGACAGTCACTACTAGTAGAGTCTCATGAATCAGGGTGAACACCCTACAAGTGCACTACATTTGGATCATCTCATTCGGGTTGATGGAACAGGTGTCTTTGCAAGGCTGATGGAGAATAGCCATCTCTGCCTGGGGTCGTTGGGGAAGAGTCGAGCCTAGAAGTATGAAGTGTTTTTCAGGCAGAAGGACTAGTAGGAACAAAGGCTAGGATGTGTGACGTCATGACATCTTCAAAGAGTGCATAATATTAATAGTTTGCTCAAGATGGCAGAACAAGGGTGGAGAGGCAGGAAGGGAGCTAAGGGGAGCCCAGTGAGCTGGCAGGCAACAGATTAGACAAGCCTTATATGATGTAATAATGTGGTTAGATTTAATCCTACAGTCATGGAAAACCACAAGAGGTTTACAAATAGAGAAATATGACTTACTCATTGGGAAAAAGAACATAATTTTACTCTTATACCTCAGTTTTCACATAACAGTGGGCAGGCTCAGAATCTAGAAAAAGAAATGAGATTGAGTTCTCACTTCTCAAACAGTCATAACTTTTCTGATTTATGAAATGGAGATTTTATGTGCTTTGTATACCTCACCAGGCTGCCATGAGGAACAAAAGAGGTAGTGTATATGAAAGGGCATTGCTGTCTGCAGAGTGCTCATTCTCCCCGTTTTCACATGCCCATGACCCAAGAGTGGGATTGGTGGACTTGGCAAAAGAATTGGGCAGTGTGCTCAAGTGGAAAATACATGGCTCTTGAGTTGGACATTAGTTGGCATCTTGGCCCACCACACAGTGGCTTTGTGACTTTGGACCATGTGAAGGACCACTCTGAACCTCAATTTCCCAATTAATAAAATGGGTTTTTGCTTCCCAGGATTGGTGTAAAGATTGGAGACAAAGTGTGTGAAGTGCTTAGCCCTGTGTGTGGTCCAGAGGAGAAGCTCCATGTTAGCTGTTATTTTCTGAGTGTCATCATGGTAAACACATGATCAGATGGATACAGTCCTCCTGTGGGCAAGATACTGTGCCTGTTGCTGTGAGACAGAGCTATTAATGCTGGTAGGATGTGCCATTGCACTGCTTCTTTAATAGTGAGGATGTGTTTGTGCTGGTCCTTCACCTTACCTGGATCTGTTTGTGCCTGTGGCACACTGTACATCTGTGGTCAGGGTACAGTTTGGATACATGGAGAAAGTGTAGCTAATGGGTCCCCAGGGTACCAGGCTTATGGCTGATATGAGGAAAACTGTAGGCTCTGCATGTCTAAGCTAACTAGCTGCAGCCCAGCTTATGGCCTTTGATTCAGACAGGCCAAAGGGAAATGGAGGGTGAAACATGGGTTCATATAACTAGCTTATAATTTCCTGCTACTGAGGGGGGAAAGACTTATTTTGTCTGAATTTAACAGAACAATTGTCCACATTGATTGAATTTTCCAAAAATCTTCTCATCTCCCTCCTCTGTTTTGTTTCAGAGCACACAGCTTCACATTTAAAAGACAGAAAGAGAAAAATTACTGTCCAGCTGCAATTTCTTATTTGGCAGGCACCCAGTCATTTTCTCAGGATTTGACAGAATATGATCACTCACTTAACTCACTTCTTAATACTGCCCCTGGGCAAGACTGAATTGAATCAGACCCTAGTGCAATCATTATCTTGGCTGAAGATTCACACCTACAGTTCTTCCTACAGATTGTTCAATGCAGCCTCAGTGGACTCTGAGAAAAACAATCAGAAAACAATGCACTTGCCAAGATGAAACAGGGCTCACTGTTGTTTCCAACAGGGCTGCCTTTTAACAATTCTCCACAGTCATTAGTTATTCATTCATTCAATAAATAATTAAGCACCTAGCATGGTGCATAATGCAAATAGTGTAATCTATGGTATCTTCCCTCAGGGAACTTACAATTTAGTAGAGAAGATAAGATGTACACAATTAACTAGGTTGTCCTGTGGGAGCACTAAGTGGATGAGAAATAGTAAAAGTAGGATTTGAAGGCAAGGGAAGTGACCTTTGGCTAGGAATTATTTCAGGGAGCAGATGGAATGGTTTGGGTGGGGAGTTGAACGAGTTGGGTATGCAGAGATCAAGATGAGTAGGGATTGGTTGGTATCCCAATCTTAAGTGATGTGAAGAATAAGAATGGTGTGCTCTATAATTACTTTTAAAATTAAATCGAAGTGGTATCATTTGGAGTAATGCAGTCCAACAGTCTGAAACTTTTAAAGAGCATGTATAGAGGGAGATGAATTAGGAAACTAAGGGTAGTGATGGATATGGTGAGAAAGGATGTGATTCTAGGCATATTTTAGACTTTTCAGTATCATTTTAGCTTCTGTATGTGCTGCCTTCCCACAAGATCCTTGTCTTTCAGTTTTCTAAAGAAAATGCTATTGAGGGTAATTGCTGCCTGTGTGTGACAAAGACATCTTCCCTCACTCTACCCATGGCACTACTGCCCTTTGAGTTATGGCTCTGCATCATTTCCAGCTGTGTTTCCTTAGGGTCATAGAACCAGAGAATGAGAGGGCTGGGGCCTAGGGAGCCTATAGTCCAATCTCTCATTTTACAGATGAGGAAAATGAGGTTCATGGAGAGGTAAACTGGCTAGTCTAAGGCCTGACAGGTAGTTAGTAATAGAGTGGGACCAAAACCAGGTATCCTGATTCTGAGTCCTGTGGTCTTCCCAGATCATCACCCACTATCTTGAAAGGAAGCCAAGATGTGCTTCTCCTTTGTGGCAAAGACCATGCACCAAACTCATTTCTTCTTGCTCAAGCTAGTCTTCCCAGTTTTCTTTGCAACTAGTTGTGGCCATGTGACTGAGTTCCAGCCAGTAGAATGTCTGTGGAAGTATGAATGCTCACTCTCAGGCCTGGTCCATTAAAAACTTCCTTGCACAAGCTTCAAGCTCTTCCCCCATTTACTAACTAGATATTGATGCCCAGGGCAACCTTGGAAGCAGTGTGTTAAAGATGGAAGAGCATCCATTATCCTGGAATCTTGAATGACTTCATAGAGAAGACATTCCTACCCCACATTCCCATCCCAATTATAAATTCTATTGTGTAAGCCACTGAGATTTGTGGCTGTGTTAAAGCAGCTATTATTATCTTAACTAATTGTACTTTGTCACCTTAAATCTGGAGAGAGGGGATTCAGTAAGACCAACTGAAGGACTTAAGATGTGCCCCCTGCAATTGGACTTGAGTTTAACTCTTCTCCAAGAAATCTAGAGGACAAGACTCTTACACAGCAGAACTGGGATGGATGGGTTGAGATTGGCCTGCATTCCCAGTATGTATCAAGGCAAAAAGGATAAGGACCATTTGGCCATGCAGAAGAAAAAATCTGCCTGGAGCTGTTTTGACTCCTGTCCAAGTGGACTTTAAGGGAAGGAGATACTGATAATGAAGAGAGTCTCTGGGTGGTGGGAAAACCTGAGGTGGAAGAAGAAGCAATAGTAGAGGAACCAATGGCAGTGACCCAGCATTGGAGCTGCAAGTCAGGAGGAGCCTCCAAAGAACCCTGAAATCACTCACAAAGAAAGAATCAAGTTTAAAAATTAGTTACGCCAAGGGTAAGATGCCAATTTAAGACCCTATCATTCAAGTAAGAGCTTTCTGAGTTCCTTTCTTCTTCTCCCTCCCTGATGTTCCAATTCTGGAGAGGTCAAAGAGAAATGAAGCCAACTATGTACCTTTTCTCAAGGCAGGAAGCCTGCCTATCATAGGTTTCTAACTGGTAAAGAAATAGAAAGGAGTCTTAACCATGAATGAAGATGGAAGTGTGGATTAATATATTGGAGTGGAAATTCTATTTTCTCAATCGAGTCTGTGTTTTACCACAGACAAATTACATCAGAGACCAAATTACATCAGAGGGCCTGACAGAGTTTTTATCCAGTGGCAGGGGAAAAATTCCCCAGCTGATAAGGTTTTCAGGGTCAGTGGGAAACAAAGAATAAAGGTGATTAATTCATCAAGTGACACTTGTTTAAGGTGACACCACCAGTTCCAAGCAGCATGATACGCTCTTGAAAAAGAATATAGGTTGGATGTTAAGGAAGCACATGTGAGGAGTACTGAATCCAGACCTGCTGGAAATGATATCAAAACTGGAACCTGATGGAAGAAGCAGAGTAAAGGTGGAGAAGGGCTGTCCTGACACATAGCAACAGTGAGCAAAGGGGATTTTAAGGAGCTGAAAAACAAATGTACAATGACTAGAATGCAAGAAGCAGGTGGTCCAGAGTGTTGCAGAAGCCAGCTGATAGTAAACGTTGAGAAATTTCGATAAACCTGAGGGACCTTGGGAAGGCTTGGAAGGATTTTAAACAGAGGAATGGCATGATCTGATTTGTGTTTTAGAAACATTTCTCTGGCTACCATGAATTGATTGGAGAGGTAGGAGTGGAGGCTGGGAGACAGATTATGAGGCTTCACAGTTGTGTGATTTTTGCCAAGAGTGCTCATCTGCTAGGTGTAAGATGTTTAGGTTTAAGTAGGGTCACGGATTGGTCCAGGAGGTGTATTGGAAGCATGAAGGACATAAAACCCTGTCAACCCCTACTGCTCTGCCTTCTAGAACTTCAGCTCTCTGACCACAAATTCCCCTATATCAGATATTGGCAAATGATGACCCATGGGCCAAATCTAGTTTATTGCCTATTTTTGTATAGCTCGCAAGAACAATTCCTACATCTTAAAGTGGTTAAAACAAAATTTTTCACTGCATGAAATTATATGAAATTCAAATTTGTGTCTATACACAAAGTTTTATTGGAACACAACCACACTCATTTATGTGTCATCTATGAACCTTGAATGTTTTACACTTCAGTGGCAGAGTTGCATAATTGTGACAGAGACCCGTGGACCACAAAGCCTAAAATATTTATTATCTGGACCTTTAACAGAAAGTTTGCTCACCCCTGCCATGTGTCCTCAACCTATACTTAAAATATTTATTCTTTCACTTTCTCGTCTTAACTTATTAGAATCAACTTTGGCTTCATATTGCACTCATCTAGGGATCCTAAAAAGTTCTAATATGGGCCGGGAGGGGTGGCTCACGCCTGTAATCCCAGCACTTTGGGAAGCCGAGGCAGCTGGATGGCTGGAAGTCAGGAGTTCGAGACCACTCTGGCCAACATGGTGAAACCCCGTCTCTACTAAAATTACAAAAAAATTAGCCGGGGCATGTTGGCACGTGCTTGTAATCCCAACTACTCGGGAGGCTGAGTCAGGGGAATTACTTGAACCAGGGAGGTGGAGGTTGCAGTGAGCTGAGATCACGCCACTGCACTCCAGCCTGGGTGACAGAGCAAGACTCTGTCTCAAAAAAAAAAAAAAAAAAAAAAAAAAAAAGGTTCCAATACATAGGATTAATTCTGAGAGATTCTGATTTAATCGGCCTGGGGATATGGCCTGAGCATTGGATTATTAAATATTTATCACGTGGTTCTAATGTGTATCCACGCTTGGAACCCCTGCATAATAAAAACCTGCCTACCCTCAAGGGCATCTCTTAGGTGGACACTGTTTTGTTCCACATTTCACATACCTCAGGGCAGGATATGGGGTAGTATCTGTCCTGCTTCCAGGCCATGAATTCCTTTCCGTGTTTCAAAATTGTTAGGTTTGAGGGTTAGCCACTCAGCTCTGTATACCCTTGCCCTATACTGGTTTATCATGGAGATTTCTTCACCCCTTTTATTCATTAATTTTACATCTGACTCATAGTCTAATTTTTCATATAATTCTTGGTGACTTCATCATCAACATGAATGAACCATCCAGTGCTTGAGACCTTGAGTAGTGAAAACTACTCATCTTTTTTTTTTTTTTTTTTTTTTTAAGACAAGGTGTGGCTCTGTTGCCCAGCCTGGAGTGTAGTGGCGCAATCTCAGCTCACTACAACCTCTTCCTCCCAGGCTCAAGCCATCCTCCCACCTCAGCCTCCTGAATAGCTGTGACTATAGGCACACACCACCATGCTCTGCTAATTTTTGTATTTTTAGTAGAGATGGGGTTTTCATCATGTTGCCCAGGCTGGTGTCGAACTCCTGAACACAAGCGATCTGCCTGCCTTGGCCACCCAGAGTGCTGGGATTACAGGCATGAACCACTGCACCTAGCTAATTTAATGACCATTTTGTTGCCTCCTCCTCAACCACAAGATCTCATGACCATACCTTGGACCCCAGGACTGCCATCACATATAAAATCTCAATTTTAAACATGTTACTTTCCAACCTTAACTTCCCACCCTTCTAGCTTACTTGTGGAAGTGTGCCCATTGCTTCCCATGTTCAACCTTACTTAAATCTTCAATTCAGTCATCCTCCCTCTTCCTCCTCCACCAATTTCTTACTCTCCATCAATGCACTAGCTTTTCATCCTTCTTTGACCTGCCTAGATGCCATATTTATCTTTATAATCACTCATCTGTAATTTAGAGATGATAATGACAGGACACCCACTTGGTAGAGTTGTGATGACGATTAAGAGAGTTAATTTTTTTAGAGTACTTATGACAGTCCTTGGCATACATTAAGAAGCTCAATAAATGTTAGCTGAATGTCACTGGAGAAAACATACCCATAAGCTGACTCTTTTTATTCAAAACTTGTGATCATGAACCTTAAGTGAATATTCCACTCTGCTGCTGATCCTACTGTGTTTCATTGGTAAATTAGCCTTCCCACTCCTTAAGAGGGCTCTTTCACACCACCCGTTTTCTCAAAACTCTCATTTATCTATCCTCACTTCTAGCTGACGACTTTATCTTGTACTTTAGGATACATCTAGAATAAAATCCAGACTTCTTAGTATGAGTCATGTGATCTGTCTGCAGAATCTTGCTCTGACTTGCTATAACTTCCTATATGTGGCTTTCCCCCTCAGTCTCCGGTCACCTCTGTGATACACCAAGCTCGCTCCCATTTCAGGGCTCTTGCGCATGCCCTTCCCCCTGCCTGGAACACTTTTCCGCCACTCATCTCATGGCATTTATTAATGTTTTTGAGTCTATTTTAAATGCCATATTTTTAGACAGGTCTTTCTATTTACTCTATATTAGTTTTCTATTGTTTCCATGACAAATCACTGTAAAATATAGAAGTTTAAATAATGCACATTTATTATCTCACACTTCTGGAGGTAAGAAGTCTAATATCAAGGTGGTGGCAGGACTGAGTTCCTTCTGGAAGCTCTAGGGAAGGATGTGCTTCCTTTGCTTTACCGGCTTCTAGAAGTCACCTACATCCCTTAGCTTGTAGCTGCTTTTTTTCCACCTTCAAAATGTGCAACAGTGGGTCATGTCCTTCTCATGCTGCCATATTTTTGGTTCTTCCTTCAATTTCCCTCTTCCACCTTTAAAGACCCTTGTGATTACATTGGGCCAACCCAGTTACTCCAGAATAATTTCCCTATTTGAGGATCGGCTGATTAGAAACCTTAACTTCCTCTGCAACCTTAGGCCTGCAACCTAACATATTCACAGGTTCCAGGGGTTAAGATGTAGACATTTTGGGGGTCATTATTCTGCCTATCACACTACCTAAAGTAGGCTTCCATAATATTCTCTTGCTTAGTTCTTGTTTACTTTCATGAAACTAATCACAAATTTGAATTTATTTCATTCTTTTCTTGTTTTCTTTTTCTATTCCTTATGAGAGCATATTCTCCAGTAGGGCAGGAATCTCTGTCTTGTCTTTGTGTCTGTAACAAATAGTAAATGCTCAGTAAACACTGGTTTAGTTGATGAATGAATAAAGGAAGAGTTGTGGATAGGATGGAGCATGGAATTTAAATTGGAAAGAGATGAAGGTAAAACTTTGAAGAGGTAGTGGACATCCAGACATCAGAGGAGTAGCTAAGGAAAGCTGGAAGGTGGGAGGCTATGCACTGAGAGTAGGACATTGGAATGTATAATTTCACAGATGAAAAACACTTCGGGCAATTTTAATAGCTAGGGAAGTTATTCTTAATTATCCTTGGGGAGGTCATGGGGTCCTTTGAAAATAAAATAGGAAGTATGGGCTCTCTCTCTAGGAAGGTACATAATATATGCATAAAATTTTGCATTTGCTTTAGGAAGCCTACAGTTGTCCTCATCTTCAGTGAATGAGGGAGTGACTTGGAGGTCAAAAATAACATTATAAGGAGGATAAAGTTATAGTGGTTAATGGTATGAGCCTTAAAAGATACTTCCTCCCAACATTCCATCATAGCACTTTAACTTATGCCAGAGTTGGTAATAGTGAGTGGGTTGCAAGTAAGAGACATATGGGCCACTTAGAATTGGTTACTGGCCCAAGATGGGGCAAAAGGAAGTGAGATTTTCACCCCCACCCCTTTACTTTGGGTTTGTAAGTATAATGTATGCTATAAAGTGACAAAATAACTACTCAAGTTATCAACACTGTTCTTTTGGGACCACATGCTCTTTGAAAATGAAACTCTGGGGGAATGGGTAAGATAGCTGTAGCCATAGGCTCATGCAAAGGGGATGATAAATGTTGGATCTGGGGACAAGGGTCTTCTGACAACTGTTCTGAAAAGCTTATATTACACAATTCTCACCACAAAGCATGGAATGAAATCTGAAGCTTTTATGTGATCATGAGGAAAGAATCTCTTATTGTTTATTAACTCTACAGGGTTGAGAATGCTGAAAATGAGACACAGAGATAGCGTTTATAGTTGCTAGATTACAGTATCAGTTAGATTTACATCTTTGTCAGGGTTGTGGCTAGTTAGAACATTGTTTGGGAAGGAGTGGAATCTAGGCAACTGAGATGAGGGTTTCCACGAGAATCCTGGGCATTTGGAAACGCTGGTTCTCCAAACTGCTCTAGGCACATCACACTACCTTTTCCTTAGGGGAGAAAACTGGCAGTTCTCCCTCATTCTCAGTGGCAGAGAGCACTGGTTATCCCTTAATACTATTTTTCCTTTTCTTCTAGAGAAACAGAATTTCTGATTTTTTTAGGGGCCCAAGGCATCTCAGAGTAAAGATTCCATTTTTCAGACCCCTTGTAGTTCAGTGGGATGATGTAGCTAAATTTTGGCAAATAGGGTAAGAGTGACTGGTGCAACTTCCAGGAATGGATTTTTCTCTTCTCTTCCTCTTTTCTCCTTCTTACTGGTTAGAATTCAGATATGATAGCTCGGATCAAATCAATCTATTGAATTGTTAGGAGCCTATTGGACATAATGGAGCAATAAGATTACAGAATCTGAGTTCCTGGCACCTTGGAGTGCTATATCAGCTCTGGGCCACCTATCTGGACTTTTACATGAGAGAAATATAATCCTGTCTTGCTTAAGCTATTGTTATTTGAGGTTTTTGTTACTCTCATCTGCCTAATTCTTATCCTTCTTGTCATTCACTCAGTGAGGTAGGGGAGGAATCTTATGATTTTATCAGGTAACCTACTTTATGAATTATGGTTCCTGTTCCTGTGAATCTTGCTTCTGCTGATTTAGAGGTCTTGATACCTAAAGGTGAAATTCTTCCATCAGTGACAGGAATAGGTCCATTGCATCAGAAGTAGAGACTGCCACCTGGCCTGTGTTAGGCTCCTCACGCTATTTGCAAACAGGAAAAGATGTTATGAAGTTGACTGGGTGATTCACTTTGATTACCAAGGAGAAGAGAGGTGGCTACTACATAAAAAATGGGTGCAATCTGAGGAAGCCTTTATGGTGCCAAGACAAGTGGTCAAGGTTAATGTGTAATTGCTGTATCCCTCTACAGGTAAAACCATCGGGGGCTCAAACCTCCTAGAAGAGTCATGTCTCCTGTCATGACAACCTCAGCTGGTTCTTCAGAGGTTCTGGTTAAAGGTCAGAGGAACATAGAGTGGATATTAGAAGTTATGGAAAACTATAAACATCAGCTGTAGTGTTATGGCCAGCTGGAGAAATGAAGTTACAGCCTCTACTTGCATCTTCTTTCTTACTGTATAACATTTAAAAAAGATTTTCTTGCATTTTCGCTTTTCTTCTCAGTTTACTTGGGGTTGTTTAACATTTGTTTATCATTCAACACATAAGTGCAGACCACAGAGATATAATCATGAGAAGTTCTAGACCTAGAGAGTTCGAGATGAGTTCGAGATGAGACCTAAATAACTCTCTCTGTCTCTCTCTCTCTCTCTGTGTGTGTGTGTGTGTGTGTGTCCTGGGCAGCTACTAGGCAATGGACCAATGGTAGTTATTTATTTTTATCTGCCTATTATACTTTCCTGACCCCCTTCCCATTCCTTTTCTGGTAACAGATGCTGTTACCCCTGATACTGTTCTAGGCTGGGCCTTCAAATAGTATCCCACGCCCTGGTTCCAGGGATAAGTTGGGCCAATTGCAGTCTTTATTTCAGAACTTCTAAACTTGAGCCAAGGCATGGGTGGATGGAAGGCTGTTAGAGCTGAATCACCTATGGTAATGCCTTTGAATGAAGCACTGCAGGTTTCTGCTCTTTGGATTTCCAACACTTTGATTTGTATCTTCCCTATGCCTGACAGTTCAGTTCTTCCTGCAATATTGTAAATGATCTCAAGCTGCTCTCAATTTTATATTTATGTTAGGCAGAGTAATTTTCTGTTGCCTGCAACCGAAAGACATTAACACAAGATCCATGAATTCCAAAGTTGACATGGGCTTCACACCTTATCTAGTGAAGTTCAGATACTCCCACTTTACAAATAAGAGAAGGCAAGTGACTTTTTACAGCCAGCCAGAAAATTGGTGGAGCCAGCACTAGCACCAGCTCATGTGACTCTTTGTTCAGTACTCTTTGAGCTAGTATATATTATGCTCGAACTGCTTCCTCTAATGAAAACACAAATGGGTTGTCTTTTTCTTCAAAGCAAAGTGAATGTAAACATGATGGTACAGGCTGTGAAACAAGGGAAAATGTGAATCATCTTTGTCCATATTGGGCTTGGAAGCAAAATAGCAAAACATTAAAAGAAACACAACAAAACCTGCAAGTGTTGATTAAAGACAGAACAAATTGTCCCCAAAGTTTACAATGTAAAACAAGGCAAATCCTGAAAATTAAGTTGACAAGCATATACAACAGTGTGATTTTTTTGTAATTAAACTGACAAAGATCCCCAGTTCCACATAAATCAACAAAAAGCAACAAAACTACAGCACTAAAAGGAAGGATATTAAGAGCTGCTGAAAGGAGAGTGCAGGAAAAATAAAATGTAATGAAATCCACACTTTTCCGACTTGATATCCCTGGGGTAGGTGGTTGACTGGGGTGGGGGGGTGAAGTGAAGGGACAGAGAAATAGTGGGATCTACAAGTTAATTTCTAGTGTCATCCCAAGCAGTAGGTACATGACGCAGGCACAGTGGCTACCTTTTCCTACCTTTTGAATAAAAGAAATATGAAATAAAGATGAAGAGAAGTGCCACAAGAACAAAGGAGAGCTGACTCAACAGAAAAACCTGCTTGGAGACAAAAGGGTGGCCTGTAAAAGGGCTTGGCATTGTGTCCATCTGTGTGTGTCCTCCCGGTACCACTCTGGGTGGGGGATTCTGTGTGTGCATAAGTTCCTCTTCTTTCTCCACTCCCTCAGTGCTTGATTCTTAGGAGATTCTCTTGATGGATTCTCTTCATGACTTTGTTGACACATTGCACAAATTCAAACCATTTTTTTCAATTCATTTTATTATATATAAGAAATGGCTTAACTTTCAGTAAACAGATGCAAAATACACATGCCTCCTGCATTCACCAAGTCCTCGCCAATTAATAATGGCACTGTTTCTCAATGAGTTTTTTATTGCATCAGAATTCTTCTTAACACAGCTTCTAGCTAGCCATGCCAGCCACTCATAACTGGTCTGTGTCGTAAACCCTGTTTGCATTTCTGGAAAATTAGAAGAGTAGGCTTTAGAGGCAGATGGGTGAGAATTTACCTACTAGGTAGCCTTGGGAAAGTAACTGAACTACTCTGAGCCTCATTGGTAAAAATGGTGCATATGTTGTACTAAATCTTACCCTGGATTTGTTTTAATCAGGTATGGTAAGACACACAGATATGGAAATGATTGTCATGAATAGGACTTTTATGTTCAACAGATCCCTAGAAATAGGAGGTATATAGCACACTATGCAGGGCCACATGGGGGAAGCGCCAGACAGGGACAGGAGGCAGAAGGAGGGTAAAGGGAAAGAAAGAAAGCACAGGACAGAGCGTTTGTTGTGGTTTTCGTGGGAAGGAATGGGTGGTTATGTTGACCAGGTTTGGTATTGGCAAGTTTGAAAAAGTTTAGCTGGCTCCAGGATGTAGGGGCTGTCCTAGTTGTCTGGTGCCTGATCCTGGGATAATGTGGGTAGAGGAATGTTGCCTCCTGGTGTATCAAAGCCAGATAGAGGAGCTAGTTCAGAGTATGGGCTTTGGATTGGTTGGTTTGCGTATTACAGGCATGCTCCCGATGAACAAGTCCTTTACTGGCTTTAGGAATTAGCTAGCCCTGGGAGGGGCAGTCTCTCAGGATTAGCAAGTTCCCAAGATGTAAAACCATTATAAATTACAAAAAATAAAAAAAAAACCCAACATGATTAATACAGTTGTCCTAAAGTTTAAAGAAACACGTTCATCTGGATTGTATTTTTAGGTATTAATTGTTTTTTCCTGCCTGTATTTCTCCTTCACCTCCCTGCTTCCCACACATTGTGCACGATGCAATGCCAAAGAAGAGCTAAGTGAGGGGAAAAGAAGCTAAAGTAGCCTGCAGAGAGTTTCCAGCTTTTGTTTTTAAATGCACAAGGCTATCAGACAATGTAGAGGTTTTCCAGAGGAAGTAGAATTGTGGAAGAAACAGAAGGCTTAGAAAAAGCAAGAGAAAGGGAGGGGCTTTCCTCAGATGGAAGAAAAAAGATTCTCTAGTTCCTCTAGAGGTTCTGCATGTCTTTGAGAAGCAGGGATCCAGGACCTACTTCCTGACAGGACCCCAGAGAAGAATGGCTGCACGTACATGCATCTCTAGGTGGGGTTTCCTGCATTGGCCCTGTTTAGGGAGCATTGGAAGATGGAGTGAGCCACTGGATGAGAAATGCCATGTTGGCTGGGACAATGGATACACCTGAGGGAGGCTGTGTGCACACATGACCCAGGCTGGAGGGCTCTAGTACTTTGGCACTGTGTATTGCCTCTTGGATTGCCAACACCCAAAAGATGACTGAGGTGAAATGCCATGCCAGCCAGGTAGGATGGGATCTCAAAATAAATATTAATTTATAGAAAATAGAAAGGTCCACTATTTCATGCACCCCTGAGTCTGGACTGAGATTTATATCTGCTACATCTGTGAAGCACCTAGAACAGTGCCAGGCATATAGTGAACACCTTCAACCACAGATGCTGTTATTAGGAAAATTACTTGAATTCTTTTGTAAAAAAAAAAAAAAATCCATTACAATGTGCATAACTGTCCCAGTAAAACTACACTTTTCTCTTCATGCTCATCGCTCTCTACTTGCTCCCACCCCGGACTCATTTATTCCCATTTTTCTGCTGCATTCTGTCCCAGAAAGCTGACTTTTATGGGCTGCCTGGCCCAGGTTCCTTTGCTATTGGGCTCTGTGGTTGGGCTGACCAGGGGGAGTTACCAGCAGGAGCTGGGAGTGTGGGAGAGACAGAATTGGGGGCTTTCTTACCAGCTTCCTCCTTGCTCATCACCAAGGGTCTGGTTGCATCCTTGGGTGACCACAGCTCCTGCTGGGTGGCTCCCCCTTCACCTGTAATTACAATGATTTCTCCCTTGCTTGTTCAGGCCCCAGAGTGGGGATGGGATGGTTTTCTCCTGTGATTAGTTCCTTAAGCTCAGCACTCTGTTGGTTCTCTAGTGCTGCCCATTCCTCTCAGGGCAGTCCCTTCATTACATTCTCTCCATTTGAAACATCTAAGTAGAATTGTTTTTTGCTAAGACCTTGACCAATAACATAAGCAAGATTATTCTTTTGGTTGTTTTTCTGGCAATGGGAATGGTTATAGTGATCTGGTCACTTTGTCCAACTCAGATTCCATTAAGACCCATGGCTCCTATCAGTAAGTATGAAGGCTGATTGAGATTCTGAGTCAGCTGGCACTGTGGGGCAATGTTTGGTGGAACATGGGAAGATGTATAGCCAGGGCCTTAAAAAGTCTTAGCAGCAATTTGACCTGGGTTCAAGTGTCATTCCTCCCTGTGACTTACTTGCACCTAGGTAATTTAAATAGCCTAAGTGTTCATTTCTTTGTCTATATTGTGTGCTTCATATTCGTATTCACCTCCTAGGGCTATGGTAAAGATAAGTAAGATAATGATGAAAAGAGCTGAGCACATATGTATTAGCTTCAAGTATGTGAATGTGGTTAAAGGTGTTGCTCTTTGGCATCAGCACTTGGTTTCCATAAAGCCAAACCCTTGTCTTAGCTGCCTTAACATCTTGCTCTAAGCTAAAAAGGTGCAGGTTCTCCCATCCTGGGAATACCTACGGTAGAGTGAGACTAACAGTTCAAAGCCCTTGCCTTATCTGTACAGCACAAAAACTTCCAGAAATGGAGAATGTATTCAGTTCTTGATAGTCACTTCCTGGGTGTGACTTTTGAGGCAAAATGAAAGTCTGCTCCAAGCTTCATGGCTTCATTGAATCTCTGATGCCTCAAAAGCCCTTTCATAGATTGCATAGTGAGACACGAGGCTCAAGGTGACCCATGGTTGAAGAAACAACCCAGCTTCTAATTCTCACTACTATACAAATGACCTACAACTGAGCCCGTCTTGAACACATGCTGTGATGAAGTCCTGGAGGGGAGGTTTGGGGTTCTAGGTGCTCAGAAGGGTGGGAGATCATGGAAGGAATAGGCAGCTTCTCTAGGGAATTTTCTAGGAATAAAATCATTGAGGAAGGTTAACTTGAGGCTCATTTGGGTTAACAATGTGGCACTGGCAGAGTCTTTTCTATGCAGGAAAAGGAGTCTGCGTAGTGATTCTCAACACTGGCTGCACCTGGGAATCATCTGGGGAGCTATAAGAAATTGATTCTTGGGTTCCACCCCAATTCCTAGAGGGCAGTGGCTACCTTGTATTACTAAATAATAGCCCTCTCTTTAGGGCCCTTTATGTACAAATATCTGTTTGCCTTTCAGGTTTGTATCTCTGTTCACTTTACAGGAAGTAAGTCTTGTTTTGAGGACTTATTAGTACTAATCAAGATCACTTGTTAGTCAAATACTGACATAGGTTGGATATTTGTCCCCTCCAAATCTCATGTTGAAACGTGCTCCCAGTGTTGGAGGTGGATCCCTCACGAATGGCTTGGTGCCATTCTCATCCTCTCAGTAATGAGTGAGTTCTCGCTCTATTAGTTACCATGAGATCTGGTTGTTAAAAAAAGCCTGACACCTCTCCTCTTTTCTCTTGATTTCTGTCTCACTTTGTGATATACCGACTCCCCCATTGCCCTCTGCCATGTTTGTAAGCGTCTTGAGGCCTCATCAGAAGCAGATGCTGGCACCATGCTTCTTGTACAGCCTGCAGAACGGTGAGCCAAATAAACCTCTTTTCTTTATAAATTACCCAGTCTCAGGTATTCCTTTATAGCAACACAAAATGGACTAACATAAACACTAAGGGAAACAACTCATACCTTTGGTGTTTCTTGCTGTAACCTGCCATGCTCCTCTGACTTTGGGACAAGTAAATGAGTAGGGGAGAATAGGGAGGAGGAAGAGCTTTGTCATCTGACAATCAATGGTTATTCCATTCTCCTCCCCTCCTTGATGAGGATTTCCAAGCACAGAGGTCATCTGAGCTGGTGCATCTGTGTTAGCATTCCTGTCTCTTGGCTGCTCCTGGTGTTGAATTGGTTTCTGGTTTAGTAGCTTGAGTTTTGCCTCCTTCCCTTCCTCTCATGTGCCCTTTCCTTTCCACCTATCTCCCTCCTTGGATTTACCAGCCCTCAACACAGTCCCTGATACCCAGCAGAGAATGAATGTATTCATGAGTGAGTACATGAATGCATATGCCTGTCCTCCTTGCTGTGGGACTCTCGGGGGACTGTGCCCCAGTGAGTCACTGCCCTCGTGTGCAGGGCTCATCATCGCCAGCATATAGATTCTCAGCAGGAGCTCAGCCCCCAGTGGGAGCTTCCTTAGCTGAGGTCCCTGTTACCTGATCCTCTTTCTGCCCTGGCTAATATTCTCTGCCACAGTCTGTCACTGTGGCCAGCCTGTCAAGCCCTGCCAGGTGGAGACCCTTGGTCCCGCTGAGAGATGTCAAAATGACCATCCTTTGGGCCTTTGCTAAGGCAGGCAGGATGCTTTCATTTTAAATGACATTTGATACAAAAAATAGAAAGTGAAACAAAGCCTGACAATCAAGCTGGGATTCTAAGCTAGGTGTATGGGAAATCTTCTTGGCTCTGGGTGCTAAATAGTTCTTGTAACCTTGGGTGAATGGTCACCATCTCTGGGCCTCAGTTTCTGAGTATGCACATTTAGAAGGAAATACATGATTTCCAAGGTCTCTTCCAAGATTTGTTCTCTATACTGCTCTGCTACCATGCCTCTTAGACAGATGTTACTTTGCCGACTGCTAACCACCAGCTGCTCTATTTGGGGCCCAGGAGCCTGTAGTAGGAAAAATGCCTAAAGTGTTCTGTGGGAGACATTCCCAGCTTGAGTAAAATCTCTGTCCTCTGATGCAGGCCATGGAGTCCCTGGGTCATGCCCCTTGCTTCTGGGGCTAAATGTTCTTGAAAGGGAATCCTTTTAGAAGCAGGGGCTTAGCTGAGCTGAGGAAGGTGAGTGGGCTTATAAAACAGAGCTGGGTTTGGAGGAGACTTAGAGCTTCCCTCACCCTGAGTCCTTCATCCATCCATGTCTTTCCTACAATACAGGTAGGCCAGTGGAGACCAAACTCCAAGTCTCATTTATCTTTTTTCTCTCCAGATGCCCTGGCAAAGACCAGGTTACAACCCAAGGATACATTTGAATTGAGATAGCATATGGCAGCAGATATTTAATAAATGATGGCATTGATATTGTATCTCTGTTAGAGTAATTTACTCCTTACAGTAATTTTGACTCAGTTTGTTCTACACAGAGTGTTATTTTAATCATCCTTTCAGTTATTATTGATGAGGTCCCTTGGGAAAAAATTAGAAGATTCATTTAAAATTATCCCCCATGAATTTAAAACAAGAACAGGGATGTGAATACAGACTGAAACAAATCAAGGGCTACCATAGATATATTAAAAGACTGTTGTTTGCTGCCATAGATGTATTAAAAGACTATTGTTTGATACATTGGGGACATAATGGTAGCACTAATGGCAAGGTTTAGGCACACTCTTTCTTATTCAGCTTGTCCTGAGATTGCCCCTTCCTCTCTCCTGGCTCCTGCCTTGTCCCTCATCACTGCCTTTGTGCCTCTGCTTATGCTCTTTCTTTGTTCTGTTATGCTGGGCCCATCTAAAGCTCCCTAGTCCAAAGGATCCTTTTGATTCTCACCTTTCCCAGCTTTCTTTAAAACTGATGTCTCCATCTTCAATGGCCAGGGCAATATTATCTGTAAACATGCTCATAATGTTAAGAGGGGTTTCTGTTAGTTTCCCAACATACTGATAGTTACTCTGAGAAGGGCATGGATTTTTATGAACAAAGATCTTTGAGGAATGCTGAGCTAAATGTAAAAAGTTTTTTTTTTTTTCCAGCATTTACCATAGCCTTTAATATACTGTTGTGCTTTATTGTGAACCTCCCAACAGGAAGACAAAGTATGCAGCTTTTTCCAAAGTCCCTTGGTTTACCGCCAGTAATGGGGATACTTAATGTAAGATTCATGGAATAATATGAAAAACATAAATATTTCTAAAAATTATATAGTTATACTGCTGGAGGTTATGGAGATTGAGATATCGTTCAAGATCTGGAAGGATCCAATGAGGTTTCAGATTGTTTATATCCAGAGGTTAGGGACTCTGGTATCCTTTTAGAAACAGAACTCACATACTCACTGGGATATACTCCTATGCCACTACTATGCTTCGTTCTCTATCTCCAATTCAACTCAATTTTCATGGGAAAGTTAATTTGTCCGAATCAGCTAATAACTTCTGTCTCTGGTTGGACATACTCTTGTGCCAGGCCATGAGAAAGACCACTAAACAAATGTGCGTGTGCTCCCATTTGGTCTTTAATACAGTCAGCGGCCCCTTCTGCACAAAGTCAGCTTTAGCACCACTTCCCTAAGCAGGGGCTATCTGCCAGGCAGCTCTAGTTAAGAGAAAGACTGGAAGAGGCTGTCTCACAAGTTAACTAGGATAGTTCACTCCTTGAGCACAACACACACACACACACACAAACACACACACACACTTTTTTCCCTTTATATGTATTTCCAAAGAGACCACAGCTAATATGACCTAGCTATCAAGCCTGCAACTGCAAAGGCACTCTTGTCCCCATCTGGGAAGCAGCACAAAGTCATGGCAGATAGTGTATGTCGAGTTTCAGTTGTCTTGAAGCCTCAGGTGATCAAGCCCACAGTCTCCCGGTGATTTACTTAAAGCAAAAGATCTCAGCCTAGGAGGGGTTGGTGAATTATGGTCTTAGTGTTGAAATGCATCTTATGTCTTTCAGATAGTGAGTGCATTGATTGCTTTGCATCTGGATTAGTGGGTATCTAGATAGTACTTGCAAGTGTGCAGCAAATTGTTATGATAAAACACACCTTTTCAGTCAAGGCAAAAAAATCTCTTTCTAGGTTTGAAGGAAGGAAAGATTAATTATATTTAGGCTCTCTTGTAGATGAGTGCTTTGCTTTGGAGCTTACCGATAGGAGTTCAGATGGGTTACAGGCATCTTTGCTTCTTTACTTCCATGTGGCCTCAGCTGACTATCTAGGAAACATGCTGCCAGAGATGCACACCATGGGCTGTAATTTTCAAGACAGTCAACCAACCCAGCATTCAGGCTTTGTAAAAGCAAATTTTCTAGTAGTCCTAGTTTTAGAGCAGTTGGAGAATGTGATCATATATGTGAGTTTGAATTCATCGAGGATCTTCAAGTTCTATTATGGGAGAAACCATCTTATGTGTCATAAATTGCATGTCCCTGGCTTCTAAACATGATATTCAGTGGGAATGATGGATGAATTTGTACCAAGTATTATAAATAGAGAGTAGAATGAGGAAAGCTGAGCAGGGCAGCAGAAGTTAGCACTCCAGGTCAGGGGATTCAAGACATTTGACCATTGCCTATGCAGACTGGCTGGCCTCAGTGTTCAAAGGGTCTGATTTATGGATGCAGATGTGGCAAAACACAACTTTGAAGTTTTACTAAGCAGTGGTGATTCTGATTGATTCTCTGTGTTAAGTTTAAGGATGTGTCTGGTGGAAGCCATATAGCATGGCTGAAAGTGAACATATTTGGGAACCAGACAGACCTGGAACGGAACTTGGATCTTACCACTTGCTAGATATTTACCTTGTATTAGTCAGTCCTCTTATTGCTCTAAAGAGATACCTGTGACTGGGTAGTTTATAAAGAAAAGAGGTTTAATTGGCTCATGGTTCCAATGGCTGTATAGGAAGCATGATGCTGACATCTTCTCAGCTTCTGGGAAGGCCTCAGGGAAACTTTCTATCATGGCAGAAGGCAAAAGGGAAGCAGGCACATCTTACATGGCCAGAGCAGGAGCAGGTGGGTAGAGATGCCACACACTTTTTTTTTTTTTTTTTTTTTTTTTGAGACGGAGTCTCCCTCTGCCACCCAGGCTGGAGTGCAGTGGCCAGATCTCAGCTCACTGCAAGCTCCGCCTCCTGGATTTACACCATTCTCCTGCCTCAGCCTCCCGAGTAACTGGGACTACAGGCGCCCGCCACCTCGCCCGGCTAGTTTTTTGTATTTTTTAGTAGAGACGGGGTTTCACTGTGTTAGTCAGGATGGTCTAGATCTCCTGACCTCGTGATCCGCTCCTCTGGGTCTCCCAAAGTGCTGGGATTACAGGCTTGAGCCACCGCGCCCGACCGCCACACACTTTTAAACAACCAGATCTCATGAGAACTCACTATTGCCATGATAGCACCAAGGGATATGGTGTTAAAACATAAGAAACTGCCTCATGATCTAATCAACTCCCACCAGGCCATACCGGGTGATCATGATTTGACATGAGACTTGGGCGGGGACATAGATCCAAATCATATCAGGCCCATTTTTGCATAAATCTGTAGGAGTCTCAATATTCTTGTCTGCAAAAAGAATATAATAATACCAACTTCACAGTTTTTCTTGTTTACATTACAGGATGATGTTTATGCAAAAGTTTAGAAAAATATCATAAACTTCATTGGCTTTCAGTAAACTTCTCTCTTTTTTCTCATTAGCGTGTAGGGGGTTTTGCCTTTTAGTTTACAAAACCAGTGGACTTAAGTTGGTACACACATCTCCTCCCACTTCTCCCTCTCCACCTCATTCCTTGTTCCCTTTTATTAATCAGAGAAAAATAGTGGGGAAACAGTTGTAGCAAGAAGCTCAAATCTTGCTTGACATGTTTCATTTTTTTTTTTGAGTTCTTATAACTCAGTTATTTTTGGTATTATCCTGCTTATTTTAGGAGTATATCCTCCTCTCCACCATACCCTGACTTTAAATTGCCCCATCCCAGGCATGGATATACTCAAAACTCAACTTGGAAGTTTTACTTGTACATGACCTAAGAAGACGTTCTATGAGAAGACATCTTTCCCAATAAAATAAAAATCATTTATGTTGATTCTTGTAGCACAGCTGAAGCAGCTGGAATTTTCAAGCACTCCTAAATGTTAGAGGACAACAAATATGAAATAAAAACAGAAGGATAAAAAAAGTTGGTTTACATACTTCAGATTTCTGATCCTGCCACAAGTAGTCTGCATTCAAGGTTTTCAGGCCCTGTTCTTTGATTCTTCCTGATAAGCAACACAATATTGTGTGTGTGTGGGCAGGGTGTGGGGAGGACAGAAGGATGGGGAATAGTGTGTGTGTGGTGGAGGGATTGATGCAACTTTACAGGCTATGAGCTCCTCATTCTCGCATCCTTGTTTCTCTTCATTTGGAGGTGACAACTAATGTGGGCCACCAAGATATATCACGGCCACTTTTTTACTTTGTAGTCCCCTGAGGGTTCAGACTTCCAGTTTAACAGGCAATAGCTTACATTCCCAACTAGTTAAAGCCAAGAGTGATTTAGCCTGTAGGTGAGCTCCTTCCTTTTTCACACAGGGAAAGGTCTTCGTTTTGCAAGCTCTAATGATAATGGTCATAGCATCTGTATAATTATTCACACACAGCAACTAATGTCTTCCCCATGATCTCTCAAGTGGCTGGCAAAGGATGATATAGAGGAATCCAGCTGTGGAGTCCAGTCAAAGGAGAGGCTGGAGGGATTAGGCCAGAAGGTCAGAGCTTCCCTTTGGGAAACCTGGGGTTAAAGGAGAACTGGACATACAGCTCCAGAGACAGGACACCCCCTAGGAGTGTTGGTTGTCATACAGGTGTGTCATAGAGGAGCTAAAAAATCATCATCCCCAAGTTAGAGACCAGGTGCTTGGGGGCCAGACTGTGCCTGGGCCTCACGTGATAGTGGGGTAGGGACATCCATAGGATCAGTAATTCTGGACTTTGTGGACACAGGCCTTGACAGGGCTGACCTTGAACTTTCAAGGGGCAGAGGTTGTTAATGGCAGCTGGGGAGACAGTGCTGGGGTAATAACTGGACTTCTCTCTTTTGGTCTTGCTCTTAGCTCTCTGGGATTCTTTCTAGAAAAGGTTCTAGTCTTTTCTCTATTTTCCCAGCTCTTCCTTAGGCCTAGATGCATAAAATTCCCTTGAGTGCCTGTTAAAATTGTAATTTCCTGGGACCCATTCTAGTGATTCTCATTCTTTAGGTCTGAGCAAGTGCCCAATAGTCTGAAATTTTAACAGCCACACCAGCCGACTCTGAAACAAGAGTCTTTGAACCCCACTTGACAAAGGTTACCTTAGAGAGCTACAAAATCTAGACCTGGATTTTATTTGCCTTTATTTGAAGGAGTATTAAAATAATCCTTTCTTAAGAATGTCCACATGCCATTTATAACTGTTGGCTAAACATGAACTTGCAGTTGACTTTCTGACTACATCATGGGCATTAGTCAGGAGTTAAAACTGGTGTAAGGTTGCATGTTCTCACTCAAAGGTGGGAATTGAACAATGAGAACACTTGGACACGGGAAGGGGAACATCACACACTGGGGCCTGTTGTGGGGTGGGGGGAGGCGGGGCAGGGATAGTAATAGGAGAAATACCTAATGTAAATGATGAGTTAATGGGTGCAGCACACCAACACGGCACATGTATACATATGTAACAAACCTGCACATTGTGCACATGTACCCTAGAACTTAAAGTATAATAAAAAAGAAAATAAATAAATTTAATTAAAAAAAAAACTGGTATAAGGAAAAGCTATCATTTTGATTCACCAGATACATATGTGTGTAGTTCATGGCACTACAGTTATCTGTGTGCACACACAGAGTTCATTTATCTTGAGTCTGAGTAGCAGAGATTGCCACTCAGGAATTAAAGCCTATTTCTATAAATTGATAGTGGCTGCTGCTGCCCCTGACTGTGGATTGAAATGAACAATCAGAAATGTTAATGTTTCTCTGTTTGTGTCATTATTGCTGCAGTGTGATGTTTCCCAGGCTCCTCAGCTCCAAACTCTAAATGCCGTTGCAATGTTTTTATTTAATGAGGATATACATTGCAAATGTTTCCAAGGTATTAAGATACACAGGGCTTCAAAGTTTAATCATTTCTTCTTTCAGGCATGGAGCAGAAGAAATGTTTAAGGAGACTAGGTTGACTCTGTTCAGGTATGCGATGGGCAGCCTCTGGCTTCTTTGCTTGTAACACTTGATGAGGATGCTTCTGGAAAGTCTGGGCTCTTCTGGAAGGGCGTGATGCTGCTACAGCCTGAGATGGTGGTGCTGCTGGCTGGTTGTGCTGATGCTAGGTTAGCCTTGGGATTTAATTCTATATTATTATTTTTTTCACATCTCTCTTTACGTCATTATGTTTAGAGGTCATTTGTTATGTGGTTGATGAAGGCCAGTTCTACATATGTATTCAGTAGTAGTACTGAGGTCTGAGATCTTGTTCCTGCCTGTCACTAGCCAGGTGTGTGACTTTAGACAAATCCCTGTGTCCTTAGTTTTCTCAACTTAAGACTGGGGATGGTACTTGTCTTATCTTCAAAGTCTTTGGGAGGGTCAAATGAGAGACTTGGTGGGGAACTTCTTGGGGCAACATTAACTTGACCCAAATCCAAAAAGTACTGTTATTTTAGGCCTGGTTTTAATAGAAAGCCATGGTGGAAAAATGTATCACAGTCTTTATTTTGATGCTTAATGACCAGAACCCAGTTCAAAATAAATATCATTTTTATAAAGTTAAAAAATTAAATCCAGCAGCATTTAGAATCTCCTCTCTTCTTGATAATGATCTGTTTCTTGGTTTTCAAAATATGTGATTCCCAGGAATCTCTTATCTGAGGAACTCAATGTATGAATGAGTCCATTTATCTGTACCACCAACACAGGAAGTAACCAATAAAATCTAAAGAACATTAAATAATCATAGCTCTAGAAAGAACAGTGGTTCCAATGGTGACAACAGAGATGAAGAACTTGCTATGATCTATAAGGAACTTAAACAAATTTACAAGAGCAAAACAAACAACCCCATTAAGAAGTGGGCAAAGGATATGAACAGACACTTTTCAAAAGACATACATGTGGCCGATAAACATATTTTAAAAAGCTCAATATTATTGATTATTAAAGAAATGCAAATCAAAGCCACAGTGAGATACCATCTCACACCAGTCAGAATGGCTATTATTAACAAGTAAAAAATTAACAGATGCTGACGAGGTTGTAGAGACAAGGGAACAATTATACACTGTTGGTAGGAGTGTAAATTAGTTCAACCATTGTGGAAAGCAGTAGGGCGATTCCTGAAAGAGTTGAAAGCAGAACTACTGTTTCACCCAGCAATCCCATTACTGGGTGTGTACTCAGAGGAATATAAATCATTTTACCATAAAGACACACACATGTAAATATTCATTGCAGACTATTCACAATAGCAGACATGGAATCAACCTAAATGCCCATCAGTGACAGCTTGGATAAAGACAATGTGGTACATATACACAAGGAATACATGCAGCCATAAAAAAGAATGCAATCATGTCTTTTGAGGGAACATGGATGGAGCTGGAGGCTATTATCTTTAGCAAACTAATGTAGGAACAGAAAACCAAATATCACATGTTTTCACTTATAAGTGGGAGCTAAATGATGAGAACTTATGAACATAAAGAAGGGAACAATAGACACGGGGACTACTTGAGGGTGGAGGGTGGGAGGAGAGAGAGAAGCAGGAAAAATAACTATTGAGTACGAGGCTTAATACCTGGGTGATGAAATAATCTGTACAACGAACCCCCATGACACGAGTTTACCTATATAACAAACCTTCACGTGTACCCCCAAATCTAAAATTTTTTGAAAAAGAACTTGCTGTGGAATGCCAATGTTGTCATGGAATATTTAAAGCAGGAACCATAAAGCTATTTATCAGCTGGGTCAGTGGTGGCTTCACACACACCCCTTAGGCAATTAAAAACATCTGCAATTTAGCATATACTAAGTATAAATCAGTCGATTAAATGTCACAACATCTGTCCCATCACTAGGAAATATCTGTCTCAAAAATAGATGGGTGGCTGGACATAGTGGCTCATGCCTATAATCCCCGCACTTTGGAAGGCTGAGCGGGGTGGATTGCTTGAGCTCAGGAGTTCGAGACAAGCCTGGGCAACAAGGAGAAACCCTGTCTCTACAAAAAAAAAAAAAAAAAAAAAAAAAAATTACAAAAAATTAGCCAAGCATGGTTGCCAGTACCTGCAGTTCTAGCTACTCGGGAGGCTGTGGTGGGAGGATCCCCACTTGAGCCTGGGAGGTCGAGGCTGCAGTGAGCCAAAATCATGCTACTGCACTCCAGTCTGGGCAACAGAATGAGACCCTGTTTAAAAGAAAAAGGAATAGGTTGTTTAATGTCTTTGTCAATATCTGCAGAGTTGAATTGCATCAATATTAGGTTCATTCAGGTGGGAGTAATTAAAATGCTGTCACTAGATTAGGAATTGGTGGTGACAAAGGTTTTGGTGCAGAATCTACCACTAACATCCCATGCAAATTACCATTTCTCTGTTCTAAAAACAGCACATTGGCAACTCAATCTATCTCAAGATTTTTTTAGCGCGTCGAATGTGAAATTGTGAACAAATATAAGGTATTATTTTGATTTTTCTAAAAGTTGTAGGCATCTCTGAGTTCATTCTTTAAAACAATTGTCTTTGAGATATAACATGCATTTCATAAACAGCATTCATCTTAAGTGTACATGAGCTCATTAATTTTTAAAATTTTATTTAAAAATTTAAATTCTTTGAAAAATCTTCTCTGCTGTGCCTTATGTGCTTGACCAAGAAGGTGTTATTACAGTAGGTTATGTGTTAAGATTGGATTCATCCAGGCATTAAAGCTGATATAATAATATCACTGGACAGAAATTAGCTTCGTGTGCACGTGTCTCTAATCAGTATTGTATATGTGTATTTAAGCATTTACATTTGTGAGTAAAAGACCAAAATTATGAGTTGGGGTAAGTGTGTGTGAGACCAAAAATAGGTGTTATGATGAGGGGGAGTGGGGGGGAGAGAGAGAGAGACAGAGAGAGAAAGAGAGAGAGAGAGAGAGAGAGAGAGAGAGACAGAGAGAGAGGTTATTTCAACTACAAGGGGCAAAGACCCAGTGAAGAAGTAAAAGGATAAGGCTACATGTTTCTTAACCTCAGCTGGAATGGAAAACATCCTAGGATCTGGGGAGCAGATTCTTCATCATCAAAGGCTGCTGCCTGGTGTCTTTTTAAGACTTTTTAAGACATAGTATGACTGCTCCTCTATTCATTTCTCATAGTTTCTTCTGTTTCGTCAATATGTGCCTTGCTCATGATTTCAGCAAGCCTTGACTTTACCTTTCCATTAAAGCATCTTTTCAGCTTTGGCTTTTACTAATAATGGACCAATCTTTTCCTATGTTTCTTAGTTCAAATTTCAGAGAGAAAAAATGTTTTGTATAGGCTGCTAACCAGCCTACTGTTTGTCTTTGGGTTGAGAATTTCACCTCTGGCCCCATAAACTATGACCAAGGCATGGGTGGGGGAAGTCACTTGTGGGACAAAACATAGCAATCTATGTCTCTCTTGAGCAGGGACTGTAGGCTGCAAAGTGTCACCAGAACACGTGGAAATTAAGAGCTTTATTTTTTATTATTGAGACAGAGTGGTCTTGCTCTGTCACCCAGGCTAGAGTGCAGTGGTGTGAACACGGCTCACTGCAGCCTCATCCTCCTGGGCTCAAGTGATCCTCCCTCCTCAGCCTCCCAAGTAGCTGGGACTGTAAGTGCATGCCACCACACCGAGCTAACTTTTGTATTTTTTTGTAGAGATAGGGTTTTGCCATGTTGCTCAGACTGGTCTTGAACCTCTGGGTTCAAGTGATCTGTCTACCTTGGCCTCCCAAATTGCTGAGATTACAGGTGTGAGCCACTGCACCTGGCCAACAGCTTTAATATTAGTGAAACTGGACTGGGGCACTGGGTACCTTAATTGTCACAGTAGATAGCAGGACTCTTTGATAAAAGAAGGAAAGGATAGGAAAAAGAGAGAGTGCTACAATAAAGGGGATTAAATTTTTCCCACTCATTCTGTAGAGACAGGACTTGTTCAGTGATGAAAAGTCATGAACCAAGATAAGTCAGCTGAACAGGTCACTGTGGTGGCATGGCTCACAGATTTACCATAGGGTGCTAGCTGCAGCAGAGAGGAGCTCATATTGTGAGAAATGAGTTAGCCCTGGCAGATGTCGCTTCATAAAGAAAGCCCTGACTCACCAAGCAACATTCAGATGCAAGTGAGATGGACGGCTTCTCCGGGCTCAAGTATCCCAGAAATTCCCATGTCTCTGTGTAGTTTATCTTTAGTGTTGAAAATACGTGTGTGTCATACTGTGTTCTAATTATCTTAATAAAATTCTGTAAAATGAAGGCTTTTCCAGTATTTTAGATGTATCCAGGAGAAAAAGGAAAAGAGAGTAAGCTGGAGAGAGGGTATTATCCCTGGCATTATTCCAAGAAACAGAATGCCTGGAAGAATTCAGACAGCTAACGTGGAGGGAGGTGCTGCCTGCTTATATTTCTAAGAAAGTAATCTCGATTTGACATTGAGTATATGCACAAGATTAGAGGAAATTAAGTAGAGGCTGTAGCAAGACATACTTTGAAGGTTTGCTTAGCCAGAGACAGGTCCCTCATGAGCCTGTTGTCACCGACATCCCATTTGTGCATCAGGAAGTGGGAGGCCCCTTCTGTCCTATTATACGTCTTTGGGGGATGAGGGCAGTGCTGAGCAGTCCCAGCTCCTTATTTCCAGCCATAGTGCCAGCCTCTCCACTTCTTCCATTTTAGTTTGCCTTAGGCCTGCCCTCATTCTTGCTCAAGCAAAACAGCCAGGTTAACGCCTTGGTTTACAAATCTGTCTGTGCCACAAGCAGCCCTGGATGCCACATGGCTGCACCAGATCTCCCTGGCAGCATGTGTCTGGAGGATTACCTTTCTGGAAGTCTTACAGTTGCCTGGAGCTCTGGTAGATTCTCTTTTCTGGAGCATCAAGGAGGTTAGGACACAGGGAAGAAAGAAGTAGTTAAAAACGCTACCTATTGTCAGAAGCATTTACCACCTGTAGATGTGAGTGATTTTCAATACATAAAGCCATCTGGGGGTGCTGCGGTTACAAGAGATGCATGTCCCTTTCCTGAGCCTGTCTGCTGAAAGTCCATGGTAGGTCTGGGGGCTCACAAGCAATCAGACAGCCGTTAAGTGATAGCTCCTCCAAACCAGTAGATGTAGACGGCAAAGTCAGTCTGTCATTTTGAAGCCACTGGCCAAGCCTGTGTTTTTCTCAGCAAACCCCGGGAGCTCAGTGGAAAAGCCTTCTGATGCTCTGTCTTCAGCTGGACCTTTGCTAAGGGAGGGTAAGGATGGGCTATTTGGCAAGCATTTTCCTTAGCAATTGCAGGAGTGGTTTTTAGAAATCATTAAACGTGAGCTGAGGAGATTGGCTTAGGTTTGCCCTGTGATGTTAAATTATGGGGCAAGGAGAATTTGGAGACAGGGCAAAGAGAATCTGAAATCAGGATCATGAAGGGAGCAAGGGCTCTTTCTGCCTGTGAACTGCAGTGAGCAATAACCTGTGGTTAGCAATACTCCTCAATTTTGAAAAAATTCTATATAATCTATACCGACGTTTTGTCTGCATCCCTGCTTTCTCCTGCTTTGTGCTGCACTTGCTCCCTCTTTCACAGACCTTGCATACCCACACAGCCTTTTCTTTTGTCCAATAGTTCAGTGACCAAATCAGTGTAAGATATTTGCAACCTGTCACTTAGCCAACTATGTAACTGCCTATTTGTTCACAATCACTTTAGAAGGAGTTGAGTGGTTGGCTCATCCAGGCTATTTTACAGAGTCACCCAACTAATGTTTCTAAGATCCAGCTGTTCTCATGTCCCCCCTTGCTCCAAAACCTACCATAGCCATCCATGACTAAATCGTGAAATGCATACTCCTCTATCAGTCTCTCAGTGTCTCCCATGATCTGTCCATTCCCATGCCTCTGCAATCCTTTTTCCGACTTCTCCCCAAATAGAACTGTCCATTTCAGTCACACCATCTACACATCTGTTCCTTTACAGGGGATGAGCTCTCTGCCTGCATCAGACCACATGGTAAAGGCTAATCCCATCTGTCAAGTCTGCCTTAAATCGTACTTTTGACAAAGCTCCCATCTTCATCTTCCCATGTTGTTTCTCCTTGCCCTGCGTATTCAAAGAGCCAGCTGCTTGAAGAGAAATTTATTGTTTTAAATTTTAAAAGCTTTGAATGTTAAGAAAAATATGTGAATGACTTAAAGCAAAATTTGTTGTTGTTGTTGATGATGTTTTGTAAAAATCATTAACCACAGAATAGGAGAGAATATATGATGATTA
Organism: Macaca fascicularis; assembly: GCF_037993035.2. Taxonomy (NCBI): domain Eukaryota; kingdom Metazoa; phylum Chordata; class Mammalia; order Primates; family Cercopithecidae; genus Macaca; species Macaca fascicularis. The sequence continues at coordinate 73,131,049 of NC_088387.1, read as the reverse complement.
CTGGGGAGTTTTTGGAGGTAAGAATTTTTTTTTCTGGGCTGTTGGTGGGGAGTTTTGAGAGAAATAGGAGAGGAAAACAAAAGAGTTAGAACTACTCTTGGGCCCTGCTCAAATGCTGGGTTGGGAGGATGGAAAGTAGACACGTCTGGGTAGATTTGGGGTCTGAGACCAGAGGTGGCACACACCTCACTTCCTGGGGGGAATTTTGGGAGGAGGAAGCTCAGCAGGGTGCCCTGCCCACAGTGTGATGGCTTCTGAAGCATAGGAATGGCAGCAGGTAGTTTTAGGCGGAAAGAGGGCCTGCGTTAGACATCCTCCTTCCCTTTCCACCATGGTCTAATTTGGCTTCTATAAGGCGTGCAGAAGATCTAACAAGTCTCTCAGATAAAAATCACAGGTACAACCTGTGATAAGGATTCACCTTGGGATAGGTCAGAGAGCCCAAAGCAGGTGCTACAGGGTGGACATTTCAAGTCTGAGAATAAATTAGGGAGAAGTGGTTAGGGCTGAGGACCAGCAGAGCCAGAAAAGGCCAAGGTGTAGGCTGATGAGAGAGGAATCTGTCTTTCCTGGGGCAATCCCAGGCTTTGCTTATTTTAAGAGATATGATGACAAGATATTCCTGAGGAAAGTGAACTTGGACCACTCAGCTGTTAATGATGATGAGTACTATGAAGGAAATGAATGAAGCATGGCGAATGAGGATTACAGATCTAATGAGCTGCACAGGTGGCATTGACATTGGGGGCAGGATGAGAAGAAAGCAGTCGTGCAGAAGAGGAAGGGTTTGAGGCAGAGTGAACGGTACAGGAAGGCTCTGGGAGCAGAGGGAGCAGGGGAGCAGGTTGAGTTTGGGGAACTAAAAGAATTCACCAGCAGCTGGGCTGCAGTGAAGAGACGGAGGCAGGTCAGGCAGACCTTGTGGCCCTGGAACTGAGTTTGGATTTTTGTCCTCAGTGCAATGGGAAGCTTTCAAAGCAATTTGAACAAAGAAGTGACATGGTCTGCTGGGCTTTTGAAAGATTACTGTGGCTGTCTTGTAGAGCCCAGATTAGAGGGGCACTGAGAATGGAAGCCTGGAGACAAGATCCTCCCACTCACACAGGAAAGCCTGATGTATTCAATTTCTTTTCTTTTTTGGTTCCTTTGCCCTGAGCATCCTTTCTCAACTCAGGTTTGGCATGAGACTGAGGTGACTTAAAAGACTTTCAGGTGTTCAGTTCAACTTAGTAGGTATTTATTAAATATTTACATGTACTTGTACCTGAGCAAAGCACTGTAGGAGATGCAAGAGACAAAGGTCTGATTTCTGTCCCCAAGGAGCTTTAAAATTACCTAAAGAGAAAAGGCAATTGTTTGTTAATCTAATATACAGCCATACTATACCATCTTAGTGCTGAACATAGGGGAAGACTAAGATACGGTCTTTGCCCTAGAAGCAGTCCGGTTCTGGGGAGACAGAAGTTTCCAGAAAAGTTTGTTCAATGCAGTGTAATAGAGGTCTATGCTGAGTGCTCAGGGATGGATCTTGCTGTGTGGGGCCAGAAAACTTCACAGAGGAAGTGAAATTCATGTTGGATCTTAACCACAAGCAGGGATGGGTTGGGGACAGGGGTGAGAAAGGGCATTTTAGGTTATGAATCAGTCCTATTCGAAAGTAGGCTGCTGGATGCTATGCTCAATATGGATCAACAGTATGAGCTGGCTGCAAAGAAAGTGTCATTTTAGGTTGCATTAATGAAAACATAGTTTCTAGAAGGAAGGAGGAGATAGTTGTGAGGTGCTCTTCTGACCAAACAGAGTTGTTATGTGGAGATCAAGGTAGCTCTTTTTTTTTTTTTTTTTTTTTTTAAGACTGGGTTCTACTGTCACTCACCCAGGCTGGAATGCAGTGGAATGATCAGGGCTCACTACAGCCTTGACCTTCTGGGCCCAAGCGATCCCCCCACCTGAGCCTACCAAGTAGCTAGGGCCACAGGCATGCACCACCACAACTGGTAACTCTTTTAAAGAGGGTTGTAGACATAGAATTGGATGGATGGTTAGTCTGGGACCTCTGAGAAGCAGATGACCATATGGGATTAAGCACGTAAGGTTTTTTTCAGGGAAATGCCTTGAGAGAATATTAGGAGAAGAGCCAGGGAATGCTGGGAGAGCCATCATACCACAATACAAGTCTCACCCTGATTGCAAGAGGTTGGGAAGGAAGTTGGGTGGAAGCATCCCAGACTAGCATGCAGGCTAAAGAAGGGTTAGAAAGACTTTTAGGGAGTCCTTGAACCAAAGTTAGCTGGCAGAGGTGTATAACCTGTGTACAAACATGGTGGTGGATTTCTGAGAAATCAGCCCTTGGCTGATCAGCCCGTGGCTGATTAGACTCTTTGTGGCTGGGAGATTGAGAGGCTCACACTTACGTCTGCCCCCATAGGGTGGCTGTGGCGATGAGGAAATTCAACACCAGACCTTCTACGTACAGAGCCTGAAGGCATTTCAGAGGTGGTTTATTATTATTTCAAAAAGATTTTTAAAATTTGACATGTATTTATTGATATGCCATATGCCAGGGATACCAATAGGAAAGAAACAGACCCTACCCTCAAGGAGCTCACAGTCTAGAGGAGAACAACAGTTTTTAATGGAGGCTGATATGTACCAAGATGCCTTTATGAACAAAGAGCACCAGGAACACAGCTTGGTGGTGATACTGGTGGTTAACAGGGTCACCAGATTCCTGGAGGGGCTTGAGCTAGGTTTTAAGGACAAACTGCAAATCTTTAGGTAGAGGTAGGGGGAGGGATTCCACCAATTTGTAAAGAGGCATTGTATATGGAGTGACACTTAATTTTTATGTCAATAACATAATTGGGTTATTTTGGCTCAAATTTTTGGAAACCATGGGAAGATAAATTTGGGATTGACATAAGCAAGAACTTTCTGAAGGACAGAGAAAGGTGGAATAGTATTGTCTTGATGAGTTTCTAGTGCTGCTAAGATCTAGCTGGGAGGCTGTTCACAAAAGTGGAGTCAAGTCAGAAAAGGGTAGTTTTGGTTTTGGAGAAGACTTGAATCCTTAAGATTCTGTGATTTAAAGGAGCCTTTTCTGCCCTATAATACCCAGAAGGAGGGTACCACGACCCCTGGGAAAGTGGATCACTTTCTGTCTATGACTGTCTGTCTTCTCCCAGCCTCAGGCTGCACACTGGCCTGCAATTTTCTTTTGGCCAGTAGTGGGGACAAATGGGCCTATTTCTTGGAAAGGCCAATTTTAATGCCCACCTTGTGCTGTGCAACAAAGGCCAGGAGTCCCAGGCCATGATTCTTTCTCTGGCTGATCAGAAGAGAGATTTCCATGAACACTTGCCTGATTGCCTTCTCCAAAGAAAAGAGTGAAGTCATGAACATGCACAATGAAATACACAATGCACAATGCACAATGTACAATGCACAATGTACAAATGCACAATGATTACAGCAAAGGCCTCCCAAAGACTCTATCTTTCCTGGAGAAGCCTTCTCTGAAGGCTTAGTATGAGAGGAAGTAGACTGCTAATCAGCAAGGAAATTAACTCACATATGCTCCTGACAGTGTTCATTTTCAATAGAGTCAGATACTAGTTTAAATCTGTCGGAAGAACCCATAACCAAAAAGATGTTCATTTTTCAGAAGAAAAATCAGAGAAGTCACTAAAGGGACAATTTCACATACTATTCAAAAAACGTTGCTGATAATTCTAAAAACTGCATGTCTTGGAAAAAACACTGGTCTTAGTCCCAGCACAACCATGTGCTGGTTGTGGGGCCTTGAAAAATGTCAGTCTTTCTGGGACCCATTTTCCTGATCTGTAAAACAGGTATTAAATACCTCCTTACTCCACTGCTGCCCCTGAATCATTATTAATTGCTTCTGTGTCTGTGGGTCCCTCCCTGCAGATCCAAAGCTCCAGGAAGGAGCATCTGATTGCTGCATCCAGGCTCCATGCTGAGCCCATGTTGGTGAAGGCTGGAAGAAACAAGTCTGCCCTTTTGGTCTCTACAGTTCCTCCTGAGACTCCCAAAGAAAGGAATTCCCCTCAACAGTAAGATTTTGGGATTAATAGATGGCCAAACATAAGACAAAGCAAAACAAATGGCCAGTGGCCACTGTATTTTATCTCCAGAATTTGTGAAACTGATGAATGTATATGAGAGTATTTCATGCCACTAAAGTACTCTACTAATACCAGGATTTACTGAAGATATGATAGTTGTCTTTCCATATGTTTTATCCCACAGATAGGTTTCATTTTTGCTCTTCCATTTCTTGGCTTTAATTCACCTTTTCCCAAAAGCACTTCTAGACTGGCCATCTCAGCTTCCAGTTCTCCCTAAACTTCTTTGATACTCCAGTCTTTCCCAGTTTGATTTGGAGGATTGTTGTGTTGTGTTTGAAGTCTTGAAGAAATCACCTGAAGATTTTCACACTAAGCTCCATGAAGAGCCAGGGTTTAGCCTAGCTGTTGAGATATAGGTACAAGGGAGATCAAAGAGTGATGCAGCCCAACACCAGCGTCTGTCTACTGCACAGGAGTCTGGAGCTAGAATGGCCTTCCATAGCTGTCTTGAGTTGGGCCAGGTTGAGCCAAGTTGGCTGGACTGTTAATGCCAGATGGTTATATTTGATCAGTCTTTGAATGTGGGCCACCCAGAGAAGGGAGTACAATCTTGGTTGAGGGGCGCTCAGCAGCTGAGGCAATCTCTGGAGGGCTGGTGGCTGAAGGCTGTCTTCTGCCCTCAGCCCCAGCAGCCGTGGTAATAAGTCCTCCCTTAAGGTAGGGGGATCTGAGTAGCACATGGCAGTGTCCACCACAGCCTTCCTCTCTGCTTTCTCACCCAGCTTCAGTAAGAGAGAAGCAGCTCTGTGTTGATCTGTTTTATAGATAGGGTTTCTACATGAGTAAAAACACGTGTTGCTTAAAAAGTTTGGACATCACTGTTCTTGTCCAATTGTTTTATTTTTTAGGTGAGGAAATTGAGGACCAGCTTCTCTGGCTTCCAACAAGGTAACTTTTCCATTATACCATGGCTGGCACCTCTTTGTTTCCTGTCTTTATCTCTGATGCCCCTAAGGACAGATGAGCTGTGGTAGACACTGTCAGTTTCCCAGAAATTCTTTCTTTCTCTCTCTTTCTTTTCTTTCTTTCTTTCTTTCTTTCTTTCTTTCTTTCTTTCTTTCTTTCTTTCTTTCTTTCTTTCTTTCTTTCTTTCTTTCTTTCTTTCTTTCTTTCTTTTTCTTTCTTTCTTTCTTTCTTTCTTTCTTTCTTTCTTTCTTTCTTTCTCTTTCCTTCCTTCCTTCTTTCCTTCTCTCTCTCTTTCTTTCTTTCTTTCTTTCTTTCTTTCTTTCTTTCTTTCTTTCTTTCTTTCTTTCTTTCTCTCTCTTTCTTTCTCTCTCTCTCTTTCTCTCTCTCTCTCCCTTTCTTTCTTTCTTTCTTTCTTTCTTTCTTTCTTTCTTTCTTTCTTTCTTTCTTTCTTTCTTTCTTTCTTTCTTTCTTTCTTTCTTTCTTTCTTTCTTTCTTTCTTTCTTTCTTTCTTTTTCTTCAGAACTTCAGTTTGTGCTCAGTGGCACATGTCTAGCTAAAGAACCTGATTTCCCAGCCTAGCTTGCAGCTAGTAGTATTCTGTAACAAAGTTCTGGCTCATGGGAATTATGCTGAGGGTTTCTAGGAAAACTCTGCTTTCTTAAATTAAGCACCATCCCATCCATCCCCTTTACTTCCTCCTGCCACCTGGAATGCAGACATCATGGATGGAGATCTTGCAGCTATTCTAAGAATGAGGACAAGGTTTGTATCCTAAGAATGGCAGGGCAGAAAGCTGGAAGTGCCCAGGTCCTAGATAACCTTTGTGGAGGTCTCATCTGTCTCCTCTGCCATTGTGTTACATGAAGAAAATAAAAATCCCTGTCTAGTTAAGGCACTACTATTTGGAATTTGGACTGTTAAATGCAGTTACAGGTAGATAACACCAAGTTATACAGAGAAAACAGGATCTTGGAGCTGATACATTCAGATTAATATCTTTAATGGCCCTGGTCTCTGAGGCATCCTTGGCTTTCTGCGTGAAGACTTGATGTAGGTAAAGGGTAATGGATTGGGAATTTAGAAGACGGAGCTCCTACTCCAGTTCTACCATTCACTAATTGTGCAAATTTGGACAAGTCAGATAGCCTTTGGGGGCTCAGTTTCACTTATTGTAAAGAGAGAGTTAAAGTAGATCTCAAAGTTTCTTTTTATTTGCTCTAAGCCACTGTTTCTCTCATCCTATGACTCAGTCTACACTGGGAATGGATCACGTAGCGTCATACTTAGGCAGTAGTTTCAGGTTAAGAAGTTGTTAGTGTGACAAAATGTGAGAAATAGCTTTGCTTTTAAACGTTATTTCTTGCTAAGTATTGAATATAATCCAGTTTACTAAGGATTTTCTTCATAAGAATTCTTTGTATTTTTTGTGGGTTACTGACTTAATTAGTGTAATTAAGCACAATTACAAAATTAGTGTAGATCTATATAATTGGATACTAACAATGTGTAATTAGGTAACTACGTCTTGTAATTAGAGACTTGAAAATGTAGTACCATTTTAGAGTTCTTATTCTACTTTGTCAAAAATTGTACCAAATATGCATACAGATCATTTAAGAAGTTCACTTTACCTTATAGTTGAATGGGTTTTATTCCTGTAAATGACTAAAAGCACCTTCCTGCCCCACCCCCACCCCCCTGCCACCACCGACATTAGGTACAAATAGCTTTGTATTGTTGAAATCAAACTTTTTTTTTGGTCACAGAGTTAAAATAAACTTCTTTTATACTTTTTTAAAAAAGTAGCATATGACTAAAAGAATCAATTAGGGAGTTTGAAACGTGAGAGAAATCCTGGTTTCATTTCTGAGCATGTAAAATAGAATGTGGGGGCTTAGAAACTGATTTGAATTCTGAAAAAGGAAATCCAGGTATAGCATTTCATGAGTAGAACTGAAGTCATATAATCAGTCTTTGGAATTATATTGACTAATTTTTATGTACCTTAGATGTAAGCAATTTTTTCTTTTTGAAAAATTCATTGTAGGGGTTTCAAGATGATAGAAATGCTTCACATTTGTGAGGCCCCCAGTTATACAAATGGATTTGCAAGCATGGTCCTTAAGATAGCATCCAGAAAACTTCCAAGTCAATCTTTTGCTTCCTTTTCATTAGAAAAAAATAGGATGTCTTACTTTTCTGTGAATAGACTAAGAGTTGTGAGCAGCTGCCATATTGGTGGAGGAGAAAACCATAAAGAGGCCAGGCACGGTGGCTCATGCCGGTAATCCCAGCACTTTGGGAGGCTGAGGCAGGTAGATCATGAGGTCAGGAGATCGAGACCATCCTGGCTAACATGGTGAAACTGTGTCTTTACTTAAAACACAAAAAATTAGCTGGGTGTGGTGGCAGGTGCCTGTAGTCCCAGCTACTCGGGAGGCTGAGGCAGGAGAATGGCATGAACCTGGGAGGTGGAGCTTGCAGTGAGCCGAGATCATGCCACTGAACTCCAGCCTGGGTGACAGAGTGAGACTCCATCTCAAAAAAAAAAAGAAAGGAAAACCATAAAGAAAGGCTCATATTTGAGACACATCGTAGCAAAATGATATGGCCTCTACTGTTCCCCTTCCTTGGAACTGACAGCAGCCCTTGTGAGCTAGAGGACATGTCCTCAGCTGGGAGTTTGCATGGTTAATTTTGGTGTCAGTTCTGCCATTGACAAGCATTGTGATTTTTCTTTATTTTTTCTTTTCACTTGGAATAAGTGCACCTAAAAGGTGGTTCCCTTAGTTTGTTTAGTTGTGAGTATCAAATGGACAAAGGGTATGAGAAAGGGAAAAGAAAATTATACAGTACTATATTTGTGTTAAGTTTAAAATCCTATTATTATTTAGGGACAGTGGGTATCTTTTTGATGCCTTTCCATTTTCTTTATGTAAATCATTACTTACTCCTCTTAGTCATGCAAGCATAGCTTTGTAAAGTTGGCAGGGGTCTTGACAAAATATCCTTATTGTGCAGATGGAACTCAGGCCCAGAGAGGTCAAATGGCTTGCCGAAGCTTGAAAGTTAGTTTGCAATAGAGCCATTTTAGAATGCAATTCTTTTGATTCCCAATCAAGTCCCTTTCCAATCACCCTTATTACACATGGCTGGTGCTGTTCTTGGGAACTGAGTGAAGTTGGGGACACCATCTGCCCTCATTGGAATATCTCTAGGAGGATAGCAGACTTTTTCTCATGTTGACATTTTCCCTAGAGAAGATTCAAATATGGATGCTTTTCAATAGCTCCCTTTCATAAAAGGTGAGAGGAGGCAGGCATTGCATTTGGTGAGCTAATACAAAGCTTTCCTGGGGAAATTATGAAAACTTGGGATGAAGATGAAAAGCATATGGTGAATTGGCTCTGCTTTCTGCAGTATGTGTAGGCTTATGCAGTGGGTGGTACTCTGAGGATTTGAGATGAGAATGGAGGGGGAGAGGTTGTTAGGGTTGTGGAGAAGACTATGTGTCAGGTAGTTTTTATCCTAAGAAGGGAGGTGACTTTGTGGCTTTGGATAGAGCAGGCTAAGTGGCAGATCCAGAATGATGGCCAATAAGTATAGTATCATGTTCTTGTAACACTATAGTTTCATGTGGTTAGTTCAGTGCTAACTCCTGAGATGGCTGGGGCTGCCAGTGTGCCTCAGGAACTTTTTCTTACACTAGGTAGAGAATACTTTTCCCTCAGAATTTGAAAAAGATAATAAAAAGATTCATTTTGGATGACTAAGCTCACACTATGGAGTGGATATATAACTTACAGAGGAGTTAACTTAAATATAACTTATAGGCAGAACTGCAATCATTATATAGTATGATTTTTTATTACCTCATCTCTCCTTACTAAGAATTGGAAAAAATGTTAGCCATTCCTGGTTTCTATTCAGCTTCTCTTCTTTCAACACTTTGCTTTTTAATTTCTTGTCTGTATTCACTGCAGTTCACATTCCACACTGAATTGCCTTAGAATGGTTTTTTTTATTGAATGATGAACTTTAATATCAATTAAGGAGACTTATCAGCATCTTCTCATAGAATTCTTTAAGTTAAGACTGCATTTCTAAATGGACTGCATCTCTGAAGCTCTAATTATCTTAATGCCTATTCCTACTGTTCCATGTCATACTAAATCTTCTAATTCATACTTAAAAAAAACTTGCCACTTTTCTCATGCTGACAAAGTCTGTTGGGCTTATATCTCTGCACAGAGCTGGACTGCTTAGATTTGTGCTATAGTAATAAGAAGTTTTTCAGCCCTGTTTTTTTTTTTTTTTGCCAGATGAGAACAAAGGCCAGAGAGTTTAGTCACTGCCTGTAAAAGAGTGTTAAATCTTTTCTTACTTGGTTTTGCTGAACAGTGGCATCATATGTTTTTTCTACTCTGGGTCAACAGCATTGTGTTTTTTGTTTAATTATTTTAAGCCCACTGTATCGTTAAATCAGAAACTGTGAAGGGTCTGGGATTTTACTCTCCATGCAAACTAACAAGTTAGCCAGCCACAGTGTGTTGCGCGCACACACACACACACACACTGCAGAAGATCTCTGAGTCAGAGAGAAAGAGTCATATATACAGCAAAAGCTGTGGCCAAGGTAAGTTCTTAGCACCAGTTCTCCAAGCTCCATATCCACAGGTGACATGATAAAGACCAGGTTGTACCTTATATGCAGTGGGGTGCATTACAGGAGAGGAACCCTCAAATTAGGAAGTTCTGATCCTATATATGGGTGTTGGCAACCTGCCCCTTCTTCACTTCTGAGTTGGCCACCTGCCCATCATTCATTTCTTAGTAAAGACATTATCTTTACTCTAAGAAGTATGCCAGTCTTCTCCAGGTTGTGGTAGGAGAAGTCTTTATCTTTACTACTCTGGAATATCTCTGGGGAAGGGTCTTTAAGCTTTACTACATTGGTCAGGAGACAAATCCTTTCTCTGACCTGGAGGAATATACCATCTCTAGTTTCCAAGGTTGTTTGCTATTCTTCGAAGAGATAGTTTGAGATGTGCAGACATGCCAGACTCCTGGAGGATTGTCTTCCAATATACATGTAGGCAACGTCTTTCCCATAAATAAATAATAGAAAACCAAAAGCATGTAAACATTTGAGGCCCCTCATGACTTACAGGATAAACTCTAAACTCCTGAGCTTGGCATTCAAGGCCCCTCACTACTTGTTTCTTTCTACAATTCTCCATCTCTAATCCTCCACTTGGATGTAACTGGCCTTCTTGTTGCTGGCTTTTTCTTTTTGCATAGTTTCCCTTCATGGCCTTTGCTGCTCTTGGAGTGTCCTCCCTCACCTCCTCTCTGCCTTTCTGAATCTTCCCCATATTTCAAGAACTGTGGTTCATCATCAATCAGACATCCATTCTTTCCAGTTGTAGGCTAAGTACATCTTCCTATTTCAGCTCATGTTAAAATTTGAAATCCATCCTATGCCAATAAGAGAATGTGACCTGATTTATGTGCAAAGAAACTAGCATCCCTGAGGCCCAGAACTCACCTATTTTAAGGTCAGATTACAATTGAGAATAGAGTGGATCACAATGGTCTGGGACCCGGTTAGCCTAGTGACTCAACTCCTCAAAGTTTCCTTAGATTAAAACAGGATTCTAAGAAGGCCAGGGCTGTGGATACTATTCTGGTTCTCTAAGTCTAGGATTAAAACATGCCCCCAGAGTCTTTACTTATGTCACACCTCCAGCTTTAATCAGACTTCTAGAGAAAGGCTTCTCTGGGACCCTGATTCAGTAGGTCTGAGAAGGAGACCTGAGAATTTGTATTACTAACAAGCTCTCAAGTAATGCTTATGCTGCTGGCCCACAGATTACTCTTTAAGAAGCAGGGGTCTAGATGACTTTTCATGATCAAGATGTACATAAATATGTGTGCATGCATGTGAACCTCTGCAAATATTTCCCTAGAATTAGAATCCAGAAAAGAACGGATGTTTTCTGAGCATTTTACCTTACTTAATCTTCACATGAGAGGTAGGATTTTTTTCTTTTTCGGTTTTGTGGCTGTAAAAACTGATTTTAGATAGGATAAATGACTTTGTCAAACAAGCAGGAGAGCTGGAATTCGCATTCATTTCCCTTCATTCCAAAATCCCAAGTCTGCCCATCATACTAAGGTCAAGCCTGATATTTCAGGTCTATGACTAAGAACTGGAACTAATGCCCTAGCAGACCACACACTCTAACTAACCAGGCAGTGCTTTCGGCAGAGGTACACTGTGGAGCAGGCAGTCGGGAGTATGTATGTTGTCAGTTTGGCTCTAGTTACTGAGAGCCCTTGGAAGGCAAGACATCTCATACATGGAAGCGTGCTCGAAAGTTCACAGATCTTTTCACCTACTTTGTAATTTCCTCTGAATTAACCAGACAACTTAATCCTAATACCTTTTAAAGTCTTTTTTCAATATTTTATGCATTACTTTCTTGATTGGGTTGTTTAGCTTTTTTGTTTTGAGATGGAGTCTCGCTCTGTCACCCAGGCTGGAGTGCAGTGGCCTGATCTCAGCTCACGGCAACCTCTGCCTCCTGGGTTCAAGCGATTCTCCTGCCTCAGCCTCCCCAGTAGGTGGGATTACAGGTGCATGCCACCACGCCCAGCTAATTTTTGTATTTTTAGTAGAGACAGGGTTTCACCATGTTGGCCAGGCTGGTCTTGAACTCCTGACCTCAAGTGATCTGCCTGCCTCAGCCTCCCAAAATGCAGGGTTTACAGACGTGAGCCACTATGCCTGGCTGGGTTGTTTAGCTTTTAACCAAATGGCATATAAAGGTGGGCAGTGAATTTCAGGAAATAGGAGCCTCTTGGGGTTGGACAGAGGTGCCACCCCTCTCCCTTGGCCTCCCGCAACCTCTACTCCTTCTCCCAGTCCTACCTTCCCCTGACCGCCCCTGCAGTCTCTGTGTGATCTCAGCGAGATAGTCTGGCTAGTAAACCATGGGGAGGAAGTTATTTCATGTGCTCATCTTCTGATACTCCCTTTCACTCACCAGGGGATCCCTAAAAGGGCATCAACTTCATGGAGGCCCCACCAGGAACAGTGTGGGAGCCACTGCCTCTACCTAGCAATGTATCAGAGCCACTTGCGAAGCTTTCTAAAAATGCAGATTCCCTGCATCACCCAGATCTAGTGATTCAAAATTTCTGCAAATGGGGACCTATAGTGTTTATTTTTAGAAAAGCTTTCTAGGTGGTATTGATATAGCTTGTTCCTTGAACAAGGTTTGGGAACCTTGTGTATAGAAGGAAAAACACTCTCATACCAGGCTGGCAATCAAAGCTGATCCTGGTCACCGCTTATTCCCTGGGCCCTGGGAAGATCATTTCCCCTATCTTAGGCCACTGTTCTCACACCTATAACACGAGGAGTTAAGTAATCTTTTTGGCTCCTCATAGTTTTAATTTCCTAAGACTCAGTTGGATTTGCTTGGCCCTAGAAAAAGCTCATCCTGACCTCAGAATCACCTCCAGTGAAGATCCTGTAAGGTGTGGCTCCTCGTTTAGCCCTTGCTTATTTCATCCTCGGGTGTAAGAAGCCTTCCTTTCAAGGGTGCTGCAGTTGTTTGTGCCCACTTTTAGGACTTACCTTCTTCCTTACCAACCATGTGGAGACACTAGATATTACCATTTTCAGAGTAGTAGTGTTTCAACTGGCTTAATTCAATTTGGCCTAAATTCACTCAGCATTACAACATGTCTAGTACTCTGCCAGAGTTTATGAGCTATGGTTCCTGCAGATGAGTGGTTTGTCATCTGGCTGGAGAAAGACGATGTCAGTACATTGAACTTGGCAGTGACTACAAATAGGATTTGGGATGGGAAGATTGGAGTGGGCTGGAGGAGTTGGGAGTCTTCACGGAGAAGCTTACCAGCTTGGTTTCAACCAAGTCTTTAGCACAGGTAGAGGTCAGGTGGGCATAGAAGACAGGAGAGCCTGATACAGGAAGGAGGATCATCCTGGACACACATCCGGGACTATTTGTAGAACAGATGGGAGACTAATTGGAAGGAATGTCCTAGGGACTATGAGATGAGGGTGGAGAGGCAGACTGGCATATTAAAGGACTCAGAAAAGAAACTATCAAGAGAGTAAACAGACAACCTACAGAATGGGAGAAAATATTTGCAAACTATGTATCTGACAAAAGTCTAATATCCAGCGTCTATAAGGAACTTAAATAAATTTACAAGGGAAAAAAACCCCATTAAAAAGTGGGCAAAGGACAGAAACAGACACTTCTCAAAAGAAGATGCACATGTGGCCAACAATCATATGAAAAAAAGCTCAATATCACTGATCATTAGAGGAATGCAAATCAAAACCACAATGAGATACCATTTCACAGCAGTCAGAATGGCTATATGAAAAAGTCAAAAAAAGACAGATGCTGGCAAGTTTGTGGAGAAAAAGGGAACACTTATACACTATTGGTGGGAGTATAAATTAGTTTAAACATTATGGAAAGCAGTATGGCTATTCCTCAAAGAGCTAAAAGCAGAACTGCCGTTCGACCCAGCAATGCATTACTGGTATATACCCAGAAGAATATAAAGCATTCCACCATAAAGACACATGCCTGCGAATGTTCACTGCAGCACTGTTCACAATAGGAAAGACATGGAATCAATCTAATGCCCATCAATGACAGTTTGCATAAAGAAAATATGGTACATATATACCATCGAATACTAGGCAGCCATAAAAAAGAATGAGATCATATCTTTTGTAAGAATAGGGATAAAGCTGGAGGCTATGATTCTTAGCCACAAGTCTCCTGGTACAATATAAAGAAGAAAACAACAGATGCTGGTGTCTACTTGAGTGGGGAGGGTGGGAGAAGGGAGAGGAGCAGAGAAGATATCTATTGGGTACTGAGTGATGAAATAATATGTACAACAACCCCCACCCCGACATGTGTCTACCTATGTAACAAACCTTCATAAAATAGAAGTTAAAATAAAAGTTAAAAAAATAAATAAAAGTTAAAAAAAAAAAAGACTCAGACACTGTCCCATGGCAAAAGAGATCCGTGGTAGATTCTTGCATGAGGCAAGGATGTGATCAAAGCATTATATTCTAGGAATATAGTTTCAGGTGGAGGCCTATACAATGGTCTAGAGAAAGGAGATAGCAATTGTAATATTAGTCAAGGAGCTAATCTGTGGCTGTGGATGCCACCCAGCAGAGAGCCCATTTCTGAGTCTGCTCTTGCTTCTTTGGCCTAATGAAAACCCCTTGTCTTGTGCCCTGGTGCAATAGGACCTCAGTCAATTTAATACACACTCAAACACATCTTTGTTTGCAGCACTCAGGCGCCATAAGGATATGAAGACGTCAGAAGAGGGGTCCTCATTTCAAGAAGATTGTTATCTAGTAGAGAGCTGTGATCCTGATCAGTAGGTCCTGGCACTGTGCCAGTGAAGTTCAAGAATTATTTGTTTCTTTCATATCCATTCATCCACCCTTGTTCTGAGCACTCACTGTGCACCAATAACTATCAAAAGTGCTAAGGGGAATTTAAGTCACCATAAAATACTCTCCCTGCTCTCATGGGTCTATACAGAGAAACCTGTGGGCTTGGGATGTCAAAAGTAACCATCACCTTCTAAATTGTGAGATTTCACTGTAAGTGAAATGGAAGCCAAAGGAGGAAGAGAACATTGTGATGAGAGAGGTCAGAGAAACCTTCTTGGAGAAAGTGGGTCTTCATGTAGCAAGGCGATAGGATGTGCCCAGAGTAGCACAGTTCAATAGTCACAAATATCATTTTAAGTTTTCTAGTAGCCACATTAAAAAGTAAAAAGAAACAGGTGCAATTAATTTTAGTATGTTTTTTAACCAAATTATTTTTTAATCTAAATTATTATGTTGACATGTAATTGATATAAAAATCTTCATGAGCCAGGGCATATTTTGCACATATGGTACACCTCAATTTGAACTAGTCGCATTTTGAGTGCTCAATAGCCACATGTATTGGGCAGCTCAAGGGGGTGGGTGGATGAGCAATTCCATGTAGCTGTTGATCCCTAAATGTCTGATCTGGAGGAGGGGACTCTGGGGATGGGCTGGGTGGGCACAGCTGTTGTAGAAGGGGAAAGGCTGGGACCAAGAAAGCAGAAGGCTTTAGGAAAATGAGGAATAAAAATACCTGTAAGTTCTAGGGAGTTAAAAGACTTGGTGCAGGGAGGTACACACATTTTCTGCCACAACAAACAAATTCTAAATGGCTCTGGGAGAAAAGAGGGCCCAAATAGGAACTGCATTTCTGGAGAAATGAGAGTCCTTAAAGCTGTCTGAATAGAAAATAAGGTTATCATTATGCCTTATCATTAGAAGAGAAGAATATTAAAAGGACTCAGTTCAGCTTGAATAAAAAAGATAAATTTCAAGTAAACTGGCATACAGTTTATCCATGACTGGATTTGCTGTAATAAAGTCAGCGAGGGAATAAGCTGGGTGATTTACAGGGCGCCTGCTTCTGTAAAATTTACAAACTGCTGTGATAAAATGTCACCTTTTATGATGCATTTCACCCGGGTTGCATATATAAAGGGCACTGCAATGGAAAGAGTTGCAAAAACAAAGCAGCAGCCTAGCTCCCCAGCTGCCTTTGTCTGCTTTTCCAGCAGAATTGGGGATTTATGGAAAAATGACTTCCCCACTTGCCTTTTTTGGTTGTGGCTTGCAACCGGTGAAATGGCACCATTTCCTTTAGTTTTTATTTTGCGACCTGGGGTGAGGGGGACTGTTTTCGATAATGTAGTCTAGGAAAACTTGAGGTGGGATAGGGAAGCATGAGAAGAGGGAGGAGAAGAGTATTGATTCCAAGGGTTTACAATCCAGTGGGGGAAGGCACACCCATAAGGGATTGAACACCAGTGTAGCAGGGTTGAATTTTTAATACAATCCATGTCGTCATTCTTTACTTTAATAGATCAAAGTGTATCTGTTATGAGTCTCCATCTACTTGTTTGATAAGAAATTAAATCTTAGTCATTATTAGGGTTTCCTACCTAAATCTATGAGATCATAGAAGAGTCCAGGGCTTACCTGGTTCCCCAAACTGGGGGGGAACCAGGTACTTGGTCCATGGTGTTTTCATTTTCATTTTCACATTTGCCATTTTGTCTAGACAGTGGCCGTGTAGAGAGTGATCCTGTTCCTCTGTCTCCCAGTCCTGATGCTCTGTGGGAAGTCACAGAGATGCCCCTCTTATGCCTCTCCCAGTGACTGCAGACTGCCATCCAACAGCCCCCCCAGTCTCCTATCCCCACCCATCCAGGGCATTGCCTCTGAGTGAGGGCACTAGCATCTTTCCTTAACCTCTGTTTCAAAAGAAACTTCAACTCTCCTCACCTCTGTTGGCTTCTCCTTTTCTCCTTACAGCACTCATGTCCATGCTTCTCCTGCAACCACCTGACCTCAGTCTTTTTTAATGGGCCTGAAACATAAATCCCTTCCTTCCTGAATCTCTCTCTGTGTGTGTGTGTGTGTGTGTGTGTGTGTGTGTGTGTGTGTGTGTGCGCACGCGCACGCACGCGCACACGTATGTGTTTGTAAAAAATCAACTTGGATCTTGGAAAGAAAACATTGTTGGCTCCCTTATTCCAACAATGAATATAGATGGATATAGGGAAAACAATGTTCATACCAGTTTCTTTCTCAGCAATTCTCCCATTTATACTAGGTGGACAAGGGTAAATGCTTTAATGGGACTAGAAGCATGGTGCCTTGGCATCCTAGGGATGAGAGATTACTTCAAACATGGTGGAACCAAGGAAGGCTGCATGGAAGGGGTGAGATTTGATCAAGGTTGTGAAGGCTGGGAGAAGTTTGCTTTGTGCAACAGATCATTTCACTTAGAGGGAAAAGCTTGAATCAGGCCTGCAGTCAGGGAGATGGAGCCTGGGAAGAATATTTATTTGGTTTGTGTATGTGGGTGAGGTATGGGGCTGGGGGATGTGGGAGTGGGGCTGGGGTTTGAATAAGTGGAAGGTAGGTTGGTGGCTATTGTGTGGGGGTGCTAAGCAGTATAAAAAAATAACATGGCTCTATCAAGTCCTTAGATAATGTTTGGCAGTTTTCAACTAGTGGAAATAATTTCACTTATAAAACTGGATATGTAGGTGGCACTGAAAACAAGAATGCTTTTCTGAGACACTGCCACAGAAATGCTTGTCCACCAGATACCAGAGAAAATCCAGGCAGTCATAGCCAAACGGGTACTTAGATAACTTTATCCAAAGTGCACTCCTTTACGTTAACTTACCCAATACCTAATTCTCCATTGCACTAAGAGCCCAGGGCAGCATGTGTACCTTCCAATGCTCGGATCCCTGTCCATTAATAGTTCTGTGTGCAGCAGTTAATGTCTAGTCCCTGCTTATTTGTCTGGGCGATCCTAGGAGGGAGAGGACTTGTCTTTCAAAAAACAGAGCCCAACGGAGGCCATGGGGTTGCATTGGCTTGGGAGGCTGGCAGCTGTAGGCAGGCTTTCTGGAAGAACAACCTCAGGATATGGTAGTGGAGAACCATGACATAGTTAGTAGAAGTTGGAAACGGACAAAGCAGGCAATCAATCCCTTTAGAAGCAAAGAGAATTGAGGGAAAATTAATCCAGGGATTGGGTAAGGTAAGTGGTTCAGAGCCAGTGCTGAACCCGCAAGGGCATGCTCACATTCCTCAGCTACAGGCTGCTTGGTACATATAGTGCTGGGTGGGTGTGGAGACTTGCAAGGACTAGTTTGCTAACGAGGGAGTAGAGCTGTCTGGTTTGAACTTTACCTTCCCCTGAGATGTGAACTCCCTCTTAGCTGAAGGAGAGAAACATCAGCTTCCCTGTTCCACTCTGCCTTTGTCAGAAAGTGCCTGGGGAGTCTAAGAGAGTGGCCTGGACTGTCCCCTCCATGCAGTCACAATCAGTCACATATAGATAACATCCCAAACCCAAAATGTTGGGCTTAGTGCTTCTATGCCTCGGTTCCCTGTTTTCCTAAGTCAAGTCAGGCTTTGGGAAATGTCTATTAAGTCCTTGTCAATTGCAAATGATATATCTCCCAAATTAAGAGTTTAACTAGATTTCATTCTGGGAATTGAGCAAGAACTGGCAATAATTTAGCTTATAAAACTGTAGTTTAATGAAAGTATAAGACAATAGGCCTGGTAGAGGCTTTTTACTATCATAAGATGAGAGTTTCTATGGGCTGTTCTGACAGATTTACTCTTGTTTTAACTCAATAAGCTATTTCTGTTTTAGCGTTGTTATTGTTTCTGTGGTTATAGGACACTCTGTATTGCTTTATTATATTATCCCTCCCTCCCCCTCAGTCTTTATGGTGGCATTTTTCTCTTTGCTTAGCTTGTAAATACACAAATTTTCTCTGATCCTCCTAACTCTTCCAAGCACATATAGAAACAGAGCAGCTTGTCAGACATGGGGTAGAATTTGCCTAGTCTGTCCTTCTTTCCTTCTTTCCTTCCTTCCTTCCTTCCTTCCTTCCTCCCTTCCTCCCTTCCTCCCTCCCTCCCTCTCTCCCTCTCTCTCTTCCTTCCTCCCTCTCTCCCTCTCTCCCTCTCTCCCTTCCTTCCTCCCTCCCTACCTTCCTGCTTCCTTCTTTTCTTCCTTCTTCCTTCCCTCCTTTCTTTCCATTCTTTCAGTTCATAAGGGCAGGCTCTTCTTGAAGTTGGCACCCTCCTCTCAAATAGTTTCCATTTCTTCCTTGAAGCTACCCAGATACAAATAACATTAATAAGGTCTTACACTTGTAAAACATTTTTATCTTTTAAATCTGTTGTGATCTTTATGACTACTTTCTGTGGTGGGTCAAGCATGTTTATTATCCAAAGCATGTCTATGCATTGGAAAATGAAGTTCTAAGAGGATAAATTAGCTGCACATGATAATCTAGCAAGTTAATGGCAGAGCATAGACAGAACTCAGGTTTCCTGGCCAGTGGTTGAGGTATGTCTAAGAATAGAGTGTCAGGTTGAGGGAAGAAGGACCTTCCAGCAGTGAGGACTGATAACCAAAGTGGTGGTCTGTTGGCTGCAGAATCCTCTATCACTAGTTCCATTATTAACTCAGATGATACAGAGAATTCCCCCTCCCCTTAAAATTCCCCAGGAATTGTAGCTGGGAAGGAAAAGCACATCCAAATCTATCTCCTTTACTGTCACTGGGCAGAGCTGGTCAACATTGACAGGCAAAAAGGTGGCCACAATTAAGTAGAGTAGGGGAATTAGAATGTTGACCTAGAACTGGCTTAAGGAAAAACATCAAATCTAGTAGGGAAAGAAATGGAAAGAGAGGCAATACTTGTCCCAGATACACTGTCTTAGTTGATCCTTTTCAAATTCTGCAAGGTAGGTGAGTCCCAGCTTACAAAAGAGAAACCTGAGGTTCACATAGAGTTAGAGAGATTTTTGGGATCAAGTAGCTAAGCAGGTGGCAGAGTTGAGATTCAAATCTTCCTCTAAAGCCAATAGCCTTGGGTGCCTATTCACTTCTATTGCTGCCCTTTCTCCTCCTCAGATACTCAGAAGCCATACCCTTAGTGAGAGTCTTCATTCTCTCCCAAGACTAGGGGTTAAAAGTTTAGCAGCATCTGATTGTCTCTGAAAGAGATACAGGGCCAACAAACCCAACCCTTTTGGCTATGTTTGAATATTAAAGCCAGTGAAGTAAATTAATCTGTTAATCTCTTTGAGAAGACAATAAGTGGTGAGAAAAAGTGAAATGACTGTTCCTGGAGCTTCAGGCAGTCCATCAGGTTCCAGTCCTTGTTCATCTGCATCTATCAGCTTCTGGTTCCTGAGATAGAATGTAAAGATTTTTTTCTGCTTTTGATATTCTAGGTTTTCATGACTGAAATCACCTACATTGATTCCTGTCTGGGCTTGGCCTCTGTGCTCTGTTCAGGAAGGGCATGCACTCAGTGCGTGCTGCCCATCTGTAGATTTTCTATGTGTTGGAGCTAGTTTCTACCCAGCTCACTTTCTTCTTTCTGTGGGTAAATCACAGCCTTCAGAGAATCTCCCGCCCCAAAGTCCCTAACCCAGCTGAAAATCCAAAGTGTGGGGGGAAGGGAGCTTTAGCCTATCAGGTTCACATTCTCTTTTATGTCTCCTTTTGTTTTCCCTTCCCCCTACAGCCCTCAGAGTGAAGATTTCTGGGATTTGAGCATCAGAATGACAGGGAGAGTGTGCTTTTTTTAGAGACAGAAATTCTTCTTAATCCGAAAAGACCCAATTTACCTCTGTAGTTGATTGAGCCTTCTTATAATGTCAGCTTTTCCCTCAACTTCTTTCTTTTCTTTTCCTTCTTTTTAAAATTCATTAGTATTGTTTTTATTGAGAATTTTCCTTTGGGATCCCCATCAGAGGGAATGCTAAGCCGGATAGATCATGGAGGTCCTCCCAGGAGCCATTCTGATATTTTTAGGGTCCGTTCCCAGTGTGGTTTACAAGTGCCAGCACTGCTAACTTGGGGTTATACTTCTTGATTTCTTACATTCTAAGAGAGTGTTTTTACTATTATTATTAGTATTCTTTTTTATGCTCTTTCAGCATCAGCATCCCTAGCTCCAGATGATTACCTGATTTATCACCAATATTTTAATTTTAGCCAATTCTGCTATTTCTTTGAGCCCCAAGTTAGCATCCCAAGTCTCAGCATCATAACTCTGAGAAGAGAATATATAGGGTATGGGCACAAGTTCTGATATAGCTGGTTGCAACTCAAAGTAGTTATTCTATAAGCACTAAATTCAGTTTGCACCAAAACCCAGCCTCCAAGACCAAGAATACAACCATTTTTTGGCAATGGTTATAGACCCCAGACAATAAAGGACCTGCCAAAAATTTTGAGAAGGATACAGACATAGTCAATGTATTATTTTATAAAGTATTAACTGAGATTTTTGGATACTTCGGGTCATCGATTGTGTTTTATTCATCTCTGAATCCCTAGTGCATATGCTTGGTGCTGAATCCCTCAGCACCAATACATGAATTGGCATGAATACTTTGAGTAGCATTAATACATAAGTGAATGAATAAGTACGTGCATAGCACTGATTGTGAAGAGGAAAAATCAGAGGTTGGAGGATTTTCAAAAGGTTTTTGTAAAAGTGAGATAAAATGACATAGTGACTGATCATGTATGGAGGGAAGAAAATAAAAACTGGTTTTAGGTTTATTATTAAAACTTTGGAGAATGGAGATATTATGTCTTTAGAAATAGAGGAGTTAGATAAGGGACCAGGATTGACATGAGGAAGGGAGATGTCAGCATTTGTATAGGCATGTTGGGATTGAAGTGATACTGGGGCATCCAGATGAACACAAAGGAGACAGCAGGAGAGAAGACAGGAGGTCAGAATAGGAGGTCAGGACAGAGGTCAGAGCTGGTGGTAGGGATGCTGGAATTCTCTTCTAGTGGGTGTAATATTTGCTGTAGGAGAAAATTAGATATCTGAGGGATGGAGTGGAAAGTGAATCCAAGAATGGCTGAAAAATGTCACTTGATGAGAAAGCAGTCTTTGTATGAGTTTGGTGGGTTTGACTAAATATACTTCAGTCACATAGAAAGCTAAATTAGTTATGGTACCATTTCCAATGCCATATGCCAACTCCTAATGACCACTGTTTAAAAATTCTACTGTCTGAAAGCAAAGAATAAATTTCTCTTTGTGATATAGAGATCTACCCATTTATCCACCCATCTATCCATCCATTTATTCATCCATATCCATTTACCTGTTCATCTCTCCATCCACCCATCCATCTTCCTATTCATTCATCCATCCATCCATCCCTTATCCACCTATGCACCAACTCATCCATCCACCCACTCACCTATCCATAATTTCTACAACATTTATAGTTATTCTAGAATAAGCTAAGCAATAGGGACTTTTTAGCACTACTGATAAATCTTAACACTCAATTAATATTAAAGTGAAATTTTCCTTGGAGCAAAAGTGTCAAACAGAACTAAACCCTAAAACTGATGTTTGGACCTTTTCCCTCTTACTTCTTCAGCACATGGGAAAATAAACCTGAAAAAGGGATTCCAGAGCCTTCAGAGATCATAGGTCAGATGTCAGTCTTAAAATTGTTTTATAAACCTCAAAAGTGAACTATTGTCACTTCGCTCTTCTTTCTCTCAGCAATTCCATCCTTCTTTCTTTGTCTCCATGATCTAGATCTTGCTTATTTCCCTGTCTATGGAAAATAGATTGATATTTGTTAATATGGGCAGGTGATCTATGAGCAGAGAGAGTCCCATTGTGGTGGTTGGTGGGAAGGGGTGGGTGAATGAGCTGTTTTGTGGGTGGAATTTTCATTCCAGATTCTGGAAAGGGTAATATGAAAAATGTGTAGGGGTGGGGGCATCCAAAGGAACAGGAGAAGAAAACTCTACCTGGTCGGTTGCTTAGGTCTGGGATGGTGGGAGATCCCTCTCTGTCTCTTCCTTCTTCTTGCCTTCGTCCTCTATCTCCTTTTCTTTCTTTCTTCTCCTTTGTGGCTCTTCTGACCTGTCTATGCTGGAGTGAAATTACTGATGCACTCCAGTTCAGCCTTCTTAGAGGTTTGGGGTCAGCTATGTTTCCTCTTCAATGGGGATGAGAGTGGGTCCAGCTCAGTCTCTAACTGTTCTGTGTCCTTGGTCCCTGTCCTGTGATACCAGATGAGGAAGATTAGAATGGCCTGTGCTTATAGCAGGGTGGAAAACTACCTTTTTCCTCCTTATAAGTCAGTTTAAGGCACCAACCATGAGGGGCATTTCTGAAGGGCTGCATTTGCACTGAGTCTGCCCACATATGTGTCCCAGTGGCACCACCTTCTCACCGTGTCTACCTGCTTTTTCTTCTGGCACAGATTGTACAAAAATATGATGTCCCACAACCTATTGTACCCTCATGGTAATTTTCCCTTCTGTAACCACTTGTCCTTTAGAGCCCTTATATTACCAGCTCAGTGTAGCTCTGCCCAAGCCTGATCTTCCCAGATGATCAGGTTGGTCTCCAGTCCAACCCCCTAAATAAAACAAAACCTAGAATAAAATCAGTAGCCTCAGAGAAACAGATTTATGAACAAGTAACTCAATTTAAATATATGTTTCAAGGTGTTACCAAATGCTAGGGCAAGTTGAGGGGACAGTTCTTTTTTCTTTTAAGCTGCTGCCTAATTTTCATTTAGTGCTGCCAGCTGATATTCTTCTAGTCAGCAAATTCTTATCAGGGTTATCTTGCATTCAGCTGGATGAGGTGTAATTTCCTGTAAAGAGAAGGCAGGAGGCAGGGCTGTGATTGAAAGTGTTTTGCTATGCCAGTTGTCCATTGCACAACTCCAGGGGGTGACATTAATGTAGAACTATGATGGGAATGGTGCCATCATAATTTTGCAATGTGGTGGACCTGTGAAAGCTGTCTTTAATTCAGAGCCTAGGAGATTGGAGATGATTTACATAAAACCTTTGAAGGTACTTCCCAGTGCACTTTCTGGATCACAGTGACCTGTCTAGAGGGAAGGACATGGTCAGTCAGTAAGTAGTGTGAACTTACATGGTCAATGAGTGGCAGAGCCAAAATCTAGAAATAATTTTGCAGAATGGTGTTCTAACTTTTCTAATTGTCCAAAGCAGAGTTCTTTCCACCATTCTCTGAAATTCTTACCCATTTATTGAAGTAAGCATTGCTAAAAGAAGTGAGCTCTACTGGGGTATCATTGCTGCCTAAGCCCAACTGGGTGTGGGCCACAGTGATGTCATCAGGGACATGACTGTGACTTCTAGGTTTTCTCTTATGCAAACTTGGGCCTCTTTTATTTGCCACATATCTCAGCACTATATAGGAGCCTGGCAAAGCGGGCTGCAAGCTCAGCCTTTGACAACATTTTGGGATGAAATTAGCAGGATTTTTTTTTTAAACCAAGTCTTCTTATGCTTTCCCAGGTCTCTCTTACTGGATGGGGAGGTGGAAGGGGTGAGAAACTTCTGATATTCATCATCCTGGGATGGCAGGAACTCAATGCTGAGGGTACACTGAGATTTTAGCAGAAGACTGGCAAATAGCAATACTTGTTCCAAAAGGGAGGAGGATGCTTCAATAAGGGATTTAAGTCTTGCTGACTAGGCTGTGTCCCTTATATTACATTAATTTGTCTAATGTAATGTGTCCCTTACATTAGAACTTGTGGGTCTGCCCTGTTTCTGGATATGGGGGCTCTTCATGAGCCCCATAAGGAGACCCCATA
This sequence comes from Macaca fascicularis, assembly GCF_037993035.2. Taxonomy (NCBI): domain Eukaryota; kingdom Metazoa; phylum Chordata; class Mammalia; order Primates; family Cercopithecidae; genus Macaca; species Macaca fascicularis. Next base: position 73,106,671 of record NC_088387.1, on the reverse strand, counting down.
AGTGGTAAATCCTGACCCTTTATATATAGGATCTAATGCCACCATAAAGACTTTTGAGGCACACCCCAAGCTTAGCCAATGTTTTTCACCTGGCTCACTTTCCTTTTATTATACTTGGATCTTCTCCCATGGCAACTTAGTTCCTGTCTTTTGTCTTGGGGACTTCAATAAATGGGTAAGAATTTCAGAGAATGGTGGAAAGAACTCTGCTTTGGACAATTAGAAAAGTTAGAACACCATTCTGCAAAATTATTTCTAGATTTTGGCTCTGCCACTCATTGACCATGTAAGTTTTGGAATAGTTTTCCTTTGTGGGTTATCATTTCTCTATCTGTAAATGATATTATCATATAACTTAGGAGGAGGTTCTCCTCCTAGACATCTTATGAGGATGCAGTGGTCTGAATTTTTGTGTCCCTCCAAAATTCATATGTTGAAATCGAATCCCCAAAGCAATAGTGTTACAAGGTAGGGCCTTCAAGGCAACGATTAATTCATGAGGACCCGACCCTCAAGAACAGGTTTTAGTGCCTTTATTAAAGAAGCCCAAGGGAGCTTGCTTGCCCCTTTCACCATGTGAGGAAACAGTGAGAAGATGGCCATCTATGAATTAGAAAGCGAACCCTCACCAGACACTAAATCTGCTGGCACCTTAATCTTGGACTTTCCAGCCTCTGGAACTATAAGAACTAAATTTCTGTTGTTTGTGAGTTTATGATATTGTTATAGAAACCTGAATGGACTAAGACAGAGGATAAACCAATATAATAAATGAGAAGGTGTTTGAAGTGGTATTTGTGCTATATGTGAAATATGGTTGCTTGTTGGCTGTTTCAGCACAGTTTGGCTTGATCTTAAGGATCTATGGACACAGAAAGGTGCCTTTTAGTTCCCAGACATCAAGGATTGATCCCCACCCATGGAAGGGAAATAGTGGCAGCAAAAAGCATCTTGAGTCTGCTTTGGAGTAAAAATGAAAATATTTCATTAGGTCTGGATTCCTAATGGACTACATTAGTTAGAATAATACTGGTTGCTGTAAGGAATAAATTTCCAAAGTATCAGCAGCTTAAAATATTAGAAGTTTATTTCTCCCTATCACAGTCAAATGTATTGTTGTGAGTGAGTTTTTTCCTTGCACTGTTTAGAGACCCAGGTGTCTTCCACTTTGCAACTTCACCATCCCCCCGGGGCAGTGATCATGTGAATCACCTGTGGAGCTTTAAAAACCGATGCCGGGATCCCACTCCAGAGATTCTAGTTTAATTGGTTTTTGGTGTGACCCTTGTAATGGGATTTTAAAAGACTCAGGGGGGTCTGATGTGTAGTCAACGTTGAGAACCACTAGCGTGTTTTAGAGTTCTTTGCTTTTGGCTACAGACAGGCGAAGAATCAGTGAAGATGGTGAATTTCCTTCTTAAAAACCTCAGCCCATCGTTGATGAGGACATTGCTTCTGCTCACATTCCATCAGCAAGAGCAGCTACATGGCTGCCCTGGGTGAAAGGTAGGCTGTGAGAGGTAGTCCCACGTTGGGTGATATTTTCCAGCAGTGGCTTTATACTATGGCAAGGGGACATGCATTTTGGTCATTTATTTATTTGTGTCCTGGGGCCAACAGGTCAACTTCCCCAGACCCTGTGAGACCTGACCTGTGGCACAGAAGCTTAGGGCTGTTAATTCAAAGAGCCCGTATTGGGGTGTGGGTGTGCGTGAGAGGAATGGATATCACCTGTTTACCCTGGATTTGGGAGCCATAGCCACCCCACATTCTTGTCTACATCCAGAGGGCAGTTTGTTATGTTTGTTGTAATAAAGAGTGTTGTTTTTGTAGGCAGGAAAACTTGGTTAAAATCTTCACTTACTGCTTACTAAACTTTTGATTTAGGGTATGTTACTTAACATCCTTAATCTTCGTTTTTCCCAAATGTAAAATATGTATAATTATGTCTGTGTTGAAAGGTTTTATAACAATGATACAAAAATGCCTACCTTGTCTTTAAATAAGGTAATGTCTGTTATGGTGCTGGAAAGGACAGGCATAGAGCAGGGGTGGGATCTTTGCAGACTCTTCTCACTGAAGGGAGTTGGGAGGGGCTCTCTGTAGTGGCTGGGAAAGAGGGAGTGAGGAGAGAGGCTGTTTTACTGAGAGGCTGAGAAACAGCCTCAGGACCACACTTCTCCTATAAGATGGGTCAGGATGCCCCCAGCAGGCTGGAGCCTCCTTTAAAGTTGAGGATCAGGCTCCTCTTGTCAGCCCAGGGACACCAGGTATGAGCTGCCATCCATTTTCTCTGGATCCTCCCAGGACTAACTGCCTCCAGTAAGGAGGAGACCTTCCTCCTGGAGCCCTGTGCAGCTCGGCTGTGAGACTTCCTTCTGGGAACAAAATTGTCTGAACAGGGGAGGGGCCCATCCTGAGACAGGCTGGAGGCACCTGTTGGGGCTACTGAGGCTGCCACCTTGGGCTGTAGATAAGGAGAGATGGCAGAGATAGTAGGAAGCCTTCCTGTTAGTGCCAACAAAAGAACAGCTGGGCACAGATAATGCAGCCTGTCATTTCCTAGCCTGGAGTGTGACAAGACTGGCTTTGTGTGACTCAAATTAATTCTGTGTGTGTCTGTGTGTCTGGTATTCAGTGGGGAAAGGCCATGGGAGGAGGGAGAGGCTGGGGCAGGACTGGGAATCTGACAAAGATAGTGTTTTGGGGCTTTCCCATTTCCTCTTTCTATGCCTCTTTCCCCTTCAGCTACCCAGCACCTTTGGAATTCCTCCATATCCCTTCCTTCAGTTGACCTACAATGAGCTGGGGGTAGGATTATCCCAAGTTCTTCCTAGAATGATTATCTCTTAAGAGCCCAAGACAGGAAAAGTGAAGCAGCATCTGTTCAGGGGCCACCGCTTGCCAGCTGATGCTATCAGTGTGTCTGACATTCCAGGCAGATGGTATCAATACCCCTTGGGAAAAATCTTGCTGACATTGTAGTTTATCTTTTGGGGCCCTGAAGCCCTCATCTTTTTGCTTCTCTTGTTATACAGAGTTTGTAGGGAAAGCTTGTCATACAAGTTGCTGAAAATGATATCAAACACCTACTGTGTGCAATGCATTGTGCTCAACATACTTTCTAGTGATGGTTCAAGCTTTCACAGCAGATGTTTGGGGTATCTATTTTTATCCCATTTTACCACTGAGAAAAATAGTCTCGGAGAAGGTAAGGGATGTGCCCAGGGTCATGCGGCTTGTTAAAAGGTACAAAACTGTCTGGTTTCAAAGTTTCCTCCTGCATGCTCTGATTTCTAGCTGGTTTTCTAAAACATCTTTGTAGATGAACAATGAATTATTATATATAAGAAATGGGGTGCTATTTATGAGACAGAGTTTTGCAGTGCTTAACTCAAACATACCGTTCTCTATCCTTTTGGAAAACATTATGTTTCTGTATCAATAGTTAGAAAACCTAAACTGTAAGATCCCTACAAGCCTACTGTGCCTCCTTGACATAAGATGACACCCTATTATTTTGGTACCATCATCAGCAAGCCTGTTCCCTTTTCCCTGCTCCCTCTGACCATCCAGTGTGAGTCAGTCTTACTTTTTTTTTTTTTCCCCAAAACTATGCTATCTGCCATTTCTAAGCTGATATTCCACCAGGAGGATGTGGCAGTGGAGGCGAGAACCCTCAGATATGGAAGGATCAGAATTTCTGGAGAGATACATTTTTTTTAAAAAAAAAGCATATTCAATACTATAATTTGGCTTTAGTCACGATACTTAAATTGTGGTGATAATGTGTATGTATTAGTCCATTCTCACACTGCTAATAAAGACATACCCAAGACTGGGTACTTTATAAAGGAAAGAGATTTAATTGACTCACAGTTCTGCCTTGCTGGGGAGGCATCAAGAAACTTACAATCATGGTGGAAGAGGAAGCAAGCACATCCTTCTTCATATGGCAGCAAGGAGAAGTGTACAGCAAAGCTGGGGAAAATCCCGTTATAAAACCATCAGATCTCGGGAGAACTCACTATCATGAGAACATTATGGAGGAAACCACCTCCATGATTCAATTACCTCCGACCAGGTCCCTAACACGACACTTGGGGATTATGGGAACTACAGTTCGAGTTAAGATTTGGGTGAGGACACAGTGAAACCTTTAAGTAACATTAAAGGAATACATGAAATATCAGTTTATCAGAAAGGACCACGGATTAAAATTTTAAGAAGTATAGTAATTTACAACAAGTTTTGAAACATGAACATAAAGTGTCTTGCCTTTCTCAGAATATTTTAATTTTAACATGTGGCTATGACAAAGGAATGATGGGATTTCTACGGTGGGTCAGGTCAATGAGAGAAATGGGGGAGAGACATTTTAGGAGTCTCAATCAATTTAAGATCCTTCTATGACTCAATTTTGTAACCTTAATCTGATTGAGGGGTTCGTGCCTCATGGAGCAGGTTTGTCTTCATTCTCTTTGTAAATTATTACACTGTGCATATCTGCCTGGGAGATTTGCCTTCCACTTCCTTTGATAAACTAATATCTATCATTTTGGTCTCTCTATCAAAACTGAGGCAGATGCATTCTGTTCTAATATCCTGTGTCCTGTGCATGATCCATCTGATGTTGGCTGTTATACTTCAAGTACACTGTCTCTCTGAGTAGAGACACAGGAGTCTTAACAGTGATATGAGGATATCTACCACACCACACACCTGCCATAGCCACAGAGCAGTGGGGTTTGGGGATGGCACAGCTGAAAAGGGCAGAGGATATCAGAGTGGGATGGGGGGATAAGTGGATGGAAGAAAGGGGCCTCATATCTCCCATGGTGATAGAGTTCTTTGGATGAGACTTTGACCCCATAAGAGCTGACTGCGTATCCTAGGGACGGGGTATGATCTTTGGATCACATCAGCCCAAATCCTAAACCCATTGGCACATAACAAGGACAAGCTGCCCACCTAGAAAGAGCAGGAGGTGGCTTTCTGTGATGCTAATGCCTTGGCTCACACTGTGGAACCTCCAAAGCCTATCTTTCTCCTTGGCCCTGATTCAGCCTTTTCTCAGCTCCTTGCTGAGTTACAGCTCTATGTCCTGTTGAAGTAGAATATAAAGATGGGCTGAGCTGCCTAGGCTTATGCAGCTTTCAGAGGCAGAGCTCAGGCAGGAGCATAGGTTGCTTGATACCTGATGCTGGAAGTTCCAGAGAATGTTCCCATTGCCAAGAAATGCCTACCATAGTGTACACATTCTGCCTAGTGGAGAACTTAACTTACCCATTAGGGTGAGGGCCTCAGTGCAGAGCTCCAAGGCTCATAAACTCCTTCAGAACCTCAGCTTTGGTCTGTTGACTCCTTGCCTTTGAAGCAGCATCACACAGGGGCTGGGAAGCGTGTCCCTGGAGTGAGGGGACCGACATTTGAATATCTACGTTTAAATTGCAAGTTGTAACATGGTAAAACCCCATCTCTACTAAAAATACAAACATTGGCCTGGGTGTGGTGTCGGTTGCCTGTAATCCCAGCTACTCAGGAGGCTGAGGCATTAGAATCGCTTGTACCTGGGAGGCAGATGTTGCCGTGAATCGAGATCGTACCACTGTGCTCCAGCCTGGGCGTCGGAGTGAGACCCTGTGTCAAAAAAATATAATACAATATGTAAATTGTAAGTTGTATAACCTTCAGCAGGTGATTTGTTTCCTTGGCCTTAGTTTTCCTATCTGTAATTTGCGAGTAATGGCAACATGATTATGAGATAATCCATGTAAACCATAAGGCACATAATTATCTCTTTAACTGTTACTTTTGTCAAATTACTTTGTGGCAACCCACAGAGAGATATACTTGGCACTTAACAAACACAAAACCACAACCAAACACACATACACACAGACATACACACACACCACACACGTATACAAAACCTGCTACACGTGACGGAGGTAGTGTGGGAGAAACTGTGTTGGGAACAGACCCTTAATTTGACAAACACAGAGTTAATAATATTCATGCTTATGTGATTTTAATACAATGAAGCACTGTCCCCTTCCAATGGAGTACACATTGTTCTATCTTCCTTGAAAGTATATTTTCCTAAAAGTAGCTTGGATTAGTGAGCAGGGGTCAGTGATAAGGAATCTCACTTAACTGGATATCCTGTTTGGGAACCATGTCTGATGTCCAGTTTCCTTACTCTACACCTCCCAACCCTTCGACCCTATCTACTATCTTGTTAATATTTACAGTTGCAGTTTGCTGTTCTGGTACAAAATGCCAGAAGTGTTCTCGAATTGCCTCATAAAATAAACTCAATTTAGAAAGCCTTATTCCCTAAGGATTTATTAGCTCTTCACACTCTGGAAGCCTAAAGTTTTTTTGAGCCAGTTAGTTGTGCACCCAAACCAGCTGAGTAATTCTACCCTTGAGATAATAGGCCAGTTGGAGGCAAGAGTTTTTAAGCTGCCAACAACTTCCCCTTTGGCTTAAGGTCACGTGTGTGTGTGTGTGTTTGTGGTAGAGGTGGGTGCTACTTTTCCCAGGGTGTAGCCATCCACGTATGCCCTGAAAGTCCAAAGGCTGACCCAGAAAGCCCGAAGTTTTAACCACTAGATGTTGGGAATAGGGGTGGGGCAGACATTTCTACAAATTCATTGCCCAAAATGACTTCCAGTAAAATTTATAAATTTTATAAAAGCTCTATATGTGGTCAGAAGGAGGATGGGGGTAAAGAGGAAAGGTCACACGTGAAGAGTTAAATCCCAGTGAGAGGGAACCTTGCTAATGTGGTCTCAAGGGGCTGGATGAATAATTGAGCTGAGAGCAGAGAAGGACATGTCAGAGTGGGTTGGTCAGGGAAGACTTCATGTCATAAAAAGACAAGATTTTAGTGGACCTGCAAGCTTGGGTTTATTTGGACAGGCAAAGAGGAAGAGTAAACACTTTGAAGATTGTTAAAAAGACCTCCCTTTGGTTTGGATTTCAGCCAGGCCTTGTCTGCCATTGTAAGGTGAAACTTACCGATTTTAGAACTATGTTCAGTTTTAGCTACATACACTCAGATCAAGCATCTGGGAACATAAGGAAAAAAGGAATTATCAGAAAGCTATCTCTATCTCTTCCTACTTTTTACTCTCCCACCTAAGGCTTAAAAACTAAGTAACTAATGCTGGCTAAAGGAAAAATACTTGTAAGTTACGTATGTATTTAGTAGCAACCTATCTCCTGAATTTTTTGGGAGGTGGGGAGGTCCTTCGACATCTGGAAAACATCCTCAGATATGGAAGTCAGCTCCAAAGACCTCTGAGGGCAAAGGAAAAGAGCTGCCACAAGGCTTGTCTGTGAGACGACTCTGCAGGAAACAATAGCAGGGCCATCTTCTGACCAGAATCTATTTTGAATTAGAGTTTTGTGAAAATTGAGGTTGCTGATGTGGCAAAGCCCAGGCAGGGGAGGAATGAGGGTGGAGGGAGGGAGTGCTGCTTGAAGCTGACACTCCGAAAAGTTCCCAAAAAGAGGAAGAATATAGCAGAATCTATAGTCTGAAGCCACTCAGTGTAGAAGCAGTCTTGCATCTCACTGATGACCCTGGAATATCAGGAAAAGGCTAAAAGATGTACATTTTGTTCTGTGTAGTGAGTTAGAAAAGAGTCGTAGAAAGTTCTATAAAAGTTGGTCAACAATGTTGATAAATCAAAGGGGAAGTTTCAGATGTCCACATCAGAGAGAAGGGAGTGGGCCCGTGCTGAGAGCTTACTGTTAGGTGCTCTTAGCCATGGTGTCATTTGGTCATCACAACTCTGGTGAGGGATTCTTACTCCATTTTTCCTTTGGGGAAACTCAGGCTCAGAGATACTAGGTAACTTGCTTGTAGTCAAATAGTAGCTGAGGAAGGATTTGAACCCACTTCTTAGGACATTAGAAATCATGTCACCATTTATGTAGAAACTTTGTTTTTCAATGATGTGCAGGACAGGTTTTGTTGTTCCACTTTGTGGATCCTCTTCCAGGCTGCTTGAAATAATGCCATCTGAGGACAGGCACTGGCTTGGTTTAACATGATTAATCAGTGCCTTGTGCCTCCTGATATTTAATAAATGTTTTCCAAGGCTAGAAGGGGAATGAGAAGTGGTAATTCATTTACAATGACTTGCACATAATAAGAATTCAATAAATGTTATCTCTTGATGATAATGAAGATGACTAAATAATCTCTGCCCAAAAGGATTTCCTCTGACAGACTATTGATTTCTGCCAGAGAATCAGCCTAATAGGATAAAGGTTGTCATCTCAGCATTGTTAGTTATGAAGCATTTATAAAATGAAGGTGAGGAAACAGGCTCTGTAGCCCAGACCTTAACTCCCTGTTCTGCTGTCTCCCAATAGTGCTAGAGGGCTCACCTCTTATGTAATGGAGGGAAAAGTATATCTATTAGTAGTTTTTGTTCTTTTAGGCAATGAGAAACATTAGAGGTTCTTCTCCTTCTAGAGCTAGGATAACTTTCTAAATATTCCTGTGGAAGTTTTCTTTAGGAATATACACAGCTTTTCAATTCTGCTGAGTGACAAATGTTCTCTTAGTAACAAGCTGTCCTTTTTGCATAGCTGAAGCTCATCCTCACTTGACCAACCCCTCCATTCCTTTTGTGAAGACAAAATACTAGGCATAGTGAAGTTCCTATTTGCGGCTGAAGGAAGATGAGGGGACAGCATCTTTTAGCCTTGACTTCCACACAAGAACACCAGAAGGGGAATTAATTACCAGTTAGATTGTGCTGAAAGTAATTGCTAGAAAACTTCAGAGTGGGGACAGAATTGATGCTTGGGATAAAGTGGTCAGGTAGGTTTCTTGGAGGACACAGTCCTGAACTAGTGGGGCCCAAAATAGTCCTCAAGGCAGATAAAAGCCAGACTTAAACTGTCTGAATCTCAACTCTACCACTTACTAGTGATCTTGGAAGCTTTCTGCATCTTTCTGTGTATCAGTTTCTTCATTTATAAAATAGGAATAACAGTAACACCTACTTCATAGATTGTTTTGAGGATGAAATGAATTGGTATATCTCAAGTGCTGAAAACAGTGCTATATACCTAGTAAAAGTCAAATAAATATTAGGTAATTTTATTAAAGACTGGGGAGGTTTAGGTAGTCAGAGAGGAGAAGCCAGATCTCAGAGGCAGGAAAGAGAATTTAGGTTAAATTTACCTTCCCTCCCAGCCGAGACAGGAGACCTGACTCTTCCCCTTCTCTGGTGACACAACCGAGGGCAAGATGTTTTCCTATTGACATCCCTGAAGACACAAGTGAGTGACTCTGGGCGGCTGCAAGCTGTTAAACAGTTTTCAGAAGAGCTTAGTTTGTTTTTTTGGAATATATTTGAGCCTGGGGAAATGCTGGCCCTGAGGGGCACGTTTGTTTCTTGTAGAAAACATGGCTTGTTGGAATTTCAAAAGACTTGACTACTCAGCTTCACTCAAAGCCATGCTTGAGCCCAGCTATTGGTTTCCATATGAGACTTCAGGAAAGACCTGGGTCTCGCCCGAGGTTGGATCTGTTCTTAAGACACCATATGGGATCTTTTAAACATGCAATAGGCATTTATTGATCATCTTCAATGTGCCATGTTTCTGCCTTTGTGGAGCTCACAATTTATTAGGTGACATAGACAAGTAAAGAGGCAATTGCATTGTAATGTGACAAATGTTCTCATGTGAGAAGCGTAGGACACCATGGAAACAGTAGGAGATGCAGCTGGTCCAGTCCAGGATGATGGAAGAAGAAACATGTAAATGAAGGCCCAAGGGAGGGCCAGGCATGGTGGCTCATGCCTGTAATTCCAGCACTTTGGGAGGCCAAGGTGGGCAGATCACCTGAGGTCAGGAGTTTGAGACCAGCCTGGCCAACATGGTGAAATGCTGTCTCTACTAAAATTACAAAAAATTAGCTGGACATGGTGACGCATGCCTGTAATCCCAGTTACTTGGGAGGCTGAGGCAGGAGAATCACTTGAATCCAGGAGACAGAGGTTGCAGTGAGCTGAGATTGGGGCACTGTACTCCAGCCTGGGCAACAAGAGTGAAATTCTGTCTCAAAAGACCTGGAGGAGAGGAGGATTTAGCCTAAAGCTGAGGGGTTTGGGGAAAGGGTGGGAGTGTGGAAAGTAGAAGGAATGTCTATGAGGCTGTGAGTACTGACCTGCTGATGTGGGCCAAGGTTAATACTGTGTGTGCATAGATGCATATGTGTTATATATATGTGTAAGGGGAAAGAAAGATGAGATGGGGTGGGGCAGTTTAGGATAGTCAAGAAAGACCTGATCTGGATTAAGGAGGAAAAAGTCAGTTTTTGTGATGTCTTGCTGGCCAACTTTGGGTAAGTCCCTTCACTTATATGGAACTTGTAAAATGGAGAGAGTAATAATATAAATCTGGCCTATTTCCTAAGGCTATCTCATAATAGTACATCTGAAAGAGCTTAAAACATATAGTAGTACACATATTTAAGGAATTATCATTGTCATGTTACTATTTCATTTAGGAATCATGTTATGATTTCATTTAGACTATAAATCTGTAGTACTAGGAATATGTGAATGTGAATGATTAGGAATCATCATTATGAAGAGTATCTTTAATATTTACACTACTATCATTAGAGGCAGAGAAGTAGAGCCTCTGTTTATAATGGTGGGTGGTGTTTGTAAATGGTCGACCAAGCTGTCCATTCCTCCTGCCCCCACTTCCTCCACCTACTTATACACAAAGGTGGTGACAGAATATATTAAAAAAATGGAGGCTGTGTTTCTCCAAATCCAATTTATAGAACAGCAATTCTTGTGATTACTTTTTCATTATTGGTTTATAGTTATTACTTGGTCAGATGGGTCAGGCAATGGCGGGAGCATTGTGGATGGTGGAATAATATGTTACAGCAGGGAGACTTCCCTGCAGAGGGATGATGGGGAGGACTTCAAAGACAAGCTCCAGAAATAGGGCATATGGAAGCCAATCTGGTTGTCAGAAAAGTCTATTAATCTTCCATTCTGACTGGAAGGCCACAATGTGAACTTGGCACATTATTCTCTTTCTCAAAGCCTCAGTTTCTTTATCTTTAAATTGGAAATAATAATACCAATTTTATATATAATAAGTATGTCAGATTTTATATAACTCATCAATAAATGACAGAACCAGTGAGATGACATAACTGGCTTACAGGATAATTCAAAGAACCACACGTAATATAGGCAATAAGGAATGCCGAAATGAATGTACAAATAAGTGCAAGCTGAGTCTATTAAAAGGCAACAATCGATTGCATTCCGCTGGGCAGATTCATTTGCATTTCAATGTATGAAAGTTATTTGCATCGTTGTCAGTTTTCTGCATTTTACAGTGTTGGGGAATAGCTAAAAATAATCATAACCCAGATTATGGCTTGTTTTCCATTTATAATACTCAGTAATCTTTTTGGTCCATTTTAGTCTTTTTTACAATTTTCCCTCACTTAATTAAGTAGAGATAATGCATACAGAGTGCTTGACAAAGAGTAAGTGCTCAATCAACGCTATTATAAAAATCATTTAAATAATAGTAATAATAAAATTTTTCTGCACTGCTGGCAGAGTTATCTCTCCAAAGTACAGCTTTGGTCATGATAGCTTCTTCTCACATTCAGTGACTCATCATTGTCTCTGAAATAAATTCCACACTTCTTAGCTAGATATTTAAAGTTCTTTGATCTGTCTCCATCTAAACTTGCCAGTTTATTTCCTACACATAACTCTTTGCAAGGTCTGTCATGATGCCTAGAATTTCACCATTTGGGATCAATCTTTTTTGATATTGAAGAGTTTGGGGTCTTTAGGTGCTGCCTCTGTAGATGCAAATGTCACCAAGATAAGATTTTGCCCAGAAATGATCTGGCAGCAACATAGTCACCCAAATTAGCAAGTGTATTAGTATGCTTGGGCTGCCATAACAAAATGTTTAAGCTTGGGTGGCTTAAACAACAGACATTATTTTTCTCACAGTTCTAGAGGCTGGGAAGTCCATGATCAAGGTGCTAGCTGATTCGGTTTCTCATACTGGCTCTCTCCTTATGCAGATAGCCATCTTGTTGCTGTGTCCTCACATGGCCTTTCCTCTGTGCATGGGCAGGGAGAGATTTCTGATGCTTCTTCCCCTTTTGATAAGGACCCCAGTCCTATCATATTTAGGCCCCCACCCTTATGACCTCATTCAACCTTAATTACCTCCCTCAAGGTCTTATCTCCAAATACAGTTACATCAAGGGGTTGGCATTTCAACACGTGAAGTTTGAGGAACACAATTCAATCTATACAGCAACATACTAGAAGATAGAGTGTAGTCAAGAATGGAGACTGGGGGCTGAGTGCAGTGGCTCACATCTGTAATCCCAGCACTGGGAGCCAAGGTGGAAGGATCGCTTGAGCCGAGGAGTTCAAGACCAGCCTGGGCAACATGGCAAAATTCTATCTCTACAAAAAATACAAAAACTAGCTGGGCATCATGGCACATGCCTGTGGTCCCAGCTACTTGGAGGCTGAGGTGGGAGGATCACTTGAGCCCAGGAAGATGAGGCTGCCGTGAGCCGTGATTGTGACACTGAACTCAAGCCTGGGTGACAAAGTGAGACCCTGTCTCCAAGGGAAAAAGAAAAAAAAGAGAGAGAGAGAGAGAGAGAGAGAGAGAGAGAGAGAGAAACTGGGAAGGCTGACTTCACCATTGCTCCACAAAATTATTCTGCTGAATTTTCTTTGTGATGAGATCAACACACTCTTACTTGGAGGATTCTGAACCTGACTCCCATACCCCAGAACAGGAATCCTAGCTGGGGAAGATGAAGTGTGGGATTGGGTTCTCTTCTGCCACTCCCTCAGCCTCCAGTGGGTGTCTCACTTAAGCTGAAAACTGGGGACAGCTGCCTAGGACTGGCTGAGATTTTCACTGGAAGACAAACGCCCAGAAATGCTACTACGTTCTCTTAAAAAATTCTTCAGGTTCTGTAGTTTGCTCTTTAGAGTGGCTAAAACATATGATTTTCTTTGTTCATACATTTGATTTTTGTCCAGATGTGTTTATTTTAAAGTTTTCCATTCATACCACTCTTTAGGGACATTATAGGACATCATTTGGCTTAATTAAAACATCTAATCCATCACAACGCTAATAGGTTACAAAAACTGCAAAATAGATGCATGATTTAGGGGTAGCAAAACACTTGGAATTAACTAATGAAGTGTTCGATTTGGGAAAAGTATTTTATTTTTCAAAGTGTGTTATGTGCCAAACTCAATTACTAAGGTTTACAGGAAGACATTTAGGTAATTTCAGAAGCAATTTCAGTAGGTACTATCATATGAAATTGTCTGCTGAGTGGGTAGATATCACTTTCTGTTATTATGGTTTGTTTATTGGGAGCCAAGTGGGATGAGAGTGTTAAGTGGGGTGCACATGACGTTGAGGCAGTGAAACATAGTGAAAAAGAAAAAGCAATTGGATTTGGAGGCTAATAGACCAGAGCTTGTCACTAACTAGCTCTGTGACATTGGTTAAGTCCCTTAATTTTCTAGGCCACAGTTGACTTATCTGTAAAAATAATTGTTGATGACCTCTAAAGTTCTGTAGTAATTAGGATAGTTTTAGCTGTTGTAATAAACTCTGCAATTCCAGTGGCTCAATCCGATAGAAATAAACTTAAAAATACTTTTGACTGTTGAAGTTTTTTTCTTTTGAAAATGAAATTTTAAATTGAAGTATGGGATGCATGCTGAAAAATGCACAAATCAAAACTGTGTAGCCCAGCTAACTTATGAAAAGGTGAATGCCCTTGTAACAGCATCCCAGGAACATTTTCTATAGCTCTCCAATCACTCCCCCTCCAAATTCTTCAAAGCAACCACCATCCCAACTTTGAAAATCATAACTTAGTTTTGCTAGTGCTCATATACTGTATAAATGAAATCATGTATTGCCATTGATATGCATAAAGTATGTATACTTTTGTGTTTAGCTTCTCTGAAAGAGCTATAATCAGATTCATACATACTGTTATATGTAGCAGCAATTCACTAATTTTGATTGTTCTGTAGTATTATATGAATACACCAAAATTTATCCATCCTCTGTTAATGGATATTTGGGTTTTTATGAATAATGCTGCTATGAACATTCTCAGACATTCATTTGGGGTTTTGTGTGTGTGTGTGTGGTCCATTTCTATTGGTACAGATTTAGGCATTGCATTGTTAAAAAAAAAAAAAAAAAAAAAAAAAAAAAAAAAAAAAGCACTAACAGATTTCAAAGTGGTTGTGCGAGTTGATTCTTCCAACAGCGGGATATGAATGTTCCTGTTCCTCCTCATTCTCACCAGTGCTTGGTGGTGTTCTTTCTAATTTTAGCTACACTGATGGGAATAAAGTGACATCTCATTGTATTTTTAACTTACATTTCCATAAGGAGCTCATAAGGTTAGGTAAATTTCATATGTTTAAAAGCCATTTGAATATTCTTTTTGTTAAGTGACTGTGCAAGCTCCTTACCTATTTTTATATTAGGTTGTTTATTATTTAGCAATCCAATATAAAAATAGGCATTCCTTATCTATTTTGCGTATGAGCTGTTTGTCAGCTCTAAGACACTGTATTATTTTAATTTTTACTGAAAACGGCAGTGAATGCTAAATGTCCAGCTTTACAATAAATACAGTAATGGCAACTCACACTAAAACAAAACACACTTCCGATAGCCATTCTTTTTCTGTTTAGGACAATTTTAAAATCTCTTTGGTTAAAAAAACAGGAATGTACGTATACAAAGGCTCAAAATAGGCCATCCTTTTAAACAGAAAGGCAAATGATTCACAGAAGACTATGAATAGAACATGTAACTAGTTGACACAGATCTAATAGGATTTGTTAGTCAGTCACATCTAACACATCTGAAGTGTTCTTGTATGAAGTATCACATGAAGAAAAGAGGACTTTATCGGTATCTAAAAAAGTAGGTTTGCTCATGGACAATCTGACAAGTTACCAGAAAAAGTGTTTCCTGAGACATAAGGAAATGCAACATGATCCTCTTAAACCTTTTAGTTCAAGTCTTTCCACTCAATAAAATAGTAGAGGATCTGAAACTGAGAAAATATATTTGAGTACAAACAGCTTGTGAAACTCAACACTGTTTTTGCATCATTAGAGGGTTTTACTGAACAACCAACTTGTCTGCTCGGTATGCATTTCAGATGTGAGAGACACTTCTCTGAACAGGAGCCTGTACTGTCTTCAATCCTGTGCATCGAGTGTCTACCACAGGCAAACAGTTTTCTCCCTATTTTGTAGTAATGCAATCTTCCTATTAGCAAAAAGAGGTAACCAGCCCCTGTAGACTGAAGGGACCAGAGTCACAGGATAAGGATTTCCTCTTAATATTTTTTATTTTGATGTTTGAACTCCTGATGCAACATTCTAGAACAGGGTGTCAGGACCTGCTATGCCTAAGGGACTGACGAAGGAAAAAGCTCTGTTTATTTTGTGTGATTTGATGGACAGATGAAAAACTTAACACACAATAACAGAAGTTGGTTGTTAATAAATCACATCCTAGTCTTTCAGCACTTCCGTAAGCAGATGACATTTTCAGTTTTCTAGCTCTTGTAGTTTTAACACTGCAACATCAATGATGCATATGTCCAGAATCAGTTAAAAAGACTGTCAAATTATTTTATTTTATCTATTTTTTTCACTGTCTCTTGGTCCCAAGTATATCAGAAGGATTACCTTTTGGCATTCTCCGCTATTGCACGTTGGGGTGCTCTCGATTGTCCCTGCGTTTTGTGGGCCGGTTGGGAGAGGGAGCTTGGGAAGGATGTGCCACTGTGTGGAGGTTGTGAGTCACTGGGATGCCTCCAAGGATGATCCCTTCCTTGGCTGCAGGGAGAGCTCCTGGAGCCACGCCCACGATGCCTGGCAGATACCTGTATGTGGCACCATTGAGCTCGAGATGAATTGCTTGCTGTTCTATTACTGACCAAGGCGCTGATGTGACAAAGAATTCCTTGTTCACACAGTTTCTTAAGCTTTCTGAATGCAACCTGTGATGGCTCAGCAGATCTCGGTGGCAGCTGCCTCTCATCTCCAGCGACGCCTGCTTTCTGTACCAGGCAGTATGGGGAGTACAGATGAAATTTGGTACATCTTTCAACGGACCCTGAATAAAGCTAAAGGGCTCTGATTCCTGCATGTCGAGGGCTGCCCCTCTATCCTGCTTTCCTTGGGGGCCTGTCCTAAGGCTTTCTTGTCCACCAAGTTACCACGGGCTGCCTTCACAAGGAATTCTCCCTCCCTCATCTGATTTATAGTAAAGTCATTGGTGAGGTTGTGGTTATGTTCACTGAAACTGCAGTGCATGGAGAGGTGGTCACTCTGATACAGCAAATCCTGCAGGGCATAGACCCTCTGCAGGCCCAGGGGCTGCTCTATCCCATCCTGCAAGTAGGGGTTATAAAATAAGACACTGAATCCGAAGGCCTTGGCTTGAACTGCAATCGCCTACTCCGTGCCACTGAAGCGGATGAGGCCCAGCGTCTTCCCAGGGATGCCGGCCGCTCCTGATCCACCTCTGCTCCATGCTCTGTACCTGCGTGCCTTCCCGCAGTGCCTAGTATAGCCACAGTTCCTCTGGTACAGATTGAGAATGTGGCAGATGGTGGAGTTGGCTGTTTCTTCCTTGGCTCGGAACGGATGTTGCACACAGCAATCCCGAGCTCACAGGCAGCCTTGATGTCCACATTGTCATGGCCAGTGCCTATCCGCAACAGTCACTCTCAGGGCCTTGAACTTCTCCAGGTCCTCCCTGGCGAAGGTGATTTTGTGGCATGTCATGGCGCCCACGGCTTCATTTAAAACCTTATGGTGGATCTCCTGCGTGGACTGTACATAAGAGAAGGCCACGGTGGCCAGGTCCTTCAGGATGGGCATGTCCACGGTGCAGTTGCGGTGGTCCAGCAGCACCACAGGGGGTGTGGTGCCCGGGGCCGTTCAGGACCTGGGGGCGGATACCTTCACAGATTCTGTCCAATCACTGCCTCTTGACCTTGTGCTTATCCACAAGGGCCATTCTTATGGAACTGTGCAAATCTCAGATCAACAGGCAAAGCAATCCTGTAAGAACTTAGAGGAACTCGCGGGAGTCTGCGTGCATGACGCCACTATGAACCCAGTATAAACCTGTCCACTAACTCTGTAGCCTGATGTGATTTTTCTCTCTCCTTCACTTTGAATGTCCTAAAGATTTTGCTTTGTATTACTCTAGAGCTCATATATATTCACATTATTTTATCCTCATTGAAATTTGTACCCTATGGTACTATAAAATACCCTTCCCTGACTTGTTAAATACTTCTTAGCCTGAATTTAATTTTGTATAATATTCAGATTGTGATTTTCTTCTTTTTGTATGCATTTGCCTAACATGCTTTTGTCCATTCTATTATTTTCAGCTTTTATGAGAATCTATATTCAGCACAGAATTCAATTTTATGTTGTGGTATATTCTGAATGTCTTTATAAAGAGGTGGGTTTAACTCTTTCACATTTATTAGTATAACAAATATAACATCCCAATCCTCTATTTCTTCATTTAGTACCTATTGATTTTCTCCTATGGCCAATGGATAGAATGAGGGCATATCTTTTCCTCTCTGTTTCCTGCTCTGCCTCCTGGTACTACAATTATATTATCTTCTTACTATTTGCTTTTGTATTGTTCTATATAATTAGGTCTTTGATTTGACTTTTTTAAAGCTTATCCTTTATCCTCAGCAGAATCACTGTATCTACCATGCCTCTCATCTTTTTTTCTTCCTCTGTTGATTTTTGTTAGTTATAATAATTCTACATTGTCAGGGCATATAACATTCGCATTTTGTTCTGTCACTTCACTTGGCATTTGTTTTAAGTTTGGTAATCCATTTAAGCAAAGGGGTCTTTGTTTTACTTGTCTTTTTGTCATAACTTTTCTAGTAATCTTTTGGTTGGATGGCGTTTGGCTTCTAGTAGATTCCTCTTGCAAATAAGAGGGCTTATGCAAATAATCCAATTTGTCCATTTTATTTAAACCTAAATCACAGTTTCAAAGAATATAAAAATCCTTGGATCTCACCTTCTTTTCAGAAGGTTTCATAGGTGTTGTGCTACTCTCTTCTACCACTGAACATTGCTACAAAGAAATGTGAGGCCAGGCTATTTTCCCTGTTGACTTTGTGACTCTATTGTTGTTGTTGTTGTTGTTTAACCTAGACAGTTGCCTAACTAGAAGTGATGTGTTTTGTGATTGGTTTGGGGAGTGTATTTGACTTTCTCAGGCTGTTCTTAATTGGAAGTGGGTGGGGAGGGTTGCAGGGGTGGAGGAGAACACAGAATTAAGGAAGCTGATAGTTCTTGACTAAGTCCTAGCTGTTTTGGGCCAGTTCCTACAGGGGTTGTTATTTGGTTCCCTGGTCACTGCAGAGTGTAGGTCATAGTTGTGTTTGTATATATGGTCTTGATATTGTCCATTTGTATATTAAGTCTTTCAGTTTTTCTTTGCTCTTTTTTGGACATTCTCATTCTTTATTCTGGATATCCTTTAACTGTCTTCCATATCAATTTCCTTCTCTGAAGTCTTTTAAACTTTATTTCCACTTTTTTTTTTTCTTTCCTTCATGTCTCCTTTTTATGTCTCATACTGTGTTAACTGGTGTTTATTTTCCCTTTTGCTCCTTCTAATTTTGCTTTTATTTCTGTGAGGGCTCTATTTTTTTTTCTTCTTTTCTGAATGCTTCCAGCCCATAAT
The DNA here is from genome assembly GCF_037993035.2 of Macaca fascicularis. Lineage (NCBI taxonomy): Eukaryota > Metazoa > Chordata > Mammalia > Primates > Cercopithecidae > Macaca > Macaca fascicularis. The sequence goes on along the minus strand of NC_088387.1, from coordinate 73,087,810 downwards.
TAGCTCTTCCTGTTTTGCTCTTTCTTCCTTGAGTTCTTGCATATGAGCTTTGTGTTCATGTCTAACAGAGAACATTGTTTTTTAGTTCTTTTAAATTTCTATTACAATTTTCCTTTTCTCCGTGGCACTGTTCTATATTCTTTGCTTTTCTTTAGAAAGCATTTGCTTTTCTTTATTCTTTTCTTTTTTCTCCTCTTACCTTTGTATAAATTCTATGCTTTTTTAAAAAAATTACTCAGCTTTAAAAGAGGCAAACATTTCTTGACCCACTAGATGTGTAAGGGAGGAGCAAGGCTATTCAGATTAGTTATTTTTTTCTATGATCCAGGATTTTGTGTGTAATTTCATTTAGTCTTCACTCAATGAAGATAGCTCTATTACTTTTAATTTACTATTATTTTAAATACATTTCTCTATCTTCTTCTGATGCCATAGACACAGATGGAAAACATATGTTTCTTCATTTATCCCAGCTTCCCCTGTTTCTTGGATGTCACAGGTATACCCTCAGTTTGCATATCCCTGTTCTTCCTATTACAAACTAAAATTGGCATCACAGTGTGTGCCCCTCACTTTCAAGGAGTATATGTTGTTTCACACTTTTTGGAAGCTGCAGTTTAGTCTTTCTCTCTGGAATCTGTTTTCCGGCTCCTTCCTGCATGGCCTCTTCTAAATTACAGTTGTTGTTTGCAGCTCTTGAATTTTTGTAGGGAGAGGTGGTGTGTATATCGGTGTCTGTCTGTGCTGCTATCACAGAATACTTGAGACTGGGTAATTTATAGATGATGGAAATTTGTATCTCATAGTCTGGAGTCTGGGAAGTCTAGGATCAAGGCACTGGCAGGTTCAGTGGTGAGAGTCTGGTCTCTCTGGTCTCTGCTTCCATGATAGCTTTTTGTTGCTATGCCCTCTGGAGGGGACTAATGCTGTGTCCTCACATAGCCAAAGAAACAAAAGGGCAAAAAGGGTCAAATGCTGTATAAAGCCCCTTTAAAGGCCTTAATTTCATTCACAAAAGAGGAGCTCTCATGACCTAATCACCTCCTAAAGGCTTTACCACTTAATACTGCTGCATTGGAGATTAAGTTTGAACATGATATTTGGAGGCACACAGACTTTGAAACCATAGCATTTCACCCCTGGCCCCCCAAAGTTGAAGTCTTTCACATAATCAAAACACATTCTTTCTATCTCAGTAGCCCCTAAAGTCTTAACTCATTGCAGATTGAATTCAAAAGTCTGAAGTTCAGAGTCTTATCTAAATATCATCTAAATCAGATATGGCTGAGACTCAAGGTATTAATCATTCTGGGGCAAATTCCCCTCCAGCTGTGAGCCTATGAAATCAAACAAGCTATATGCTTCCAAGATACAATGTTGGAACAGGCATAGGATAGACATGCTCATTCTAACTGGGAGAAATAGGAAGGAAAAAAGGGGTAACAAGTCTCACGTAAGTCTAAAACCTAACAAGGCAAACAGCATTAAATCTTGGGGCTCAAAAATAATCTCTGACTCCATGTCCTAATTTTTAGATACTTGGATGGGGATTGTGTTCCTAAGGCTTCAGGGGACTCTGTTCCATGGCATTGCTGGGTACAGTCCATGCTATAGCTCTCATGGGTTGAGGCCTAGAACCTGTAGCTCTCTTGGGCTACACTTGGACATTGGTGGATCTACAGTTGTTCAGTCTTGGGGGAAGCCACACCCCTAAGGCTTCATAGGGAATCCCCTTAGTGGAGGCTCTCTGCAGTGGCCCTGACCCCATAGCTGTAATGGGCATTGCCTTAATGGGGATGCTCTGTGGTGGCCCATCTCTGTGGAAGTTCTCTGCCTGCGCCCCAGCTCTCTCCAAGGCACCATTTGGAATCTAGGTGGTGGTAACCATGCCTCCTCAACTTGTGCACTCTGCACCTGCAGAATCAGTACCTTGTGGACACCACCAAGGCTTATAGCTTGTGCCCTCTGGAATGGCAGCCCAAGCCACACCCAGGGTAGCTAAGGATTGCTGCATTAGCATGTGTGGAGCAGAAACTTGGGGTGGCTCTAGGCAGCAAGTCCCAAGTCCCATGCTACCCTGGGCTCGCCCCTTGAAACCATTCTGCTTTCAAAGCCCTGGTACTCTGACCTATGGTGAGAGTGGTAGCCTCAAACATCTCCAAAATACCTTTCAGGTCATTCTTCCATCATCTTGATGAAAGCACCCAACTTTCTTCTATTTATACTAATCTCCCTATCAAAATGTTTGCTTAGCTACATCCTTGGTGTTCTCTCCAGAATGTGTTTTCTCATTTTTACTTTACAGGCTGAGAATTTCCCAATTAAGTTCAGCATCCCTTTTGGTTAAAAATTGTGCCTTTAGTTTTTCTCTTTCTGCATTTTACTATAAGTAGTGAAGTAACAGCCATGCAGCCCCTTCAATACTTTGTTTAGAGATTTTTTTTTTTTTTTTTTTTTTTTTTTGTTGAGACAGAGTCTCGCTTTGTCGCCCAGACTGGAGTGCAGTGGCCGGATCTCAGCTCACTGCAAGCTCCGCCTCCCGGGTTCACGCCATTCTCCTGCCTCAGCCTCCCGAGTAGCTAGGACTACAGGCGCCCGCCACCGCGCCCGGCTAATTTTTTGTATTTTTAGTAGAGACGGGGTTTCACTGTGGTCTCGATCTCCTGACCTTGTGATCCGCCCGCCTCGGCCTCCCAAAGTGCTGGGATTACAGGCTTGAGCCACCGCGCCCGGCCTTAGAGATTTCTTCTGCCCAGTATCCTAGTTCTTCACTCTTAAGTTTCATCTTCCACAAAACACTAGGACAAAGACACCATTCAGTCAAGGACACAATTCGGTCTTTGCCACTTTATAACAAGGATGGCCTTTCGTTCAGTCTCCAATATCATATGTTAATACTTATTTCCATCTAAGACCTCATTAGAATGGTCTTTAGTGTCTTTATTTCTACCAACATTCTGTTCACAACCACTTAGATAATCTGAGAGAAATGAGGCTTTTTCTACAACTCTCCTCTTCTGAGCCCTCACCAGAATCTCCCTCAATGCTCCATTCACAGCAATTCAGGCTTTTTCTTGCCTGTTCCTCCAAACTCTTCCAGCCTCTGCCCATTACCCGGTTCCAAAGGCACATCCATCCACATTTTTAGTTATTTATTATAACAACATCCCACACTCAGTATCAGTTTTTATCCTAGTCTGTTGTGTTACTATAACAAAATGCCCGAGACTGGGTAATTTATAAATAACAGAAATCTATTTCTCACAGTGTGGAGGCTGGGAAGTCTGAGATTAAGGCACAAGTAGGTCTGATGCTTGGTGAAGGCCCAGTCTTTGCTTCGAAGATGATGCTTCGTTGCTGTGTTCTCACATGATAGAAGCTGGAAGGGCAAACTAGGCCAAGCTAGTTTCCTCCATTGAAAAATGTTCCTAATCCTATTCACAAGGGAGGAGCCCTCATGACCTAATCACCCCCTAAAGCCCCCACCTCTTAGTACTGTTGCATTGGAGATTAAGTTTCAGCATGAATTTTGGAGGGACACAAACATTCAAGGCAGGGATCTGAGGTTTTAACTGTCTTCCAGTTTTGCTGAAAGTGGATTTTCTTTTTGTTTCTCTTTGTTCTTGCCACTTTTGCATAATTTTGTATCTTTTTTTTTTTTTTTTTTTGCAAGACAATTAGTAGGAAATGTTGCAATCTCTGAGAGTAGGAAATGTTGCAGCCTCCTCTGAGATCAAGATGGGACCACTATGCTCCCGCCACTCTTTGCCATCATGTTCAAATGATCATTTCAAGGTTCCCGTAGGAGGGCCAGGGAATGATGGCATCTGGCAGTGACTAGGAACGTCCCTCAGCGTGGCTGACTCAGAAGAAGAAAGTCTACCACTCCTGTGACTAGAAAATTTCCCTCTCTCATTTTTCTCTACTTCAGCTGGCATTTAAGTGATCACATCCATAGTCTTCATTTTTAAAAATCTGATTTATAAGATGTAACAATCTATTGTTTTCCCCTAGAAAAAAAAGTAATATTCTCTTTAACTTTTTGCTGTTAAATGGTAGAAAACAGACTACAAATCAGTGTTTGAGATAACATTTTGGGGAAAACCTGGGAATAAAGTTTGAACTTTGGTCATGCTTGATTGGTAGCAATGATAGTGAAAATATTTTATGATTTTTTTTTCCTTGAATCAGCTTTTCTTATAAAATTATCTCAGGTCTAGCCTGAAAAGAACAATGAAGAGATGAAGAGAAAGATGAAAGTAATCTATGGTATGTGATTTTTGAGAGGCTCTTGAAAACCCCCCTGGTCAAAAATGTGTCCTACGTGGGCTTTTCTTCCTGCTTGACTTTGCAAGGATAGCAATGAATTCCTTTGAGCCTCCTCCTGCAGTCCTTTTTCAAAATGCAGATTTTCACAGGTGAGGCAATGCACCAAGGACACGATTTTAACCAGCAGTGAGCTGATGATGAGCCTGTCTTCTCATCTGATTCACACAATGGTTTTTTGAACAAGATTTTCCCAAGAGTTTTTTGGCTCTTCCCTCAAGGGTGACAGCCACATTTTGTGACTGATACTGGATTAGCCCATCAATCCAATGGATTAAGCTATAATGCCAAGTTTGGCAACAAAGATGGGGTTGAATACTTTTACCTCTCTCCTTGTCGGGTTTGCGGTTTCATCTCCCTTCTGCTCAGGTGATTGGTCAAAGCCTGAGACTTTGATTAGCTTCAAAGGGAGGGGTGGAGTGGGGTTAATTATGTCTAAAAAGATCAGCACCCAATCTTTTTACCCTTTTTAATGGTCTCAGCTGTTTATCTCATTCGCACTTGTTAGTATGAGTATCTTAGTTGTAATATTTAGAAAAGGGAGAGAGTAAATAGGGGTCCTTTCTTTGACCTTGAACATTGATCCAACTCAGCCTTTAATTAGAGCTATGCACAAGCATAGAGCATTCTTATGCAGCTGAGAATAAAATGGTACCCTGATTTCCATTCTGCATTTGTTTTCTGTGAATACCTTCCTAGAACTTTGTTGGGAGGGACTAGGGGTAATTAACTGGGCAATATGAGGTCATTCTCTGGTTTCTGACCAAAATATTATTATATGTAATAATGGCAGCTGATACTCTCATCTTAACTTCTAAAGTAATCTCATTGAGAAATTGAGAAATAAAGACCAAGGGCAGGAAATGCTCTGTAGAAAGGGGGGTAAGCCCACCAGCTGAGCGAGAAAGGAGTCCTGGAACATGGGGCAGTGAACTAGGAGAACCTTTGGGGCAGATGAATGTGTGCGAGGATGTGGGTGGTGGGGTTGATTGCAGCAGAGGATGAAGTTTTTAAATCAGTGAATCGTCTTGTGATAACATATGGCTGATAGTATATAACTCCCTTGTTTACAACTCTATAGTGCCTCCCCATTGCTTGCTCTGATGATGAGGTCCAAACTTTTTAGCAAGAAACCTCAGCCTGGGTGCAGTGGCTCATTCCTGTAGTCCCAACACTTTGGGAGGGTCATCTGATGTCAGGAGTTCAAGACCAGCCTGGCGTATCATGGCGAAACCCCATCTGTACTTAAAAAAAAATTAGCTGGGCATGGTGGCATATACCTGTAATCCCAGCTATCTGGGAGGCTGACGAAAGAGAATCTCTTGAACCCAGGAGGAGGAGGAGGCACTGCATTCTAGCCTGGGCAACAGGGCAAGACACCATCTGAAAAAAAAAAAAGAAAAAGAAAAAAAAAACAAACCTCTGCCTGATGTGGAGTCTGTCTCATGCTATGCCAAACCTCACACTGTTCCAGACTCACTGACCATTGATTCTTAGGCTAAGCAAATCCTGCATTGATTAAGGACCTCAAAATCATTTGTGCTGTTCCCGCTCAGAATTTGATCCCCCTGCAAATATCTACTTTTCTAGTATGTCCCTGTTTAATGTCACATTTCAGAGAAGTGTAGTAGATGTCCTCTGTTTAACCCACATAACTCAGGTGTGCAACACATATGAACTGCTGTATATTCAGTTTCTCAGCTTTCTTACTTTTAAGCCTTGTTTTGTCTAATGGTGGGGAAAACCCCCACAATCTTGCTAATCCATTAAACCCAATCACTTCCAAGATTTTCTGTGTAATTCCAGAATTAAATTTAGTCATTTGGGATGCTTCTTCTCACCTTTGGGTCTCCCTGGGGATACGTCTGATTCATGGGGGTGCTTGCAAAGTGTTAAGGCATTTGGGGGGATATCAAGTCCTTGGTCTCTAGCCACATAGTGTTTATTTCTGTGACTGCTTTTAGGTTTATCTCTAGTCATGGTGTCTGTCCTTCTGGTTTCTATCAAGGTGTGCCATCTTATCTGACCATGGAGGGGTGATGATTGTCAACAGAGACTTAAGAATGTTCTCATATCCTCCGTAGCAGGGCAGTCCACCACCCAACCTCTGTGAACATGTTGCTTTTCCTGGTGATAAGACATCCACGAAATATGCTGACTTTCCCTCTTACAGCTAACCCCTGGGACCATGTAAATATGTGCATTCATTCTTCAATTATTCTCCTTTTGAAGCATTATCATGGAGTAATCTGATACTCTGATTCCTTCAGTGTTTTCTGATTGATCCTCAAATGTAGGTTTTGAGAACTCAGAAAGCTCTTACTTCTCCAGAAACCCAGCTCTTGCCAATGAAAGCTTTGGTTTCCAAGTCAGTTTGCTCTTATAGCAGATTTAAAAGTGTATTTTGGAACTCAAAATCTGTGAATGGACTGTTTCTTTGTCTTTGTATTCTTATTATAAAAATTCTGTTCATTTTTTAGAGTATAGAATTCCTTTGACTGTATAGGGGAGAGTCACTCTAAGAAATTGTGGGATATGGGGAGAAATACTTTGTTCAGGAAATTAATCCACCATGGAAGGCTGCTTCAATGTCAGGACTGGATCAGGCCTCACTGTTTTAGTCTGAAATTATGTATTGATGTGACTTGGGTGTCTATCCGTGTAACATTTGTGCGTCCCAACAAACTCTGAGCTTCATGAGAGATCTAAGACTGTATCTGTCTTGCTTACCACCAAAGCCTGAGCTTCTGGGTACAGGACTCGGCAGAGAATCGGTGTTCCACAAATTCCCAGTGAATAGTTGAATACTCTGGGGAGAGAGGAGAGATCAGTGCGGTAGCAGGAGGGTTCTGGTACCCAGGGGCAGAGTTGGGAGCTGAATGAACAGAAGTGGGAAATGGCTGCAGGTTAGTTTCTCTTGATGAGTGTGGTGGTGCTTGTAGTGCAGTGAGAGCTGAAATATCGCTGTGGAGCCCAGTGGTTCAGAATCTTTGTGCCCTACACAGATTTCAGACAGGCATTGGAGTTCAACTGGGAGCACATCCTGGGGTAGTACCCGTGTTCATGTAGTAAAGGACAATAGTGGAAAATACCTCATCTGCATGTAAGTAGCACTATTTGCATCCAAATGTGGAAGTCTCCTTACAGACTACTCCCCCCCACCCCATAAACATGGACCTAGTGCAGTTCTGGCCCACTACAGAGGGGGCTGTAGGTTGTCATGGTGGGGAGAGGGCTTTGTAAAGTTCTGTGCTCTTCTGGGTAGCCCTGAGGTCAGAGGTTCCCTGCAGAACAAGCAGGCTTGCTTGAAGAAAACAAATAAGTTAAAAATAAGTGGATAATTCTTTCTCCTTATATCAGGTTGTCAGGAAATTGGTGAGTGTTGTGTGTGTTTTCATAATTTGAAAAGGATATCTGACTTTTTCTTGTCAGAATTGATTATTTTGGGATTTAAAAGGGAATACACTCCATCAGGGAGCAAAACTGTGGAAATTCCTGACGTGAAAGCAGATGGTGCAATTTCTTACTCATTCGGTTCTCAGGGAATCCTGGCACATTGCTGGTACTCCAGACAGAGGGATAATGTCATTAGAGTCACTGTGTCAATTTATTTTTCCCAGAGAAGGACACAGAGGAAAATGTAAGCATGGCTTAGCTAAATCTCTGCGTGACTGAAGCTCCAGAGGTAGGTGGCATGACATTGGCCTTGGAGCTTGACATCAGAGAGAGAGATCATTAGAAAATGAATTCAGAGACCAGGAGGGGATCTTCAAGGCCAGGGACCCAGCCTTAATTGAGGACCCAGCCACTCAGTTTACAGTGAGGAAACTGAGGCCCATAAAGTGAATTGACTTGATCAAGATGGCACAGTTACTTAATTAATGGAAGTGCTGTGATATTTTAATTAAATCATGGCTTCTCAAACACGTATTTTCATACAAATCGCATGGAAATCATGAAAAATGCAGATTCTAATTCAGGACATTAGAGCCATGGCCTAGAATCTGCATTTCTACCATTCTCCCAGGTGATACTGATGTTTCTCTTCCCTGGGCAATGCTATGATTTTAAAAAAATTATGTCACAGGGACCTAATCGCAAGCCATTCCTGAGTACCTCTTTCAGGAAGGATTGTTTTAAGACTTGGGAAGAAGGCTTAGGTGCCCAAGACGACTGACCTGGTGTGGATTCTCGCCACAGCATGCCCACTGAATAGAGGATGTCCTGTAAAATCAGAGAAGCCAGGTCTAGCTTATAAGGCTCTGACTGTTCAGCTCAATTTCTTCTCTTTCATTGTTGACTTTATCACTGTTTTCCTGCTTCTCCCATGGAATGCAATCTGAGAAAGATAGGATATATGTTAATTGTATAAAAGACTTTGCAATAACTCCTCCCCCCCACCAAAAAAAAAAAAAAAAAAAAACAGAATAAAAGAGAGATTACTGGGTATTCTATGGGATTCTAGGTATTGTCTAGCATACTCATCTGGATTATCTGATGCTATAATGGTCTATTCCTCTCATTGTTTATAAGTGGTTTTTAAATCTCTTTAAGTTGTATAATAGAACCTAAGCATAATGCCAATGATTCTTTTCTCATGAAATGCAATGCATTATTGCCATGTGGATATTGACCACATCTATTTTAAAATTTATTTTAGCATTCCTGTTTGTCTATATGTTCTTTGAATTATTTGCATTGAGTGTAACATTTTACTGTTCTCTCATCAATTAATAGGTCATATAAAATATTTCACACAGGTTCCTTTTATGTTTTATATTTGTGCAAGAGTTATAATTTTACCCTTAAATTGTCCTGTAGAATGAACTTTGATTATTTGGCTGAATCCCTTCTCCAAAAGAGGTAAAATTGTACTAGGGTCTTAATTTTTCCACACTTATGTAACACTTAGAGTCGCACCATCTTGTGGAGTCTCAAAGAATCTTACGTTACTGATGAGACAGCTGAATCTCAGAAAAATGAAGAGATTTACCCAGGCACACGTGGCTAGGATGGGGTAGAGAAAGGAGTCTCCTTTTTCTCATACTACCCTTTAGTTATTGTGTATTTGAATGACTCAAGTCTTTCTTCACCATTGTCCTAATCAGTGAGTTGACCAAAGGTAGGAGGAGCATAGACATGTGGGAAGGGGCCCAAAGAACTGGTGCTCTTGGCCTGTTTTATTGACCCTTCTGGAGAAGAGGTCAAGAAAAATGTGAAGGCTTGTGCCTTGCTGTGGATAGATTTGTGTCTGCAGTTGTTTACCTGAGGCCTGTGGCCTGCAAAGATGCAGAGAGTGACCATGAAAAGTCTCTCTACAGCTAAATGGCTCAGCCCTTTTGCAGGTGGACATGGCCATAATGACAGTGGTGGAAATCATAGAAACTCTTGGAATGAGCATATGCTCTGGAGTCAGATTGACTTGAGTTTAAATTATGCTCTGTTTATTACAAATTGTATACCCTTGGTAGAGTTTCTTAACCTCCTCAGAACGTTGTGCTACCCCATTTTACAGATTAAAAAATAATCTCATAGAATTATTGTGAAGAATTTCTGAGATAACATGAAAAGCACAATGTAGTTCCTTGTCAGTATTCATTGAATGTTCTTTTCCTTTTTTTATCTTAACTTTTGCCAAGAAATATATTCATTTACATTCAACTCTCTTTACCCAGAAGAAAGTTAACCGCTCAATGACATTTATTGAACACTTGTTATGAATCCAGCCTGTGGCAGGGACTACAGGGTATACAGAAATGTAAACAGAAATGTAAATGTATTTGACCTGGAACAAATAAAGACATCAGTGCCTTGAGAATTTGGAGACATGAGGCATCAGTGAAGGTTGGAAAAGGTGGTTGTGGACACAGCATGGACAAAGGGAAGGTGGTGGGAACGAGCGTGACATGGGGAAGGAATTGGTTTAGTCCTCAGAGAGGGTATTGGTGGGGAGCAGTGGGAGCCCAGGTGGCGAAAGCAGGCCTGTGCAGGTTTGGAGAGAACCTTGCTTGCCAAGCTGAGCAGCTAGGCCTTGCTACAATAGATGGCAGCAGCCCCTGGCGGGTTCTGAGCAGAGGAATAAGTAACATGCTTGGCAAGCCCAGATATTGTCCTCTGGAGTTTCTCTTATGGGACTCTTTGTTGTTGAGCTCCCTGAATTTCTCCTGGAGGTCAGAGATGGCAGTTGCTGCTCTGACACTGATTCAAAGGTTGACTCTGAGGAGTGCTGAGGAGGCTGATTTTTTGTGGGAAGAGATGACGATTTAAATGCCCCATAGAGGCAGCTCCTCCAGATTCCTCTACATCACAATTTTTTTCTCTGAGTATCCATACTTTTGGTTACTTTGAACAGGAATATGTTATCTGTAATTTTTCATTATAAGTCTGATTATCTTTTTTTTTTTTTTGCTTTGCAGCCTTAATTTAATGAAAAAATATAATCTTGACTGCTAAAAAATTGAGCTTTGATACTTTAGTCCATGTTTTTCATTACCATTGTCATTTCCAGACAAGCCTCTTGATAATGGAATTTCATATGAGCACTTCATGAAGATTTTGACAAACCTCCATTCAAAACCAAGGCAATTTCAATGACTTAGGGAGCAAGCAGATGCTCTGGGCCTTGGGGAAAAGGGATAAGGGCGACCTCCTTTTTTTGTTTTTTTGAGTCTTGCTCTGTCACCCAGGCTGGAGTGTAGTGGCCCTTGGCTCACTGCATCCTCCGCCTCCTGGGTTCAAGCAATTCTCCTGCCTCAGCCTCTCGAATGGCTATGATTACAGGCACCCACCACCATGCCCGGCTAATTTTTGTAGAGATGAGATTTCACCATGTTGGCCAGGCTGGTCTCGAACTCCTGACCTCAGGTGATCTGCCCGCCTCGGCCTCCCAAAGTGCTGGGATTACAGGCATGAGCCACCGCGCCCAGCCCTGTGACTTCCTTTTCATGGACATATAACTGCTGAGGGTTAGTGTCAGTGCAGGTATAGCAGGCAGATCATCATGACCTTGCACACATAGTTATCAGTGATTGAAGTGGGAGACACTGAGCCCTGGAACAAGGGGAGATAGAAAATATACATGAGCCACTTGGGAGGGTAGATGAGGAGCCATTTATGGAGATGAGATGTAGAATGCAACTGATAAATGATATTGATGGGAGCAAAGCCAGTGTAGCTGCCAGTCCCTAGAGTGACCAAGATGATAATGAAAAATAAAAATAACAGATATCCTTGCTGAGTATTTTACATCTACTATTTCATTTTTATCCTCACAACAACTCTGAAGGGTCGATATTATTAATCTGATTTTATAGAAAATGACAGATCTGCATTAAAACCCTGGTCTTTGTGAGGCTGACAGCTGACCTCTTCACGGCATTGCACTGCCTCCCTACGGAGACTTCTTCTAAGTAGAAGGGATCTTGACTTGAGATTAAACTCTTATTCTAGGGTTCAGATGAGTCCTAAGGAAAGGTGGGTTGTGCTTGCTGATAATCTATTTGCATGGGAGACTGGAGAGCGTCTGGGAATGAACAAGTGCTCAGTGAAAGAGCGAGCTGAGACCTATTAGCCAGATCAGAGTCTCCAGCTGAAATGGGGGACTGATTTGGAGTATAGAGACAGACCTCAGGCCATCTCTGGCTCAGTCTCCATGGAATGATACCTGGATATGAGGAATCGTAGGCTGATTGGACATCATCCTACGATGATACCAAGATGTGAGGGCTAAAAAATAAAGACTGGGTTAAATGAATCATCAAGGCCACCATAAAGTGATGAGGGAAATAAGATTCTTGTAACAGAGGTGGGAGGAGAGTTTTTTGAAAGGTTTGGATTAGAGAGGCACTCTGTGAACTGTCCATGAGAGGAAAGTGGATGGGGAGGGAAAGGGAATTTTATGAACCATGTCCCCATTCAGTGTTTGATAAACACAAGCGAAATTATTTTGAAAATACATTTTGGTTTCCTAGGCTGTATCTCTTTAACTGTGACTTCTCTCTGAGGTGTCTGCTAGGTTGGTCATGGTTTTTGTAGCTTTTATGCCAACAAACTTGATATTAGCCATGATAACTCATGTCTGCAGGGCACTTTTGTTTAAGTAGGCATTTTTAACCAGGAAAATCGGCCTGGTTCTTAGTTCAAAGAGTCATTAAATGTGAAGTATCTGCAAAATTGAGAAAACAGAACCCTGTTATTTTTCCTTTTAACTTTCTATTTTTTAATTTACCGTTTTAATCTCTGTCTTTTTTTATTTTTCTGAGATAAGATCTTGCTCTGTCACACAGGCCGTAGTGCAGTGGCATGATCATGGCTCACTATGGCCTCGAACTCTTGGGCCCAAGTGATCCTTCCACCTGAGCCTCCTAAGTAGCTGGGACCACAGGCCTGTGCCACCATGCCCAGCTATTTTTAATTTTTTTTTTTGGTCGATATGAGGTTTCCCTGTGTTGCCCAGTCTGATCTCAAACTCCTGGGGTGAAGTGATTCTCCTGTCTCAGCTTCTCAAAGTGCTGGGATTATAGGCATGAGCCACTGTGCTGGCTTTCCTCTCATTTCTCATAGTGATGTTAGTTCATGTTGCAGTGTAGCAGCAAGTTACAAAAGTTTGCTATTGCTTGAATTTCATCGAATTAAAATTATACTGGCCATACCTTACCTGCTCTGGATACAAGAAACAATTTGTCTTTTTCTTGGACTCGACAAGAGGTGACCAGGACCAGTTTCGCATCCCACCACCAATCTTCCATCCCTGTAGAAAATATAACCTTGACCCAAATAGAAAAAGTTCTAAGAGATTCTTGAATGAGTGACCCAGTATTCATTAAGTCCCTTCTCTATTTGAATACCAGTCTCTGTGCCTCCCTTCTTGCCTGAATATTGGGGACCACATGTTAGTCCTCTGATAAATAACTGTACAGCAAAAGAGAAGAGACCTTGACAGTCATCAGAAGCATCAGAAGGTGGGACCCATCTCTGTCTTTCATATATGCCATTCCCCTTGTAACAAATATCCTTTTGCTATAATAAGATACACCATTTGGGTAACTCAATATCCCTAGATTCAGTTTATCTGTAAAATGAACGGGCTGAACTAGATGACTTCCAAACTATATTTTAAAGCTTTAATGTTCTAAGAGTCCATGGTTTCGGGCATAAACAATAGGCAATGAAGGTCTCCCCCTCATCTTCCATTATGCCACAGCCTATTGTAATTCTGGCACTGGTTTTGAATCCTCTGTTTAACAGAGTCCAACTTGATTCTTGATTCAGAGAGAACTCGATTCCATAGAGAACTGGAGTGAACAGTTCTCTCTCCTTGAATATTTTGACTAATTCAGATTTCTCTGTAAGGACACCCAGCTATCCAAATCGCTCCTGGGTCCTAATGGAAATATGAGAGCTCACGTAGGCAGAACAGGTCAAAATTAGTAGAATTTAGTTGAATAAAGGCAACTGGTGGGACCAGCCATTGATGTTGGTTGACACTGGTCACTTTTCCCAGTGATTGTGGCAATAACTTGGGAACTCCACAGAACCAAGATCATAGAACATATGGGCACTAGGAACCTGGGATGGGAGAGGTGATGCCACAGAATGTTCAGCGGGAACGCAAACACAGGTGCTAAAGGTAAGAGTCTCTGGCTTCCTGTCTTGCTGAGGGAGAGTTAGGACCCACTGACCCAGGACAATCCTGGGTAGCTCGTGTCCTATCTCAGTCTCTTTAGGTCAGCTCTACCCACATGAAACCAGGGACAAGACCAGCTGTGTGTCACCTTGAGCAGTCTGATATAACTTCTCTTTCTAAGTCCTATGGTGGTCACTGAAAAATATCATCCAGGCATTGAGATGTGTAAATGCTATTTGAAAACTAGCACTTATTTTCTGGTGATAAAAGAATTGTCTTTTTTTCATTATTGTTCCATCAACTCCAACTCACAAAGGGGCTCAAAGAGCACTCAAATAATTGCCTGCTGTAGTAATAAAGAAGTTATAGTCTCTTTTGTTGTGATGGCAACAGAACATTTTAGGAATTTCAGCTCCCCTCTGGCTTTTCCACTTGTGATGTGTTTTGGGGGAGGGATTCTGGATCTGACTCTCTTTGTCCATTTTCTACAATTAAATTCCCCTGTAACTTTGTTCCAAGTAATTTAGATGAAGGGTCAAAATCATGTGCTAACTGGTCGATAGCACTAAAGTTTCTCTATGGTTTTGCCGGGAGGCACTTTTAAACAAGTTTCTGGGAGAATCCGGGGTTTAGCTGTTGTATTTGGTTCTGGCTTTTTGAAATACTTGCCTCTCCCCAGTCTTTCTTTTCCTGTTTGTTTCTCCATACTGTCAGGACCTATCCTTAATTCAGCTCACCACACTTCATGCTGGCCTGTCTATCTTTCCAGCACACACACTGCACCATCACCAGGCCCTGGGACCTCAGCATGGATTCCTTTTGCTGCAGAAAACAGGTGGTTGGGGGAGGTGGTCACTCTGTCCCTTTAGGTTCCCTTCCAAGTTCTGCCAGAGACCACATAGGGGACACTTTTTGAGACTGTCTATTGATAGTTAGGTATTGATAATTACACCTGGACTGTAAGAACAAACCAGGACCAATCCAGGCAAACAGGGATGTATGGCCCCCACACCAGTGGACTAGGCATTCTTTGGCCCTAGGCCTTTAAATATGCCATTCTGGCTATCTGGAGTGATCTTCCCATATCTTATCCTGGTTAGTTCCTGCTCACTCATTCTTCAGGTTCACTCCTGCTCACTCATTCATCACTCTAGATGATGACATTTCTTCTAAGAAGACTTCCCTGATCCTGCTGATTAGAGATCCTGCTTCCAAAATTTCCCCTTTCTCCTACCCCCTCCCCCCCAAAAATAATTAGAATCAATAAAACTTAATATTTGCTAGCAAAACAGGGCAACAATAGTCAATAATAATTTGATTGTACATTTACAAATAACTAAAAGAGTATAATTGTATTGTTTGTAACACAAAGGATAAATGCTTGAGGGGATGGATACCCTATCTTCCATGATGTGATTATTACACATTGCATACCTGTATCAAAACATCTCAGGGCCGGGCGCGGTGGCTCAAGCCTGTAATCCCAGCACTTTGGGAGGCCGAGACGGGCGGATCACGAGGTCAGGAGATCGAGACCATCCTGGCTAACACGGTGAAACCCCGTCTCTATTAAGAAATACAAAAAACTAGCTGGGCGAGGTGGCGGGCGCCTGTAGTCCCAGCTACTCGGGAGGCTGAGGCCGGAGAATGGCGTGAACCCGGGAGGCGGAGCTTGCAGTGAGCTGAGATCCGGCCACTGCACTCCAGCCTGGGTGACAGAGCGAGACTCCGTCTCAAAAAAAAAAAAAAAAAAAAAAAATCTCAGGTACCTTGTAAATATATACACCTACTGTGTACCCACAAAAATCAAAATTAGAAATTAAAAATCAACAAAATTTCCCCTTCCCTATCACAGCCATCACACTATCACACACGTGCACATGTTCTTTCATGAGTGTGCACACAGGGCTCTGGGGCTGGGCACGATTTACCTTGTCTCTGCGGCACAACAGCTAGCTTGTTGATTGCAGCTTAGTAAATATTTATTGAATGCTACACTGATTTCCCTCCTTCCTTCCCTCCCTCCCTCCCTCTCTCCTTCCTCTCTTCTGGTGCCTTGAGTCTTTAGTGTCCTCTATAGTATTTGCCGGTATTTAGTTTTGCTTTGGCTTACTTCTGGTTCCGCTGTTCCTCAATTTTTCTCCTCACCCTTCTTCTTTCCACCAAGCTCATCCTTTTCTTTTCTCTCCTTCCACTGTGTCCTGTGCTATGTAGCTTAAATTCTCTTCTGTTTCCCCATCTTAAAATAGTGCCTAAGCTGAGTGGCTGGCTCCTTTTGTGAAAGTGTACTCCAAGAATACAAGTGTCTAGGCTATATGACTTTGGAATAAGAAAAATAGGATCCCAGAATTTGCTAGCTTGTAAGATCTCTGCTTCTATTTTGAGTCAGTGATGAATTCCCTTGAGCAGGTGTGCTTGTTTGTAAGTCTTTACCTTTGCTATCTCCCATTACAATTTGGTCCTTTTCATGACAGTAGGTTTGAAGCAGGATGGCTGCTGGGATGCCTTCTATTGCTAATGATAAATGTCATGTGAATCTTCAAGCATGTTATCCTGCTTGGCATAGATATTCCTCGAAAAGATGAGGCTTATTTGGAAGGAGGCTATTCTGTAGAAATTGAGCTTTCTTCCCTGTGCTGCCCCTTTGGATTACACTTTCTTCCTTAGTAGAACTCCCTTTTTGAGTAGTTGTGCTCTTCGTTTATGTTTTCTTTTCCTGCCTTCATTTAGAGCCACAAATGAATCTGGTATTTCTGCTCACTTCTGGCTTATCTGAGCTTCTTTGCCACCTTACATGTTTTATCATGCGTGACTAAGAAGCCTGTATCCCCAAAACAGAAGGCTAGACATTGGTTTGCTGCAGCCAGCTGGCATTGGCCCATGAGCACCAATCCTGTGTATCTCTCAACTCAGCATTTGGTGACATCACATCAGTGGTTTGAAATCTGCCATAGTGGGAGTATTTACACCACGGAAATCAGCAAACTTGGCAAACGTTACAAATCGAGGGGGACGTGTGTATGCATGCACCCACCTTGTTATTAAACATTTACCAGAAAACCACTCATTGGCTAAAGCATCAAAATTCTAGCTCTGTGCTGTCCAATATGGTAGTCACTAGCTATATGTGGGTATTTACATTTAAATTAATTAAAATGGAATACAATTAAAAATTCAGTTTCTCAGTCTCCCTGGCCATGTTCAAAATGCTTAATATTACAATCACATGTGGCTAAGTGGCTACTGTATAGGTACAGATATGGACTGTTTCCATTATGACAAAGTATTGTTATGACACCCCAGACTAGCTGTTTTATATGTTGGATGTTTGGTATCATGGTCCAGTTTAAGGTATTAAGATTAGAATTGGGTGTGTGTTGTCTCCACAATTCACATATGCCAAAGGCTGTTTACAATCTATAGATTGGGGGTCAGCCATTTTTTTCTGTAAAGGCATACGAGTACATTTTTGGCTACATGGGCCATATAGTCTTTATTGAATGGTGTGTAACTATTCAACTTTGGTATCATGGTACAAAAGCACCTAGAGATGATACATAAAAACATAAGCCTATCTGTGTTTCAATAAAACTTTGTTTACAAAAGCAGGTAGGACACCAGATTTGGCCCATGGGCTATAATTTACTAACCCCTGACCTATGCAGATACCTGGTTTTTCAATGGAACTTAGAAATATATTTGAAAAATCCAATTTGGGTACATTTTAAATTGACCAAATTCATTCTATTTTAAAAATTCAGTATGCAAAATTTCAAACAGATACAAAAGTAAAGACAATAGTATAGTGAACCCACATGTACCCAGTCACCCAGTTTCGACAATTATCAATACAAGGCAAATCTTATTTTGGCTACCCGCCTTGTTATATTTTTCTTATGTATGAGAACATTGTATATTAAAATACAATTAAAAATTCAAAGATCGGTGGCTCAAGCCTGTAATCCCAGCACTTTGGGAGGCCGAGACGGGCGGATCACGAGGTCAGGAGATCGAGACCATCCTGGCTAACCCGGTGAAACCCCGTCTCTACTAAAAAATACAAAAAACTAGCCGGGCGAGGTGGCAGGCACCTGTAGTCCCAGCTACTCGGGAGGCGGAGGCAGGAGAATGGCGTAAACCCGGGAGACGGAGCTTGCAGTGAGCTGAGATCCGGCCACTACACTCCAGCCTGGGCAACAGAGTGAGACTCCGTCTCAAAAAAAAAAAAAAAAATTCAAAGATCATTTAATAAAATAGCCCTTTTAATCTACACAAATCAAACTTTGCATATTTTCAAAAGCAAGCTTATCTTATGCTATTTGATTATCATCAGTGACTCCTGGGAACCAGGCATTCTGAACTCATGCTCTAAAAGCATCTCTGCCTCCCAAGACAGGAGGCTCTCTCCACATCGGGAGTGTGAGGCAGAATTGCACGTCATGGGTTTGCTTGCAGTATTAAAAATGAAATGGGCTCTGTGGAGCTTGCAGCAAAATGCTTCTGCCTCTTTGTATTATGTCAGTCCCTGGGCTATTCTTAAAGCCCAGTCCTTGTCTCTGGGGAGCAACACAGGCATATTACAACCCTGCTGTGAGCTTGGCAGCTGTTCAAATGCAGAACCCTCCTCCTCTTCTTTCCCTTGCACACCCTCCCCACTACTTTTGCTATGGAGAGGTCTCAAGGATGGGCTTTGAGTAGAGAGAATCATAGAGTCAAAGCAAGTTAGAATGGAAAAGCACGTTCATGAGCATATAGTTCAACTCTCACAATTTACATGTGCTTCAGAAAGGGCTCAGAGAAATGAATGATTTCCCTAAGGCCACACAGCCAGATTGCAGCAGAGCAAGGTCTAGGATTGAGTCTCCTGATTCCTAGTTCAGCATCGGGAAGGAAAAGAATGTGGAAGAGGGAGTCTTGTACCACATCACCAGCTACTTATTTACTCTGAGTTCTACTCACTTGGGCCCTGCTACTATCTTGTTTTCAGCTGGCTGTTAACTACCTAATCCCTGGCTAAAGCATGTCACCAACTCAAATAGCAGCTGATGGTGTTACATCTCTCAAAGAAGATTATGTTATAATAGCAGAGGCTTGGGCATAAGATCGATGCACTGATGCTAAGGAACAAGTGAGGCCTTTTAGTTGGTCCTTCCTTTTTGCAGTATCTTTCTCTCCTCCCGGCTCAAATCAAGATCTTTGAATGAGAAAACCTACCTCTTCTCTACCACATACACACACAGATACTACCCCACTGATAGCTTAGGAAGCTTCTTGTAACTCTAGGATAAGCTCTGTTTCCCAATGAATGATCCGCCCCCTCCCCGAATAGCTAGAGTCAAATTTAAATGACTCATGTCACGTTTAAACTTAAATCCAAGTGGCTTCTTCCTTCTCTGGACTTCATTTCATTAGAGAATGGATCAGTGACTGAATCAGCAAATTTGATGAGTGATTCCCAGTGTCCTATGCTGTTAAAACGTTAAGCCGATGATGACACTGCTCTGCTTAAAATGCTCCAAAGGCTTTCCATTTTCACTGGAATGAAAGGCAAATTCCTTCCGTTGGCCTCAAGGACCTGCATGCTGGGCCCTGCCCACCTCTCCATTTTCCCCTCATGCCTGCTCCCCTTTGCAATGTATCTTCAGGAACTGAAAGCTGTTTCTCATCTCCGACTTTGCGCATGCTCTTCCTCTGCCCAGAACATCACTCCCTGGCTTTTCAACGGACTAATGTCACGTCCTGAGAAAAGCCTACACCAGATCCAAAATTAGCTTCATTAGGCTACATGACACATGCTCTTTTTGTGCCACTTATCACATATACTTGTTTGTGTTTTTGCTGACTTAACATTTTTTCTTCCTACATAGACTTCAGCTCCATGAGGGAGAAGGGCCACAGCTTGTTACTAAATACCTAAGCCTACTATTCCTGGCCAATCGATATTAGATATATTTTTCTAATTGTCTAATCTCTGCCCCTTGCAATTTTTAATTTTTCCCAATCAATTTGTAAACTCTTTGTGTTTAGGGACCAAGATTTCCACTTCTTGTGTTTTTACCACAGTACCTAGCACAGGGCTTATTTAATAATTGAACCTACAACTTGAGGAGAAATATACCCCCAACCCCACAAAAAAAGTAGACATTTCCTGACAATTAGGTACAGAGATATGTGGGGCAAGTAAATTCATTCTCAGTAGAAATGAGTTCATAAGACCTATATAATGTACTCCCAAAGCCAAGATTTGGTAATATAGTCCCCAAATATCTGAAAGTTGTGTTTAAAAATGCAGGTAAGGCTGTAACTGAAAAAACAAAACAAAACCCAAACACTGTTCTTACCATATAGAGAAGGGACCTTGGGAATCATAGCTCAGTGAGAAGATGTTCCTCTAACTTTGTAGTTATTCTATGTAGAATATAATAAAATTTTTTTTGAAAAACTTTAATTTTTAGATCCATTTTAGATTCACAGCAAAATTAAGCAGAAAGCATAGGGCAGTATCACATACCCTCTGTCCCCCACACCCACAGCCTCCCCACTGCACCCACAGCTTCCCCCACCAGAGTGGCACGTGTGTCACAATCGGGGGAGCTACATCAACGTGTTATCACCCAAGCCCATGGTTTACATTAGGGTTCACTCTTGGTGTTGTACATTCTATGGGTCTGGACAAATGAGTAATGATGTGTCCACCATTATGGTGTCATGAGGAGTAGTTTCGCCGTTCCTAGAATCCTCTGTGCTCTTCCCTTCATCTCTCCTTCATCCCTAACCCCTGTTAAAATCTCCATAGATTTGCCTTTTTCAGAATGTCATATAGTTGAAATCATGTGATATGTAGCCTTTTAAGATAAGCGTCTTTTGCTTAGTAATATGCATGTAAGTTTCTTGTTGATACAAATTTTTAAAGCTTTAAGATTATCTAACCCAGCATTTCTTAAATGTGTGTTTCATTGGAAGGTCACTGAGCCTCTAGGTGAAAAAGTGATTCACGGCCAATTAGGTTGGAAAACCTGACTACCCTTTCCTCCTTTGGGAGGGTCAAGTTCATGCTGGCATTATTAGCATCATTTAACCCACCATTTGCCTCAGAGACTGTTCCAGAAAGAACTATTGATCACTTGCTACAGGACATGGTACATGAAGCTCTTATCTAACCCAGTGCCTTATTTTTTATCCCCCTTTCCGATTTGATTCCTGCCCAGACAGTGGCTCCCCTACATTATCTTTGACTATCCTGGTGGAAATAGTACCAGAAAGTACTTCATAAAGCAGTATTTTAGCAGTACCACATGTTCTGTGCCAAATTTATATGTCCAAATGTTGCTGTGGTAACAGCACAAACAGCCAAACACTAGATAACACAAACTGGCAGGGAGAACAAAAATTCCTTTTAATAAATTCATGGCTGCCTTAGACAAACCGAGCACTTTCACGGTATGTTAATTTAAGGTTGTGGAGGAATTGTGAAATGGTTAAAGACAGACTCACAAGTCTGAAAGTTTACCAGTGACTTATGCTATTTGAATAGATTTATGCATATGTCTATTCATATTGCATGGTTGTTGGTCATTTGAGTACGTGTCAAACAAGCTAACGCCAGAAACTGGCCAATATCTGCTAATTTTGTGCAAGTCTGACACTGTATTGATATTTCTGCTCAAGTCTGGTAGCTGGTCCATTCCTCTCCTGTCGTCTGAAGTGGGAGCTCTCACCATGTCGCCTATTAGCAGTTGCCCCAATGGACAGTGTTCTGCTGTTCCGTGCTCTGAGTACATCCTCTTCCTTCTGTCTGCAACATCCTTCTTCCTCTTGATTGAAAAACATTCATCCTTCAAGGCCCAACGTAGGTGTCTCTTTTTGGTGAAGATTTGTGGGACTCCAACCTACCGTCTTCCACAGAACCTTCTGTGAAGAACCTAGTCTGATTTGTAATTACAGCTTTCATCTTTCTCACTGTTTCACAGTTTCTTGTCATGCTAGAATGCAAATTTCTTAAGGATAATTACAACATCATATTTCTCTACCCCAGAAATCAGCCCCATGCCTGGTGCACAGTAGACATTCTATAAACATTTGTTCAGTAAATGGATGAAAGAATGGATAAATCAATCACTCAAGTATATAAGTCCTTAAAATCAGCAATTAATGTTGGGACTGTGAACAAACACAAGTCTTATTGATTGCTTTTTAGGCTCAATAAGCATCAATTTGATGAGCTAATCCTTTCAAGTATAAGCATAATTTAGATTTTTAGGTTTCCAACGAAATGATCAAAACAGGCACACACTACTAATTCTCCTCCTAGTAACAAAAGCTGGTTGTTTCATAGTTTTAGCTAATGGCAAGGCATGAGTACACTTTTTTTTTCCTAATTCACTCCATCTTCCCTCAAATGTTTAGGAGTTGTTTCTTAATGTATAAAAATGACTTTATAAAGTTAAGCAAGAGTTGAGGTTTAGGGAAACAATATAGGCATTGGCTTTGCCTCTTTTTTACTAATAGCTATGTAACATGTCTCTCAAATTTTCTGGGTTTCATTACAGTTCACTTTAGTGCAGAATACGGCATGAGACGGTAATAGGGCATCTTGTTCTGTTGAATAAAAGAGATGAGGATAAGAATGTTGAAGTTTTTCTTTATGCCTTTCTTCACTCCCCCTTTGTTTTTTCTTCCCCTACAATAACATATAAGGCCCATCAGAGTAAGGCTATTGTGTTGTTTGGTTCCTGCTATATTCCCAGTACCTAGTCACTGTCTGGTATGTGGTCATTTCTTCAAAAATGTACTTAGAACAAATATGTGCTGACAGATGTGGTCAGAGTAGGAGAGAATAAGAACATGAATCAGAGTAGTGACCTTGGAGAGAGAGGGAAAACTGGGATGATGAACAATCAGTGCAGATGTAGCGCTGACTGTCCTGGGAGCTGATTAGATAGAGGGCATTGGGAAAGGAAGGAGTTAAAGTAGCAGCAGAGTGTGGAGCCTGATAGATTGAAATGATGAACAAAGAGAAGTGAAGTTGGGAGCAAAGTTGTGATCTCTGATTTGGGTATGTTGAGTTTGAAGTTCTAGTGGGAGATATCCACAAGACAATTAAAAATGTGAAACAAGGCCAGGCGCAGTGGCTCAGGCCTGTAATCCCAGCACTTTGGGAGGCCGAGGCGGGCGGATCATGAGGTCAAGAGATCGAGACCATCCTGGCCAACAGGGTGAAACCTCATCTCTACTAAAAACACAAAAATTAGCAGGGTGTGGTGGCGGGCGCCTGTAGTCCCAGCAACTTGGGAGGCTGAGGCAGGAGAATCGCTTGAACCTCAGAGGTAGAGGTTGTAGTGAGCTGAGATCCTGCCATTGTACTCCAGCCTGGTGACAGAGCGAGACTCCATCTCAAAAAAAGAAAAAAAAGAAATGAAACTAGAGCTTATAGTAGAAGTCAGGAGTGGATATACAGATACGATAGTTGAAATCATAAATGTGGTAGATTGTCAAAATAAAGACAAAAAAAAAGGGAGCCCCAGGTTAGGTCCATGGGAGATATATATGTTGTTGTGAGGCACGGGGAGATTAAAAACTAGAGGCATTGTCAGAGGGGTACAGGTCAAAGAATTAAAAATGGGAGAGGGTTTTAGGATGAGTACTTCGTCAATGGTGTTTAGGGCAGCAGAGAACCTCATGGTGTTTGCCTTAAAAAATAATTACAGAATTTTGTGTTTAAAATATGTATATTTGTTTACTATGATGGTAGCAGTTTCCATAAAATAATGAGTAGTGGGCAAAATCTAGATTGCTAAAGGACTGTTCAATGCTTATCTAAGATACTTCATATTACTTTTTGTAGCTTATAATAGATGTTCAAGAAATACTTGTTGTTTGAGAGTGAAATCAACATTCACATTCTTTTTAGAAGCAGCTATTTTTGTTTGGGGAGTACTTTCTAATATTGCCTCTGGAACAACTTTAATGAAAATAGAGTCCAGCACTTACCTGAAGTTGTGATTATCTACAACTATCTGCAATGTGGTTTGTCTCTAGTTTTCACTTAGAGCCTCACTGGATGTCAAGCTCCAGGCTCTAAGAGCAATCAGCTGACAGGCTGAAAATTATGTATATGTGAGTCTAAGTATATTTATATTGACTTAGTAGATGCCTAAATCTCAAAAGAATTTTAAAATTATGTCATGTTTTATGTAATGGAAAATTAACAATTTTATTTGTAAATTATTTCTGGAAGTTTGCTGAAAATAACATAAAGCCCATAGGCGCATAAGCCCATAGGCTTTAGCCCATAGGCTTGGGGTTAGATGGGGCGGGGGTGGGGGGGGTGGGGAGTGCAGTGCAGAGAAGAATGTAAGATTTACTGTGTAGCCTGCAGTTACTTGATTTCACCACTAGATGGTGATCTTGTATTAGCCTGGCAAGCTGCCCACTAACAAAGGATGGCATAAAGTCGACTACAGGTGGTTGAAATCTATTACATTGACACAGAAGCTTTTTTGATGTTGTGAAATAAAATGGCATTTGAAGTAATAAAAATTAGGGAATGGTAGTGTCCTTCTGACTGTGCAGACTATGATGAACTGAGAACACTTGAGTATCTAGTTAGAAACCTACAGTGGGGGAAATAGGGAGAATACTGTTTTAGGCAGCACAAAAATCTACATCCTGGT
Organism: Macaca fascicularis; assembly: GCF_037993035.2. NCBI lineage: Eukaryota > Metazoa > Chordata > Mammalia > Primates > Cercopithecidae > Macaca > Macaca fascicularis. The sequence goes on along the minus strand of NC_088387.1, from coordinate 73,063,186 downwards.
TCACCTGTTGCTGCTTGTATCATATTTGGGAAATCATTTTCCTTCCAAGGACTTCAGTTGCTTCACCTGTAAAATGGGAGATGATGATATCTACCTTGTCAGGGGCTGTGCCAGTTTTCCCAAGACCTTTTTCTGTTGTTTTAGTGGTGGGGAAAAAGTAGAGGTTTACTGTGTCTGCAGTGGGCAGTGGGAGAAGAAAGAAGGCACTAAGGAACCTTGGTTGGTCTTGGTCTACTTTTTTTTCTAATTTTCACTTTCTTCCTTGATCAGCTGGATGGAGTCTTAGTAAAAGATCTTTCTCTCACTGGGAGAACCTGGAGTGAGAGTCTTTGCTACAGACTGAGAGTGGAGAAAGGAATAGAGGAAAAAGCTGAAAGGGGAAATGTCCTATAAAGGCATTGTGGTGTGTGTGTGTGTGTGTCTGCATGTGTGTCTACTTAGGTCTAGAGCCACAGAAAGGCGGAGAAGTAGAACATGTTCATTGCTATTGGGGATTCCATTATTATTGATTAGTTGAGCCCCCTTAGTTGTCACTGAAGCCTCATTAAAAAGCCATGATGATGGTCTTGTGTCCCAATTTTACAGTTGAGGGACATAAGGAGAGCTTGTGATACAACTTTATTCAATGTTAAGGCCTTATTTTCAATCTGAGAGTCAATATAATTAATAATGGCAGTGGGTTTTATTTCATGTTTCATCAAAGGGTCTTGTATGTGGGACATCTTAGCCCATGTATGCAGACATAAATTATTTGGCTTATAAATTGATACTATTTTACTAGGAGAAAATAATGTCTTCAGTGGGGTAAATTTCTTGGAGGCTCAAGTTACAACTGTTTTTCTCAGTTTTTCACAGGACGTTATTCAAATGATAAATTGCCTTTGACAGAGAAAATGAATTTGATTCTGTCCTCTCTGATCCTGAAATTCCATAATGGAGCCACAGAAAGTGTCTTGCTCAATTTCAGAGTAATTAGTGATTACCCAGAATTAACTGAAGGAACTGGTTTGTATCCTTTCTGATAGGAGAACCCATGAAAGACTTTATCCTAACCATTGTCTATATCTTCTTATTAGAATAGAATAAAATAAAAATAGATGAAGATTTGATCTTTTCTGGAAGGAAAGGAACAGATACAGAGAGACGGGAGTTTGAAAGCATATGCTGAGAGAAAAAAATGAATTAGATTAGGGCAGGAACTGTACCCTGTAGAGGATATGGTTTTGTAACTGTCTATTCATTCCCCTTATGAGTTTCTGTCTTTGAGAAATTTTTGTTGTTTTGTTTGTTTTGAGATGGGGTCTCACTTTGTTGCCCAGACCAGAAATAGACTGCAGTGGCATGATCATAACTCACTGTAACCTTGAACTCCTGAGCTCAGGTGATGCTCCTTCTGCCTCAGTGTCCTAAGTAGCCAGGAATACAGGCATGTACCATCACAACCAGCTAATTAAACACTTTTTTAAAAGACAGGGTCTTCCTATGTTGCCCAGGCTGGTCTTGAACTCCTGGCCTCAAGCAGTCCTCTCGCCTCGGCCTTCCAAAGTGCTGGGATTATAGGCATGAACCACTGTGCCTGTCCTGAGAAATGGCTAAAAGTAGTCAAATATTCTCTCTCTCGTACTCCTGGTGGAGTTTGATCAAATTAAATTGATTCTGAAACTCTCTCTTCGGTTTGACGATGGTCAGGAAAGCTGTGTAGACTGAGTTCAGCTAGAATATACTTAGTTCTGTACTTAGGCAAGATAAACTTTTTAAAACAAACTGTGAGATAGAGATTATTAATGACCAAGTTTTTATTATGTGGCCTTACTATTTTGGAGTCCCATATGGCTCAAGTCTTTGCATATTGTTGGTTTTCTTTTCTGAACCCAACAATGGAGAACAGCAGCAGGAAAACATTGGCAGATCTCAACCATTTTCATGAGCTAACGTGAAAATGTGAGAACTCTTAAGAAGATGAATGTGTTTGGCTGCCAGGCTGGGAGAAATGACAGCCTGGAGACGAGGAAAGCCAGAGACATCCAAGGGATTGGGTGGCAGAAAGCTTTCTAGTGTTTTCTTTCTTTTCCCCACAGTACTCTGGGTGACTGGTTGCCTCGATCTGTGGCAGGAAAGCAATAGAATAGGCAGAAGTGGCAGGGCAGCATCAGGGCTGCTCTGGAGCCAAAATGTGAAGCTAGTAGTGACGACACCTGGATGCCTCCTGAGCATTCTTGCCTTCTCTTTCCACCCAGTGGAGGAGGAAATTACACAGGCTTTTTGTTCTTAAGAACATGCCTGGTGATGAGAGGCCAGAGAATGTCTGGTGGAGTGGTGGTGGGGTTTGGAGAATGGCTAAATTCATATTGCAACCTTTGAGACTTTGTACCTTGAAGACCATCCTCCTCCAACTCACACAGAGAAAGGGCAAGTCCTAAGTTTTTACCCCTCTCCCACGTAGACGTTATTTGCAAAATCAGTAGATAGTCTAAAGAAATAAAAGATAAGCTTACGAGAAAAAATGGTAAGATGTGAGTAGTAAGAGTTCCTTGAAAGTAACTTAACAAAATAAATAAGCTCAACCAGAGGAAATGGAATGGGCAATAATTTAACAAACAAGAATAGTAATTATTCTTAGAAACATAAAGGAGAATCTTGAAACAAACAGGGAGAAGCAAATATGAAGAACAAACTGGAGATATTGAGGGTCTAAACATAATTGCTGAAATTACTCAATAGATGGACCACATATCAGAATGCATACAGCAAAATAACATATCGGTAGACTGAAATACTGAAACCAGGAACTTCCTCAGAAGACATTGGAAAAGGATAGAGAGATATAAAGAATACAAGTCAACAAATATGGAGGACTGAAGTTGAAGTGTAAATACCCTTCCAAGAGCATCACGTAGGAAGAAAAATAGACCTCAAATGGAAAGGACACAGGAGTGCTGAATAGGAGAGGTGACCTCCTCACAGAGATGTTCTACAGTAACATTAAAGTATATTAAAGAAAACTAGAACATTCTAAAAGGCTTCAAAGATAAAAAGCATATTACCCAAAAGGAACATGAAAATTAGATTACAATCATAATTTTCAACAGTTATGTTAGATGTGGGAAAGCAACAATTTAATATCTTCAAAGTGTTGAAGAAGAAAAGACAGTAAAACTAAAATTTCATGATGGGCACAATTATTACTATAATGTGAAATTGAAATACAGATATTTTGAGGCATACAATGTAGCATAATAATTGCTACCATTTTGAAAGAACCCTGGAGTTAAGTGAATTAAGTGAATTTTGGATGAAGCAATTAAATCCAATTAAATCCAAAAGGATGCAATGACTCCAGGAGGAAAAGTGAATAAATAATGAACAAACACAGAATGCACATTATTTTGAGTACACAAAGATTTATCTTTAAAAATTAACCATGAAATTAGCTCACAAAGGATTTATTGAATCCAAAGTCAGCCTCAGACCAGTTTTTCAACTATAAGGAAACAGTTCAGCAATCAAAAATAATTAAAAGCAACTTATATATTTATTGGCATTTCTTAAAGAATGGTGCAACGGTCATTCTTATATGTATGTGTCTTCTTGTGCATAAGACTAAGTCTTCCTTGGGGCATATTCCTAGAAGTGAATATTCTAAGTCTTCCTTGGGGCATATTTGGCCAGAGTGCAGTGGCGTGATATCGGCTCACTGCAACCTTTCTACCTCTGCCTCCTGGGTTCAAGCGATTCTCCTGCCTCAGCCTCCTGAGTAGCTGGGATTATAGGCACACACCACCACACCTAGGTAATTTTTGCATTTTTAGTAAAGACGGGATTTTACCATGTTGGCCAGGATGGTCTTGATCTCTTGATCTCATGATCTGCCCACCTTGGCCTCCCAAAGTGCTGGGATTACAGGCGTGAGCCACCGCGCCCAGCCGGTATGTGCATTTTTACTATAGCCAAATTGATCTCTAAAGTTCTACAAATCCCTACCCATGAACTAAAGTTTGGAATTTCGTTGCATTGTATTGACTTTATACATTCATTTGGGAGTGAATTGATATGTTTGTAATATTGAAAATTCACATTGATGAAAATAATTTATCTCCTCATTTATTTACGTCTTCTCTCAATAAGTTTTACATTTTCTTGTGAGAGTCTTGTCTTTATTCTATGTACTCTTATGTTATTGTATGTACTCTTATAGTTATTGCTATTGTGAGGATTTTTCCCTTTTTCTACTGGATTTTCTAATTGTTACTAAAGGAACACAGATTTCTTTTGTGGATTTAAAATAAGTTGAGGTATAATTTACGTACAACAAAATGCATGGATATTAAGTGTTCATTTGATTGGTTTGATAATTGTTGACATCTGTGTAACTGCCACACAAAACATAGACTATTTCCATTATTATAGAAAGTTCTCCTTTTCAGTCAACCCTTTATCCCTGAGATGACCCTTTTGGACTTACATCATTGTGCATCAGTTTTTCCTGTTCTTGAACTTTATATTTATGGAAAAATACAGTATTTACTCTTTGGTTCTGCCTTTATTCACTTAATATAGTATTTTTGAGATTGATTCGTCATTATGTGGTGTATATCGGTAATTTATTCAGTTTTTATGACTGAGCAGTATTCCATAGTATAAATATACCACAATTTATTTATCTATTCACCTTCTGATGGACATTTAGGTGCTTTTCCAGTTTTTGGTTTTTATGAGTAAGACTGCTGTATACCTATCTTTTTGTTATGTATATTCAAAATTTCTCTTGTATAAGTAACTAGAAGTGGAGCTGCTGGGTCCTATAGTAGATGGGTTTGCCCTCCCTTATTTGTTGGGTTATCTTTCTATTGTTTATTTGCAGGAGTTTTTTATGTATTCTGGATATGAATCGTGGGTTAGAGGTGTCTTGAGTGTGTTTTTTTTTTTTTTTTTTTGGCTTTGCCCTGCCTTTTCATTTTCTTAATGTGTCTTTTGATGAACAGAAATGTTTAATCTTGATCAAGCCCAATTTATCAATTTTTTTATACATTATTGCTTTTTGAGTCATGACTAGGAAATCTTGGCTTGCTATAAACTTGTAAAGACAGTTTCACAGAAAAGTTTTATAGTTTTAGCTTTCAGAAGCTAAAAGATGTATTTCTGTCTTTATTGTGTTTTCATTCAATCATTGCCATTTCATTTTTAGCATATATTTCCTAAAATATTTTTTCTACATCTAAAGTTATTACATCTCTTTCCTTATCTAAAGCATCACAAGGACTTATATCCTTATCTCTTATAGTCCCCATTTCCCTATGGCTTTACTTCTCTTCGCAGGTCTGAGGCGGACAACTCTTGTAGTCATTGCATTCTGGAAAACCATCTCTGTCCTTGCATTTGAACAATGTTGGCAGAAAGGGGTCACAGTTGTGCCCTCTAGGGTTATAGCTGCATTTTGCTAAGCTATTTCTGTTGATAATCATGCCTGGCTGCTGGGTCCTCTGTGACTGACTGTTAGACAGGGGCTCACACTGGGCTCTGGCGCAAGAGGAGTGTGAGTCATGTGACGTGGCTGGGTTGCTGTTTAATGCTCCTTCATTTCCTTTTGACTGTTTCTTCTCCTTAAGCACCCATGTCCCCAAAGCTTTAATGCTGCCCATCTGCCTACCCAGTAAGCGCTGATTCCACGCGAGTTCACTCTGGCTCCCCAGTGCCCAGACTCTTCTACCTGCATCACATAAGCCCTGTGTGCACCCATTCCCTAAGGGTAAAGCGGTGTGGTGGAAGGAGCTCAGCTAATTAAATCACATTAGTTAGAGACCGTTCCCAACAACATTTGTATTTCAGCTGCACCCATATTCATGATGATTAGGTAGTTTTTGACATGCTTTCATATGCTCCAACTCACACATTCTTTCCAAAACAGGGTGAAGGGTAGAGTTCAAACTTCAAACCAGTTCAAACTATATCTTTGGACATGTTTCATGCTCTTTCCACCAGCATGCATCTGATTGATAAGATGGGGATTTCAGGTGTTGTAAGGTACTGATATGAAGGTGATATGAAGGAGATTCTGTTTTTTTTTTTTTTTTTTTTTTTTTTTTTTTTTTTTTTTTGAGGTGGAGTCATGCTGTTGTTGCCCAGGCTGGAGTGCAATGGCACGATCTCAGCTCACTACAACCTCTGCCTCCTGGGTTCCAGCAATTCTCCTGCCTCAGGTTCCTGAGTAGCTGAGATTACAGGCACCTGCCACCATGGCTGGCTAATTTTTGTATTTTTAGTAGAGACAGGGTTTCACCATGTTGTCCAGGCTGGTCTTGAACTGCTGACCTTAGGTGATCCACCTGGCTCGGCCTCCCAAAGTGCTGGGATTACAGGCGTGAGCCACCACCCCCGGGCCATGGAGGAGATTCTGAATCAGTGTGAGGAAGCAGGTAAGGGAAAGAGGAGAACAGGGGATGGGGAGTAGTGAGCTTCAACCTCCTTGGAATCTCAAGTAGAGGACACTGCTGAACAGACATCTAATCTGTAGATCACAGTGACCTAACTAATTCATCCACAGTTGGCAAAGTGCACATTAATTGTAAATTTCCTTCCTCTTTGGTCATTAAGTGATATAAGCACAGACCTCCTTTTCATTCTGTTGAGGCTCAGAAACGTAAGGATTCTGCAGCATCTTAGGAAAATAATCTGAGAGTTGTAGGCAATGGTAAGCTTTGTAAATATTTACTAGACTTGGAGTAAGTGGTAGAATACACGAAACCAGAATTTGTTGCCATATATACTGCAGAGGCACACTGGAAGGTAGAAGGGATTGTGGAAAGTGTAGTGCTTTGCAACTAGACAGATCCTTGACCACCCTGTCTCAGGTAGCATCCACTCCTTCCCAGATCCTCCTGATGACATCCCTCCTTCATTTACTTATATTAAGAGCAGTGTCCCAATCTGTTATATAGCTTCTTTCTTGTTTATTATCTGTCTTTCCCACCAGAATGCAAGCTCCATTTGGGCAGTGGCCACCTTGTTTGTTGTGTACCTGTCTGTATCCATGAAGTCTGACATAATGCCTGGCATATACTATGAGCTCAATAACTATTGAGTGAATGAAATAATGAGAAAATCCTGTTTGATCACTTGCCAGCCATATAATGCTAGTCAATTTTTTCCACTTCACTTTCTGCATCTGTGAAATTGGATAACACAAATACTCACCTTGTAACACTGTTGGAATAAAATGGCATAAACTCGTAGCATAATATTGGAAGTGTTAGGGCTCAGAACGTGATAGCCCACAGTATGGTGTCTTGGTGTGATGAATGCTTTGAACTGAAGGAAACTGAAAGAGCTTCAGAAGCAAAGTCTCTCTGGCCTTCTCCCACCTTTCTTTCTCCTGCTCTCCTTTCTTCCCCAAGGCAGACTAGAGAAACTAGAATTCCTCTTTCTCAAGGTGAGTCACAGAAACTAGAACTCCTCTTCCCTAAAGACAGCCATAAAGCCTAGGCATATTAGTCTAAACTTCCCCTGCCTTTCTGTGTAGGGGCTGGCCATAAAGAAATTCTCTGACCTATCTTGTCTGATACATGATCACGAGACCCTCATTCCAGAATGAGTCCTGCCCTAAACCCAGGAGAAAGAACTGTCACAGAGAGAGGCAAAGAAGAATGTGAACAGACAGATCTTGCTGGGTTTCTTCCCTCTGCCTGCTACCATTAGACCATACCCTTTTTGTCCAATCAAATTTGACATAGCTGTCCATTCTTCACTGAATCTGAGCATACAAATGGACAATTTTCCTTGATATTTGGGTCTTAATTTCTGAAGGCTCCTGTGACACGTACAACTTTGATCAAATAAATTCTTATGTTTTCTCCTATTAATCTTTCTCTGCCAACCCTAGGCGGGTTGAGGAAACTTTCTCTTTGATAGGCACATCATAAGAGCTGAACTAATATTAGCTCCTTTACTTCCTAAGATGAACCTCTGTTTGAGTGCCTGTGCCAGTCAGTAGAAGAAATCAGATGGGCTATTCTCATTTTGCCTCCAATGAATATATTGTTTTGAAGCAGGTAAATGCATGTGTAAAACTCCAGGCAGGGCATCCTTCTCTCTCACCAGGCACAGTGCCCTGCCTGGTAAAACTGAATTTGGTAAAACCCTCTGTGCTCTCATAGTAACTTGCTCAAATGACCACACAGATGGAATTATGTTTACTTGTCTATTTCCTGAGCTGGTCTGTGTGGGGGAAAGAAGACATTTTACTAATTTTGTAATCCTGCTGCCTAGCACGGTGCCTGCTTCCTAGTGCTTAGTCAGTGGACCTTCAATGAAAAGTGATATTTGAGCTGAGTTTTATAGATAAAGAGGGCATATGCAGGGTGCATGGCATGAGCAAAGGCATGGCAGCCTAAAAGGCAAGGCCTGCTCCTGGAGGAAAGTTGAGGAGGTTGGTAGAATAGCAAGGGAGGAGGGAGTTGGCTTCTGAAGGTGAAGACTTCAGAGGTGATGGGGCGATTTCTGGACATTTCAGGATTGGGATTGTGGCTACAAGTTGCCCAGGTCTATGAAAGTGTAAAGCACTGGGAATGGGTAAGTCAAAGTATCGTGAAGCTGAGGTCCAGGCTGTGTGATCCATGATAATGCTGAAGTCGTCAGGAAAGTGCAGAAGTGGGGAAGGAGATGGCAACTGAGTTAAGTGCCAAGGGTTCTAATAATATGGAATGATCTGAATGGCAGAGCCATGGCCAAAGTGCATGTGTCCCAGGTGAAGGTGACAACACTGGCCTGCAAGCTGTGCTTTGAATGGTTTTCTCAGTAGTGGGGGAAGAACACTGACTCACCTCTACTTCTTCATGAAGACCACCACTCACATCTGCAGGACTCAGACAAGGGTGCAAGTGGAAGTCCTGCCCTGTGCAGTTCCTTTTCTCTGTGTACCCTGGTTGCACTGAGCATGCATTATGCCACTCCGGCCTGCACCTCTGAGTTCCATTTACACCCTGCAAACAGCCATCCTTAGGCCTGTGAAGTGCACACTGAGGGCATAATGCACCCTTGGGTGGAGAGAGTCAAGGCAGACTTTGAGTACTCAGGAGATTTTGTGGCCTCAAGTATCAGAGCATGTTCAGTGCAAATTTGGGTGCTCATGTCCCGTTGGCCTCATGGTCTCCCAGATTCCTTGCCTGTGGGTGAGGTATGGCTAGAAGAGGGCAAGAGAGAGCAGGGTCCTCTAAAGTATGGTGTCTAGGAAGGGGACCACACGTCTGCCCTCAACTTTCTTCACTTAGAAACTGACATCTAAATGTGAAATGCCTGATTGCAGCAGAGAAAATAGCCATGGCCATGCCATGGTCTTATTCTTTCCCAGCAAATGGTCTCTTTTAGGGATGAACAAAGACACACTTAAATTAAAGGTTATTCTCCTCTGGAGGAAACACCTTAGGGCTGTCAAATTCCTTAACTACACTGGCTCACAGTCAAGTTTGGCCCATGAGTTAGGGCTCTCCTGAGCCATAGTACATTTCATGGACTCTTGTTTTTCTCTCTCCCTGGCTTCTGCTGAGCTCAACCGCATGCCAGTCAGGGAGTGCCCTGTGCTTGGAATCAGGAGACGAAAGGTATTACAGGGAATTAGAAAAAGCTCTGCTCACTGGAGCACCGGGCTTTGCTTTGTGACTCTATTTTCCTTGTTCATCTGATTAAATTCACACCATCAAGGATTCAGCAAGGACAGTGAGCATCAGCTGTGTAAGAATAAAGTCCCTGGTCAGCTGCTGGCCTAGTCTTGCTGCCAGAAGTGTCTGATCTAGGTTGCTGCCCTTATTCATGTTAAGGCTGGTGATTTGAATTCTGCACTTATTCTGCCATTGTTTAGCTGCACAACCTAGGTAGGTCACTTAACCTTTGAATGGTAATTTCTTCTTTTATAACAAGGAAACCCTATCCTCCTTTCTACCTCACAGGAATGTTTTGAGGACCTAATGAGCCAATGCAAGCCAATGTCTTCTGGAATGTGTAAAAAAGCCTATCGCAATATAGGAGATTATTATCACTGTGGTGTGAACCATTTATCATATTCTTTTGAAAGTGACAGCCCCACAGGAGAGCAGCTTTGCTGTGGGGTGGGTGGAGAGATGGTGGCAGGAAAGAGTTAGAGTGAGGGCTGGGAAACCAGGAGAGTGGAAAAGGGGGAGGATGAGGTACAGCAAGCTGTTAAAGGAAATGAAAAGTGACTGAAATTCAAGATCTCCTAGTGTTAAATACAAGGCTAGGCAATCTACGCACACAAGCTCAATTAATACTTATTACAACCTTTCAGGTATCTTTTTTTATTCTTCATAAGCCTGCTTCCACCCTTTTAGAAATAGAGAAATTGAAATGATCTAGCTTCCTGTATTTTTTTTGTCTTTATTTCTTGCTACTCTCCCTCACCCCCTTTTCTCTGCTCCAGCCACACTGATCTTGTTTTTCTGGAGCAAACCAGGTTCACTGTCCCTGGGCTTTTGCACTTGCTGTTCCCTTTGCCTGGAACACTCTTCCCTCAATATCCACATGTCTCACTTTCCATTCCCTCCAGGTCTACTCAAGTCACGTTCTCAGGGAGGCCCCCAATGTCGCATATCATATCCCTCTTCCCTGATTTATTTTTTGTCACCAGCACTTGTGACTGCCTAGCACTAATGCATTTTACTTAGTTTGTATGTCATCGGTCACCTCTACTAGACTATAGAGTTTCCAAGGACAGACATTTTTATTTACTACTTTGTATCCAGTGACTGGAATAGTGCTTGGTTTAAAGTAGGCACTCAATAAATATTTGTTGAATAAGGGAACGCATAAGTGGAAAATAGAGTTGTGTGGGCTTGTTCAGAGTTAGTTTTTGATTTCTCTAGGTGGCTCCCAGTGATATAATTTACCCCAACACCAAATATTTGTATAGTTCCAAATACTGACCCTTATGTCTTTGGTTAGATTCTGTCTCACAAATAAGTTTCTTGAATGTTGATCTAAAACTATTCACTGAAATACACAGAAAACTGCCTTACACATTCCAGACTTCCTAGGAAGGAGGACTTGGCACACCAGCCCAACTGATCCGTAGTCGATGCTCCAACAGTGCAAGGTGGACGGAGGGCTTCCTGGCTCATTTCCTAAAGAAGCCTTGGCTTGTGGCACCGGGAAGCCTAGGCTGACTAGCTCACACTGCATGGGGAATAGATGGAGATGAGAATTTTTCAGGGGTCTCTGTGAGGATGTGGTATATGAAGGTTTCCCATTACTTCACACACAGAGGCAGTCTATTCTTCATGATATTTTCCACATTTTCTTTTTTTTCCCCTCCCTCCCTTCCTTCATTCATTCCCTCTCTTCTTCCCTTACCCACTTCTCTTATTCTTTCCTTTTTGCTTCCCTTCCCTATGCTTTCTGTGAAAAGGAAATCACCTAAATCTCTTTTGGACAGAGAGCATTTGCATTACCTCATGGATATTAGAGGAAAATGCAAGAGTGGAGTTAAAGGCCAGGAGTTCTGTACCTCCTATGGTGGTCACCAGGAGTCAGTGCACCCAACTTTTTTCCTCCCAGTGGCACATTCAGAGATTAGAAATCAATACAAATGGATGTGGAAGAAGGTGAATTCTCATAGCTCTTTCAAAGTCTTAGAAAATCACCCCTGGTATTAATTACTTAAAATGGGAAGATTTTTAGGCTGACTCCTCAATTCAAAGGGGCTGGCTCTGTTTAAGTGTGGACTGTGTGTGTGTGTGTGTGCGTGCGCGCATGTGTGCATGTGCATGATTGATGTATGTGCTGCCAAGTCCCATGCTTTAAGGGGAGAATTATAAGGAAGAGCTCTGGTTTGAAGTTACAGCTGAGTTCCAATCCTTACTCGATTACTATGAATTATATTACCTTGGACAAGTCATTTCTCTTTATTCTCCTGATTTCTCATCTTTGAATGAAGGTCTTGGATAAATAAGTCACTGGTTTCCTTCAGTCCTGAAATTCCATGACTGTGCATTAGAGAGTTAAGCCAGACTGTCCTAGGTAGTGGATGCTGCTGGTCACAGTTTTCACACTTGATAGGCTCATCCTCCAACCCAACTTGCAACGACAGATAAGAATAATTCTTCCAACTCCTGAACCACCATGTCTTCTAACTTGTTCAGGTGCAGGAGGCAGGTAGTTATTTGGGTGGCCAACTCTCACTAGGTGCCCTGGATGTCCTTCACCTTCACATTCCGCAGGCTGCCTGATTTCCAGAATAGGAACACAAAGCTGTTTGGTAGCTTCATTCTTTGGAGATGGGAATCTTGTGGTACAGGTTTTGCTGCCTGTGAAACAACAACTTTTAAATATTCACTGGCCAAACTACATCTTTGAGCAACTCATTAATACCTGGCAGTTTAAATGACCCTTGCTAATGATAAATGGAGGGGAAATTGCCTGAAAGTTCTCTAAGTGCAGAGCTGAAAATGTCCTTTGCTTCTTATTATGTGGACAGTATAACTACAAATAAGATAATTGTTTATATTCTTCTTTTGTGTGTGTTTAAGGAATGTCCCATGATTCAAGGAGTCCTGTGATATAAAATAACAAAAGGAAAGGAAGCAAGAGCATAACAAATCAATTGCTCTTACGAACTTTGGGGTTTAGTATATTTTTGAAGCTTATATATTCCAGAACAAAATGATCAGGGGCCGTGACTGATGCTGTTGGGAAGAATGGAATACGATGAAGACCTTGTCTCATGTAGAGGATCAAGCTGTCTTTACATTTTCTGAGGTCTGACATGGGGAGGCTTTAAATATCTTCAGAAATATTTTTCCATTACTCACTTTTTGAACTAGATGTGGGGATCCCAGACCATGGTATGTGGAGCCATGGGAAACCTAGACCATCATGGTATGTCTATTGGGTTTTTCTACTGGGATATAAGACTGAGCTCATTCAGTGTTCTGAATTGAACTCTTTGCAACAAGTTGAAAAGATTTTCTTAAGACAAAGCTAAACAAGTAACTGCACAAAGGACATGGTCAGGGCCTGGCTTTCTTTCACATTGCCCCTTTCCTTGATATTTGTCTTGCCATTCTTTCTTTTCCTCATGTCTCTTCCTTCCTATCCTAGTGCATTTATTTTATTTGTTACTTCTTTTTTCTCTTGTCTCTTTTCTTTCTTTTTTTCCTTTTCCACTCCTATTCCCAAATAGGATTTCATGGACAATGTATGACTCTAGTGGTTGCCTTTAGATCTAAGTAGTCTCTAGGGTTTGTATCAGGGACAGACTACAAGGAGAGGAGCTGCACTGCAGGCTATAACGGAGGGAGGGTGACAGAGGGATGAAGACGGGAGATATGAGGTGTAAAGATGCCATATGTATCCTGACCTTGAATACCACTGGCTTCATCCCATGAGAGAGGATTTGGGTTGACTCAGGTTGGAGGATGAAGTTGCCTACCCATTCATCCCCCTCTTCTAGTACCTGCTTCCACCTTCCTGACCGACAGAACTTGCCTTTCACTATAGAGGCTGATTGTGGCAGAGGCTCATTTTGTGACCTCTGTTGCAACCAGGGCAACAATCTTAGATAATGAACAGAAAGGAAGGCATTCTTGTGGCCTTTAATGAGACATTTTATTCCCTTTGAAAAGAGAGATGCACAGAAGAAAAGACATCTCTTGTTCCTGGATTTGGTCATGTCTGCTTGGGGCATCTGGAACTGCTATAGCAACCTACTATCATGAGGGAAGATGTGGCTGAAGACTGCAAAGATGGCAGAGCAAAAAGATGGAAAATGTCCTGGGTCTTTGAGATCATCGAGCTGCCAATCCAAGCCTGGAGCATTTTATGTAACTGACCTTATTGTTTAGGCTTTTTTTTTTTTTTTTTTTTTAAAGAGTTCTCCTACTTGCCACTGAAAGCACCTTGATGATGAGGGCCAGCGAAAATAACCTTATAGTTGAGCTTTATTTTGTGTGGACATTTATTTAGTCTCTTTAATGGATTCAGTTATAATTTAAACAACACATCTATATATTAGTCTTCTTTCTTCAATGTCCCTTAGTATGCAATAGCTGAAAGTTTATTCTCTGCTTATGCCTTTACAAACTTTTGTAATAAAATACTTTATGAACCTAAAGGTGTGGCCATTAGTTTCGATGATCTTTTTCGGATTTTTCTAATGCCATGTGATACTGACTAAATAAGGCAGAGTGCTGCCTGTGGTAAGAGTTGCGGTGTCTTGGTGGTGCAAGTGCAGGGGACTTTTCCTCTTACTCTCTTCCTCCCTCCGTTTACTCTTCCAGAAACAAGGTATGAAGGGTTCCCCATGATCAGCACATGAAGCCGTGTAGTGAAATACTACTCTCCAGTGCCCCCCATTCCATCCCCTTCACCAAAACTACTTCATCTGTATGCGACAAGATAAAAACTGTTGATCAGCTTGTGTACCCAGTTCGTCTCTTCACTCTGTCCCATTCACTCTGGACTTACCCATTCAGTTGCCTTGCTCCAACCCTGCCAAGGAGGATCCTACCCTGTCAGATTTTCTTGGGATTTAGTCAAAGGAGTATATGGAGGAAAGTGCGGGGAGAACGGAAGACAAAATGAGAGGCTTTCCAGGATGGGGCTGAAGGAATTTATGATGGGTGAAAATTTGAGGAAATAGATATGGGAGCAGATCCAGTGTGTGGTCAGGGATAGGAGGCAAAGATTTCATTTTGTACCAGGATGGCCAAATGAAATGTTCACAGCCAATATCCATCCTGAGAGATCAGTACTTGTTATTGATATTTTCAGTATTACACATGGAGATATGGGTACTTTAAGGAATCTCTGGGAGCTATTGTACTCTTCATGGTTTTTGAGATTTGCAATACAAACTTAAAAAATAGAAAAAACTAACTTGTATTAATCTGAAACTTCTTGCGTGGCCGTGTGTGTGTGTTTTCCCTCTGGGTCACCACTATGGGACTGAATTGCCACTCCAGGAGGTACAACTTTAAGGGTGTTACCTGTATAAACACCTTTAGGGGGAAGAGTGATTGATGTACTGGATTTCAATAGCTTTTATTATAATACAGAAAGTGTAGGATGTTTTTCTTTCTCTTCAGATTTGTCTAAAGGATTTAGAAGCACTGAATTTAGCTACCCATAAATATGTTTGCTCATTTGAGAAAAGTCTCATCTCTTACCAGGAAGTATTATAGTGATGGAAAAAATGTCTTCTGAGTGTTTCTTGCTGTATATTTGTCTCTGAACACATTCTTGCCTCTGAGACCCGTGATTTCTTAAACCGATGTGTCATCAGCAGCTATGTTGTAGAATAATTAATACTTTATCGTATTTTTAATTTAGCTGCAACTTGCTTTTGAGTCCAAATTCAGAAATACATTGCCTCTGGTCAAAAATAAGGAAGATGAATGACTGCAGATGGAGCTGGGACAGCCCAGCAGTGCAGCAAATGAGTGTGTGGGGGATGGGGAGAAAACGCTAGCTGAAAGCCCTTTATTTTTGTATAGTTCTAGATCAGTGCCCTCCAATTGAAAAATACTGCAATCCATAAATGCAAGCCACGTATGTAATTAAAAATTTTCTTGTAGCTACATTAAAAAATGTAAAAATAAATAAGTGAAACTAATTTGTAAATGTATTTGTCCTGATACCTCAAAAACAATATTGTCCTAATATGTAATCAATAAAATAGTTACTGAGCTATTTTACAATTTTTCATATGAAGTATTTGGAATCCCATGTGTATTTTACACTTACAGCACATCTAAATTCAGGCTAGCCACGGTCCAAGTGTCTAATAGCCACACGTGGCTAGCAGCCACTGTGCCAGACAGTAAAACTCTAGATTATTTACAAGGACAATTATTTTATTTTGCACTTGATGCTCACAGTATATCAATATGGTGCCAGGTCAGATGGGAGGAGACGATTGCTTTTTCTTCTGGCTCTGTAAGAACTTCCTCATTAATGCTTTTGGGATCAGCTTTTAAAAAGGTTGCCAAACGGTAAGAGGAGGAAGGACTGGCTTCTGACATTGAAAGAGCAGACTCAGAGCTTTGTGTGCTAGCCAAGGCTCAGAGCTTGGTGGAATTTATAGTTGGTATTTATGACCGAAAATATCCAGATGGGGTCATTTATAAAATAGATGTGGGTAGTATGGTTATTTATCAAGAGCAATATGCTATAATGGAATGAGTTCTAGACTGAGGTTCAGGAGAAGGCACTAGACCAGGCACAGGTCTGGGAGGAGAGAAGTGAACCAACATTTACCACACCAGTTACAGCACTAGGCACTTCACAACCATTTTCTTATCTACTTCTTACAATAAGCTCAAAAGTTAGCTATATAACCAGCTCTAGGTTACAGAAATGGCAGCTGAGCCTAGTGAGGTCAGGTCCTGGCTTATTGTGGAGTCCTAAGAAAATCTCAGTGCTGTCTGATTCCAAACTGCTGTGTTCTTAACATTACAATCCATATGCACGTCATATAATAGGTGTTAGGGTTCAAGCGGAGAAGCAGAACCAGTGATATATTTGCATGCATGTAAATACATATAGGTGGTAAATATTTGTTACAGGCTTACACAGTTGTGGGGAGCTGGTTAACCTGTCTTTGTAAGGATGTCTCCACAGCTGATGCCAGAGCTAGAAGTCCTCAGGGTGGGCGATCATAAAGGGAAGATCACAGCATGCTGGAAGCAGCAGCACAGGTAGAATTCCACAAGCACACCCTGAGCCCTGCTTACTTTCTTGTTGCCTCTGACCTTGGTGATGAAAGTGCCCTGCAGAGGTTGGACCCTTTTTCATGGAACTTAACAAATATACCTGGCCCAGGATGAGTCTGAGAACCTGAAGGAGGATCCAGGGAAAGGTGGAGCAATTGGAGACCCAGCCGCTGCTTTACAGCAGTAAGCTGAGTCAGCATCAGCAACAGTGTGCTGAGCTACAAAATGGCTGCCGTTTTCCTCTGCCCTCCTGTTTTCCTAGAGTCTTCACTATGGCCCACTCTAATTGGAAACACATGAGGAAGGGAATTCTGGGAAATGTATTTTAGCCTGTCTACACTGATGCATAACAAAGGCTTCAAATGGGTGTTCAGTAAATATTTGTTGAATGAATGAATGAATGAATGAATACCATGGTGCTTCTCTTGGAAATTCTCTGGGAGTTGGAATACCTAATCCTGGCTCTGCCTCTGACAAACCAAACAATTTTGAACAAGTCACTTAACTCTGAGTCTTAGTTTCCTCATTTGTAAAACTCCAAGAATAATCCCTGTCCTGCTTATTTAACAGGGATCAGTTGAGATAATCTGAACAAAAGCACTTTGTACATAATGTTCAAAAACAACATATATAAGGATAAAACATGTAATATAGTATTGTATTCTTTAATTATTGTTGTTACTAATAATTCAGCTTCCCAATGTATCACATGGAATTAATAGTTCCTGACCAATTTACCTTAAAGGTATGCCAGGAAGCTTAAATTAGATGAGATATGTAGAACCACTGTCAGCTATCTGTGGCATACCCTTCAAAGGCAAGGCTGAATTATCATTCAACACTCAGATACATTTTCACATTGTGTTTTACTTTTGGGCTAAATGACTTAGAGGGACAAGTATGTAACTGGAACCATTGGTGACTCTGTGAGCTGAAGAGCAGTGGCCATTCCTTGGATGGGAGTTGTGGGCAGTGGATGAGGTTTCTGTCCTATAAATTTGGGCTTGCATTTCATAGCAGCCAAACTTGCTCAGCAGAATGAAGAAATCTCTGCGAAAGTTTTTGGTAAAGATGGCATAGAGGAAGGGGTTGGCACAGGAGTTGATGGGGTAAAAGAGGACCAGCAGGATCTTCGCTTTGGACACAGTGATGAGGGGCACCTTGAGGGAGGCAGAAATGGCAAAGAAAGAAATGGGTGCCATGCAGAGGAAGTCAGTGAAGATGAGCATGGCCATGCGCTTGGCGATCCTGGTGTCACTAGAGGAGGACACGATGTTGGGGTTCCGCACTGTGAGGTAGATGTGGGTATAGCAGCCACAGATGACCACAAAAGCCAGGACATTGAGCACAAGGAGGGACATGACATACAACTGTGACAAAGGGCTGTCAATATCCATGGGCAGGCAGATGCTCACCTTCATGTAGCTGCTGATGCCAAAGATGGGAAAGAGGGCAGCTGCAAAAGCAAAAATCCAGCCCATCACCATGACACTGGCAGCATGGCGGAGCTGCACCTTGCAGTCCAGCTGCATGGCATGGGTGATGGTATGCCATCTTTCCAAGGTGATAGCTGTCAGAGTGTAGACTGACAGCTCACTGGCAAACACAGTGAAAAAGCCAGCAGCATCACAGCCTGCCCCAGTTTGCCAGTCAATGGCATAGTTGTGATACTGGCTTTTGGTGTGGATATCAACTGATGCAATAAGCAGCAGGTAGATTCCAATGCAGAGATCAGCAAAGGCCAGGTTGCACATAAGGAACCTGGGGACCGTGAGTTTATATTGGCTGGTAGTTAGGATCACCAGCACTATGATGTTCCCAGTGATGGCCAGGATGCTGATAAACCATATCAGGACTCTGAGGATGTTGTACCCCATGATATCTTCACATGGGTTGAATGCATCTGGCTTAGGGGAACAGGTCACGTCAGCCACTTCATTGCATAAGTCATAGTCAAACTCACTGTACATCATGTCAAATCCTCTGCTGTAACCGGGCTCATTGTCTTCTGCCAGAGAGGCTCTCCGACCCCTAGCCTGAGTCGTATAATCAACTTCTTGCCTTAAAATAGATTTGTTGCAAATTGGATGAAGCTCAGAACTAGAAAAATACAAAAAGAAATAGAATCAACATCTCAGATCCAGAATAGCAAATACATCACTGTCTTTGTGCAGGGTAGAAATGATGGGTTTCCTCCCGAGATTTTTTGTTTCTTCTCACATCGTATCTGCCCTTGAGGCTAAGCTCAAGGGTTAATGCTGCTTACTGTAAATGAATATAACAACTTGTATATATATTACTAGAGTTGGATGGCCCACTGGGGAAACCATCTTGCCACAACCTGAATGTGGGGAGGAAGGCGCCTGAGACTAAGCCTTGCTGTTAAGTGAAAATAATTTACAGACCTGGTATCAACTCTACCCTTTTCCTTCTCTCATCTTGATCCAGCTATCTCTTAATATGCCTGAGTAGGAGATATTCCTATTCTTCTACACTCAAATCACTGGAAGATCCAGACTGTTCTCTCACTCAAATGAGAACTTATTTGCTTCTCTTATCTACATAAATTAGGGGATCAAAATCTAGTTAGTTCCCAGCCAGCCCCTGTTCCCTGGCTCTTTGGTTCTCAGGCTATTAGGAGGCCAGCTAATTTGCCTGCAATGCTACCAGGGTCTTTCCTGTTCTTTATTATCTCACTTTCTGGGGGCCACAATAGGCCTCAGACATGTGTTTGTCTGCAAGGTAAGCCTGGCTGTCTCATATTAGTTTCCTAGTGAGTGCCCCAAAGAGCAAGTGCAAGTTGCAAAAGGACCTAATTTATTCTAAGAATGTAACTCATCCTCGGGGCAGCCTAGGTCTCCTTGGGCTCACTTTGCTGTCTTGGTTTTCCCTTTAAACACAAATGTACAAGGGGCCTTGTGAACAGCATAGAGGTACTTACAGAGGGATTTGAATGAAATCCAGGTGATAAATATTCAATCCATGAGTATACCTATAAATATTCTACCCCAGAGTAGTCTATCAATACTCTGGATGTAGAGACATGGAAGGTAATATTTCAGTTTGGAAGTAAAGGCTTATGGAATGGGAATAACCCTTACATTGGGACATTTTTGGATGAAAAAAAAAATCACACATACACAGGCATACCTTTCCCTCCTTCCCCAAGGGGCAAGTTCACATCTATATTAAGTTGACTGTATTTTTATTAAACCTTGACATCACCTCAGATATAAGCGGGGAAGTGAATATTAAAACCCTCATAAGGAGGAAAGAAGTGGCTAGGGGAGTGGAGGAGGTAAAGACTCCATTTGATGCTAAAGGATGAGTCTCACCAGGTGTTCCAACCTATTATACATGGACTGAACTTTTCCCCATCTCTCCCCATCCTCTCTTCTCTCACCCCTGGGAAGTGAATTGAATTGCCAGGAAGTCATTTTCCCTTGGCCTAAGGGATTCTTTTTGTTTGTTTAAGGCTCAATGATGAACATATACAGAATTGAAAGTCAATGGAAACAGAGCCCAGAAAATGTTTTGATTTAGTCAGTGGTCTTCCAAGGAAGGTGAGGCAAGCTCCATAATGGGCGTAGAGGGCATAAGAGGGTTATCTTGTGGTCCTTAGTCTAATTCCCAACTCTTAAACCCTGTTATGAACTAGCTGCAGCCTGATTCCAGGAAGAGAAAGTAAGTAACCTGGTACTTGCTGACTGCAGTGTGGTTCATTGGATTGAGATCTTACTTAACTCTCTAGAAACAGGCTTCACTTCCTGGGACTTATGGTTGGCGTCTGTGAAGATTCTTATTGTTGTTGCTGCTGTCCACATATTTTAAATATTGTGCTTCCCTTTTCTGAAACAGAAGTGACCCACTGACATGAAGTAAGGAGAAAAGTAAATAACTTATGTCTCTGAGATAAGAACAGAAACAAAAGTGGAAACCGAGGGACATCAAACCTTGCCTCCACAGTACTTTGGAAAATCCTAACTATCATAAGGATTTGGAAATTCAGTTTAGGGCCAGTTTAAAAAGTGGCACTCTTGGACTCTGATCAGTCAGTGAACAGATGCTTGCGGGTGGTGTAGCAGTGTCCCAGAGCCTGAGCTTTGGAGGCAGGCAGAGCAGATCTGGATTTGTTTGGTCAGTGTAGGTCAGGTTATTTAGTATCTCTGAGCCTCAGTTTCTGTCTCTGTGAGAAACGAATAATAATCATGTTACCTTTGTGGAAATTAAATGAGATAAAGATACAAAGTATTACAGTGCTTGGCAGTGAATACTCGGCAAATGTCAGCAGTACGAAGACAAATGGTGGTTATTTATGGAATTCTTGTGGAGGTATAGGCCCTGTGTGGGTACTTAGAAGCATATGCCACAGCATGTCAATTTAATATTGAATCGTGAAGAAATGGCCTTCACAGCATTGTGTTGTGAAGAAACAACTTGTATTGTTAAATACAATAAAAATTGAAGAATAAAATGAGAGTAAAGTAATGCAAACTGAATACAGAATTATGACAAGGAAATATCTGGTTCAATGACAAATGAAGAGTGTAGTTGATAGGAACTTTTGGGAAGAGCCCAGAAAGAGTCCAGGAGGACCACTGGCCAAAGTTTTAGTCACAGGGGCCTCATGTTTATACTCTGGGCATTATTTCCAAATGAGGATCAGAATAATTTCATCATACAAGTTAAAACTTGAATCCCACTACTAAACCACACCTACTGTGATATACAATGAAATGATACTATCAAAGGAATAAATCTGAAAATATCTTCTGAATAACATAATTATTTTGTGGTGTTTGTGTGTGTGAATTTGATGAATACAAAAATCAAATACCCATTGCTAAAAATAAAAAACGAAAACCATCTATCACAATTTTTGTTACTCCATTTTGGCACGTTGTGGAAGAACCACATTCCCCTCCTTGCTGTACCCCAACAGGCCTGGATGGTGAGTTACAGCAGCAACCTAGAGGGATGAGAGCAGAGTGGTCTGGAGGGATCAGAGAAGACCTCATGTCCTGGGACAATATAAGGCAGATGTGGAGATGCCAATTGGGAGAGCCTTGAGGCTATGTCTAGAGGAGTCTGAGTAATACGATGAGATAACAAATTATTGGGGTGTGTTGGAACTGGGCCAAATAGCACACTGCAAGCTGCTCTCACAGTGATCTTAACATTTTCTTCTTTTTTTTAAAGACAGGGTCTCACTCTGCTGCCCAGGCTGGAGTACAGTAGCACGATGATGGCTCACTGCAGCCTCAACCACCTGGGCTCAAGCAATCCTCCCACTTCAGCCTCCCGAGTAGCTAAGCCTACAGGCATGTGCCACCACACATGGCTAATTTTCTTCATTTTTTTGTAGAGACGAGGTCCCACCACATTACCCAGGTTGGTCTCAAACTCCTGGGCTCAAGGAGTTGTTCCGCCTTGGCCTCCCAAAGTGCTGGGATTACGGGTGTGAGCCACCTCGCCTGGCCAATCTTAATGTTCTTTATTTCTCCTTCGGGGTATTCAGTTCCAGGGACTTGGTGCAAAATTGGTATCTTTCTCACTCTGGATAGAATAATTCTTACGTGGAATATAAAAGAGGCAAGCCACTGCTTCAGCCCAGGACCTTAAGAATTCTGGGTGTCAGGGAGAAATTTCCTGGCTCTTGAGCTCATCTATGAAGTGTGCCCATTCTGGATAATATCCCAGTGATGCATGCAGATTCTGAAAAACAGCTATTTTTCTACAAATCCTTCAGAAGGGTCTGAGGAGAGACTCCCAGCTACTTGGAAAACATTTTGAGTGCAACTACATGGTGTGGCTTATGTAGGTGAGCTCAGAGGAGAGTGAGAGCTTTTAGAACTTTCATACTAAGTAAATTCTTACCTCCAATGCATCGTTTAAATGTCTGGGGCGTGCATACAATCTCCAAGGCGACTTTCTGTTTACTCTCTCCAGATCCTTTCTATGATTACCTCAGTTTTTTAACCAGTTAGGTACTAGGACTTGTCTCTGTTTAGATCATCCTCTTTAAGTCTGGGCTTCCTTGAACCTGGCTTTCTTTGAAAGCCAAAGTAATGAGATGTCTTAATCTTTCTCCTCCCTGTGAGGTAGTAAGATTCCAAGGTGGATTAGAGAGGCTTAGAGTGATTGGGATGTGCTGCAGATGTGTACATCAGTCTCTGGCATGGCATTTATGCATCTCCCTGCCAAACATGACATGGATGGGGCATTTATGAAGTGCAGAGTTTGGGACTTGAAACATTAAATCTATAAAGGTACAAGGGTAAGAGGGAACAGATATTATGCACCAACTCTGAGTCAGGCACTATGCTTAGTATTTTTCATGTTTTCTCATTTAGTACTTGGTATATGTTCTGCCCCATGGGTAGCCCTGTCCTGTGAGCCCATTTTCAAAGAAATGAAAGAGTGCAACCATTCCTCACTCTCCACAAAACTGAATTTTTGACCCAAAATGTGCCAAAGGGCTTGAGACAGGGAACTCTCTGCAAGTAGATTCTCTTCATGTCGCAGATATGTAGAAATTATGGACTAAGTTCAACATTGGGGAAATCCCTGAGCAGGGCTCAAAGGATAGACTCACATTTGCCGTCTCCAGTTTGCAAAGGCACAGCAATGGCTGGGATAGGTGAGGCTGGCTTCCATGAGGGCAACAAGCTTTTCCAGACTAGGAAGCTTTTTTAAGTTGTAAGTCGACCTGGCCCTCAGCTTCTTAAGATTTTCTAAGCCATAGCTAGGCAGGGAGTGGATCCTTGTTCTTGAAATATCTCTATAAAGAGAAAAGGTAAATATAATAGGATTACTATGGACCTGAAATTTTTTGCTCTTGGTTAGCAGGCAAAATAGCAGACACTCTAGTGATATTCTTACGTGGATGAGGAGAGAGACTCCAGTTCTTCCAACACACCTTGGCCAGATCAATACTTGGCTAATGGGACATTTGGTTCTGTAGGAGTCCTGGTCCTTCTGTTCCTGGTAGGAGGAGTTAGATAATAGGCCATTCTGATTCCTGGATATACTTACATCCTGGCTAATTTGGGATGTAAGTGTTGCTGGTGAGTAGAATTAGCCACCTTCCCTTCTACAGTCTATTTGTACCTGCTAATTTGCATGGGACTAAGGGATTGAGACCATTTGTCTGTACCATAAAACTAGCTATAAAAATATTTCTGATGAGCTAGAGTAGAATCTGTGGCCAAATTTCAGGAAAAAGGACAAGAAGGAAGTATACTACAAGAGGAAGAAGAGTCTGGCAGGCAGTAGGGGCAGTGTTGGCACAAAGTCCAAGTGGCAGTGCAGAGTGGTGGTTACGAACTTGGCATCTACAGCAGACCTGCCTGCACATCTACCTTGCCCCTCTGCCTGTTAGATTTATGACCTTGGTCAAGTATGTCACTTCTCCATGTTTCAGTTTCCTCAG
This sequence comes from Macaca fascicularis, assembly GCF_037993035.2. Lineage (NCBI taxonomy): Eukaryota > Metazoa > Chordata > Mammalia > Primates > Cercopithecidae > Macaca > Macaca fascicularis. The sequence goes on along the minus strand of NC_088387.1, from coordinate 73,039,042 downwards.
CTGTAAAATGGGAAGACAAAAATCCTATCTACTTCAGAGGGTTGTTGTGAAAATTAGATGAGTTAAAGTACATAAAGAATGTCCTGACCAACAGAAACACTTAATGGCTGGCAACTATTCTTCATAAATATAACACAGACAGAAAGAGAGAGAGAGACAGTTATTCTTGTTTGGTAGGAAAGTCTCTGTCCAGTAGACCTCAGCACAAATGACCAGTTTAACCAGGTCTCTGCCCCTGATGGGCTGCAAGTTCCATCCTTCCTGGCAGCAGCACCAGTGATGTGGGTGCTTTTCTGGCAGCACCACTGGTAGTTGCAAACTTCAAAACCAAGACTGGCTGGTGAGAACAAGGAGATTTAAATGGCACCAGCTTGGACCTGTTGGGGCCAACAGCTTGGCCATGAGTGGGTGCTTCTGATGGGGGTGGTAGCAAGTGATGACCAGGATGAGTTCATTTCAGCACCCTTGGGGACCCTTGTATATACTTGAGGAAGAAGAATCTTTAATGTTGGCATTCCCTGTAAATCAAAGCAGTAGACACTCAGAGTAATGAAACTTGGGGGTGTGAATATATATTTGCTACCCCATATGCTCTCACAATCTGGTGAAAATTACATTTTCAAAGTCTTGTTTTCATTGTATAATTATCTTGCTCAAAAATTTATAATGCCTTCCTATTGTCCAGTGAAACCCATCCCTAACTACTGCCTTATTTGTCACTTCCATTTCCCAAGCACATTTATACTAGTTGTTTATACTTGATGTCACTATTTCCTCATCTCACAATTCAATTGAGTTTCTCTTTAGCCTCTGGGGAAATAATATTCACTAAGGCCATGTCTTAGTTCTGATCTCCTTTATTTTGTAGTTACATTTCACAGGTAGAATGCTCCTTCTTTCTGAGATACTCTCTTTCTTGGCATTATATTCTACTCAACATATTTTCCTCTGACATCTCCGTTGACTTCTTTCTGATTTTTTTTTTGTTTTGTTTTACTTCTCTTTTATCTGTTGTTTAAATTTTGGCATTTCTCTATACCTAGACCCCTTCTGACTATACCCAATCTTTTCAGGTGATCTCTTTCATTCCCTTAGTTTCACATACCAGGCATGTGCTGATGGCTTCCAAAATGTGTATCCCTATTCAGATCCTACTCCTGAACTCCAGGTCCAGATAATCAGTTGTTTTTTGAACTCCACCATTTTGATGACTTGCATCAAAACTGAACTTACCATCTTTCTTGTAAATATGTTCTTCCTTGTTTTCTCCATCTCAGCAAATGACCCTTCCAATTTCCCCTGTTTTTCATAATGGAAACCTGGGTGCCATCCTTGACTCTCTCATCGACATCGGTGTCTTGTTCTTTCAAGCCTAACTTTTAAACGTGTTTCAAATCAGCCTACTTCCCTCTTCTTCTGTTACTTTTGGTCTAAGTCACCACAATCTCTGCCTAGACAAATGCATTGGTCTCATAACTGTCCTTATGAACATCTATTGCAATCTTAGTACTGCAGATGTAAAAAATGCCTATGAGATTACCCTTTAATGATTCCCCATTGCTCTTAGGATGAAGAACAAGACATTGTATACAGTGTGTTGATCATTTGCCTGTTGTCTCTCACATCCATGTCATGCCCTTCTCTATGCTCTTCTTAGGAGGGATGATCCCTGCAGTTCCATTTCCCAGGTACCACCTTACCAATCAGCTTTCAATTGGGTTTAGCAAATGGCACTAGCAGGAGATTGGAGGGTAGGTAAAAGAGCATATCTCATCCCTCCTCTGTCTCAGGCAGCAACGGAGTCTTCTCCGTGACTCCACCTCTCGTTGAACAGATCCTTGGAGGATCCAGCTTCTACTAGTTGCCCCAGTTTCTGGACATCAGTAAGATGACTTCCTCATTTGTTCCTCAAGTCCTAGAGTTAGTAGTGGTTACTATTGCCAGTCTCTGGACTGCTGATCCCCTGTTTGATATTCAGGAAGATTTACATTTTCAGAACAATTACCTTTATGTTACGTGTGTGTGTATTTGTATGTGTGTGTATTTTACACATAGTCCCCTCTTTGTTAGCTGTTAATTAGATCAAATCTCCTATATACTTAATGATTTTTTTGCTTTGTTCTGTCACTACTGAGAAAATTATATTAAAATCTCCAACTATGATTTTGGATTCCTATACTTCTAGTTTTGTCAATTTTTGCTCTATGTATGTTTGATGACTTCTTAAGGCTCATACAAATCTAGAAATTTTATACCTTCCTGGCAATTTTCTGTATATCTAGTAATACTTGTCTCCTAACTCCTTGGAAGTTTCTTCTTATTTGCTGGTTCCTCCGTGACCTCCAACTTGAGGAGTGCCCATGAACTCAGTGCCCAGACTTCTTTTCTCCATCTTCACTTATTCTGCAGGTGAGCTCATCCAGTCTTATGACATAAATACAACTTATATGCTGATGGCTCTAAAATTTGTATTTCTAGGTTGCTTCTTTTTCTTGAAATCCAGACTCATATTTACTTGCCTCCTTATCTTCACTTAGTTGTCTAATAGGCAGGTCAGACTTTGGATAATAAAAATGGCCTTCCTGATCTTTTCTGAAAATCTGTTCCACCTTTCCAGTTGTTCATGCAAAAACTTTGATGCCTACCTTGACTCCTTTCTTTCTCTCATACCCTACATCAAAATTCTCAGAAACACTTCTTGACTTTATATACCACATACATCTGGAATCTAATTACTTCTCACAACACTCATTGCTATCACCACAAGGTAAACATTCTGGTGGTCCAGGGCATCTTGTCTAGCTCCCTCCCTATTATGATTCTTCAGATTTGGGGTCCCTGGAGATCAGAGTCTGGTCCATGAACCCTTGTGTCTGTGATGAATCTTTGCTGTCTGCTGCTGTCTCTGCCTTCTCTCCATTTATACTTCCTATTGTTTTAGAGATTTCCAACTTTTTTATTGGCTGCAGGAGATCTTGTTCCTCTCTTTTGGCAACCCCTCTTCTAGCCAGTTCTGTTAATGACACTTGCCCTGTTTTCTGTGACCAAGTTCTTATCTGGCATTTGGGTTCCTCTTTTTTTCTCAAATGTGGAAAGAACAAAGGCTGAGACTCAACTCCCTGTTTTGTCTATAACAATTCAGGCAGGACTCACTCCAAGAAACATGATGAAAAAAACATTTTAGAAGTCCTTTAGGAACAATTTAGACCAAGGCCATCATTGCCTCTCCTGAACATTTTTCACATTTTTCAAAATAAGCAATACAAAGCAGATTATTTTTCTTAATTATGCCTCCCTCTTAGGTTTACAGCATAAAAATTGGATTAATTGAAGATTGTAAAGAGAAACAAATTTTTATACTCCATAGAATATCATTCTGTTATCTCATGTACTCTGTGGTGGATTAAAGATGACTGCAAATTCTTTGACACTTTTCCATCGAGGGTCTGTTTGTTCTCCCCTTGAATCTGGGCAGAACTGTGATGTCTTTGGATAAAAGAATATGATAGAAATGTTGCTATTCATTATAGATCTAGTCTTTAAGAGCACTGACATCTTCTCCTTGGTCTTACAGAGTCTTCAGCTGCCATGAAAAATCTCTGAATACCCTAAGGCTGCCATATTGGTAAAAGCCTAAACCATGCAGAGAGGTCCTGGAGAATGAGAAACCGTATGGACAGAGTTAGAGAAGACACAACACAGACACACACACACACAAACACACCCAATAAACACAGATGTGTGAGGCACATAAGTGATGGGGACAACTTGGAAGTGGACCCCCCTCCCGGCCCCCACCCTGGCCCCAGTCAGCCACCCGAGCTGACATTGCATGGATCAGGGCCCGCCATCCAAATGTCTGACACACAAAATTGTGATCAAAATGGAATGGTTGTTTTAAGCCATTAAATTTTAATGAGGCAATAGAGAACCAAAACAAACCCCATTGAGGTCTCCATAATGTTTAACAGTTGAAGAGATAATTTTTCCTTGAAAACCAGTAAGAGTGCAATAGGATATAGTCTGTATACTTTTTGCCTCTCTTACCACTGACTATCTTTTGCTTTATGCACTATTTGTATTTTATCTCTCCTTGAAGGTAGAAGTCTGTAGCATTCTCAGCAGTGCCTTTCATGTAGTAAGTACCCAGAAACTTATTGCTTTGTTTGAAGATGTACTGGGGAGTGACACTGGAGAAGGATTAGGAAAGGAAATAGATCACCCCAGCCAACTGTGATATTCTCTGACTTCCACAAATTGCAGAATCTTGCACCTTGTGTTTTGTCTTCTATTGTTTCCTATGATTGTCTTTTCATTTATATTTGCTTGTCTCCTCAGCCAGATTTCAAGTGCCCTGAGAGCAGATATTATTAAGGGACTTTTGTCTTCTGTATCATTTCTGGCATGGATTTGGGCTCACGAAATCTATTCAGTAAGTAGTTGTCTCAAAAGCAGACATGACTCACCATTGTACTAAAAATGAGAGGCTGGAAAAAATTTTACAAAAGAGCTAATTCTAAGGGGAGATGAATGAAAGGCAGACCGAGAAATCCAGAAATCTAGACTTAAAGTGAGCTCAGGAAAATGGTGCCTCTGCAGCAGGTAAGTATGTGTGGCTGAGAATATCAAAGTTACCAAGAAAGGGAGCAACCTTGTGCAGTGTCAACAAGGAGGCAGACATGCCTTGGGGAGTAAGCAGAATGATACACTGGATGGATTGATTTGAATGCAATCCAGTGTTTAGGTGTTAGATTGGGAAGCCTCCTTGGTAAACTTCATTGCCTTTCCATTGCTTGGTGTTCTGGAGCTAGCTTGTTATTTTCAATTCCTTCTTACCACAGCTAGAAGACATATGTGCTGCTGTCATTTGCACATGATGACTTTGCTGCTGTGAGACGAATGCATCTTGTCAGTGTCCTGGGATTGAGATCTTTCATTGGTGGATGCTGATGAGGGAGCTCTTGTTAGGAAAGAGGCAAAGTCACTTAAAGTTCAATAAAGCAAATTTTTAAGCAAAAGTGGTTCCTGGATGACAGGGAAATAAAAGTCTTTGTGGAGGTGTTTACTTAAAGCTTACTGTCTGAAGGGATCAAACATGGAACCTGTCAAGACTTCCAAATTTTGAAATGACAGAAAATACAACATATCTCTAGTATCTCCATGGATTTAGAAAATTCCATAGAAATTTATATTACCAGGGACAAAGATGGGGTAAGTAGATCTTGTTCAGATCTTGGCTGGAGACTTACCTACAGTATATTCCCTTTTTTGCTCTCTTCTCTTAAAACATGCACACTCTATCATACACACACAGGTCTATTTGCTGGCTACAGTTCTTCCACATGGCCTAAAAATCTGATGTTTGATTTTAATTCCTTTATGAAAACACTCTCCATTTTTATGATGCAAATATACATGGGTGTTGGGGGGAGTAACAAAAAAAGACCTCAGTTATTCACATCTTCATGGGAGTACATTATTGTGACCATGATAATTAATTTTAAGTGTCAACTTGAGGGGATTAAAGAATATTCAGATAGTTGTTAAAGCACTCTGTCTGGGTGTCTCAGAGTATTTCCAGAAGAGACTGGCATGTGAATCCATGGGCTAAATAAGGAAGATATGCTCTCTCCCAGAAGCTGGGACCCCCTTCTTCTCCTACCCTTAGACATCAGAACTCCAGGTTATCAGGCTTTTGGACTCAGGGATTTGTACCAGTTTCCCTCCCCAACCCCCTTGGATTCTCAGGACTTTGACTTCAGACTGAGAGTTTTACCATCAATTTCCCTGGTTCTCAGGCCTCTTCCCAATCTAACACCTAAGCATTGGATTGCATTCAAGTCAATCCATCCAATATATCATTCTGCTTACTCCCCAAGGCACGTCTGTCTCCTTATTGACACAGGCATGTCAGACCTCTTGCTTGGACTGAGAGTTAGACCAATGGCCTCCCTGATTCTGAAGCTTTCAAGTTTGGACCAAGCCATGCTATAGCTTCCCTAGTTCTCCAGATTGCAGATAGCCTATCATGGACTCCTCAGCCTCCATACTCATGTGAGCCAATGCCCCTAAGAAATTCTCTCTTCTCTTATTTCCTTGAGCAGTGGTTCATAGTTCTCCTTGAAGAGGTCCTTCACATCCCTTATAAGATGTATTCCTAGGTATTTTTATTCTTTCTGTAGCAATTGTGAATGGTAGTTCACTCATGATTTGGCTCTCTGTTTGTCTATTGTTGGTGTATAGGAATACTTGTGATTTTTGCACATTGATTTTGTATCCTGAGACTTTGCTGAAGTTGTTTATCAGCTTAAGGAGATTTTGGGCAGAGACGATGGGGTTTTCTAAATATACAATCATGTCATCTCTCTGCAGACAGAGACAATTTGACTTCCTCTCTTCCTATTTGAATACCCTTTATTTCTTTCTCTTGCCTGATTGTCCTGGCCAGAACTTCCAACACTATGTTGAAGAGGAGTGATGAGAGGGCATCTTTATATTGGGCCGGTTTTCAAAGAGTAAGCTTCCAGCTTTTGCTCACTCAGTATGATATTGGCTGGGGGTTTGTCATAAATAGCTCTTATTATTTTGAGATATGTTCTCTTAATACCTAGATTATTGAGAGTTTTTAGCATGAAGTGGTGTTGAATTTTGTTGAAGGCCTTTTCTGCATCTATTGAGATAATCATGTGGTTTTTGTCATTGGTTCTGTTTATGTGTTGGATTACTTTTATTGACTTGCATATGTTGAACCAGCCTTGCATCCCAGGGATGAAGCCGGCTTGATCATAGTGGATAAGCTTTTTGATGTGTTGCTGCATTTGGTTTGCCAGTATTTTATTGAGAATTTTTGCATTGATGTTCATCAGGGATATTGGCCTGAAATTTTCCTTTTTTCTTTCTTTTTTTTTTTTTTTTGTCTCTGCCAGGTTTTGGTATCAGGATGATACTGTCCTCATAAAATGAGTTAGGGAGGAGTCCCTCTTTTTTCTATCATTTGGAATAGTTTGAGAAGGAATGGTACCAGCTCCTTTTTGTACCTCTGGTAGAATTTGGCTGTGAATCTGTCTGGTCCTGGGCGTTTTTTGGTTGGTAGGCTATTAATTACTGCCTCAATTTCAGAACTTGTTATTGGTCTATTCAATGATTCAACTTCTTCCTGGTTTAGTCTTGGGAAGGGTGTATGTGTCCAGGAATTTATCCATTTCTTCTGGATTTTCTAGTTTATTTGCTTAGAGGTGTTTATAGTATTCTCTGATGGTAGTTTGTATTTCTGTGGGATCAGTGGTGGTATCTCCTTTATCATTTTTTATTGTGTCTATTTGATTATTCTCTTTTCTTCTTCATTAGTCTGGCTCGCAGTCTATCTATTTTGTTATTCTTTTCCAAAAGCCAGCTCCTGGATTCACTGATGTTTTTGAGGGTTTTTTCATGTCTCTATGTCCTTTAGTTATACCTAATGTAGATGATGGGTTGATGGGTGCAGTAAACCACCATGGCACGTGAATACCTGTGTAACAAACCTGCATGTTCTGCACATGTATCCCAGAACTTTAATAATAAAATCCCCTCTCCTCTCTCTCTCTCTCTCTCTCTCTCTCTCTCTCTCTCTCTCTCTCTCTCGTTTCTGTCTTTGAAGAACCTTGACTAATACAATGGCTATTTCCTAAAGATAGGCTTAGAGAGAGGCCCAAAAAATAAATCATTACACAGTGAGGGGTATTTAGAATAGTTATTCTGGGCAACCATACTTCAAGGAGTAAAGAGAACCATGGGATGGGATTAGATCTCAGAGCCTTGATAGTCAGGCAGAAGAGTTTAGTATTTATATGAGCAGAAGAATGGTTTTATTCAAAGGTGGATTTTTGTAAGATTACTCTTGAGAACCTTGATACCAGCATATGGTATGTGTTCAATAAATAGTTGGTAAACTAATGGAAGGGGAAAGGATTGAGGGTAGGAAGGGGACAAAGTGGCTATTGCAGAAATTCAGGCCTAGGATGACAGAGGTTGTCTCCTCCCACACTATCGCTTCCCATGTTAAAAGTCATTGTGTGATATGATGACAAGGATTTATTAGGCATCTGCTCTATGTTACTGTAGCCATTTGTGAAAATTTCTGCAGTGCTTATTGTGCTGGGAAGTAACATTCATCCCTTGGCCAGATGCATTACAGTAGGTACTGTTTTTCATTTTTACATCTATTTCTTACCCCTTGCCAGACACACAGTAGGTGTTTAATCAGCATCCACTAAATGTATGTCATGTAAGACTTGATGCCTTCAATGAGTACTTGAGAATGTTTATTTACTTATTCCTGCCCTTGTTTACTTACTTATTCCTGCCCTTGTGAATGTTTACTTACTTATTCCTGCCCTTACTTATTCCTGCCCTTGTGCCTGGAACTGGCGGGCTGGAAAAGGGGGAAGGGGTAGTTGTGGGCTGGTGTTTTTAAACTTTATCTTTCAGGCTGGTCTGTTCTAATGATTTTGGTCTTTCTTTTAAAAATACCACTTTTAACATTGCAACGCATGCTATATTCAGACAGTGAGTAGTTTTGAGAATTTAAATCCTGAAAAGACCAATGGAGACCCCATGGGATTATGACTTGCACAGAAGAGATTTAGTAATTTAAAATTGTTTCAACATTGTTAAGACTTCCTTTTGAGATACAGAGTAGCAAGAGAGACTGCATGGGTAGGAAGGTAGTAAGAAGCCGAGGCAGGAGAGGCAGGAGTTAAAAAGCACTCTGTGCCCCATTTAATAAAGTGTGTTATAGCCAGTGCCACAAATTTGATTTGAACAATTTCTATTTTTCCCAGCAAAGATGTTATTACAGGTCAATCATTTCCATAAGTGAGAGCACATTTTTGTGTATACTACACTGACAGATGGCTAGAAGACCTCTCTTTCATGATCCCAGGCTGGATAAAAAGGCAATTTACTATCTATAGAACTGTGGGTACACTGGTAATGGAAGAGAATCATTCTTATACAAATAACTCAGTGTTTGAATCTGAACTATCAAATGAATCTGAGCTATAGCCAAATCAATTTGATAAACCATCAGAATATGATTGTACTGGCTCCAGTCTGCAAAGGCAATGCATTAAATTTTCCCCACAGGAAACTGTTTCCTAAAGAAACAGCAATTGCTCGATTGCTTAAAAAAAACAACCTTGAGTGAGTTCAGAATATCAGGTAAAAACTCAGATGGCTGCTGATGTTCAAGGTCAAGACTCGTAAGGGGGAAATGAGGATGCTGAGCTGCTCCTCTGAAGCTTGTTTGTGTGCTGCTGGCTTTCTCTGCGTCTATCTTTCTTTGCAATGGAACAGTGCACCCGTGCACCTTCAGGTGTTCAGAGGTTCCCTATTCTTCACTCAACTAGAAATTTTGCCTTCAGGAAAGGAACTATCATCAGTTTGAGTGTGTGCCCCTTAGTTTTCTTAGAATTCCTTGCATATATCCACTGGGGAAAAAGGCCTGAGCCAGTGATGGGGGAAGATTCACCACAGTTGGCTTGTGGAGGAGATATTTTGGAGACTGAGCAAGGCTTCCCAATTCCCAACACTGGTCCTAGGGCAGCGATTCTCAGAGAGCACTCTGGACCAGCAGCATCAGTTTTACTAGGAAGATGTTAGAGATACAAGTTATCAGGCCACAACCCTGACCTACTGAATCAAAAATGCTAAAGGTAGGGGCTGGGTGTTACAACTCACACCTGTAATTCCAGTGCTTTGGGAGTCCAAGGCGGGAGAATCACTTGAGGCCAGGAGTTTGAGATCAGCATTGATAACGTAGTAAGACCCTGTCTCTACAATAACAGAAATGGCCAGGTGTGGTGGTACACGCTTGTAGTCCCAGCTACTCAGAAAGCTGAGGCAGGAGGATCGCTAGAGTTCAGGAGTTTAAGGCTGCTGTGAGCTATGATGGCACCACTGCACTCCAGCATGAGTGATTTAAAAAACCCCAACCCCCCCACCCCCCCAAAAAAAACCCATCCAACTCTGAAGATGCTGCTCTAGGGCAGCTGAGAACCACTCGCAGCTGAGGTGGCTCATAGCCGAGTCTACTCTGGGAATTGCTCTCAGCTGACTTACTCCTCCCCAGGAGTTTGGCTCCTCCCCAGGGACAGCCTGCACCCAGTGATTCTTGATATGGAGGACTTGCCCCTTACCTTAATTCAGTACAATCTTGAAGGACCATTTTAACTCCAGATCTCCCCATGGGATCAGCTGAGCCTTTTGCTGCAAATGCATTACCTTGATTCTGCTTCCATCAAGCATTCCCTGTACATTCTGAAAGCACCCTCCAGTAAACCTCCTGCATGCAGATATATCACAGTCTTTTTTGGTGTATGTGGGAGTGGGGACAGCAATCTGACCCAAGGTACAGTCAAGGTCAGCATGATCTGCACCTACTGTGATCTGAATAGCCTACGCATACTCCTGTTCTCACCTCTTACCTCGTCACCTGAGTGGGCTGGTCTACTGCACACCTGCACAGGCACCTCTCAGGCCAGGCTTTAGATGGTTTAGTGTATCTGGTTGCAGAAGTGGGATGTGGAATAGGTTATTCATCTTCTTGCATCTCAAGTCAGTAGGAGGAGAGGCTTGAAGAACATCTATGGACTAATCTGAAAGCCCCAGAAAGGGTGGCTTGATGTTAAGGTGAACAATTCTTTTGGCCCCAGAGGGAGGAGAGGAAATTAGAAATTATAGGCCGGGCTTCCAGCCAGGATCCTGCACTGAGATGAAAATATGTGGGAATGTATTATCACTCTCTACCTTTTTAAGTCATGGAGAGTGCTTCCTAATTCCATGGAATTTCTGTAAATTTTATTCACTTAATTCTAGACAGATGTGTTCCTGTGGTAAGAAGGATAAAACAATGGGCCTATAACTTGAGGACCGTGCAGAATTGCTTCCGATGCTTTCACAGAGGTTCTCTTCTTGCCTGTATTCACAGTGGGGCTGGATGGGGGATTCAAGTTTTGTGTTCTCTGTTAAACATTCTTATGAGATACATTGTGCAGTGTCTTAGCCTGAAATCTGCTTGTGCAGCCTCAGGAGATGTTCTTCTGTGCCATGTTTATGTAACATTGACTGGTGTTCTTAGACTGGGAGGCTGGTGTTAATAGTTATTTTCCTCTCTATTTTAGCTCACAACCAGTTGCAGGGGGCCTCACCGAATAACTTTTAGATGTTGAATTAAACGTATTTATGGCAACATGGTATGGTGGGAACACATGGAATGTGAGGCAGAAGACCTAGTTTCTGGTCCAGACTGCCCCTTCTAGTTGCAGTGTGATCTTTAACAGATCACTTCCCTCCTCTGGTTCAGATTTCTTCAGCTGGATAACGAAGGAGTTGGGGGATCTCATCCAACTTCACTATTCTCAGGAGCAGGTAGTAGGTTAAGATGCTATAGATTCAATATTGTACCTGGTACAGGTCACATATGGAAACCCACCCATCACTTAAATATTCGTCCATGAACAGATAGAGATGCCTACTTAGGAACATTCAACACTTTTAGGGCTTTTTGCTAAGTGAAACTGACATGCTGCTATTGTGGGGGTCAAAGACATCGAAAGTACTTGTCAAAATTCATTTGTCTCCCAAGCACTCTAGGAACAGGGAACATGAACTAAGCAGTACAAGTTTTGAGTATTTTGTATACTTGAGTGCACTTGAATCCATGGACTATATGCCCAACACTCTCCATTTGTTAGCCCTGGGTCCTTCCTTGTACTTCATAGATATATCATGACTTGATATATTAAGTTGTATATTTAATGTATTGCCTGACTCCTCTCTATCCCCACCTCCAATGACAATATAAGCTTTCTATGAGGAAGAATTTTCCTTTGTTTCCTGCATGGCACAGGATCAGTCTTGCTTAAAAATGTATTTGATGAGTGAAAAAATATTAATGTGTTTGTGTTTTATGCTTCAAATAATAGGAAATAGGTATTTTTTGGCCGTTTTTTAGGTGAGGAAACTGAGGCTTAGAGAGGTAAGAATTGGTCTAAACCAAGGAAGTCTGCTCTATATCTCTGCTTTAATCACACTGATACTCCATTTGCATAGGTTGTCTATCTCAAACCAGGCATTCTCAAATAATCTTTGAACATGGTCAGGATGAGAAATCTACCCTAAAGTGTATATTTATTTCTTCAAAGCAGCAGAATCTCACATATGGATCACAACACACCCTTTATCATTAGTAATAAATATTTAAAATTCTGACTCTCCATACGAGGTCTAATTCTAGAGGTATACAGGCTCCAGCCTGAAGGAGAATATTAGCTATTTGGTGAAGACAAAAGTGACACATATAGATGGTTGGTGGGTAGGTGGGTAGATAACCACACATAGTAGCATATGCCAACTGCCAAATAAGACGTTCAGGTGGGTGGCTCCTAAATGCCTGACTTGACTTCAGGCAGATTACGTAAGGATCCTTTAGTAAAATTGTAGATTTATTAACATGCTTATCTATTTCTCTGCTCACCATTCCTTCTTGCACCTCATTCTCTCCTTTTGGGTTCCTTTCTTCATTCTTGAAGTACTTTCTTCAGTAAATGTAGTAGGTCTTGCTTAGAGGCCAGGAACACATTTTTAAAAAGCCTTTTTGTGATTGTGATGCAGATTGTCCCCCCACCAAAGAAGCCATAAAGGCCATGAGAGCCATGGGAAGAAGTCGCTGATGGTGAGGTTGTCAGAGAGACTTGTGGAGGTAGAACTTTGGAATGATCCTTGATGGAAGGGGAAGTGTAGGCAAGAAGAGAAGATGGGAATGTCACTTTTGGAGGGAAAGATGGAAGTAAGGAAATGACAAGAGGAGAGGTGCTGATGCAGGACTATGAGGCACAGAATGTATCACAAGGGATTTGGAAAGAGGATCCAAAAATAATGTATATATAGGTCTCATTGGATTGAAGGAAGCTCCTGGGTGTTGAGGATGATGGAGAATTGTGCTTTCCTTTCCAGGGAAGAGACACATAGTCGAGTGGATGTGGGTCTGTACCATGAGTTAGATCAGTTTAAATCCCTGCTGTAACTCTTGTATAACCTTGAGTGAGTGAATTAACCTCTCCAGGGAAGCCAGTTTTTCCTTCTGTAAAATGGGAATAAGAGGTCCTACCGCAGGGGGTGATTATAAGGATTAAACAAGAAAATGCATCTTAGCTTCTTAGAACATCATCTGACACTCTGTGCATGCTCATTACATGTTATTATTAGTATTGCTTTTTATGGAGAGTTAGACTGTGGGTAAGCCTTAAATTGTCTCTCTAAATCGTGGCAGATGACATGAATAAAAATTGAACTTGATGGCCAGTGGTGCCTTGGAAGCTTCTCCCCTAGCTGCAGAGTTGACTTCTAACTTACACAAACTGAGCTCTTACACACAGAAATGGGGAAAGCTACTCACAGAATGACTGGTCCAGAGGCTCCGTGGAAAACATCATTAGGCAATTCTTCTAAATTATTATTATCGCTTAGATTCCTGGGGATGGGGTTGAGGAAAGAAGGAAAACACAAAGCCACATAAATATAAATATTGCTGTTATAAGAGCCATTTCCCTTTAAATGGGCTGGAAGAATAGTCAGGGCTACTTACAGCTCATCTAGTTGGGTTCCATTGAATGCACAGTTGTGTATTTCTTGAATCCCATTCTTATTCAGCCATCTGAAATAAAAGGCTTATTATAAAACCAATAATGTCAGATGCAAACAATACAGGGGTTTCATAATTGGAAGCACTGAGCAAGGGCAGACAGCACAGGTTAGAGGCATAAAGAAAATGCCACCTTTAAAGCCTGGGGACACGGGTGGGAGGAAGACTGATTTATTGCTGTATAATCTTTTGTAACTTTTGAAGTTTGTATTATGTGCATGTATTACCTCTTCAAAGGAATAAATGAAATTTAAGTTTGAAAAGGCACACTTAGGCAGAGCAGCCTGGATTCTATAACTAAGGTCTTTACACACATCATTTGTGTATAGAGAAGCAATGCGGGGAGCGTCAGATCTTTCTCATCCTGAAGGACAGGAATCATACAATTATTGAACAAGTGTTTATAAGACAGAGAAAGAACGTTTTGTGTCACCTTTCTCTAAGGCCTGAAGCCTTTCACCCGTGATCACCCACAGCAGCAGGCCTGGCTGTCATCAAAAGTGATCTAATTAAGTTGTCAGACAACCTGAACATCTCCTGTGACCCATAGGGACCTGGTTATTGGAGGTTTGTGGAGGTGGCTCTGGGTTAAGCCAGAAAGGAAGAGAAATCAATTACAGAGAATGTGGGCTGTGGCAGGGCAAGGTGATGTGAATGGGCATGGGAGGAGGTTCTGGGGGAGGTGGAGATGGGTGTAGAACAGCCATCCTGATTGTGCTAAGAAGGTCAGTGAGCAGGGTTCCCTGGACAGTGGAGCCCAAGGACACCTTGGGCTACAGCTCTGCCTTGCTCTGCTCCTGAGTGGATCTGAAAGCAAAAACAGATACCAAGGTCAGGAGAGCTTAGCCCGAAGAGCCTCTGACCACCTGCTCCTGTTTTGCTGTCAGGTTCTTTACCCTGTCTGGCTTAGTGGGTTTGCAAATAACACTGTTCAGAAAGCTGACCCAGAGAAGCTCCTGTGTGTCCAGGACTCTTTCCTGGCCTGCCATGGGCAGCCAGAAAACACTTAAAGTCACAGCGGAACAACTGTATGTCTTTCTCCTCCTCTTGAAAATTAATTAGCTAAAGAAATCCAGAAAAGGGCAATGTAAATCTTTTAAAACATCCACAACCAGTTGGTGGGTTCTGATGGCAAAGAAGTTGCTGTGCACCCCCATGCCATTTGAGAAAGCCTATCCCAGGCACATCCGGACTCCTGACTGTTGCAGGATAGTGGAAGTTGCTGGGGCAGCTGTGGGATGTGGATCCCTGGGGGATTTGGATCAAATACAGGATTCAGCAAACTTTTTCTGTAAAGGGCCTGATAGTAAAGTTTAGGTTTTATGGGCCAAAAGGCAAAAATAAAAAATATTATGTAAGTACTTTAGGTACTTATGAAACAATTTCCACAATTTTTTATTGACCAAATTCAAAGTGTAATAATTATTTTTTTTGTAATATAGGTGTAATATTAAGAGAATTTTTACTGGGAGATAACATTTTGCTTAACTTAGATCCATTGTTAGTGTTTGCTGTCTTAGCTCATGAGCTGGATTTGGCCTCTGGGTTATATGTAGTTGGCTGATCCTTAATCCATACAGGCTCCACCTATTTGCCTGTCGATTAGATAATTGATATTTCTTGCATATAACTGTCCTGTAAATCGATGTTGCTATAATCAAATAAAACATAAACTAATTTTAAATAATTATTGTATTCAAATATCCCTTTGTCTTTATGGATTATCTCAATCAACAGATACCATCATGTGGGGAGGAGGATGGTATTTCATGCTATCAACAGTGGATCATCACACGCATAAAAAATTATGTTCAGAACTGCTGCCCTTGGGTTTACGTTAGTCTGTGGGAATCTAAAACTAGTAACGAAGGGAAACTGACATTTATTACATGCACCCCTGGTCTCTTAAGAGAGGAAGTACCTATATGAAAACCAGATGATGATGATGATGATGATGACCACAACAACCTCGGCAGAACATCAACTAAGGAATAACTGCATCACAGGCTTACCTTAACCCTTTTGTGTCCTTGGGAACGAGGCCAGTGTGCTCACTCAGCAGAGGCTCAGGAAGCTACAGAAGCACACTCTGCTCTCACCCTAAAGAGTAGAGGTGCTGGGGACTTGGCCCTTTAAAACTCATTGAGGGGCAGGCAAGGGAGATGGGCTGACTGAGGAACAGAGGAAGCATGTATGAAGCAGGCCTCTCCTGAGGCCAGAGTGCCTGTCATGCATGTCGCCTCGTTTTATTTCTTCTGAATTAGGACATTCTCCTGGCTGGCCATAGCTGAGTGCTTTCCCCATTCAGGCACTCTGCTTACCTGGGCTCAGTGCGGGTTGGGAAGGGCTCAGAAGCCTCTACATAGTGGGTTTTTATTGCTCACTTCTCTGATTCACTAGGCTAGTGTCTGATAATCCTTCACTGCTGGTTGCTTTAAAAATATATTTACTTTTAGAACAGGGCCTCAGAATTTTTTTCAACTTTCAGTTGCAGGGGAGCATGTACAGGTGTTTTACATAGGTAGTCTGCATGTCATGGGGTTTGGTGTACAAATAATTCCATCACCTGGGTGATAAGCGTAGTACCCAATAGATATTTTTTCGATCCTCTCGCTCCTCCCTCAAGTAGGCCCCAGTGTCTGTTGTTCCCTTCCTAGAATCCATGTGTTCTCATTGTTTAGTTCTTACTTATAAGAGAGAACATGTGGTATTTGGTTTTCTGTTCCTGTGTTAGTTTGCTTAGAATTGCTTAGAATTGACCTCCAGCTCTATCCATGTTGCTGCAAAGGATATGATCTTGTTCTTTTTTATAGCTGTGTAGTATTTCCAGAATTTTGAAAATGGCTATCCATAGAATACTTTGACAGTCATCAGTGCCATTTGCCATGCTTTTTTTTTTTTTTTTTTTCCCCTGAGTGTGCTTAAATGTCCCCATAGGAAGAAAGCACCCCTGCATCGAAGCTGCTAAACTAGAAACGATTGGAGACTTAAGTTGTGTTAAGTATGAATTACATGATTTTATTGTCTATGATTAAGGGACAGCCAAAATAAGAACAATAGATACTGTTTCCACAAAAGTGAATTTATCCTTTAGAGAGATGTTTGAGAAACATTCACTCTTGAAAGAAAACTCCTTTCCTGAAAAGTGTGTTCCTAAATTCCAAGAAATTAGGGTACATGAACAGGAGTTAGGAAAAAGCAGACAGGATCTATATGTTTCTTTTGTAGCTTTGGGTTTGCAAAGCTATGTCAGAAGTTCTTACTTCCTCGGGTTCTTTGCCTCTACTTGGGGAGAGTTGAGACCAGGTCACTTAAAGTACTTTGCCTTCTGTCTTACGGTTGGACAAAAAAATCAGGTCAGTGATACTGTGAGAGCAATATAAACACACTATGCAAAACTACGAGGATGATATGAGCATACTCCCACTTAATTATATATTTTCTATAAAAAATTGAATGTTTGCCACATTATAACATTTATTTTAAGTCTCCGTATTTAAAATAAACATAGATGAACATATTTTAAGAAAGACCCAAATAAACATAAACATCCAGGTATAACTAATTACATTTATCACTAATCTCCCTCTGTGAAGTAGCCCGGGAATCCTTTTACTGTTACATTTGTTTCACAATTCAGCAGGTCAATACGACTTATGTATTGACTGTTTTGCACAAGCTCTTTGTATTATTATTTTTTTAATTTTAATTTTTTATTTCTATTTTATTTTATTTTTTATTATTATTTTTTGAGACGGAGTCTCACTCTGTTGTCCAGGCCGGAGTGCAGTGACGCAATCTCGGTTCACTGCAAACTCCGCCTCCCAAGTTCAAGCGATTCCCCTGCTTCAGCCTCTTGAGTAGCGGGGAATACAAACGCCTGCCACCATGCCCAGCTGATTTTTTTTTTTTTTGTATTTTTAGTAGAGATGGGGTTTCACTGTATTAGATAGGATGGTCTCAACCTCCTGACCTCGTGATCTGCCTGCCTTGGTCTCCCAGAGTGCTTGGATTACAGGCGTGAGCCATCGCGCCTGACCAATTATTTTTATTTTTATAAAAGGTGAGTGGTCTTCATGGTCTTTATTATTCTGTTCCCTCTGCCTGCCCCTTGCCAACTCCCTAGCTAACTACCCTCATCTCTAAAAGCCTATTTTAAAAACATTTTCTTAGCTTGCTTTCCCTTATTTAACTCTTCCTTTAACTCTTGCATCACAGACCAGTCAGATTAAATTATTCCTTCTTTACTCTTAGAATAAGTGCTTTTTTTCCCTTTGTATATCATTCATTCTGATTGCATTTTAGTTTATTCCTTTTGCTTTCTCTTGCTCACCCTTTCTATACCCGATCACCTCATCTCAACACACACACACACACACACACTTCAAATATCATGAGCTTATGTGAAATGATTCGGTATCACTCACCTATAACTTTTGTTCTAATTATGTATTTTGAATACATTCCTTTGATTTAATTGTATTGTTCCCTGCATACATTCCATTTCTATGCTAATCTGTTTTCAAACTTTTTCCATTGTTCTCTGTAATTAATTTACATCAAATACAGAGCTTAGCTTTACTCATCAAAGTGTCATAATCTCTCTACTATTTCTTTTTTCTTTTAACAACTGGGTCTCTGAATCATATAATTGAAGAGGGCTAAAATTCTTTATGGGCTGGAATTTACCTTTTGTACATATAGGCATATTTTAAAAACTCATACTGTTGTATTTTTTAAAAAACACAACAATTTGTGAAATCGACAAAATGCTTTTCATATCTTACGGAAGTGATTGCAATTACTGGGTCTCCAAATGCCATTCTGTGCATCTAACTTTCATGGATCCCAGGCATACTTAGGTAAGCCATACTGTCCTATTTCTTGGCCATCCTGGTGAGTGGATAAACTGCTACAGGGGCTACTGGCATAAATGACTAGAAGGTCTTTCATTAACAACACAGAGTGCATTTAAAAGGATTTCCCAAAAGTCGGAGAGAGGAACTCAAGCTCCTTAAAAAATGTGATTGTTTCAAGAAAATGAGAAGTCATCTTATGCTCAGCATGGGCCTCAGCAGGAGCTGCTTGACATGGTTATGAGGGAATTGCCTTATCTTCCTGATTGGGCCTCCTTCCTGATCTTTTTCTTGGGGCAACAAAAGCCTTGCCAGGCAATAACTAGCTTTGTTGATGCATGAGTTATTCTGTCCTTTGGAACAGATGTTGTATCACAGGGGACCATCATTCAAACAGCAATTTTAAATACTTGAATCACACCACAGAGTCATAAATTATTAACATGACTCCACATTGTGATTCTGAAATGTAAAGACGAGAGAAAAACGCAGAACCGGAGAGTGATTTAAGTGGAGAAATGCCAAAGTTACCCAAACACAAAAGGAGCATCCAATTATGAGAAAGAGATCACTAAATGAAAAATTAAATGTTACTCTGTTGGATTTTTTTTCCCCTTACTTACAGAATCACACTTTCAAAACTCAGCCCCACGAAAGAATTTCTTTCAATTGTGTGGATGTTTATGTTATCTTGAATATCTCTAGAAGAAAGTACAGACAAATAAGATATATACATCAGCTCTACTCATGTAACCTTCCAACATTTAGTTTAACTGGCATGATGTGGTCTTTAGCTGAGGCAATGTATTAATATAATTAGTTGTTGTTAAGAAGATGGTCAGCTCATCAGCTCAAAGTTGGGAGAAAAAATTGTCTCTAATTTATCTTTAGTATGTTCTTACAAATGGAATTGCAGACATTCAGTCTTTTTTTTTCTTTCTTTTTTATTTGAGACAGGGTCTCTTGCTCTGTCACCCAGGCTGGAGTGCAGTGGTGCCATCACAACTCACTGTAGCCTCAACCTCCCAGGCTCAAGTGATCCTGCCACCTCAGCCTCCGGAATAGCTGGGACTACAGGTGTGCACCACCATGCCTAGCTGATTTTTGTATTTTTTCATAAAGTCAGGGTTTCACCATGTTACCCAAGCTTGTCTCAAACCCTTGTGCTTAAGTGATCCGTCTGCCTTGGCTTCCCACAGTGCTGGATTATAGCCATTGGCCACTGTGTGTGGCCCACTTTTTTCTTCTGAAGGTTTTCTTAAATAATTTCACCTTAATGTAACAACACTTAAGTTGACCTTTCACCTCCTCTCTAACTTCTTTGGTTATCTTAGTTGGGCCTTCTCCTCATGTCAACCCCCTTCTTACAACTAGTTTCCTTCTGACTATTTTCCTTGGGTCTCCGAATGGTTTTATCATTGATTTTTATTTTTCTGAATGAAAGATGAGGAAAGTCTCATTTTCTGTTTGTATTCCTTATTTCCCCCATCAATCTTCCCTGTTAGGTCTGATCTAACATGTAGAAGTAAATATGGAAGTAACAGCTGTAGAAGTAATGTAGTGAACAGCTTGGAACAATTTGAGAAATTCTGAAAGATTTTCATATTTTCTTCTTTCTCTTCTCCCTCCCTGCTTAGCTCCTTCCTCTCTCCTAACTCCTTACACCCCTTCCACATCTCTTCCTTTTGGATCGGTCCCTATTCTTACAATTTCACTATTGGAAATAATTGCCATTATATGCTACCTTTCCTCTTTCTTTTTCAAAATACAAATACCTTGGGAAAAGGCAAACACAACCTGTCATTAACTCTTTAATGTGAATGTGTTAGATAGTTTCTTTGTGCCCAGGGCAGCATAGAAATTCTAGAAAGGAGAGGATAGGATGCTGGCATAGAGGGGGTGTTGTGTATGTGTGTGGAGGGCAGTAATTAAAGCACCAAATAGTGAAAAAATGAGCAACTTTTTGATTTTGCTATATGCTGGTTTTGTGAACAATACTCTTATTGAGGGGTCTGTCAATTTCCTCCAAACTGATATTGACTGGCCTGCAGGTAAAATCAAAGACCTCACTTCTGGCCTCCCTATCTTTGCTAACTCAGAGCAATGCCTTTGGAGGTTGTAGACGACACAATGCATATTAAAGACCCAGATGGCCGTTGGGCAAGACAGATACTGAGTAAACAGTTGGTAGTCGCTCAAGGAAAAAACTTACAGTAAAACCTTTTGGAAAGAATGAATCTTGTGAACATCTGGAAGGTGCTTAATACCTGTGTTGGATATTAACCTAGAGAGAAACAAAATGAGAGTTAGTGAAAATGAATGTCTCTAACAACTTGTTAGAGCATGAACTTTCCAGAATAAAAATATCAATTTTGAACCATCAGAAAAAACCTATGAGAAAAGCCCATATATACCTGAATTATGCTCATGTTTTCTATTTTAAGGTTCATTCCAGGGTCTTAAAAGCTGTTGATTCCTTAGAGAAAAGAAACTTACACTTCAGTCACAAGAGGATTAGGATGCCACAGTATACATTAAAAAAAAGTAAAGATTGATAAGTTAATCTGACCCTAAAGCAACTTCCAACTAGTAACAACATTTCTTAAATTTTCCCTTATTTCATCCTACTTGTTGGAAAACTCCCTTCTCCACTCAAAGTGATTCTCTTGGGATTACAGCATGAGATTCCATGCCCTATGACCCCAGGGTATGCATGTGACCTAAGTTGGGCCAATCAGACTCTCTCCTGGGAAGTGGTTAGAGATTGGTTAGAGCTTCTGCTGTCATTATCCTTAAGAGGTGGTATTAAATTTCTACAGCTGAAAATTTCAGACCTACCCTGGATCCTTCCCAAGGTCTGGCTGTATTGGCCTGGCTTCCCCAGGAAGCAGAACCTGAGAAGAAGGCTAGCTATTGGTAATATAGTTGATAGCATGTTTTCAGAGCATTCAGGACAGGGAGTGAAACTGGAAGGAGGTGAAGCTAAGCAATACTACCGCTACTGGTGATTAGTTCCTAATCCCAAGGACTTGATTTAGGATGTTTAAAAAATGGACCTCAGAACTGTTGATCTGAGTGAGGGAGAGTAGTGAGGGAAGGATGTGTCCATAGAATTCCTATTTCCTATTGGTGAAAGGTGATCCTATGGTGTTAATTCCTCACTTATGGCTTGCACATTTGTAAGCACCCAGTGAGTTCCTGATGGGCATCTCTCACAGTGGTGCCCGAGAAGCCCCAGAGTAGGAAGTGAGAGGTCTACAAAGATAGGCTGGGTGTCATCCAGTTGCACTTGAATGAAGTTGGATGAAATTTGGGTGGAACTGGCTGCCACAAGAATGGTGAGGGTTTTTAGAGGCACACACGAATTATTGGACACATTGTTCTTTGTCATTTCCCTCACTCCTGTGAGTTACCTGAAATCCTTATACTACCTCTCTACTCCCATTTCCCTTTTCCGTATGTGACTTAAGCTGAAGGTGGTGATAGTTGCATGCAACCTAAAGAACCCTCATTGATATATTCATCATTGTGAAGGGCCATATGTCCTTTTGGGTTTATGACTCAAGAAGATTTGGTGCCTTGTTCTCTGCCTCTGTATTTAGAGAGGAAGTGAATGCAGTCTGTGGGTTCTCAGTGATGGTTCTCAGATTTGTTTTTTCTTTTTTCCTCTCTTGATTCCCTAATGTCCACATAGAAGCTGTCTTGGGCAATTCTTTTAATTACTTCAACAGACCTTGAGTTGGTCTCCTTCTGCTTTTTATCCAGGAAAAGAGGTTCTTTTCTGAAGGATTTGTTGTGTTGTTAATGTGCTGAAAAATTATATACAGAAAAATAAACTCTTTTTCAGTGTAGAGGTCCATGAGAGTAAGACAAATATATATAGCTCTGTAACCATGAGCTCAATACAGACATAGAATAGTGCCACCACTTTCTAAATTCCCTTGTATTTCCCCTTTGTAGTTCATCTCTTCATCTACTTCATATCCCTGGCAACCACCGATCAGTTTTCTGTTTCTATAATTTTGCCTTTTCCAAAATGTTACTTCAATGGAATCATCTACGATGTCCCCCACTACAGCCCAAAGATGCTGTCCACACCACACAGCCACTGCCCGGGCAGTGGGGAGGGGTGGTGTCAGTGATTCAGGACTGTCTTTTCTATCTTCAGTGCCTCTTTCAGTGATAGGAAGTTAAAACCAGGTACTGTGAGTGCTCACTTTATTTTTAGTTCTCATGAAGGTTTTTTTTTTTTTTTTTTTTTTTTTTTTTCCTGTGTAGAGAGCTGTTAATTTGGTGTCTTTGCACGGGAGACAATTGGTGGAGCTTTCTATTTACCCTCTTGCTCTGTCTCTATCAGTGGAATCATCTAGAGTGCAACTTTTGGGTCTGGCTTCTTTCACTTAGCCTAACTCCCTATTTCTCTTTCTTCTTTCACAGCAAAGCTTCTAGAAAGAGTTGTCTGCACAGGCTGTCTTCATTTTCTCATATCCCATTGATCTTCAACCTGCTCCAATCTATTTTCATCCCAACTCGTAACTGAAACTGTGATCGTCATGCCAAAGTCTACAAACTCACTAACTACCAAATGTAACAAACACTTTAAACTTTAAACAGTCACTTTATTAGCCTCTCTGGATCATTTAGTATTTTTTTCCAGACTCTTTTCTATTGGTTTCTGTCATTTTGCACTCTTTTGTTTCTGCTCCTTCTCCTATTACTCCTTTTTAGCATTCTTTGTTGATTCCTTTTCCTCTATTTGTAGTCTGGGCCTTTTGTTTATCTTCTCTATAGTCTCACTACATAGATCTTGCTTCCTGTGATTTTAAGTAGTATCAATATTGTGACTCCTAGATTCATACTTGCTCTCTGACCTCGCTAGTCTATTGCTAATTAAAGCTTACTTTGCATATCCTCCTGAATGTCTCATTGACATAGCCAACTAAACTTGTTCCCCCCATTATCATCTCCACCAAATGGCTTCTTCGCAATTATTCTCCATAGATAGAATTGCCATCCATCAATTTTAATTTGACAGTTAAAGTTGGCTTGGCTTCTTCTTTCTCACGTTCCGATATCCAGCCCATCTCAAAGTCCTCTTAGATTCCATTTCCAAAATATGTCTTGGCTCTCTGCAGTTTTGTCCATCTCCACTGACACCATTCCCAAAAGACCCTCTGAATGTCTGCAATATTATCCTCCTCTTCTTTTCCAATGCATTCTCCATAGAGGGCTCTGGGCATTCTTTTCAAAAATGTAAATCAGATTGTTTTACTCCTTTGCTGTTAAGGCTTTAGTTCTTTCCCATAAAACTTAGAGTAAAATTTATACTCCTTACTGCCTACTCTTGCACCTTTATATTATGCGATTTCTCCAGTGTGTTTTAGCCCCTGTGGCTTCCTCTCAGTTCCTCAACTATATTAAGTTCTTTCCTTTCTCCAGATATTTGCATGTACTTTCTCTAGAAGGCTAACCATCCATTCTTCACCTGGCCAACTTCAACTCACCCTTCAGAGTTTAGTTACACATGTCATTTCTTCAGAGAGGAGCTCCATATATTCTAATCTAAATTAGGGCTCCTGATTTATTCTCAATATGACTGCATCTGTTTTAGCACTCCTCAAAACTCTGAGCCATATATTATTTTGTGTTATTTATCCAATGTCTGCCTCTTCAACCAGATTGTGAATCATATGAGGGCAAGATTCATGGTTTTCCTGAAAACCCAATGTTGGCACAGTAGTTGACGCATATAATGTGCTCAGTGTTTGCCAAGCTCTTTATGCCAGGTAATATGCTATGTGTTGTCAAGAGATGAACTCACAAGGAATTATTCACTGCCTATGTTTATTACAGCTTACTCATTCAACGTTATATGGGTAGCAACTTCCTCATCTCTCTTAGTGAATGAATAAGTTTCATATAATTGAAAGAATGAAGAATTCATGATTGCTCAATAATAAAGTTACAAGTGCATCATTTAACATCAATTGCATGAGCTTCCGTAGCCACTGTACTTATGGAATATCTATAGATATCTGTAGATGCACATTGAGATCTTTGGTCTTTATAGGAAAGAAAACACACTGCAAAAAATGACTAAAATTATTCCAGTAGTGCTGAGTTTAAGGCACTTAAAAAGATCTAGTGACCATCAAGTGAGATGGATTATTGGTGATAATTCTGTAGCTGAGACTCTCTATAACCCCAAGATAATACAGGAAATGGAGTTCGGATGAACACTTAGTTTTCAATTCATTTTTCTCCTCTGATCAATAAATTCATGTCTGATGGAGGCTGGAAGTGGGTAATCAGCTAGGAACTGTATGTCTCAATGGGTTTGCTTTTGTCAAATGACTGTTTGCTGCAAAATTATTTTGATTCACTCAACCGTGGTTTATCTTCAAAAAACAGTTAAAGGCCTGAGGGTAAAATGTCAGTGAATTTAAGTTCTGCCAGTGGGTCTTTTAAGGAAACGTAACTGACTCAGAGTTTTCCCTCTCTACAGTCGGTTTTACATTCTAAGCTGGTGTTAGTGTCTTTCATGTCTGATTGTCCTGAATCTTTAGGTTGTAATAATTAAAGTGAGCTTCTCTCCCATCAGGATAAACTTAGTGGGGTCCTGTAATTGCTGGGAACCATTCTCACCTATTGTGCCATAGGATAATATGCTTGCCTTTCATAAACAGGTGACCCTGAGACTCTGAGGCTCGTTGTCCTAAACATCATTAATGCTTTTATTAAGCTTCAGTAGTGTTGATGGGCTCTTATTTTTTCTTGAGTTAACAGGGTCTGTGTTTGCTTGTGTTGCACTGGACTGTGTGCCATCCTTCCAATAAAATCTCTATTTTATCCAAGGAGGAAGCCAGAGACAATGTGCTGGTTTCAGGGAGTTTGTGAGTGCGTTAAGACTAGCACAGGTGAAACACTCAGAATGGTCTAGTGGCAAACTGTATGCTACTGATTGTGAATGCCTTATGAGTTCAGAGAAGGGGCTGGAGGAACAATATGGGCTGGAGTATCCAAGAACTGCTTATAGGAAGAGGAAAAAAGTCAGGTGTCTTAGAAAGTACAGAGCCTTTTGGCCTAAACTAAGAGTAGCAACTGTGCATATCCAGACGACACAAGGTGGATGAAAGGATGGGAAGCAGAGAAAAATAAAATTAAAAGGCAGGGAGGAGGCAGGATTCCAGAAAATTTAAAGCTAGGTAAAAAAGCATGGTAAATAAGCCATGGGCTTGATGGGCAAGCATTAGAAGCCACTTTATGAAGTTGCAAGGGGAAGCAAGAATACTTGAGGGTTCCCTGAGCAGAGGTGGCCCATGTTTTCACCAGCCCATCACCTCAGGACTTCACAGCAGTAATCAGACCAAACTGATGGTGGTTGAGAACCAACTGTGGAGATGAATACTTAAACTACTGGAGTAAGAAAAGTAAGCCAGGAAAAAGGACAAGACATTCTGTCTTATCACATATGTCAACCAAGAATACATGTTTTTTTTTTTTTTTTTTTTTAACCTCTGTTCCATACCAAATCTACCATGGCATGGAATGATCAATTCTGAGACTGTGTGAAACAGCTCTCTCTTAGTCTAGGACTTAAGTTCAGCCACAGAGTTCATGCTATGGCTTGAATAGATCATTGAGATGCTTCAGGCAAATTTGATTAAGGGAGAGGATGCTGCCAGTTGCATGTCCAGTTTATCCTTTTTGCCAAAGCACATTTCCCAGTAACCAAGGCTGAGGGTTTGAAGTGAACTCTTTTCTCTACCTACTAATTGGTTTCCTATGATACAGGATTTGTTTGCTTTTAAGCCATTTGATTCTTTTATTCTTTTACATTTTTAATTACATTTTTAAAGTCTGTTTCATAGAGTTGAAGTTGACTCCTTCCTCCTGACCATTCTGAGAGAAGTTACGGCAATGATGGATAAGACTAGAAAGAGTGGGCTGAGCTTAATTATATACAGTTGATTCTCATTATCCACAGCAGTATGTTCTAAAAGTCACCTCAAACACGGAATTAGTGAATCACTGGCCTCATGGGAAATTCAGGGTTCGATTCCTATGAGCCTTTGGTGGCAAAATTTTTGTCGTGGCTTGATCAATATACAACCTGGTTTTATGTGTGTTTCTATTCAAAGACACCTTATTTAATACTTGTTGATTCATTAACACAACTCATGTTCTGGAGTATATAACTTGTGTCTGAAGGAAGCTTATCTAACACATATATTTTCGGCACATCACAGCCTTCTTGAAGTTAGGAACCCTAGACAGCACTTCAGCACTACACATCGAGGCCATTTTAAACAATGACATCACCAACAAAAAGAACAAACATGGAGATAAAAGGCCCTAGATAGACCATGCAAAGGACACCTGCTTTTCAGCATGACAGCTGAAACAAGGCGGCAGGATGCGAAGTCGTTCAACCTCAGTTGGGAACCTATGTCAAGACACTGAAATTTTTGTCTTTCTGCACAAGCACATGTCCAAGAATAATGCAAAAGTGTTTCAAGTATTGATTTTGGGTTGCAAATACATTTTAGCAGTAGATTAATTAGCAAATACAGAATCTGCAAATAATGAGGATCAACTGTATATGAAGACTCCCTACTTTACGAGGCTAGCTAATACTGATATTTCTATTAATTACAGATCCTTCTTAACTGGGAATTTGTATGTCTATATACAACATAATAAAAGATGGTAACATATGCTTTCTGAATCATTAAATAAACATCGGGCTAGGTATAGCATCACAGAATCGTGGAGTTACATGGCAGAGCATGTAAGAAGGTGTATGAAAAAAGTCTTCAATGTAAGGTTTAGAGACCCTGGGTTCCAGTGGTCTCCCTGGCTACTGGATAATACCAAACAGTTCACTTATCTTTTTAGAGTCTCAGTTTCTCTCTATAAAATGATTTTGTTTAAGAAATTATGTGAGATAGTAGGAGAGCCTGGTTTCGTGCCTTTTCAATCTCGTGTTTTCAAAACTAGAACTATTTAATTCTCATATTTAACTGGAACTCTTTGTCTCAGTCTCCATGGAAACCAAACTCCGTAGTAATCAGGGGAAATTTAAGGAGCTCAAGGGTAACATTTCCTAGAGGTCAGTCCTATCGGCTTGGCTACAGATTCTGTTCTGACCTAGCATCCTACATTTGCAATCAGCCTCTGTTTTTGAGCAGGGCATATAGCATAGCTTCAAAGATTATAGCTCTGGTGCCAGATGGTCTGGTTTCAAGTTCTCCTGGCCTTACCATTTTTTAAGAGGTGTAGCCTTAGGGGTTTGTTGAAGTCCCCAGGGCTCAGATCTCTTATATTTTACACAGGGAAATAAGATTTACCTTGTAGGAAAACTTAGCCCCACGTCCAGGAACTGTTACTGCTGTGGTCATGCTCCAGCCTTATATTCCAGTCGCCATATCTGAGACTCTGATTTCCTCCATCCACTAGGAACTGGGTCATGTCTTATATCTCCCTAGTTCTCTTGGGTGCCGAAATGCTGTTTCCTTATCTGAGTCCCTGGGGGACCTACATGACACTTGAGTGGGCTGGTCTGTTACCTTCTACCTGAGACTCCTTGAGCTCTGCTGAAAACATGGAAGCCACAGTGGACTTTCCCAGATTCCTCCTGCCCTTGTTCTCTAATTGCCTTCTGCTTTCTTCTGATAAACCTACCTGGATCAACCTTTTTACCTGTCTCACTCTGTTTAGCCTCTGGCTCCTGGCTTTTCTGATCAGGATCATACTATCACTTAGAGGTTTGTTGAAGTTAACGAAAATTACTACCCAGAGTTGATAAATTAAAGATGACTTACACATTTTTTTTTTTTTTTTTTTTTTTTACAAAAAGACAAGTGATCTAAATTTGTTGAGTTTTTCTATGACAAATGGCTGTCAGAAATAATGGTACAAAGCAGATATTTTCTAATTAGACACACTTGATTTGTCTTGTTAAGTGAAAGGTGATATATTAATGAGGAGGAAGGCAATAGGGTTCGAAAAAAAAATCTGTGCTATGGATAAAGCATTGGGAAAAATGTGTGGAAATTGTTAGTTTGTTGCTGAAAGTGATGAATGCCATTATGTATGAGAACTCTCATAGTATATATTTTAAACATAAGGAAATGCAATTTTCTAACCAGTTTGTTTTTCATGGAGTTTTGAATGCTTTCATTAAAAATATAAAAAATTCAACAGTTTCCAGGTAGTTTCCAGGTACTAGTAAAATTCAGTTAGTGTATTTTTTCCCTAACGACAGCCAGAACATCTGACTGACGTTAGGGAAAAAATATACTAGCTGAATTTTACAAAAGTATTTGCATAAAAGGGGTATAAACACTACGTTTGATGACTCAGCGAGTATATGTATAGAGCTGTTCTTCCATTGGATCTACCTATTTTAGTGAAGTTTTGTTCTCAGCTTTGACAGCTGTTAAAATCTAATATTACAATGACCTCTAAAACTAAGGATTAAAACAATAATGAAGCACATCCCATGAAATTTCTTTCTCTAAAATATTGTTATTATATTTAGTGAGAGCACAACAGGCTTTTGTGCTATGTGAAATGGTATATAAGAGAAGATGAAAATGTCGAAGCATATTATTCATCTTGATTTCATTCTTTAAAATATTTTTGTGTATGGTAATGCACACAAGACTGCAGTCATATGTGTATCTACTTTATCAATAAACTTATTTGGAGACATATGCTTTGTTTGTGTGTTTGTTCACTGATGGGGTGAGGAGTCAAGATCGTACTGTCCAGTGCATAGGATACTTTGCTTGGGAAGAGAAGCCTGTGATTCTGAAGAGCTGCCAGGTGGAAATGGGTGGAAATGGTAATAGATATGTGCTGTTCTGTTCTGGAAAGTAGATATGGGATTCATAATAATAATGGTCAACATTTATTGAATACTTCCTATGTACCAGGTACCGCACCAAGCACTTACTATTGATTATTTAATGTATTCCTCTCCATTACCTTAGGAGACAGGTACCGTTACCATCCTCATATTAGAGTTGAGGATGCTCAGCTGACAGAAGTCCAGTAGCTTTCTCAAAGCCACATAAGGAGAAGCAGAGCTAGAGGCTGAATTTAGATCTTTCTTAATGTAATATGTGGGTGCTTATTGTTGTCTTACCTTAAAGACAGATTCTAATTCATTATGAGAGTTGCCCAAGAAGAAATTGATTGTACTGATAAGCATGTGGTTCCCTATCTATGCAACCATAGAGTTACTATGTCCAAGTAACTGTATTGAAAGGTTTAGGAAGGCCTTGGCCTCCGTAACCTCTACGATGCCTTCCAACTTAGAAACTGAGCATTTCTCTAGAAACGGTATTTCCAGAAGTACAAACACTTTGTTTATGGATGAAATGCTACAATGCTCAAATACGTTTGGGGAATTCTGGGTTAATAAGTTAATAACGTTAATTAAGCAGCTTCTTTCCTGCAGGATTCTCAGAGACTTCACCATTATATTATTTATTATAAATTTCCAAGAGAAGGAAATAGTATGCTTGCTTTCCCCAGACATAGTGACTTTGGACTCCCACTTCATTATATAGTATATCATGAGTTTGGTGTTTCCTAGTTCAACCTTGGAAGCTCTGCTAAAAGCTAAAGCATTCATGCCAACTTCTTTTACTGTAGACTAATTCTTTAAAAAGGCTATTCTATTAGGACATGGTTGGTAAACTCTCTCTTAGGAAGAGTGTTCCATCAGTCAGCACACTCCATTCTTCTACCATGATATATATCAGAAAGTTCACAATACACAAAATCAGAACTGTATTGGTAAAAGGGCAGACTATGTCCAGTGAACTTTGGTTTACTCTCCACCAGCAAGTTTGCACATTTTAGGATGGACCTCTTAGATTATAACTAGGGGAGGTAAAGCAAGGGACTCTGTATAACTACGCTAGGGTTGTAAATGGTATCAGTCACAAGGTCAGTTTCCTACCCCTAGTCCAACAATTAACTTCTACATATAACCAGATTACGGTAACAAGAATCATGGCAAACTAAGTCAAAAGGGAACTAAACCTAGGAGAAATCTTTGAGAAAATAGGCCTGACTTGAATGTAAAAAAATAAATAAATGAAAGTTTGTGATGGGCTACCATGTAGCTGTCACTATTGATGTTGTTTGTGCTTTTAATTTGGAGCAAGCTATAGGGTACCTCTGTGGCTAAGGCAGAGCTCAGTGTAGCCAATGTCATAGTTGGAGTTTTCCCTGAGACACAACGGTAGAAGAAATGTCACATTCCAGGTTTCTGGAAACCATTTACACAATTCTTAACCTCTCATGCACATTGGACAGTGTGGAGAGTTAAATTCGGGGAGAGACTTTGTGAGAAGGGTTTCTGGAGAAAGCTGTAGATTTTTCCTTTCCTATTCCTGTACCATGGAAAGGGTGGGGGCTGCTTGCTCCTTCACTTAGGTTGAAAGAGGAACTTTAAAAAGATCATGCAGAAAGTTTCATAGCTGCCCCCTCCAGCTTGGGGAACACAGTGACCAGTGTCTGAATTTGGACTGAGTGAGAGGCTGGCTAAAGTGGCAATAGACCAGAACGCTGCTAACTGAAAAGGAACCACACTCCTAGAGGTCACAAATCTGACCCAGATTTTTCTCCTAAGAAAAAAAGACTTGAAAATAAACTTGCCTTATTATTTGTGTAGCACATACCTGACAAAGGTATTTCATATGATCTCATTTGACTTTACAGTAGGCTTCTAAGGTGAGCATACTTATGATTACCATTTTACTGACAAGAGAGGCAAGGCTCAGAGAGAGTAACTGACCTGCTCAAAATCTCTAGATCTGAGCCAGAAATAATAATGGTTAATACTAACCTATTTCATTGCTACAAGCTAGACACCATTGTACATGTCTTACCTGTATTAAAGTCATTTAATCCTGCCCATAACCCTATGAAGAAGGTACTATTATAAGCTCTATTTTATAGATAAGAAAACTGAGGCTTGGAGAGGTCAAATTATTATAGCTTGTCTGGTAGAAAGTAGAACAGATGGAACCTGAACCCAGGCACTCTGGCTCCCCTGCCTCTTGGTGATGTTGCTTCCAACATACTGCATTGGCTGTATAAGAACTTTTAAAACCTAAAGATATCTTTAGGTGAGATTCACAGCTAACAGAGTTGCCAAGCAGCAACCTTTTGAGACCTTCTTGGTTGCTGATGTTAGAATAACTTTAATCAAAGTACCAATTTGTGGCAAGCAATTCCTTTTAAATTACATAAGGGAGTTGCAAAAGAGTTAATATTTTAAACAGTTTGCATACCCTTCCCACAACTCATTTCTAATATTAATTATTTAGAAAGCTATTTCTTAGGTACACTTCAACTTAGCCCAAGAAGATGATCACAAATTCCAAGTGGCAAACATATTAATAAGGTGTCAATATTGTGCTCTGAGCACTGGGCACACTGACGTTGGCTTCATCCACATTCTACATCTCTCTAGCTGTGCTGTGTTGGAATGCAGGATTAACTGGGTTGGAATCTGACATTCCTGCTTTCAGTTCCCAATTCTATCAACTCTGTAATCTCTGAGTTTCAAAGACCTCATCTGTAGATTGGAAAAAATGCATCCCTCACTGTTTTAGAAGATTGGAAGGTAACTTGTGTGAACAGAATGCTTAGTTCAGAGTCTGCCATCTAGTAGATGCTCAGTAAGCTCAGTGTCCCTGGGCCTTCTTCCTCAGTATAATTTCTTTCTTTTTTTTTATTATTATACTTTAAGTTCTAGGGTACATGTGCACAACATGCAGGTTTGTTACATATGTATACATGTGCCATGTTGGTGTGCTGCACCCATTAACCCCAGTATAATTTCTTAATCCCATTTTGTAAGTTCGGGGAATTCAGTCAGCATTTCTGAACCTCAAGCTTCTTATCTGTAAAATGGAGCCACCAGTAAAAATTTCACAGGTCTTTTGTAAGACTAGTTAATTAATACAAAGTAAAAGTGCTTTCTGCATTATGATTTGTTACTTATGCCCATATCATCCAGCAATGCCTTAATACAACTAGCAGTGCTTGCATTTGTTCATTGCTTTTAAGTTTCAACATGTTCCCACACCCAGTTTCATTTTGCCCCTTCCTTCCTCTTTTCTCTTTACAATAACCTTTTATTAAGAAATGAGGTAGTTTTTTTTTTTGTCCATTTTCCTTGAGGCCCAGTGTATTAGTCCATTCTCATGCTGCTATGAAGAAATACCTGAGATTGGGTAACTTATAAAGAGAGAGGTTTAATTGACTCACAGTTCCTCAGGGCTGAGGAGGCCTCAGGAAACTTACAGTCATGGAGAAAGGGGGAGCAAACACGCCGTCTTCACATGGTGGCAGCAAGAAGAAGTGCCAAGCAAAGGGGAAAAGCCCATTACAATACCATCAGATCTTGTGAGAACTCGCTCACTATCACAAGAACAGCATGGAGGGTAGCAGCCCCCATGATTCAACTGCTTCCCATGAGGTCCCTCCCCAACATTGGGGATTATAGTTCGGATTACAAATCAAGATGATATTTGGGTGGGGACACAGAGCCAGACCATATCACCCCAGGAGGCCCTGTTACTTGCTTACAAGTTCTCACAGGCAGGGCCAGGGCTGGAACCTGGGTCTTTGGCTTTCCTGTAAAGAAAAGAGCTTATCCCTGATGTCTGGCTGAATGAATCTGTGTCTATGTGGCTCCCGTGGTTTGGTCATTGTCCAGAGAGACCACGATGGATGATCATTGTGAGGGAGGTTGCCTAGTTGCTTCCCTTGCAAGTCCTTCGAGCATGCCAGGCTCTCTCTTCTTAGCACTGCTATCTTTGAATTCCAAATGGGTGAGGGAAAAGCTCACTGCCTCTTGAACTAGATGTTATTTGTGGATTGTTTGCTGTGGGTGAGCTCGTGATTAAACCACAGCAGAACATTTTTGTGATGTCTGTTGAAGATGAAAATACTCTTCTGTGGAGCATTTGTCACTTCAGTGTTCACACTCTGTGACGCCCCAAGATATTTCTCTAAAAACAGCAGCTGCTCCCCTCTCTCTACCCAAACAAAAAGGTTTCAACCACTCCGTCCCACATTCTCATGAAGGGTCACTGTGTGCAGACCCTGTATTCTGTGGGGGCCTAGAGATTAAATTGGACACGGCCCTTGCTCTGGATTGGAGGTCAGTGGAATCTAGTGGGGAAATCTCCAGCTACTTCATGGTTTCCTGGTCCTGATCTGGCTGACTTGTGAGTCCTGGATGCATTCCTCCTGCATATTTGCCCTTGGGGAAGACAACGTCCTTCCCAGAAGGATAAATCAACAGTTTGGGGGCAGCTGGAACAATTCAGCTAAAACGTTCCTGTACCAGGATCTTATAGCCTAAGAACACATGTTATGAAAGATAAAGTAGAAGAGATGAACAAATAGATGGAAGCAAGGAAAAAGTGGGTCTCTCTCAGCAAGTATTTCAGAGTGGGGCGAGAACCAGGTGCAAGAATCTGGATCACAGCCAGGTTTCTATAAAAGAAAAAAATGAGTAATCCTCCCTCCCTGCGCTGGGGATATAGTGATGGAGAAAACGTGGTCCTCCACCCCCACCCCCTGGAGTAGTGCAGAATCTGGTTGAGTTAACCTGAGTGACACTCTCGTTTCTCTCTATGTCCTGACTACCCTTGCTGCCCTGCCCTGCCTCCTCTGGCCCATCCCCATGGAGATGGGTAGCTTTTAATGTGTGGCCTGTCCCATGGATAATTGCAAATCTAAAAGGGTCTGTAAGGACAAATATACCTTTTAAACCTCCCAATTTGAGGCTTTAGTAGTGGAATAAGAGGCAGCAGTTTATTTTCCATGGGGGTGTGGGGTATTTGCCTAATGTCTCTTCAGTTTCCACTGTCCAAGCTGTCATTCTGCTTGTGCCCCAGGCAGGCCCTGCCAAGGATTTCTCCTTCCCAGGCCAGCTCTAATGACTGCTGGGTGCTTTCTGCCTCTTAAACATCATTTCCACATCCAGTGCCTCTCAGGCTCTGCTGAGGTGGTGGTTCTCATTTGTCAGAGACTGGGGTGGCAGGGATACATCTATGACTGTCCTTTAGCTCTAGGAGGTGCACTTTAGCTGTACTTAATTTATGAGTAATTTACAGCTGATTTAAGCTTCTCACTGCTTCTGCATGATCTCAACATTTGAATCCTGGGGAAGAGGAGCTGGGAAGTGAAGTGGTCCACAAGATGCTAAATGTTCTTATCTTACAGAATTACTTCCTCTTTCCATACAGGGTCCCTCATGTGGGGCTCGAATATGATGATCTCAGGACAGGCAGTGATACTGGGAGCCCCAGATTCATGAAGATCACAGTTCAGAAACTAAGCACTTGAGGGCTAGAGTAGATCTTAGAGGATTTTCCATTTTCCTCATTTGACTAGGCTCTTGAAGCATATTTTGTTATTTTCAGTTTGCAGATAAAGAAACGGAGACCTGAAGAGATTAGTATATCACTGGTTGATGGGGGGTGTCTGATGAGGATGATATAGCAATAAGAAAAAATTTAGAGCTGAGCTTTACTAGGCTAATCTGAGACTTGCTTCTCACCTAATCCTCTCTAGACTTGTCCTTATATCTGATTTCTGGTGATGAAAGAGAGACAGGTCTTATTTCAAAATTAATGAGGTAAGGATACAACTACCTTGTAAGAAGGCATATCCTATGAAAATAAAAGTGCATCGAATCTGCAAATGGGTAGAGTAGGTGGTCACCTATGTGCTATTTGAGTGGGTCCTGTAGAAATTTTCTTCCCTCTTGGAAGTCCCCCTGCCATGGAGTCCATCACTACCAACTCTTGGATTTAGCATACCTTTTTCAGGTTCCTCTTTCAAAAATGCAAATTCTTCTTGAAAGGAGAATATCAGAATCTGAATATGTTGATATAAATTGATGGATCAAGTGATCTCTTTGCTGGTGGAAAGAACTTGGGCTTCTTTCAGGAGAACACATACTGAACAGGTTAGAGGAGAACAGGGAGGAAGGGTAAGCAGCATGAAAATTGTCACCACCTTTACAGTCAAGAGATAGTCCTTGCCTCCTGGAGATGACATGCTTGGGCTGAAATCTCATCTTGAACATCAGTGTTCTGGAAGGAAAAACTGGCCACATTTTCCTAGAGTTGACAACAGTAGGCAAAGTTGGCTCTGCCAGACAGATTACTGATAAAAGAAGCAATTGTAAATCTCGATTGTGCCCAAACATCCTTGTAGTCATGGCAACATCCTTAGATACTTGCAACACTGCCAGCCGGGGAGATGGCTAATAATTTCTTCACTGTAATCACAGTCCTGTATAAGATGACTGGATTCTCGAGGAGTGATATCTGCAGGATGACTCTGTGTAGGAAGTGCTTAGGAGGAGGTACTGGGGGAAGAGAGGCTTTTAGGGGTTACTGAAGGTGAGTGGGAAAAAAAAATCGCTGCAACCACTTAGATACATGTCTGACCCAGACGTAAAACATATTCCAGTGATTCTGTTTTAGAAGTGTGTCCCCATCGAACCATGCCTTTCTATCCCTCTAGGTGCCACCATTACTGTATCCCTAGATTATGTCAACAGCCCTGTGACGGTTAATATTGAGTGTCAACTTGAATGGATTGAAGGATGCAAAGTATTGATCTTGGGTGTGTTTGTAAAAGTGTTGCCAAAGGAGATTAACATTTGAGTCAGCGGGCTGGGAAAGGCAGACCCACCCTTAATCTGGGTGGGTATCGTCTGATCAGCTGCTAGCATGGCCAGCATATAAAGCAGGCAGAAAAACGTGAAAAGGTTAGACTGGCTTAGCCTCCCAGGCTATATCTTTCTCCCATGCTGGATACTTCCTGCCCTCAAACATTAGACTACAAGTTCTTCAGCTTTGGGACTCAGACTGGCTTCCTTTCTCCTCAGCTTGCAGATGGCCTATTGAAGGACCTTGTGATTGTGTGAGTTAATACTACCTAATAAACTCCCCTTTATGTATACATCTAACGTATTAGTTCTGTCCCTCTAGAAAACCCTGACCAATACATGCCCCTTAACAGGTCTCCCTATAGTATAGTCTGTACCCTGCTATTGGTCAACTTACAGTCCAAATCATTCTCATTACGTCACTCTGCTGCTCAAGAATGTGTTATAACTTATTTTTTCCTACTGCCTTAGGCCTAAACTTCTCTGCCTTAATTTTTCTCCCAATCTTACCCAACCCAATCCATCCAAATCTAGTCATACTCATTCCCAGTACACACCTTCTTTTTAGTTGGGACTCAGTTTCTTTTCATCCTTTATAATCTCCATGGTTCTTTCATTCTATACATTTACAGTACTCACTTCTGTCTTTCACAGGAAATTTATTCTTCTTTTATGTCTTTCCAAATCATATTTGTCACTGAAGTTCCAGCTGTGTTACCTCCAAGAAGCCCACAACAAGCTTTCCCTAACTAGTCTGGCCTAAGGCACTGGGTCAGTCTTGTCACTCAGGATCAGTGACAGCTCTACAGACATATTGCTATTTCCAGAGGTTAACGTTTGATAGTCTTTTCTCCCCAAAGGACTGAGCTCCTTGAAGTGAGAGCTGTCCATTGATATCTCCTATATCTCATACAAGCCATCCCTTTCATCCTTTCTCAACCACCCTTTCTAAAGCATGACTCTCTACTTTTCCTGCTTTATTTTTCTTCATAGCACCATCACCACCTGACATTATCCAATATTGTTTGACAGGACAAATGAAGCCTCTGCCCTTATAGAGCTTACATTTTAGTTGGAGAGACTAACAGCTACAACAAAGCCTGGGGTGTAGTATGACCTCAGTATTTGATTGTTGAATGATTGGCTGAGTGAATGAGTACTTACTGATTGGTCAATTCACTTCAAAAAGGATGGAGGAGAAATGGGGAGCCACCAGGCCTTTCCACCATGCACATGGCTACCATAACTTCTAAAAATGAGTCCAAGTATGGCTCTTTTTCCAACATCATAGAGAAGAAAACATAGCTAAGCACCAAAAGTAGAAAAAGGGTTCATTTTGTAGGGACATTGCATCCTCCTGTCGGAAGAACCCTATAACCAAGGACTATAGACAAGTCAGCTTACATCTCCTATAAAATGGCTGTGTGTTCCACCTACCCTGTGGATTGTTCAGGTTCAAAAGCAGCAAAGGATGGTAAGTGTTAAATTATAAACAAACATAAAAATGGGAGGCATTATTCAACCAGCTGTTTGTGTAAAAAACTGGAATTATTTTGAATGGGGATGGCAAGGGAGTTTGTGGACCACTAGTGTGGAAAATAAAATAAACAAAAAGGGTTAAGAACTTTGAGAATTCTGCAGGATAATGTGGTTTTGCTTGTTGGAAGGACCTTTTTGGATATGTCAGGCGTTCTGTAAGAAGGCTCCTTTTGTCTTTTGAGAAACATGAATGATGTGTTTCTGTGACAGAATGCTGAGTAGTAGATTTTGTCCTAAAGAAGCAGTTAAAGAGGCCTTCAAAACCTTAGGAATAATGGAAAGGAAAAGAGACATGATCACTACCATCACCACCATCATCATGATCATCATCAAATCAGAAACATTTATTGTGACTGGATGATATACCAGAAGCTTTACAATCAGTATCTCTTTTAATCCTACACCAGTCTTAAAAGGTAGTAATTATCATAATTTTATTTTTTCCTTTTTTTTTTTTTAAGCAGAGGAGAGAGCTGAGGTACAAAGAGATGAAGTCTCTTGCATGGGCACCCTTAACTAGTAAATGTTAGGATCAGGAATTTAATAAGAATGGATAACATTTGTTGTGAATTTTCTGAATGTCAATCATTTGTCTAAACATTTGTTTTAACTCAATGAACACAACTCAGTGATGCAGGCAATGTTAAGATTTCTACTTTTCAGAAAGAAAAGTTAAGCCAATTATGCAAGCTTATGCAGCTAATAAGGGAAGGAGCTGAGACCTGTGCCCAGACAGGTGGCACTGACGTGCTTCCTTGCTACTCTGAGCTGCCTCTTGACTCCCTGCCCTCTGTCTCTTTGCTGTGCTACCTCCAAAAGCAGTTCAGCTTTTATAACCAGAAAAGCTACTTTTAATACTCCTACCAAATTAAATTTAAGGGACGAACACAGAAAAGAGAGAGAGGGACTTAGCAGAGGGTTGGGAAAGAAACAGCCCGGATTGCTAAGGGGAGTCCCAGTGAAGAATCTCCTGGAATTGTTCCCACCTGAAGAAAGGAGATGTCGTGGCAGCCATTAACAGTAATCAAATGAGGTCTAACAGGCCCACATCTGAGTGGAAGATGGTTGTCAGTGGGGTATGGGGGTGGGGCCTACGGCACTATGTGGAAGGTTTGCTAAAATGGAATTATGGTTTATTGAGCAGCAAAGAGAAACATCCAGCTGCCTGAGAATTACTTTGACAGGATGCAAAGGCAAGAAAATATTGTGTAAACGTTATTTACAGATCAATAGATAATCTTTCATACACAAAAGGTCAGCTCCAGGAAGGCAGAGCAGTAAAGAAAGAAATATTGCCTGTAAATACAATATTGACTCAAAAAAATCCAGCCAGATGAATCCTTTGATGCATATTCTTCAAGTTAAAGAACATTTCTTTATTCATGAGTTTTTTTTTCCTAACCACTTAAGGTTCCTCAGTGAAGCATGAAGGCATTGATGAAGAGCACTGATTTCTAGTTGTCTTGAATTCTGTGCCATCAAATGAGCAGCATGAAATGGCATCAACAGGGAGAACTTCAGAACAACCTTTTTAAGTACACGTGTGCAGCAATTAGGACGTTCAAGTCAAATAGCAACTCACCCCTACCCCTTGTAATCTCCTGCTTCAGTGGCTGTGATGATTAACATTTATCCTGGCTTAAGAAAAAAAAAAATGAAACAAAACCAACAACTCAATCCTACTGGTCCCCACTGAATTCCTTCATCCATTTTGCATTTTTTTCTTTGTCTTGAAGCAAGTAGTTCATCATCCCAAAGAATATCTGAAATCGTTGCCATCTACCTCTACCTGGCTGCTGTGGATCATGAAGGTGTGAGGACTGCTGCTCAGATGAAAATAAGCATGGAAGATATGCTATGGACTGAACTGTGTCCTCTCAAAACTCAATTGTTAAAACTCTAATCCCCACTGTAACTGTATTTGGAAGTAGAACTTCTGGTAGGTAATTAAGGTTAAATGAGGTCATAAGAGTAGGGCTCTAACCTGTTAGGATTATTGTCATTATATAAGAAAAGACACCAGAAACTCACTCTTGCTCACTCAAGTCTCTCTTTGGCCTTTCTCTCCACCCATGTCTCTCTCTCTCTATCTCCCCTACCCAACCTATTTTCTCACTGTCACTCTTTGTACTATTTGAGGACACACGGAGAAGGCAGTTGTCTGCCAGCCAGGAACCAAATTGGCTAGTACCTCTTGGACTTCCCAGTCTCTAGAACTGTCAGAAATTAATTTGTGTTGTTTAATTTATTCAGCATATGGCATTTTGTTATGGCAGCCCAAGCTAACTAGTGTAAGATGGAAGCTTAACTAGGTTTTGTTTCCCTGACAAAATCTTTCAGATTTAGAGGACCACCTATGAGTTTAGGTGATCCCTCTAAGCAGTTTGGAAAATATTTCAAAGTTCTAGAGTCTTAGCCCTGAATATATATTACATATATAATATACAATATATATA
Source organism: Macaca fascicularis (assembly GCF_037993035.2). NCBI lineage: Eukaryota > Metazoa > Chordata > Mammalia > Primates > Cercopithecidae > Macaca > Macaca fascicularis. The sequence continues at coordinate 72,998,788 of NC_088387.1, read as the reverse complement.
ATATTGTATATTATATATGTATATATTATATATTATATATGTATATTGTATATTATATATGTATATATTATATATATAATAAATTTTATATATATATAATTTATTTATTTATTTATTGCATAGAAGTGCCTTTGGAGGGCAGAGTTGCCATACACTGAGGAGGAGTACACAGCTGGGAAAGGTCCACCCTGGACAATAAGTCAAAGCCTTAAGATAGACAACTCTTAGTCTCAACTCCCTAATGGGATATTTACATAACAGTGGATGTGCAAACATTTCGTACAGTGTAGAATTACATAACTGCTATGAACTGAACGTTTGTGTCCTCCCCAAATTTATATGTTGGAATCTAACCCTCAATGTGATGATATTTAGAGGTGGAGCCTTTGAAAGGTAATTAGAGTTAGATAAGATCATAAGGGTAAGACCCTCATGATAGGATGAATGCCCTTACAAAAACAGGAGGAGACATGGGATCTCTCTCTGTGTGTATATGCACCAAGGTAAGGCCATGTGAAGATACAATGGAAAGATGGCTATCTGCAAACCAGGAAGAGGGCACTTATCAAGAACTGGCCAGCTGGCATCCTGATCTTGGGCTTCCAGCCTCCAGCACCATGATTTATTGTTTAAGCTACACAAGCTACAGTTGTCTGTTAGAGCAGCCCAAACTGGCTAAGACAATGATATGTTATTTTTCAGAGCAATCAAGGAGAATCCCTTGACAGTGACATAATCCCTTCCAAATCCTTACTTGTGCTTTTCTTTCTTCAGTTAAGGAAGAGGTTTAAAATTGGTCACCTCCAACTTTGTGTGAACTTGATACAGGACTGAGGACTACTCAACACCCCAAAGTGAGACAAAAGAACACAAAGAGGATGGACTTAGTGGCAGATGGCACAGATTTCAGCCTTTTTCAGAGGCAAAGGCATAGCTGTGTTTCCTCTGTTCTGCCAAGGATCTCCCTCTCTCCCTTCCTCTGTCTGGAGCTGTGCTTTCCATGCCCACATCCTTACAAGTTCAAGTATCTCCCCTGCCCTCATGTCCTAAGGGAAGGGCCAAGGGAGTTCTCATTAATAAGAACAAGTGGTGCTGGCTGCAAGATGTTGGCCAATAATGAGGTCAAATTCTGAATCCTTTGGCTTCAAATTTTGCAATGATTCCTCATTTCTCATTTACCTGTTTCCAATCCACCATTCTCAGATATGCTGTTATTATCATAGGCTAGGGATATCTATGTGAAGGGCTGGTTTTCTTCTTGGGTTTGTCCTTGGCAGGGGTGCTTTGCATTAGCCATATGTGATAGTTTATGAATGAAAGTGCCTCTGGGGATGCCTCTCCATGTCCTAGAGAGTATTTGTTCTGTCACTGAAGGCTCTATGATTCCCATATTCCACTTTGGCATTTTCTAAAACAAAGGAAGAGAAGGATCTGGAAGGGAGAGATGGAGTTGGGAGAAAGGAAGAAAGAATGAAGGGTAACAGGCACTAATAATTTTATATTTCTATAGTTCTTTATAGTTTTTGTACAAAAAAAATTTGCAAAGTGATTTTTTATTAAAGGCACAATCTTATTTGGTTTTTACACCCACTCGATTTATAGATAAGGAAACTGAGGTTTAGAGAAAGTAATTAACCAGCTAGCTAATAAATATCAATGTTCTATTTGGATTCCAGTCCTCCTGAAATCATAGCTTTTCATATATAGTTTCTTTTCCATTCTGTTCATTTAAATGCAAAGGCATGCTCCAACTTCCTCTTTTTGAACCCATGCCAAGCACTTGTAGGTAAAAGCTGAAAGTCTTAATCGTCAGCATAATTATTCAACACTTACTAGAATTTTCCTGAGGATGGGCTGGTAGACGTTGAGTATTCAACCAGAAATAATTATTCTACAAATACATTTATTAATGTTTTTGAGCACTTCGTAGTTGCCAAAATATTTTCATATCTAAATCTTGTTTGAGGCTCATATAAGCCATGTGTGTCTCTCAGAAGTCCAGTGATTGGCCCAAGATTTCTCAACTATTGAATGATGGAGTCAGGATGAATCCCTAGATTTTCTGATTCTGAGGTTCGTGCCTTTTCTGTTACCACGTATTTCCTCCACTGCTATGTGCCTAGTCATGTTAGCCTCTGCAGAGAGCATAGCACAGATTCTGTCCCTAAGGAACATGATCAACTTGGAGATCAAGACTCCCAAACCTGAAAGTAGAAGAGCTCATAACCCTAACCTCTAAGCAGGACTGGCTACATAATTTGTGGGATACAGTATAAATGAAAATGCAGAGCCTCTTGTTTAAGTATTTCAAGATGGTGACAGCAGAGAATGAAACCCAGCAGTCCTCTGAGTGTGGGGGCCCTCCTGAGCACAAAGCCCTATACAATGCACTTGTGTGCCCATGAAGCCAGCCTACCTCTGACAGTAACTCAGAGGCAGATGACCTTATTTCTTTTTCAGACCCTTTCTTGGGTACCTATCAGAGAGCAGAAGTTCCAGGTCATACGGACTGTCCTCTATTAAGTCTTTTATTCCCTCAGTTGTCACTCAGAGAGCTAAGGCACATCATGGCCCAGTGTTTCTTATTATACCTGTTAAGTCCAGTTCTTATGAATGAAAATTTAGGCACAGAATCACAATATCATTAATAGCTAATATTTAGTGAGCATCTACTATCAGAGGCCTAGGGCAAAAATGTTTAAATATTTTAAACTGATTGCAAAAGTGGCTTCAATTCTGTATCCTTCTCTATCCCTTGTGCTGTGACTTTGCAGCTTTTCCCATCAAGAAGTAGCATCTTCACCTTTTGAATCCGGATGATTCAGTGAATTGTTTTGGCCAATAGAATGCATCAGAAGAGATGGTGTGCTAATTCAGGATCTTGGCCTTAAGATGCTTGCAATCTTCAGCTGTCTCTCTTAGAACTGTGGGATTACCATGAAAACAAGCCTACTATGCTACCCTGCTAGAAATGAGTGTCTCTTGGAGGAAGGCTGAGTCATCCTAGTTGAGACCATCCGGAGTGGCCAACCTCCAGTTGACCTGCCAATTAACAATAGATGTATGAATGAGCTTAGCTGAGGTCGGGCAGACATAGTCCAGATCAGCAGAACCATTCCACTGATCAACTCACAGACAGATAAAAAATGATAAATAGTTGTTGCTTTAAGCCTCTATCTTTGGGAAGTGGTTGGTTTTGTATGATTATGATGCTAATAGATAACAGATATGCAAGCATTGTTATTTCCATTCTCTTGATGAGGAAATATGCGAGGTTAAGTCCCGACCTGTGATCAGTAGCTAGTAAATAAACCCAGAAAGTTTAACTCCAGAGACCAAATTCTTATCTGTTATTTTTTGGGGTCCTATTATAACACTCATGACTCTGTCAAGCACTCAGCTAATCTGAAAGCCATTTGAGTGGAGGAAGCAGTGCTTTTGCTGATAGGGGCAGGCCCAAAAGATAGAGCTGAAACACTAGGAGTCTCTGCTGATAATATATCACGTTAAGTTATTAACCAAAACACAAAATAAACAAAATAAAATGCTGTAATTTATCAAGGGAAAAATGCATATATGCAGAACAAGAGAGACAATGGCTTTGAAGTCAAGGTCACAAGCTAAATGCTAGCAGAAATTTTGATTGCATCTCATTAACACTAAATTATGACTGAGTTCTGTAAGAGGTTCAAGTGACAGTCCCATTAATGCAAATGGAATTTCTTATGTCTGTTTTTGCAAATGAAAACAAAATACAATTATATTAGCAGAATTTGCTCATTCAACTAAACTAAAATCCATCACCAAGTATCTCTCCACCTCCACTTCTGCCCCTCACCACCATCCTTGATCAAAAGTAATTGCTCCCCAGAGTATCAAGTGGGCCTTTTGGTAAAATAGGGTTGCACAGTTTAATCATAGTGGGGGTACCAAAGTACATGAGTTCTTACAGATATCGGAGGTTGGGAAGGTTCTGGAAGGCCTCAGGGTTGATGTTGAGCAGGTTGTTGGCCTTTTCAATTCTACTGTAAAAGATGAAAAAAACATACTAGTGATCTTGATGGTAAGGAATGCTGTAGTATTTTTCACATTTTACAGAGTAAAATAATAAATCATTAATTGTATCCACTCATCCGCCCATCTATTCATCCATCCATCCATCCATCCATCCATCCATCCATCCATCCATTTCAATAAATACTGAGGGAGCATGCAGTGCCTTTTATTACACTAAGCTGTGCAAACTAAATATTAACCCTGTCTCCCCACTGTTTCATTCTCATTACCTGGGCCCTGTCCACTGGAGGCAAACACAGCATTGGCTGGGTGAGTTCTCGTCACCCTGAGCAGAGCTGCATCTTTAACCAGTAAGAATCTCCCAGGGTTGGAAGAGGCTGAGAGGTTAGGAATGAGACTGGGGAAATGAGCTTTTGTCTGGTCAGGAGGCAAGAGAAAAAGGAATGAAAGTAATGAAAAAGAGCAATGAAAAATGGAAAAGAGGTGAAAAGAAAAGGAAAAAGAGTGAGGGGCCAAAAGATATTGGAGGAAAAGAGAGTGAAATGGCAAAGAAAAAGAAAGTTGGGAGAAAAACAATCGATATCTTTTTGCTTTTAACCATGAAATCCAAGCATACAGTAGCTGGGAATGGCCACTGATTCCCTTTATGTAGTAGACTGAGGCTGCTCACTCAGAGCTCATGGAAAGCAGTGACTTCTGCTCTGTGTTGGCCTGTGCTGTGTCTTGATCAACAGTCTGAAAGTGAGCATGTTCACATTTGGATTCCAACACAGAAAGCCTGCCCTTTCCTTGTCTTGCTAGATCAATGTGTATTTGCAGAGATGCTCTCTGTTAATTACTTCCTCCCTGTTTCATTAGCTTTTATGTTGCTGTAACCTGTAGCTACCCAGATCTAAGTACCAGGCAATTAATCATTTTAAGTACAGTCAGTGCTACATGGAGGTGAGCACCTCTTCATGCAAGGAAGAGATGAAAGACCCAAACCATTACCTTCACTGTCCATTGAAATGTATCAAGGGATGCCTGTTTGACCTTGCCCAGAGGGCTGGCTGCCCTTTGGTTCATTTCTCTGATAATCTCTGTGGGTTCTTCCCAACTAGGCCAAGCAGAAAGAGAAGAAAGGAAGAAGCATGAAGGTAACGGAGAGGGGGAGGGTGAACATTGAGTGCAGAGGCAATGAGGAAAAATGAAGATGGGAGGCAGAGTGGGTAGAAGGAAGTAAAAGGGAGAGGGGGGATTGCCAAATGAACAGACTGAGTGTCATTCCTAAAGAAATTCACACACACGCCCGTGCACACACACACATGTGTGTGTGTGTATTTGTCCCCTGCTGATACTTGGCAAATGCTAAAAACAAAATTCATCCTTGTTAAAAAGATAAAAAAGAGTCAAAATATTAATGTTCAAGTTCTTATTTGCATGTGGATTTGGCCAGGTGACCTTAGAGAAGTCTTACAAATTCTCTGTGCCTTTCCTTCTTCATCTGTAAAATTAGGAGGTAGTTCATTGGCTTTGCTAAATGTGTTCCATGGGAATTTTGTGAGATGGTAATCGACAGTCTCTAAGAAAACTTTCCAGTGATGTTAGTTGACAAACACTTATACAGTATCTTTCTTGGAGATTCTAAATGCGTATTAGCATATTATAGACTCTGAAAAATTTTCCTATAATAAGCAAATCTATGTAATTTTATTTACCTAATATTTCCTAATCTTATTTACCTAATATTTCCTAATCTTATTTGACCTTTTTAAAAAATACCTAATAATTTCCTGAGTTTTTAGTGATATACAGAATATATTTTGAAAAATTGTTGACCAGTCTCTAAAGTCTCTACTGGCTTTGACATTCTATGATTCTATGAATTAATTTATAGTAATTTTAAACTGGTATGAAACAGAAGTGGATCTGTGTGAGCAGTGCTATTATGTAAAACTGGAACATCAACAAGAGAAAGTAAATTTGGCTGAAGTAGCGGAGGAACCAAGGATCATTATAACATACTCACTCTAGGCCAGTCCATATGCTGGATTTAATTGGCATTTATCATCTCCTTTATTCATCACAGTAATCCTATGATATATGTAATTTTATTATTCCAGTTTTACAGATGAGAAAACTAAGTCTCAGATAGTTACCTGTCTTGGCTAAGGTTTCATGGTAAATATATGGTATAGGCTAGTAGTCAGACCAGGACTAACCAACTTCAATTACATCATGTGGGACTTATTTTGGGCTTTGACTAGAATAGCTTTAAATGGAAGGACGACAGGGAGGAGCTTGCACATAGCTACTGGGCAAAGTTCTTGAGTCTATGATGCAAAATGATGACAGGCAGGCAACAGGTTGAGACTAGCCTCTGAGCTGGTGCCTGGATCACCAGACAGAGACATGTTACAGTGACTTTTAGGCTGATTTGGACATCTTAAAATGACAATCTAGGGATCTGAGGAATATAGAATATATTCGTGGAATATATTCTCAGGAATATAGAAGAAATTTAAGGGTTTTTTTTTTTTTTTCAAGAATGGCCATGAGCAAATCCCCAGGCTTCTTGCTTACATTTCGTGTAATTTGGGAAGGCTGGAGAACACATCTGCCTCTATCACCTCCAAGACATCATTCTGAGAGATCTCTCTGTGGAGAAAAAAAAATATATGTATATATATAAGTGAAGCCAGTTCAGTTACACTCCTTGAATATTTTTAGGGCTCAGGATAGAGCCTTGTGCCTGGGAGGATTCATGAGACACACAAAACTCCTTTCCTACCGTCAAAGAAGTCAGCTGTAGTAATGAGACAAAACTAACATACTGGAGGCTGAAACTTAAAGAACAATGGGAGAATAAGTTGAAGGCCATGGTTCACCTTGGAGATTATCCAGTCTATAGATGTAGAAAATGAGGTCCAGGAAGGAAGAGATTTGCTTAAAGATATTTAGGAAATAATACAGGATGAGAACAAAATTTAAGTTCCCTAGACCACGGGTCAGTAAACTTTTTTTTTTTTTTTTTTTTTTTAATACAGGGCTCGATAGTAAATATTTTTTTGCCCTTGCTGTGGTTATTTGGTCTCTATCACAACTGCTCAACTGACATTGTAGCCCAAATGTAACCAAAGGTAACACATGAATGAATTAGCCTGACTGTGTTCCAATAAAACTTTATCCATAAAAACAGGTGTCAGGCTGGATTTGACCCATTGGCTGTAGTTCAGTGACACTGCCCTAGATCGTGGAGTTGTTTTCTCTCTGCTAATTGGGCTTTGGGAGATGAGGACCTCAATCCAGTCTCTTTTAAAAGAAACATATGTTTGTTGGTCCCATGAATGTCTAATGTAGGAACAGAAAGCCAAACACCGCATATTCTCACTTACAAGTGGGAGCTGAACAATGAGAACACATGGACACAGGGAGGGGAACAACACACACTGGGGCCTGTCAGGGGGTAGGATTGAGGAAGGGAGAGTATTAGGAAAAATAGCTAATGCATGCTGGCCTTAATACCTAGGTGATGGGTTGATAAGTGCAGCAAACCACCATGACACACATTTGCCTGTGTAACAAACCTGCACATCCTGCACATGTACCCTGGAACTTAAAAATTAAGAAAAATAATAAAATAAACATAGATTTAAATCCCTTTCCACTCCGTGCCATTACTTAGGTGGAGGTTGTTGCATGGCCATGGCCATTAATGATATCTTGGCTTAGAATACACAGAAAAGATTCCTCAAGTCTCAGTGTTTTTTTCTCCCAGAGTAATTTGAGGGCAGAATAGAATGAAGTCCACTAGGCAGAAGCCCAGAGGTTGTGAAGAGAGAGGGCAGCTTAATCAGTTAATATTTATAAAGTATTTCACAGATGAAATGTGCTATTATTAGGCCTCCTGAGGAAGACTCTTATGCAGTTTTAATGCGGCAGCTGAGAGTGTCTTAGGAAATGTCACAGGCAGCATGCATTCAAATTGGCTGAGGTAGAAGAGCTGTCTGCTGGCCTAGGATTTAGCGGAAGGGTTCTAGAAAGGCTCTTGATCTAGAGAAAGGCCTGGAGGGGAGGCAAAAAAAGAAGGCCCATGGGGGAGGGGAAGTGTGACTGTGAGCAGCAGCAGTCTGCTGTTGCATCTGTGACTGGTGTATCTGTGACTGGGGGCTGGTGACATCTGTGGCTTGTTAACCCAGTGGGGGCAGGGCCATTTCTCAGAAGCCCCCATGAATGAGGAGACATTATGTGAGAAGAGCTCCTCTTATTCCATAATAACATCTTTCATGATTTATTTGGTAAATTAAAGTCCTCACCATTTGCACAGTTGAACATAGATAAGGGTGGGGTATGTGTTTTTCTAAATATGTATTATATATACACACACACATACGTGTATATATATATGTATGTGTATATATATGTATATACATATTTAGAAAAACACATACCCCACCCTTATCCATATTCTATGTATATATGTGTATATATGTATATATTATCTATATTCTACTTATATATGTATATGTATATATCTACATACATGCATATATACATATATGTATACATATATATATAGAGAGAGAGAGAGAATGAACATCATGCTGGCTATTGGCCATTTATTATTTCACTCTGTGTCCCATAAGTACAGGGACATCTGGGAGGTACAGAATTGAGAAGAAGGGGGAAAGGGATGGAAGAAGGAGGCCTTTATTTGAATGCAGTAGAGTGAAAGAATGGCACAGGTAGAGAATAAGGAATTCAGGAAAAGGCTAGCTGATAGGAAGGGCTCAAATGCAAATAAGGCCATCTCCTCCAAAAGCTATTTCCAGGTTCACTAGCAGTTAGCAGTATATTTGGTCACCACTCGTAGAGATATTATGTCCTTGCCGAAATTCACATATTGAGAATTCCCTTATCTGGATTTGTTTTTCAAAAAGAACTAGAAATTATTAGAACAAACAAAGTAAAGAAACGCTTCTAAATTAGTGATTTCAGAAAGTAGTCCATATTTGACGGTCTCAACTTCAAAGACAGTACCGGGTGTTAGAGTTGGGTAGGGGGATGCCTTTGGGCTGACAAGGGTTGGGGCAGGTGAACAGGGTACAGTCATGGAAAAGTCCTTCATTGAGAAATTTAGACATCTTATTCCGATCTAACCCAATTCTGTCTCTAGTTATTACTATTATAATTTATGGGGTGTTTACTGTTTATCAGCCACTTTACCCACATACTCTGTAATCCTTTTGACATGCCTGCGAGGTTGGTATTTTGGTCTCCACATTAGTAAATGGCCCCGCCTGCGTGAGGGACCAACTGTGACTGACAGAAGGGCTCACACACTTTCTTCTACCCGCCCTGCCTCCCATGCCATATTGAGCACCCCTTTGGACCTTGGATTCTTTGTTGTAAAATAAGGGGATAGATGAGATCATTCGTCTTTTCCAGAACAGTGCAAGGAGCCTTCATCCTCAAGCACGGAAGCTCTGTAGAAGAGAATTTTCAGAGATGAGTCTCTCCTTTACTTGTCTTCTAGGATGGCACTTCCCAAATGTTAACACACATGAGAATCACCTGGAGATCTTTTTAGAATGCAGATTCTCATTGGGAAGGTCTTGAGTGGGGCCTGAGGTCCTGCATTTCTAATAGTCGGGGTACTGGTCATACTTTGTATTGCAAGGTCCTTTAGGGAAATAGTAATAATATGCTATCAGACTTTTTGCCCCAATGTACATATTCATAGGTGGATATGCAGAGTGTGATAGAAGAGCTCCAGGGGAATGAAGTAGTTGGTTTAGAAAAATCTGCATTCCCTCTGAAAAGCCTGCTTTTACTCTACCAGCATTGAAGTTTTCCTATTGTCTAGCTTCTCACAAGATCTTTTCCATTTCTCAGTTAAAGCAATCACCACCATGTTTTGTTATTGCTTTTTTTGGTGCTTGTCTAATTCATGTTTTTGTATCTCTAGCATGTAGTTATAAGTTGATGTGTAGTTAGTGCTCTATAAACGATTACTGGATGAATGAATGGATCAAAGGGTAGACTAAGGAAAAGAAATCTTAAGGCCTATGAAAGTCATCTGCTAAACTGAAGGAAGTGAAGTTTGTGGCATTATTTCACCCCCTTTTCTGCAGGCAACATGTCTAAGTCCAGCAGGTGACAGCCCAGCCTAGCTTGTCTATGACTTAGGATTTTGTTCCAGGGAATTTTACTAAAACAGAGTATAGCATGCAAGTAACACATTCAAATATTTGGTCTGCTGAACGTATAGTATATGGATACCTTTATCTGTGCCTCTCTGGGTCACAGCTCTCTCCCTAGGCCTTCTCTGGCTATCAGATGAGGTCCTTGAACTGACAAAACACCCATAGAAAATAAAACAGGAGAGAGGACTGGTGACTATAGGGGTTCATTGAGTATCTGACCAGGGGTTAGAGAAGATGACTTTTAAGGGCCCGTCTATACATGAGATTCCATGTTTGTATGAAGGATAGGGACATGTGCTTGCATGAGGTACTGGGGGTTATCAAGGCATTCTCTTTGGAGTGAGTTTCAGAGCCATTATCAAATTCCTTTCCTTCAAATATACAAGTACATTTGATGGAGGGGTGGGGTGTAGGGTTTTTTCCAATATTGCGGACTTTAGGGAGCGAATGAGCATATTGAATTTGGTCTGCTCCAGCATAAAGTTTCAACCTGTTATAGAGTCATATTAATTTGTTCACTGTTACAGCTGATACTCATATGTCAAGTGCTAAACTGATTCTGAGTAGAATTGTTACTGGTTTATTGGATACAAAGAACTCTGAAGAGCTGTGACCAGTAGTTAAAGGCCTCACTTGGATTTCCATGACATGAATTGGAGAACAGGATGGCACGTGTATACCTATGTAATCAATCTGCATGTTCTGCATATCATGTATCCCAGAATTTAAAGTAAAATTTTAAAAAATGAAAATAAGGGCCGGGTGCAGTGGCTTATACTTGTAATTCCAGTACTGTGGGAGGCCAAGACAGGTGGATCACTTGAGGTCAGGAGTTTGAGAGCAGCCTGACCAACATGGTGAAACCCCATCTCTACTAAAAATACAAAATTAGCCAGGTATGGTGGTGCACGCCTGTAATCCCAGCTACTCAGGACGTTGAGGCAGGAGAATCACTTGAACCTGGGAGGAGGAGTTTGCAGTGAGCTGAGATTGTGCCTAAACTCCAGATTTTGGTGAGTAAATAATATATCCCTGAAATGAATAAGATAAAAAATAAAAATAAAAGAATAAGCATCAAAAACTCACAGGAACTTCTTTTTCACTTTGTTTCTGATAGAGGTGATATAGTCCCCTCTGGGTCTTTCCCATCTTTTCCCTCCTCCCTTGCCTCTCTCTTCACAGAGCATTTTTCTCTAATATATCCAAAATATTTCTCCCTAACTCAGTAAATTGAGATTAAATTGCATTAAAATATCTGTAATAGTCACTGAATCAAATTTCTTTCTTTTGTTTTTAATAAGCTCAAACTAAATTTAGTTGACTGTTTTCCTTTCCTGAGTCCCCAGTGGTTAAGGATTTCCATAGACCCTCTATTACCACCCCTTGTATATTGCATTGGGTTTGCATTCTGCTTTGTTTCCCTCACTAGGCTAAGAACTGCTGGAGGACAGTGACATTGCCCTTTATCTTAATATTCCTGCTCCCAGTCAAATGTTTGCTGAATGAATGAATTATCTTTGAAAGATTATAAAAGATTTTCCACCTTTGCTTTTGTACAATAAAGCCATGTTCCTGAAAACTTGCAGTAAACAGAGTATTTGCAAATCAAATTGTGTATTCACACAGGAGGGAAGCTTCTTAGCGGAAAACTTGGAGTGAATCTTTAAGAGAGTGGAGAACTAATTCAACAAATGTTCAATGAATTTTGATTAAGAAGCTTGTGTATTTCAGGCACTGACATCAGTGCCGGGAATCTAAAGATGAATAAAATGGATCCTCATCTCTAACTCAGCGAGACTAGTATTCTAGGCTTTCCTTAACTGGTGCTATCTGTATTTGATGGGGTACATTTTAGTTACTAGAAAAAATAAAACTTTTGGTATATTGCTTTTCAATATAACAAGATAGAGTATGTGCATATAATAATTCATACTGTATATGTAACATATGTGGTATACCTTGTGATACTGAAATGTAATCTGCATATAATATAATTATAATATGTATAATACATATATATCATATATAAGAAGGCAGGTGAAAATTCCCATGAAAATATGTTCCAGAAAAGTTCATAAAGCTCTCAAAATATACACTTCCACTCTCCTTTAGAATTCCCTTAATGTTAGATCCAGAGACTTTACAATAAAGTCGAGACCTGAGTTTGAGTCCTGCTTCCATTTTCTCCTAGCTCAATAACTGTGGGCACCTGTGAGAGTCTCTCTGAGCTTCAGTTCCTCGTCTATAAGACGGGAATAATAACTACCTCAAAGGGTTGTCAAAGGAATTAAATAAGAAGGTATTTGTGAAAGTGCAATTCTTGGCACATGGTAAATTCTAATGTCAACATACCTGCTGATAGCCTGCCTTCCTTTCTTTGTGGAGTTGGGGACTAAATTCATGTGCAGCTGGGAGATCTTGTGACAGTCAACCACTGTGCTGAGGGAAAACTCTACTGACATAGGTCCTAGGGAAATTCAGGTTGTTCCCTTAACCTCACCTATAGAATCATTTAAATACTTAAACCAGGCTATGTTACTATTCCGAACCCCAGCCCCGTTCTAAGTCCTATAGTGAGGTTGGCTATCTGGTCTGCTGGCCACATAAAGGAGATTAGGTAGAGCATGTGTGTGCCTCAACATGGATTGTCTCCACCACTGAAATCACAACCTAAAAAGTATGCTCTTCCCTTTAGGAGAGGGTCAGTTCAAGGTGGGACATGTTAGGGTGTGGTGAGGATGTTGCCAAAGGACTCCTTTTGCCTCCTCAGATGACCGCCAGTGGTGCTATCCTTTCCTGACATGCCTGAGAATGTCTTGTCTTCCCAGATCTGCTTCCTTCTCATAGGCAAGGTGAGTTCTTGCTAGAGTCATCCTAAAGATATCCCCAAAATGAGACGGAGATAAAAGTGCCTTCAGTGGCTCAGCCTAATTCAGAAATTTGAATTAAATGCTCTTGCTTTCAAATACATCAACAACAAACTATTGTGTTCATTTTTAGTTTTACCTTAATTTAAACTTTAATCTAAAATTTGATATAATATGTCTCCCTTGCTTATCTCAGCAGATGAGGAAAGAGACTAAAAATCTCACTCATAATAGTTAATGTTTATTAAGCACTTACGTGTCAGGCAATTTTTCAGTGCTTCACATTTATTAATTTGCTTAATCCTCACAACAACCTTGTGAGCTAAGTGCCATCCTTAGCCCCTTTTACAGATGAGGATGGCACACAGAAGTTAAGTAATTTCCCCAATAGCACACATAAGTCAAAGTTCCAAGCAGCAACTCATATAATCACCATTTAGTACATTTTCTGTGCAAATATGAAGGATATAAGATGGCAAATAGTTCTGCCCTTATCTTACAAACATCTGCAGTTTATTCATATGCATGAAAAGTTGCGAGTGCCGAGTAAACAGAAGTGGAGGACAGGATGCCAAGTGCCCAACACACCCGAGTAAACAATTCAATACATTTTATTATTTTCCCCTATACACCATATTTCCCCCAATGCACTGTCTCTAAATGTCACCATTTCTTAACTCCGTCTTGGTGTCCCTCAAGCTTTTCCTGTTGACGCCCCCTGTAGCCCCTCAGTTAGGACCTCTCTGTTGATGAATTACACATCACCAGAATGAGCTTCCCTCTTGAGACCAGCATCCTTGTCTGCAACAACCTGAGGGATACATGTTTTGTGAACCCATCACAGACAGTCAGTCTAGAGCAGCTTGATTCTTTTCCTCTCCCAACTCTCTTCCCCTCCTCAGTCACAACTCCAGCCAACGGCTCCCTCTGATATCCCTACTGGCCCACTGGACTAACCTAAGTTTTTAATTCTGAGACCATCTCTGACTTCTCTGCACCATTTTGTGTTCAAACAGATCTTAAATTCTCTCAGTTACTCTCTTCTGTATTTCTTGCAAACCTACCTTTATTTCCTACCCTCATTGTCAGCTTTGCAATTGCCACCAGACCATCCGTTCTTAACAGTCATGTGGTGACTCAGGAGTGGTTTGATGTTGGTCATGGGTCATCTGTTTTCAAACAAATTAAGTGTACCAATTATTTACTTAATATTTGGGAAATATTTAAGTTTATGTACATAATATGCAAGAGTAAGAATGAAGGGATGAGTAGAGAAAATAGTGAAGTAGAAGCTGGTGGCCTATGAGTCTATCCCTACCTGGACACAGGGGTGCAGCTAGTTCTTGTGCTTGGGAGCCATGCATAGGATGATTATCTGGGAAAGCAAATGAAATTGAAAGAAGATGATAAAAAGTGAAGGAAGGTCCACGCACAGTGGCTCACGCCTAATAATCCCAGCACTTTGGGAGGCCGAGGTGGGCCGATCACTTGACATCAGGAGTTTCAGACCAACCTGGCCAACATGGTGAAACCCCATCTCTACTAAAAATACAAATACTAGCCAGGTTTGGTGGTGGAGGCCTGTAGTCTGAGCTGCTCAAGAGGCTGAGGCATGAGTATCACTTGAGCCCAGGAGGGAGAGGTTGCAGTGAGCTGAGATCGCGCCACTGCACTCCAGCCTGAGTGAGAGAGCGAAACTCTGTCTCCAAAAATAAGTGAAGGAAGGACAAAGATTTTCTGGAGGTAGAGCCAGATTAGAGTTGGAAGCTCGAAAAGGTAGTCAATTTCTTTCTTAAACAGGAATTTACTGGGTTCCCAGTGATGAAAGACATGGAGTTGGTATGTAGTAAGGGAGTGGATATGCTGTGTAGAAGAGAAAGGAAAGGCATGTTGATCAGGTCGTTTGGGTTTGATGTGACCTGACAGCTTTGGCAGAGGCAAAAGAAAGTGAGGTGCGAGGTTGGAGTAGCCTTTGACACTCAAGAGACAGGGACAGTAAAGTGTCCATAGGTTAGGGACACTTGTAAGTTTGAGTTGCGTAACTCAAGGCTGCAGGAATAATGATGACAATGATAATAATTAACCTTTATTAGACATTTGCTGTGTAGCAGGCACAGTGCTAAATGCTCTGCCTGGGTAATCTCACTAATGGCTTTGTCTCATTAGGGCCCTGCTGACTCATATTTGTCTTGGTTGACACACATGTGTGAGTGGCAGCGTGAACCTGGAAGCCAGACAGGCCTAGATTCAAATTCTAGCTTTATCATTGCCCAGTCATGTGACCTTGGACAAGTCAATTAATACTCATGACATTTATTTTAATGGGGATAATTATATCCGCCTGTCAGGGTTTTTGTGTGAATTATGGAGATAATATATGGTATGGAATAGATTGCTAACTGTCCTCCAAAATCAGTTTCCCTCCTCTTATTCCTGGGGGTAGAGCTGGACTACATTTCCTGGCCAGTCTTATTGTTAGTTGCCGCATTGTGAGAAGAAAGCTCTTCCTGTGGAAGGTGAACAAAAGTGATATGTGCTATTTCAGGCCTGGTCCTTCACCTACCATTGTGCTTCTCCATACACTGTCTCCTTTTTAATTGTTGGTTGGAGGTGCCCAGAACAACCTTGAAAACCATAACTGAAGATGGCAAAGCTGCTTTTGCCCTGGGGTCTTAAATAAAATGCTGAGAAATACCAACCTGGACTACTCGATGAGAAAGAAAGAAACTTGCTATGAAAGTCCCTGTCATTTTGGAGTCTGTTGTCATCTATCCTACTCTGATACCTAAGGTAGGAGTCTAGAACCCTGTGTGGTTGCTAGTACTTGTTCAGCAAATGTTCCTCACATCAGGGCAGAGTAAGAGTTTTACATCTACCATCTGGTGAAGTGGGTACATACAGTAGGTGTTAAGTACATTCTTATTGATGGATTAATTAGTATTGCTTGGCCAATTTGAAGAAAAGAAATAACCAAAAAGTCTTCCTAAAAACGAAATCTATATTTGACCTAACTTAGCTGGAAACTACTCTTCTTCAGTGACACAGTATTTACTACCTGTGATTGAGTTGCCTTGCCTCTTGTGAGCACACATGATGGCTGCTGTTTATTGAATTATGGGCCCTCGTCTGTTTTATTCCCTTTTTCAACTGTTTCATGAAAAAACAACAACAGAACTCAGCATGCTAGAAAGAACAACTGTTTAACAATGCGGACTACTAAATCCATTAGCACACATAGCCTAAGAGAGTGTTAAGGTTAAGAAATTTGAACCCCCAGCTCTCTAAGCTCCAGAAATGCAAAACTGCATAAGGAAAGGTCTCTTGAGTGGGCCAAAGGAAGCCCTTCATCACTTTGGCAAATCACTGGAGCTTTCTGAGATCCATTTTCCTCTGTAAGATGTGTGAAGATCCTCTGTCCCTCAGTACATTTTATACTCAATGTAGTTATGCATGTTATGCTCTAGGATAAAAGCACATAGTGTTATGCAAAGGTCGTCCTGCTTACTATTATTTTTATTATTTCACTGGAGTCAGGAGGCCTAGGTTCTAGTCCTGACTCTGCCACTAATTAACCACTCTCCTTGAGTCAAATCAGTTACCTTCCCTGGGCCTTTGTTCCTCATCCATAAAACAACACTGTTGATCCAAATGATCTCCAGGGTCCCTGCTAGCCCTGGAATTCTGTGATTTTAATTATTTCTGTGATTCTGTTATTAAAAGGCAGCCAGCCTCATCTTTGGCAGTCCTCTATGACAGCCGGCTTTCATTTTTAACAAGCTGGGGTGAGGTGGGGCTCCATGCGGCATCCTTCTTACGGCACTGCATCTTTGGGAGTAGCTCTGTGGTGCACCCATGAGGGAGCAGCAGCAGTGTAGCCAGCAAGGAGCATTTACCACTTGAAGGCCTGGACAAGTGTGAGAAAGGACCCCTGGCCTGAGCCATTATTCTCTTGAAGACAGACATATGTTTTATTGTCAGCTTAAAGAGGGCTCCATTGATACCCCCTACAAGCCAGTAAGCCAGTGTTGATTTCCTCCTTGACATATGTATTGAGCCTCTTGCTAAAGAAATAGCAAGTGTGTGTGTGTGTGTGTGTCTGTGTCTGTGTGTATTATTGGAGGCTGTCCTGTCCACTGCTGCCACCACAGAGCACCCAAAACCATCCTTAATAATTCTCTCTGGGTTCGATTGTGCCTTTTTGATACCATACCTGTAACATAATCCCCCCCTTCCCTAAATGGCTTTCCTCCTGCTTCCAGCCTCTGTTTTCACTCTGTAATTTATAATTACTCTATTTTTTATGCCCCTCCATTTTACACCTCATTAACTCTTATCTTAGCATGAAAGAGCTTCCTTTATGAGCCGCAGTGAAGGAGCAACAAGGAGTTCACATTTGGCTGCTTTTGTATTTGAGTCACATTGATGGGCTTATTTTCCCCTTTGGAAACCTTGAGTGTAGTACCCTTATAAGTGCCCTGCATGCAAAGCTGTTATCCACCCTGCCCTTTGCAACCATTCAGAAATTTAGGGGTCTGTATTCTCTGACTCCATATTTAACTGGTTTTATATCTATTTCTGAACAGTAGTTATCCCCCATTCTACCCCCAAATTATAGGCAAAAGCCCTACTCCTGCACCTCCTTTGTCTCCTGTTGGTCCTGAGACTGTCCATATTTTTACAGCAAAGGGACCTGCAAGGTGAAGAAAAAGGAATGATTTTTAAATGCTTCCTATTTTATGAGACTACCAATGCCTAGAGAAAAATGCCACCGTTCTAGGGAAGAATAAGAAGAGTGGATTATTTTTTAACATGAATCTTTCATGTTAGTGATTTCGCCAGTTAGGCCACCCAAGATGTTGGGGATCAACAACCTGGTTCAGTATATGTTCTGGCCTCTGCTGTACCTTTGGGACCCTTTGTTTAAATAAAAACTTAGAGAGTAGCAGCACAAACGGTGGAATGGCTCCTGTTGAGAATGGAGGGTGCTGGCTCTATGCGGAGGGAGAAGAGAAACCAGATCTCATTCCTCATGTTAGCAGCTTCTGAAGGGGTCCTCTGTACCCCTATTGATGTGCATAATTTAATTGTGAAGTATGCATTTGTCCTTTACTAAAATAATTTCAGGTGATGAGGATCCTGTTAGACACCTTTTAGAAATTTTGTTTTGGTTTTCCAATGACCCTGAAATTAGAATTTCAGAGTAATCAGCAAAGGAAGAGATTTTATCAGCTATCTCCTAGATTTATTTTCCTACACATGCCCCCCTTCCCTTTTTTCAACACATAAAGTAACAAAGGTATAAGAAGCTATAATTACATGGCTAATTAATAATGGAGCTGATCTAGGTTAAGATGTTCTTGATGTATGATGATAGGAGTGCATATGCATTAATCCGCTCTAGTTCCAGGGGTCTTCTTGCTGGAGCTGTAGAACCAATGGGTTAAAGCTATTACTTCCAGGGAAGGAGGTATCTAGGTTACAAACCAGGCAGCAGAGGTAGCATTGTAGATCCATATAAGCACTTACTAGCTGTGTGAAGCTGACAAAGTTGTTTAGCCTCTCTGAGCCTCAGTTTTCTTGTCTTTGAAATGGGGATAATGGTATTTACCTTTATAAAACTTTGTGAGAATTCCTTATGAAATAGTTACATGTTAAGTATCTGAAGCTTAGTAAGTGCTAAAGGAATGATATTTATAATTATTGTTACTATTTTCTACTAGCGTCAAGTCTAGTGACTGTAAATCCCTTAGGGTCATGGACTTTGTTATATTCATAGGTTGTGTCTGTGCACCCAGCCGGTACTCCATAAATGTGTATTGAATGAACAAATGACATCCTCAGGGCTTGAAGTCCTTTGCCTTATATTGAGTCAAGTAAACATATACTTTACCCTCCCACCTGACTGGTGGAGTGGGAAAGAAACACCATTCCAATTTTAAGGCCCAACGTTTAATGTTTTCTCCAAGGAAGCCTTTCCTAATCTTCCAGAATTAAGACATTTTCCCTTCTCAGAGCTTGCCTAGCACGTTACTTTTGCCTTTATCAGAGCATTTTATCATAGTCAGGCTGTCACACCAGCTGCACTTCTGTTTGTAGGCCCCTGAGTGCTGGAGCTGTGGCAACTGTCACATTCTCCATAATACCAGGCGCCTCAAATCACACTTGGCAGGCTCTCAATTTTTATTTAGTTGGAGGGAGCAGGAATTAACAATACTTTGGTATTTTTGGTGCCAAATCTCAAATTCCTTTGCAAGCCTCTTCTTCATACATATTCAAAAGAACATAGTTTCTGCCTTCAAGGAGCATCTAATTTAATAGAAATTGTACTCTCTTTGGAGTACATAGTGACAAGAGAGACTGGCTTTCAATGTTTCCTGCTAATAGCTTGGGACATAGCAGGTGCTCAGTAAGTGATTATTGATGGGTGAAATAAATGAAAAACACAAAAGCTGTCACTTTATTTGCTAGTGAAGAATAATAAGGCACAGAAAAGCGAGGTGATTTACCCAAGGCCGCACAGCAAGTTAAAGATAGAAGGAGGAGCAGAATCCGGGTCTGCCATCTCCTGTGCTGGTGTTCCTTCAAGCACACAGTGCAGTATCCTGGTGTTATGGATCCTATCCCCAGTTTTCAGCTGTGAATAGCCACCCTCTTCCTGCTTGTCCATGATATGTTGTCTTTATTTATTTTTTCCTAAAAATATAAGTATTTGGAGAAAAAGAATACCTTCTGACCAAATGTGCCTTTGGTGGAAATTCTGGGGACCAATTTATTACATCAAATCCTTGTTGAGATTTCAGAATTCATTTGAACACATTAGTTTTATAATTTGCATATCTAATTATGTTTTCCTCTGTCACCAACCACAAGCAATTTTCCCCCTTTTAGGATCGTTGTGTCTTTAAATGTAAGACAGAAGACACAGGAATTACCATAGCAACTTGCTTTCCAATTAGACTGCAATTGCTGACAATCAATATGATTAGACAAGGTCAGTGACTGAGTAAGCCCAATAGTACTTAAGGAGAGCTAGAGATGTGCAGGGACAATGAGGAAATGTGAAAACTATTGGAAATCTCTCCCCAGAGTTGAGTGTGATTTTTTCATTGCTTGCTGCTTGTATAACCTAAAGATATGTCTTATAGTAGCAACAGTTTATAACCTGCCAAGAAGAACCTGAGAATGGATTCTAAAGGATGTTCTGTTATGGTTGGTTTTTCTTTCTTCTAACACCCAAACACTGTGCAAAAGTAAGGGGGACAATCATCAATTTGAAAGTGAGAATAAGTAGTAGCTGAAAGGGGAGTTGATAAAGAGGCCAACACAGGAGGGCTGTTTTCAAATAAGGAACGAGGGCATTTGAGAGGAAAACCAATGGTCCGCAACCAAGCTGCCTGCACTGGGGGCTGTGTGCAAGCTGGAGGCTGGCATACAGCATCAGGGGAAGCATGGCGGGCCTTTCACCTTGCATCCCTGGGCCCCTTTGAGAGCCTTCCTCCACCCTGTTTCCCTATACTAGTCTCTGCTGTAAGAAAAAAAAAAAAATCATTTACCCACAAATGCCAGTGTCTGAGGACTAAAGTCTGATTGGAGGGGAGGGGATTACATTTTAATAGGGAACAAAGCTTTAATAAGAGAATTGTCAGGAATACAGGGCACAAAGGAGCAGGGACTAGAGGTATTGTTAGAGCTTTAAGTCCTTTCTGGAGCCCCTTATATCACATATGTCATCCGTTATGATTTTATAGCAGGCTGGATATAAATGAGCTTTAGGTCCTCAGCCACTGAAGGAAAAGATGAAGTGAGGTAATTGTTGTAGTGGCTGAACTGTAGACACCTCTCAGGCACGGTGCAACACCACAGAAAGTAAACACAAAGCCAGCTATCGGGGAGCATTTGTGTTAAGGAAACAACACCCAGAGTCTAGAGGGCTCAAATGTTTAATATCCGTAGGAGAACTTATAGTGATTGACTTTCTGCTTGCCACTCCCTCCCTCTCCCCTTCCCCAGTTATTCTTCATCTGAGGACTGAGTAGGAGGAAGCCAGTTCTAATACAGGAAAGGATGAGAGCTGGAGCTCATGAAAGCTGGTGAGATGAGGCCTTGGATTTTCAGAGTATTGCCTGACCCCCCTTCCACGGTCCCAAGGAGTTTAGAAAAGTCTGATCAACAAAGCATGTGGTTAACTTCCCCAAATCTCCTCTATTACGGAGTCACTGTGACCCTGTGGATACCTTTAGAGCAAAGTGGTGTATGCAGGTGTCAATAGCTGGCATTGAGTTTTAGTTTTCCACCTGCTTATTAGTGATGTGGCCTGGGACAAGACCCTTTAGTTCTCCAAACCTCAAGTGTAAAGTGAGTAAAAAACTGTCTCTTACCTATTTCATATGATCAACATAAAGGTTAAATTATGTCTGTGAAAGCATTTGGTAAATTGTAAAGCATTTAACACATAAACACCTTTTTGGAATGGTTAGAATGATTATTATCCCTGGTGTTATTACAGTTACTTTTCTTTGATGATACTGTGATTCCCTGCCCCATTCTCTATTCCCTTTTCTCCTTTCCATTATGCTTTTCTTCCAGACACCCATTTTTGAGATGAAACTCATCATCGACTTGATAAATGGACTCCCCGAGCTATTAGTCTAGACCTAGCATTTCTCACCCCTGGAGAAATAGATGGAAGGGTAGATGGAAGGTGGCATTTAACACAGAAGATGGTGTTTGAAGGTGGAATTTGGGCATTAGGAGTAAGCCAGCGAAGGTGTTTTATTTTAACATTCTGTTTTGTGGCAACCACCTCTCCCACCCCAGGGCCCCTCACGCAATGCTGGAGATGGGGCTGCTTCCTCTACCTACACAGGTGGCTACCCAGTGTCACATTCAACGTGTTTCAATGTCTTTAAGCAGCAAGCCTGGTCTTTATAGGCTTTATACAAAGCATTGCTCTTTTAGAACTTGGGATGACTGTGTTAAACTCTGTTCTTTATTGCTGCTGAAGGCAAATCACTGATAATTATAGGAGAGGGAGGGGGACAGAAATGTTAACAATGTCCTAAAGAGGTCCTTGTATGCAACTAGCTCCCACAGGCATGGTTTTCTTAGGTGCTTTATTTGATTTCACAATGCCTTTCATTTTAAAAGGGTCTCTGCCAGTGACAGAAGAGACCAAGGACAACTGGCATGTTATGTATGTATTAACATCATGCCCATCCAAGGGGCAAAGCCATGAAGTGTAACTCCTCAGTGGTATCCTCTTTTCTGCCTCCCTGTTTTGGATCCTGTTTTGGATCCAGGGGCCTTCGTGGCTATGCCTATCTTGGCTGTAACCACCCCTCCACTCCACCCAACTTCCCTAAGTGGCATTTAAGGCTCTTGATCCACCTTGACTCCTAATCCTCTATCAAAACAGCCTGTGAGATCATCATATCACAGAATTACAGAACTACAGAATAACGCTTAGTGAGAGGAGGGACCTAAGAGATTATTTATTTTGACTCTCTCAAGAATCTAAGGCCTCAAGAAGGTGACTGGTCCCAGTTGCTCAAAACCACTCATGGGTGCTGGTGGTTTATATGTTACTATTTACAGGCAACAGCTTTGCATTTTAATAAAGGACTACAGTCCTTAAGCCATGAGAAAGATGAAAATTTCAAGCACTCTGGCAAGCCAGTAGGAGGAGAAATCTTTGAGCAAGTAGAGCTTTAGATAGGTATTTCTTAGATCATAAAATGTAGAACTTAGTAACTTTCATTTGAGGTAAACATCATTAGCAAGTTAAAGCATGTAGATTTCATTTGAAAAGTTGAGCAACACTTCCTTACTTCCTCTTTCTTTCTTCTCAAACCCATGATGGATACATGGATAGGTAGATATAGATACTGTATCTGTTAGATTCTAACAAAAAGAAAGGTAGATATATGTACCATATATTTTAGATTCTCTATTATGGACATGAACCAACATCTTTAGTCATGATTATTTATAGTTCAGGGACACTCCCATTGGAAACGTGTATCCAAATTGTGATGAGAGGTACAGTGGCTGATTTTGTTCTCAAGGAAATTATTTTTCTTCCTCTTTTGGGGTCTGAAATTTATTACTACCAAAAAAAAAGATTACACTTGTTTTCTTTGATCTCTGTTTCATCATCTCCAGTCATCCTTTTTTATGTTCATTTATTTTATTTACTCTCCACTTAAATATTGTTATATATAGATACATATATCCTTATTTATATGGATATATTTTATATATAAATATAAAAATTTATGTTCTATATTGTTATATCTTACATATCTATATTTGCATCTGTATATCTATATCTATATATAAATACATAGGGCACAGTCAGGGCTGCAGCTTTGGACAAATTGGCCTTTGGTATGTGTTCTCAGCATCTTGTTTCTATAATGTCTTCCCTCTTTCTAGCATTTCTTCTTTGTCTAGATGCTCAGTACCATCAGACAGCCCCAGTCTGTCAAAGTACAACGTAATCTAAACTATGTCTTTTACTAATTTATTGGTTGCCTCTCTCTGACATTTTCCTGTCTTTAAAGGAGAGGGTGATAAACTATCACAAAGACTAAATTTAGTGATGTTGGGAGTTCTGGCTGACATGGAAGTCTAAGAGAAAAGCCCCTCCAGATCCAGACACAGAAATGCTGAATAAAATATGTCAAACATTTTTTTAAAACTTTTAGAAAATTTAGAAACTATAAAAGTAACTCCATCTTCAATATGGTCAGAATGCTGAGCACGCATTGAAGCAAAAAACCAAGGAACAATTTAAATTAGCATTGTGGCTGGGTCTTGGAACTTCAAAACCCACTTGGGAAGATGAGCCCAAGTTCCAGAGTTCTTTGAGAAGAATTAGAGATGAACTACTTGCATAAAGCCTGGAGTAAGGAAAAGCTTCCCGTTAGAGAAACTGGGGACTCTAAACCAGGGAAAACATCAAAGCAGTATCCTGAGGCCCTTGGTGGAAATAGACACCTGCAAATATTTATAACATCAGGCCAGTGACACATGGTTATGTTGGGTGAGAATTCACAACATCCACTAGGTACAGTGACCTCAAGAAACTAATTTAAATG
Source organism: Macaca fascicularis (assembly GCF_037993035.2). Lineage (NCBI taxonomy): Eukaryota > Metazoa > Chordata > Mammalia > Primates > Cercopithecidae > Macaca > Macaca fascicularis. Next base: position 72,974,620 of record NC_088387.1, on the reverse strand, counting down.
TTGTAACAGAACTGGAGAAAATTAAAATGCTTGATAGCAGCAAATGTTCGGATATTTTCACACCTAGAGCATGGGATTCCTATTGAACACACTTCAACTTTCCTGCTTCTCACCCACTTCATGGGATGAGGGTACATGTTACAAACCATAAAAGGAAATACCGTACTAGAGAGAATATTTGCACTTCAATAACCAAGGAGTTTTAAGAAGCTGCAGCAGATTTTAAAAGGAGCACTTTGAAGTGCTCAAAGAGATATAGAAAGATATAGAAATTATAAGAAAAACAAGAAATTTGAAAAAGAACGGATTTGAAAAATAATGGAAAATACTAATACAAGAATATAACGTTAAGGTAATTAAACACTCAATAAATGGATTGAATAATAGAACGGCTATAAATAATGAAATTAATGAATTGGAAAATGGATGAGACAATCACTCATGATATTGCTCACAAATAAAAAGGTGTTAAATTGGAAAGACAAGTAAAGAGACATGGAGGATAGTGTAAGAAATTCCAACATAGTCCTAACAGGAAATCCAGAAGGAGAGAATGACAAAAGAGCAAGAGGATAAAAATAACAACAAGAACATTTCTAGAATTGAGGAAAGGCTGCCTCAGTTTAAGGAAATCATTAAACCACAAGCATTAAAAAAATCCACACTCAATAGTGAAACTATGAAGATAAAAATCTGAAAACCCACCAGAGAGGAAAGACAAATTAGACTGACAGCTGACTCCACATAAGCAACAAGAGATATCAAAAGATAATAGAGTTATGTGCTGAATAGAAATTAGAGTCAACCCAGATTTATGAGTTCATTAATAGTTCAGGAGGAATAAAGAAGATATTTTCGGATATTCAATAACTGAAGAGACCTTACCACTCATAAATTTTAATTAAAAGGACAATTAAACAATTTTTTTCAACAAGAAGAAAATTAGACCCAGAAGAAACAAATAGAGTTTAAGAAGCAAAGTCTCTGGCAAGTAATAGTAATATTAAATTCTTATACAGTTAAAAATAATACTAGGTTTTGGCTGGGCACAGTGGCTCACGCCTGTAATCCCAGCACTTTTGGAGGCTGAGGTGGGCGGATCATGAGGTCAGGAGATAGACACCATCCTGGCTAACACGCTGAAACCCTGTCTCTACTAAAAATACAAAAAATTAGCCAGCGTGGTGGCAGGTGCCTGTAGTCCCAGCTACTCAGGAGGCTGAGGCAGGGGAATGGTGTGAACCTGGGAGGTGGAACTTGCAGTGAGCCAAGATCAAGTCACTGCACTCCAGCCTGGGCGACAGAGCAAGACTGTCTCCAAACAAACAAACAAATAAATAAATGAATAAATAATACTAGTTTTGAGGAATTTAAAAACAAGATACAACTAAAACACTGAACAAAAACGACATAGAAAATTGCAAGAGGGAGACTAGAATGAAAGCATTCTAAGACTCTCATGTTGTTCAGATAGAACAAAGTGACACTGATTAATTTTGAGACTTCATAAATATATTTCTAAGAATTACAAAGTAACTATAACATAATATGAATAGAACATGTAACTTCCAGAACAATAGAGAAGGAGAAAAGGAGGGCTAAAGAAATTGTAATGATAACATTTCAAGCCCTAACAGGAAAGATGTTATTGTACATGTGTTTGTGAACATGTGTGCATATGTGCTGGATGAGGATGTCTTCTGAGTCTTCAAAAAATATTCCATGAGGCCCTGTACATGTCCTAACTAAATCTAAAGTACAGTTTTCACACATCCACAGACTCAGAATGACTTTTTTTTTTTTTTCTTACAGGTTATTTTGTTGCAGCAAGTGCAAATATACATGTTGCTGCACTCAACAGATTCTTTTTCTGTGGGAAACCAGGCTGCAGATGCCTCTAGGGACCCTTTTACATATTTGTTTTCTGGCCAGGTTTTAAAGAAGCCCAGAGTCTTTCTTTTTCTTGTGTTACAAAGCTTGTATTCTGAAGATGTGATGTCTTTTACATTGATTTCTCTCTGATGATATTCAACATCCGTTGACTACAATGATAACATATCACAGAGTCCCTTTCAGAAAAGTCTCCATATGCAGCACTGTCTAAACTCAGCCTTCGTGGAGGAGGGCACAGAGCAGTACACAAAGAGCAACAGTGCTCTACGTTCTTGTTATCTTTCCAAAATGATTAACAAAAATTTACTTTTCTCATCAAAGTGTCTTCTTGGTGATTTTTTTTTTTTTTTTTTTTTTTTTTTACTCGGCAAGGCTTTTGGCTCAGACTAGAGGTGACATGTTCCTCGCAGGCTTCTCCTTTTTTCCAAACTGGTAGCTGACAGTCATGTGTGAGTTCTGCTTTCCTTGATCTCTGAATTCTTCCTTGTTTCTTTTACTATTTTAATGGCCATCAGTTTCCTCTAAAACATTTTGTAGGTCTATAGTTAAGTGAAAAAAGTTGGTTATAAAAGAGCATGTGTAATACAATTTTGTTATATGTGTAAGTAGAAAAATAGTTGTGGAAAGCTGTTCATCAAAATATTAACCATGGATGTCTTATGGTGGAATTACGTAAAATTTTTATTCTTTATAACTTTCTACATTGGTGATTTTTTTCTATAGCAGGCATGTATTACTTTCATAATCATAAAAAAGTCCTATCTTAATTGTGAAAAACAAAATCTGAAGCATTTCCAAAAGAGGCAGCATTCCTGAATCCACAACTTGGAGAGTCTACAGGTTATCAAAGGAAGGCATACAGTGAATACACAGAGGTGTTCTGTGAAACAGTGTGTATACTGGAGTTTGCTGTGCTACTTGAAAATCAAATTTGATGTCTACTTTGTTTTTCCTATTCAACTGCAATCAGGTTTATTTTAGAAAAAGGCCTGGTGAAGTATTTTAGAAAAAGGCCTGGTGAAGTGTTTTAGAGGTGGCCATGGAGATATTGTGAGATGGTTGGACCAGCATAGACTTCTATCTTGTAGACTATGTACCTCAGACCAGAGGAGTGAGCTTTCTTAGAAGAGTACCTCCCTATCCTTCTAACCCTGCTCTATTTTTTCTCCCTGACCACCTCCCGAACTTATCATCTTACTTTCTATATAAGTTACTCAATTTTTTAAGAAAGGTTTATTGTTAATTTATCTGTCTCCTGTTCCAAGAATATAAACCATATGAAGGCAAGGATCTCTGTCTGTTTTGTCAATGTTGTCTGTAGCATCTAGTACACAGTAGGTGCTCTGTAAATATGTGTTGACAGTAGGAAGGAATAAATATGAAATTGTTGTCTATATGGAGAGAGGTATGGTACAGTGCAGGCAAGGCAATGGCATGAGTAGAGATAAGAAGCTAAGAAAAAGAATAGCATGGGTGTGGGGCCATGGGAAGTCTGACCTGGCAGCAGGGAGGGTCCTTGAAGATGAATAATAGCAAACAAAGTTTAGTGATTGAATGGGGAAAAGATGATAAAAGGGGCTGGAAAATAAAACAGAAGAGAATCAAAATAAGGAGTGAGCATACTCAAGGGGATGTGCTGAGAGCAGTGCAGGACTTCCTGACATGACATTAAATCAGGACTCCAGCAATGATTGATGCAGAAGCATTGATTAATTTACTGGAAAGGAAAAGTGGACACTGGTATGAGATTTGGAATAGGAATGGGAAAGATGGTTTCTTTCATTGTCAGTCTGTGATAATATTACCTGGGCTAAACATTCAGAGTTTAAAGGCTTTGCATTTGGAATTATTTTGTCTTCAAACTACCTGACAATGCAAGACAGCTATGTTCATGCAGAAACAGAACACTTAGAGAGACACAGACCTTTTTCTTCAGGCTTCTTTGAAACTCTAATTAAATGAAATGGATCTGTGCCTTGTGCTTAGCTCTGATTTTTTTCATACAGTGCATCTGGGAGGTACGCTGTGAATATGCATTTGAGTATTTTGGTGATGCTCATTTGTGATGAGTATGGATAGAAATAGAACTCACTCAGTATAAAATGTTTACATGCTACAATGAACACGCCTTTGCTGTTTCTGAAAAGAGACAGCAAACTTTTTGCTTAGCCTAGCTTCTGAGGATGACATGTCAGGGAGCTCCTCCTGCCATGCAGAAATCATGAATTATACTAGAAAATGGAAATTGTAATTAGGATAGGCAGGACCGAGACCCTGGCTTCTTTCCAGATATATGCATATCTGTTATAAGATTTCCAAGCTGCATGAAGAATTATTTTAGTCTTCATGTTGTTTGATTGATGGTCCTACAGGATTTTATTTTATGATTTCTAGATTATTCTGAGGAAGGCCCAGGATAGGTCTTGGGTCTTTCAATTCTATTGAAAGGGAGTCCGAGGAGATCTATACCAGGCAATGCATTATTTCCTTGAGATTATTCCCTTGACATCCCTACTTGAAAGGAAGAAGTTAGACTCTCTCGGCCTTAGGGAACTGCCTTCCTTTCTCAGCATGAGACATTTAAAGAAATGAAAAAAAAAGAAAACACACTGGAGAAATGGAGCAATGATAGTAGCCTAAAGTACCTTAACCAGGTTGGGTGTGATGGCTCATGTCTTTTATCCTAGCACGTTGGGAGGCCAAGGCCAGCGGATTGCCTGAGCCTAGGAGTTCGAGACCAACCTGGCAACATAGCGGGACCGTGTCTCTATAATAAATACAAAAACCAGGCCAGGCGCGGTGGCTCATGCCTGTAATCCCAGCACTTTGGGAGGCCAAGGCGGGCAGATCATGAGGTCAGGAGATCGAGACCATCCTGGCCAACACAGTGAAACCCTGTCTCGACTAAAAAAAATACAAAAAAAATTAGCCGGGTGTGGTGGCGGGCGCCTGTAGTCCCAGCTACTTGGGAGGCTGAGGCCGGCCTGTAGTCCCAGGTACTTGGGAGGCTGAGGTGGGTGAATCATCTGAGCCCAGGGAGGCTGGGGCTACAGTGAGCCGTGATTACAACCTGCCCACTAAGTACATAGCCATTCATTGTAGAAGTATTTATAGGGACATAGACAAGGAAAGTGCACATTCTTCTATATCATGTTGCATACTATAGAGTCCAGAGATGCTTTTGAAAACTTACCTTCCAATGTTTTTCTCCCCAGTGACTTAGTTCTGGGGCATTAAACGTGTGACTGGTCAGCCACCCCAGTCATTAAGGATTATTTGAAATGAGAACCAAACCAGACTAGATATCAGTGGGAGAAGGAGAAGATTTTGCATGCTAAAGAAGGAATGATAGAACAAGAGCAGAGAAACACAACGTCTTAAAACAGGATCATCAGAGCAATGGGATAAGTCTCACAAGGGGCAGGGAAAATAATTTGACAAAGGTAGGAGTCAAAGTTCAATTCCCTTAATAAAGAGTTGAAGAATTCATTGCCATTAACATTTTCTCCTCTATATAGGATGATCACAGAAACCCACATGGGTTTATATATTACTGTAGTTTTGAATTCTTTCACAGGACATAGTTTGGCTTTTAATCACTCATTAGTGAACACTGGAGCAGCAATTTCCTTTTTTCATGACTTCAAATGGTACATAGTAAGCTCTAAAGAGCCAAATGTATCTATGAGGTTTGTCATTCCTAGACTCCAGGGACAGGAGGAGGTTAGTGCTAGAGAGACAGAGGTTAATGAGGAAGGCCTGAAGATGTGGCATATTTGGTTCCATCAAACCTTTCCATTTTCATACAAATAGAGGATTGCTAAGAGGGAGAGACTAGCTATAGTGTATGTCATCCATAAACTTACTGACCAGGCACAGTGTATTATTTTATGCCTGACATTGACAACAGTTTATGAAAAAAGGAAGAATATAGCAGATCCTATAGCATTGGAAGAAGCATACCAGGACCATCCAAGATTTCCACAAATGAGCAAACCAAGCTTGAGAATAGCCATCATTCACCTGACTTCCTCTAGGGGACATCAGGAAAACACTGTTGTTTTTTCAATAGGAGCAGACTATTTCCCTTTGTGGCTTCATTCCTTTCCAAGTCTAAGGAAGGACTGAGAAATTTTACTGTATCCTCAGCAAGGAGAAGCACTTCTTAGAGCTAAGGGCTCTGGTTGCACTCAGCTATCCCAGGTATGGTTTGCCACTTCTCCTTTGTGCTTCTGACTGGGGTGGGCAGGGTAGGGGGTGGGGCAGTGGTATGCACATTTACTATTTACTCAGTATAGAAACTGAACGATTAATAATAGCCCTAAAGTGAATTTTATATGTACCCTGATTTGACTATGTAATTAGGCTGAGATAAATGGGCACCTATAAATCTGTCATTTCTCTGGTTCCCGTAAGCCAAACCTAAGTTATGTCTATTCTTTGGAGACCTCACTTGACAATGGCTCTACTAAGTCAATGACACTAAGCAATTTTAGATGTAGTTTGAATCTGTCTATTCTATACTGACTCCTGCACTATCAAGACATTGATGGACACATTCCTAGCATCTTGCCTAGAGAATCATGGATGGGGCATAAAAAAATGTTCTGATGAATTCAGATACAGTCATGCCAGTGCATGAAGCAGCTTCTTTTCTTCTATTCCTGTTTGAACGTTCAGAGCTCAGTGAGAGCCCACTATGCATAATGTGATCAAATGACAAGGATTGTGGGGGCCTGCAACCTCTTTAAGAAGACCTCAGATTCCCATTATGACTTTGAATCTGTTTTGTTAATGTCTGCCACTCGGAACACTTTCCCCTCTCTTCTTTGATAATGGATATCCTACTGTCTCCATAAAACCTTCTCTTGCTTGTCTGCCTGACATAGATCTAACTCCCACCTCTTTCAACTTCTTTGGCACCAAAGATCTGGACAGCAACATTTAGGGGTTGCTTATATTCTGGTTTATACTCTGTTTTACATGAATTCCAATTTCTATAACTACATTATAAATTTCTTGGGGGTTAGAACCAAATCCTATCTGTTCTTTTAGCTCCTAATATGGAAGACTGGCAGCGATGAATGGATAGCTAGATTGATAAAAACAGCTTAGGAGCTACTAATAAGAATGAATATGAGAATGTAAGTGATGTGCTGTTTTTTCTGATTATGTAAAGTCATAAACAGTTGGGGGACTCACATTTTCAGTTGGTGAGGAGCACCTATTTTGTTTATTACTGTTTCCTCCAGGAACCCTCTCGCCCTCCCACTTTCCCTCATTCCTTTTATACACCACACTTAAAATTGGAGGCATAACCTTGTTCAAGAATGTGCAAAAAGGGAACATGGTAATGAACTCTTGTTGCTGCTATAAACTTGATGAATGGCTTGTGGAGGAAGGGCATTAAGTGGCAATCTCAGTCCAGTGATTAGCTCTGCGGCATTCCTCCTTTGGAACTCATGTAGACCAGCGTAGATTTCATTCTGCTCTAGGTTTCCTGTGGGCTCCATCAGGTGTGCAGAAATGCTACTGGGCCTTGGCTGGAGGGGAAAGGAGCAAAGAAAGTCTTTCTGTTTTTTTTTTCCCCCCAGCACTTTTACTGCCTGCTTTCATCTCACCTCCCCCAACCCACTTCACTCACAATTTTAGCTGTGTTTGATCTAGAAGAAACCTTATGTGCTAGCTTGCCCTGCACTTTCCCTCTGACTTTTGCCCACCTCAGACTGCCAGGACATAATGGCTATATTTAGACTTGTGCTTCTTCCCTGAGATACAGATTTTCTGTCATAAGAGGGAGTGCTCAGGCTCAATTAGCCCAGATGAACCATACAATGGGCTTCTGAAACAGTTGAATGTGAATTGCATTTTTCAGTGTCCAGCTGTGTTTCCAGAGCACCAAGAGAGGGGCTTTCAGAAACTGCAACAGTACTTTTATAAGTGACTAATTGTACGAAAAACTGAGGACCATTTTAACAATTAAATGTGATCTGGCAATGACAAAGAGAATATGAAAACTGTTTTTTCCCCCCCCCATAATCTATCGTTTGGCTAATAGCAATGAATTATGTGTTTGTTCTGTGCTTTTCTCTGATTGTTTCCTGTGTATTTTATCAACAACTACACTGAAGCAGAGGCTGTGTGCCATTTCTCTTGTATCCACTACCACACAGGTCCCAACACAGGAATTGTATTTCATAGACCAGGAGCATTGGCTTCACCTGAGAGCTGGTTTAGGCAGCAGAATCTTAGGGCCCACCCAGACCTACTCAATCAGAATCTCCCAGTGATTTGTATGCACGTTAAATTTTGAAATGCTTTACGTAGGAGACATTGAACAGGAACTCATGAAGTGCTCATTGAATTTAACTAAAAGAAAAATCCTCTCTTGCGGAGACGAAATCCTGTATCTTGGCTAAGAGGTTCTGGTTGAATCTACATGTCACTAGAATGTTAATTTCAAGGGAAGGCAGAGAGAGGTAGGCAAAAACAAAAACAAAAAAAGCCAATAAGTCTAGTTGACTTAGGAAATTGTCTTTAAAAAAATGTTTTGCTGGCACAGTTTGGGTCAACTTTTATTAATGGATACGCCTTATTGGAGCATTTTCTCTTTGGCGTGGAAAAGGTCAGCTTTGCACTTGGATTTTTACTGCTTGGAATAGACATCCATCCACTTCTAAAACATCCTTTTTTTTCCCCAGTGCCAAGTGCTCAAGGCTGAGTGGGAAGTATGAGAAATGTTGAGCAAAAACATGTGCATATGAAGGTTACATACTTGGCAGAAATTTAAGGGTAATTGTTTTCTTCAGACTTGGACACACTTACTATTTTGTACTGACATGACTATAAGACTCTCAAGATCTAATTTCTTTTAATAGATGAGAGGCAACATGGCACAAAACAAAACATTGTATGGAGAAAGTGCACAGGATGTGGTGTCAGAGAAAACTCACCTACATGACTTCCTGGATGTTGATCTCAGGCCAGTTACCAAATTTCCTGAGCTTCATTTCCTTACCTGTGACATAGGCACAAATACTTGTCCCAGCTACTACTTAAAGGTTGGTATGGGAGATTAATGAGCTAATAGGTATATGAGGCATTTTGAAATTATAAAATAGGATAGCCACACAAAGATATTCATGCTACTACTACAAATAAAATGGATGATAACTCTGAATTTGTGTTTATGTATGTCCTACTTCTCTCCATTAGGAAGCAAAGTTATCATTGTCCTATATCCTATATTATCTGGGCTACATTTCTACATTCATAAATATCTCAGAATAGTAGATTAATGCATGAACTTTGGAGTAAGAATGCCTGGGTTGAAATCCTGGCTTCATCACTTATCAACTGTGTGCTGCTGATGGGCAAGTCACTTCACGACTTTGGCTTCAACCTTCTCACTGTAAGATTAGGATGATAATAAGATTCTTATCAGATAAGACAATGCATATAAAGCGGCTTAGCTCAGTTTCTGGCAAAATAATCACACAACAAATGACAGCTGTGATTATTGTTGTCGTTAAGCATTATGAGAACTCCTTGAGTGCAGGGACTGTGTATCTTCATCTTTATTGCTCACAGCATCTATCAGTGCCTACCACATAAGTTTCATCAAATCATGTCCTCATCTAATTAGCACACATTTTATAGATCAAGAAAAATTTGTTGAATCATTGATTGATGGATGGATTATGCTTCTCTTATTTGGCTTGGTCTGTCTTATAGTTGCTCACAAGCAGAACAGAGCAAACACAGCAGTGTATTTGTGTGTCAGAAGGAGCTGTACTCAGCCCGAGGAAGCTCATTAGCTCCACAAGCTTCATCCCACAGATATACAGGGACTGATGAAAGTCACAATCTTTTACTCTGTGAACCTTGATAAATCACTTGATGAATTAGGGGGTGTCATTCATCAGCCTGCACTTGTCTTGAGTATTTGACTGAAGTATATAAATCTCTTTGTTTTAAAAAGCCTCAACCAGTGATCTCAGATTTTGCCTCATATCCTTAAAGTTAGCATGGAACTTACTCTCTTTGTAGGATTGTTGTTGTTGTTTTGGGACTTGGTGCTGCAGTAAACCACTACCCTCTTTCTCCCAAATCAAATATCTGCTTTACTAAATGAAAAGTTACATCTTAACTGTTTTAACTTGGTTGGACTGAGAGGTTATATGTACATGTGGAGAGAAGCAGTAAAGGAAATTTAAAGGAAGGTATAAAAGGAGTACATTTTAAACAAATATGTCATGACTGACACCTCAGTTTTCAACATTCAGTAAAGAAAAACTTCAGTAACAAATAATAAAACAACCTGAGTTTTCCACCTGGTCAGAGAGTGAGGAGCCCATCCTCAAAAGATGGGATCTCTAAAGCACTAATGTCAGTGTGCTTACAGGACGATCATCCTGCTCTCAAATTTAAGTGTGTGTACACACAGACTTTGCAGTCCAAACAAGTAAGTCAGCCAGGATATGGTTTTTCATGTATTAAAGCAGATGTCCTTAAGCATATGTTCCACACTAATTAAAATCCTGCCATTAGCAATTCAATCCTTTGGATTGGTCATTATTCACTTTATGACTTTTACAAAAGGCAAATTTTGTTAGAGGAGCCAGTTCACAAATTCCTTAGACTTTTGATGTCAATAAATTCTTCAGATGCTGTTATCCTTACTGGGAAAGAAGAATTACGAACAAGATTTAAAAACCTGAGAGCTTGACTAAAGAAAGATGAGGTGATGGACATATTATTAGGTTGATTGTACTATCATTTCACAAATATGTACATATATCAAAACTTCAGGTTGTACAGCTTATTTATTGTTATTATTTTTTGAGATGGAGTCTTGCTTTGTTGTCTAGGCTGGGGTGCAGTGGCATGATCTCAGCTCACTGCAAACTCCGCCTCCCAGGTTCAAGTGATTCTCCTGCCTCAGCCTCCTAAGTAGCTGGGTTTACAGGTGCCCACCACCATACCCAGCTATTTTATTTTTTCTGAATTTTTAGTAGAGACGGGCTTTCACCATGTTGGCCAGGCTGGTCTCGAACTACTGACCTCAAGTGATCTGACAGTCTCAGCCTCCCAAAGTGCTGGGATTACAGGTGTGAGCCACTGTGGCCAGCCTGTACAGCTGAAATAGATACAAGTTTTGTATGTCAGTCATACCTCAAGAAGACTGGAAAGAAAAAGTTGAGGATGATAAAAAAAAAATAAAAAAAATTAAAAAGTGGTTTTCTTATACAAAAAAAAGTTGGGCTCTGAAAAATTGGGAAAGGAATCAAGAGGTGGAGACTACAAATTAATAAACTTCACCTGCCATTATTATTCCAGTGTGCCTAACCCTGTGCTGGGTGCTTTGGAGGAATATGAGAAGAGGGAAAGGGCAGGATTAGTAGTCAGTGTGTAGTCAAGCTGAGACACTATGAATGGGAAACAGAGCAAACGTGCTCTCATTATTCATACCTTGCATTTGCACTCACTTTTAACTTTTCAAAGCATGCTCACTTCCAAGTGCAAATTACATCTTTATAAAACATTTGGCATCAACAATTGCTATCTCTCTGCCCAGACTCTCTCAGAACCTCAGACCCACTGGACTGGCTAACTTCTGCTTCATTCATTTAGGCTCCTCTGGCATTTACCCCTAGCTCCTGTACTTTTCCTCTCTGCCTGTTTAACTTCTGGAATGGTTATATATAAAAACACATCTTTGGTCATTTGATTGCTGTGTAGGCTGGCCAGGGTGAATCTGAGCACTGCAGGAGAGGTTTATGAAGTGTAAGATTCAGGTAATTTATTTGTTGAAAGGTGGACAGGCAAGTAGGTCCATATTCTATTTGAATCTTTTACTGTTTAAAGCATCTTATTAAGTCATAAACAGCCCAGATGGATGCGGTTGTGATAGGCAAGGGCTAAATGAGGAAATAAAAATAAATAGTTTGTGCATTGATTGAAGCTTACCTTTATATTGCTTCTTTTTATTTTAACTCCATCTATTAAAAAGAGCTAGAAAAGTCCCCAGAGCAGAGCCACAAGGATATTTTTAACTCAAGTATTATGCTGCCTTAATTGTATCTTCACTGGATAGACAAAAATATTGAGTTACTGGCAAGGAGGAAAAAAAGAGACCAGTTCATTTTCTGGTATATCTCTGAGCACTGGCAAATGTAATTCACTGGAAGGTCTCACACATAGCTTGCTTTATCAAGGAGAGTCCAAAGGGAAAGTGTGGCTGAAGCAGAAGTTGTAAAAGGTAGATAAGATGACCTCACTTGGCTGTTGAGTAGAAAATGGAAGAAGATTGTGTTTGATAGCAAGTCAGAAATGCCTTGAGTAACCTCTGTCATATCTTAGCACCTGGGAGTCTTAGTTGCTGAATGACAGATACCAAGCAGAAGTCACTAGGACCATGAATGCTTGGAACATCAAATGGCCAAGAGGGTGGAGGATATCAGAGAGGAAAGATGTAAATGAGGGCATATCTGTGCTCTCCCAAGCAAGGGAGCACCTATGACATACATCTTCATTATTATAAGCTTATTAGCTCACAGTGGGCCTCTCACTTGCATTCTTCTTGTATTTTCTTCCTTATAATCCCTTTCAGTCAAGGCAACCGCACTCTGTCCTCATGGATAAAGCATAAGTGACTGAAGTGTGAAGAGTTATTATGAGTATAGGGTTGGGGACATCTATAAAATTACAAATCTCAAGAACTCTGCTTTCTTTACCAGACTCATATAGCCCCTACTCTAATATATAAGAAGAAATAAAAACTAAACCCAAATGAAAGAAGCAAAAAATCCAAACATAAATACAAAGCTAATGAATTATTCCCTTTCTGATCTGGGCAGTTCTTAGATATTGTAGAGTTTATTTTAAGGACACACCTAGCAAGTTAAAAATAGGGAGACTTAATGGAAACACTAAAACCACATCAACCCAAAAAGTGACAAGAAAAGAGCTTCTTGTGTTCTTCGTTGAAGCAATAAATACAACAAAAATAGTTATTTTCAGAATATTTATGGAGAACAGGAAATGAATGACATAAGGACTTTCACCTTCTAGACACTAACTCATGTTTAACCTTGGTCAATAATAACAACTTAATTGGCCCAAATCTTACATTTCCCAACTGATGACTAAATTAATTTGCAACTTAACAGCCAGCTTAGTTTGCAAGCCCTTGTACTAAAGCTACTCTTAGCAGGAACTTTACCCAGAAATGAGTTTGCAGGCTGGAACTTGAAAGCAAAATAGCTCCAAGAAGAGGTTTCCTTCACTCTGTGACTATAGGAGTAGAAAATGACTCTAGGTTCTGGTTTGTGACAGTTCCAGGGTCTTAGGCACAGACATCCTTTCCTCTAATAACAAATGTTACCAAAGGAAGCTAATAGCTTTAATTTTCCTGTCAATCCCTCTTTTACTTTAGTAGGAACATGTAGGAAAATGGTAGATTCCAACTAAAAGGAGCCTTGTGTAGCAGAAAGGACCAGACTACCTTGGGTTTAAATCTTAGCTTCACCACATAAGGATCCTCTGAGGTTGCTTGGCTTCTTACCTTTTGTGAACGTCAGTATCCCTGTCTCTAAAGTGTGGATTAACTGAGATGTAGTACTTAGAACACCTGTCCCAGAATAGGTGTGGAATAATTGCTGATTTTAAAAATCAACTTTGTTGAAGTATAATTTGACAAATAATAAAATGCATTCATTTTAGCTCTTCCATCTGTTACTACTACCACAATCAAAATATAAAATATCTTCACCACGTTAAAAAAGTTTCCTTGTCTGCCTTCCCAGACAATCCCTATCACCACCCCGGGAACTAAGCAACTGCTAATCTTTCTGTTACCATAGATTAGATTTTCTTCTTTTTTTGAGTTTCATATAAATAGAATCATATGGTATACCTTCTGTGTCTGGCTTTTTGCTTACTATAATGCTTTTAAGAGACTTAACCATGTTGTTTTACGTATTAGCAGTGTATTCTTTTTTATTACTGTTCAGTATTAAATTGTGTGGTTATCATACCATTTGTTTACCCATTGGCCTGCTGATGGATATTTGAGTGATTTTCTGTTTGGGACTATTATGAATAAATCTGTTATGAACATTCTTGCAGTCTGTGTGTGGAAATACATGTATTTATTTCTATTGGGTCAATATAAGAAACTGACAAATTCTTTACCAAAGAGGTTGTACAATTTTAAATTCTCACTAAGGGCGTATGAGAGTTCCAGTTGCTCCACAGCCTCACCAGTAACCTAGTATTATCAGCTTTTAATTTTGCCCATTTTAGTGCGTATGTAATAGTATTTCATCATGGTTTTAAATTGCATTTTGCTAATGATTAATGATGAGCATCTTTTCATATGCTTATTGCTCATTCATGTATCTTTTTTTGTGAAGTATCTGTTCAGATATTTTGCCCATTTTAAATTAGATTGTGTGTCTACTTATTTTTTACTTTTTTATGTATAGAAAGATATATTATTGATACAAGTCCTTCTTCAGATAGATGTATTGCAAATATTTTCTCTCATTATGTGGTTTGGTTGTCATTTTCTTGATAGTGTCTTTTCTTTACATTTTTTAATTGTCTTTTGAAAAGCAGAAGTTTTTTCTTTCAATGAAGTCCAAAATAACACTTTTATTTTATGCTTAATGTGTTCTACTTAAGGAATCTTTGCCTATCCCGTGATTGTAAAATATTTTCTCCTAACAGTTTTAAAATGTTAGTTTTTGCATTTAAGTCAATTATCCACTTAAAGTTAAATTTTGTGTATAACATGAGGTAAGGTTTGGGGTTTATTGTTTTCCCCATATGGATACAAAGTTGATTCAGCATAATTTTTGGAAAAAAACTATTCTTTCCCTGTTGAATTCTATAATACAAACTTTTTCGGGATATAGATGATGAGAGAACATTTCCTAACTCATTTTATAATACAGGTAGAACAAAATCAAACGACAAGAAAATAAGCATGCAAACTAATATTGCTACAAATATAGATAAAGCATTTTAAACAAAGTATTAGCAAATCAAAATTTGCGTATATGGACAATTTTTAACAAATACAAATCGGATTATGTCATTTCGTTGCTCAAAACATCCCATTTAATCCTAATCACACTAAATATGACACCAAACTATGTCCCCATGGTCTATCAGGTACTATATGACCTCACTCCCAGCTTCCTCTTTGATCTTATGTCCTGCCAACCTCCTCTTTGTTTTATTCTTCTCCAGCTACAACATGTAGATACACTTTACATGCATGCTCATGAATGTTCTTTGTACAAATTGGATTCTGACTAAATTATCATCTACCTCAGTGTCTTTCAACCTAGATGTACATTAGAATCATCAAGGGAGCTTTAAAAAATGATTAATGCTTAGACCTCACCCTGGACAAATGGAATAAAAATCTCTGGAAATGATATTTGGGCATGTACATTATTTTTAAAGTTCTCCAGGGGATTCTAAAGTGCAATCTAAGAAGAGAACCACTCAACGTCATTTCCTTGTTATTCCCAGAGACTCAAATCCCCTCTTCCCATTCCGAGATCTAACCAGTCTAACATTGGCCTTTCATTTTTTTTACCAGGAGCCAGTATAATCATCAGCCTCTCCTTTTTGCTTTGAGTAAGTGGGACTCAAGGCTGCTTTGCCCATTAACTCTCAGAATCACAGAAGGTTGGCTTAGGAAGGAACTTAACTCATGTAACAAGGAGGTGCTCAGAGGGGCAAAGCTGAGTGGAACCCAAATTTTCTAGCACTTTTGCAGTTACAGTTTTAGTTACCTGATTTACTTCCTTTCCTTTTATCTGTGCTGAGTGAGCCTGAAGAACTGAGAATTGGGAAGATCCTCAACTTTTTTAATGTGCTTGCAACAATTCTCATTCAATAAATCTTTTTCTCTAAAAGTCCCTCTGTTAAGTTAACTTTTCTTTCCTCAGTAATCTGGGGGTGGAGGCTGGAGTGTCAGACTAGTGTTCTCATTTTTATATGCAAATAAATCACTCGATTATATTTTTTGTCCTTATGTTATCATGAATATTTCAAATGAATTTTATGTGGTTCATATTTATGGTTTGGGAGCTATTTCATATTTTGGCTTATTGCCGCCTCATCTGCATATACCATATCTCAGCTGATGTTGATTGGTCTCATTTACATATTCATCATGCTCCTATTTCCAAAGATATTTTGTTATAAACTAGCTTTCCCCCCACCTCCAGTGTTATAATAACACATAGATGTGTTTTTAAATTGAACTCATTTCCATACATAATTTTTCTGGTTACCATAAATCACCACATTGTCACCTACTCCCCCCACCCTATTCAATGTAATCTTCACACTTTATACCAAGCTGACATATGGCTCCGAAGTAATTAAAGACAATGTAAACAGTTTACAGTGCACTTTGCAAAGCCACTTCACATTGCAGAGAGTTTAATGGTTTCTTTTTTTCCCCCAACAAGTCTCAAAGCAATGAAGAATAGGGAGGTTTGAGATAGTGATACCGATAAAAGCTAAGGTGTGAATAGTGGACATTTCATTTCTAATGGAGAAACTTCCTGGTTCTTAAAACAAACAAACAGAATGGTCCTTTCCCTGTTGACTTCTGATAGAAGTAGAGGAGGCTGGGTTAAACTGGGCTAATAAATGAGGAAGACTCATCAGCAACGGTTGGGGAATTTTTTCCCAATCATTTTAACAAGAGGATGGGGGTAAGAAATAAATTCATCAAATGCCAGTGTTGTGCCAGATACTGAGATTGAGTATAAAGGGCCTTGACAACTCTTTGAAATAGACCTTAGTATTAACATTGTTCCAGATTAGGGAGATGAGGATTAGAGAGGTTGAAACACTTGTACAACATAGAGACAGATCTAAAGAGAGAAGAAAGTAAAGATGTGTGAACTCAGCATCTCTGCAGACTAGTCTAGTTCCATGTAGGTGAGGTGCATTCTATTCTGCAATATCTTTTTCTATTGCTTACCCATTGTGTGACCTTAGACACAGAATTTGATCTATTTAAGCCTGTTTCCTTATCTATAACATAGCACTAACAATGTTACCTATCTCCTGTGCGACTGGGAGGATGAAAAAGTGATGAATGTAGCTCTGTGGGTGGACCCCAGCAAGCATGCTCCCAGGTCAACCTAGTAGTTGTGTGCCCATGTCTTGGCCGAAGGAATAGCCCACAGATTGCTGCTGGCAGACATGCCTCCAAGCCTGGCTAAGCAGGCTTGCACCCACATCCTAAATCTAAGAAACAGCCCCAGAATCCATCCAAAGAAGACACACACACCCACCCACATCAGCCAATAGCCCATCCAACCATGTCCAAGGCCTACACAACATCCCTGTGGGCCACCCCAAGAAGACATACCCCCAGGCCAGCCAAGTCGCTATGTGCCTACATCTGGACCTGAGATATATCCCCAGGTAGGCATGCTCTCAAGCCAGTGGAGCACCCATGCCCCCATGTCTTCGGTCAGAATAACAGCCACATTGCCCCAACCCCAGTGAGCCAGACCCTGAGTTGGCCAACTCACTGTGTGCACACTGTGTGTACCTGTGACCTGACAAACAGTCTAGCAAGCCTACCCCTAGTAAAGCCACAGCACAACAACTGCAGACTCTCTCAGCTTAGGCTGCTGAGACACTTACAAACATTACTAGCATGGATTACAGCAAAAGAAATGACACAGATACTATGCTGTTGTATCCACCTAGAATCAAAGTCAAAGGACCTCACCAAAATAACACCCCATGACTCATCCAAATGAATGTCTTTTCTTATAAAACCTACTTCATAAAATTGGAAGAGGTGACTGACCAGATGCATAAAAATCAATGTAGGGATACATCAAAGATGAAATAGCAAGGAAACATGACACCTTAAAGGAACACAATGATTCTCCAGTCACAGACCCTAATTATAAAGAAATATATAAAATGCCAGAAAAAGAATTGAAAATAAGAATTAAGGAAACTCAGTGAGATACAAGAGAATACAGATAGACAATTTAATCAAATCAGGAAAACAACGCATAACTTGAATGAGAAATTTGGCAAAGCAATAGCACAAAAAAGAGCCAAACAGAAATCTTACAGCTTAAGAAGTCAGTAAGATATAAAAGGAACCAGTTGAGAGCTTCAATAACAGATTGACCAAGCAGAAGAAAAAAATATCTGAACTTGAAGATAGATCTTTTGAAAGAGCACAGGCAACAATAAATAAATAATAAACAGTGATGAAGAAAGTCTACAGAATTTATGAGGCATAGTTAACCAAATAAATATTCATATTATAGGAATTTCAGAAGAGAAAGGAAAAGGCATAAAAAGCATATTTAATAAAATAATAGCTGAAATTTTCTCATGTCTTGGGAGAGAGATGAACATCCAGATCCAGGAAGCTCAAAAAAAAAAAAAAAAAAAAAAAAAACCCAAACAACAACAACAACAACAAAAAAAACAACCCAAATAGAGTCAACCCCAAAAGTCCTTTCCAAGGCACATTACAGTCAAATAGTCAAAAGTCAAAGAAAAAGAGAAACTTTTAAAAACAGGAAGAGAAAAGCCTCAAGTCACACATTAAAAAATCCACATTGGATGAAGAGTAGACTTCTTAGCACAAACCCTACAGGCCAGGGGAGAATAGGATGATATATTCAAAGTAAGATTACTAAAAGAAAAAAGCTGCAAGACAAGAATACTATACCCAGCAAAGCTACATTTCAGAAATGAAGGAGAAATAAAATATTTCATGGACAAGAAAAAAAAATAAGGGAGTTGATCACAACTAGATATGCCAAAAGGAGTATTACATCTGGAAGTAAAAGGACGGAAACCAACATCATGACAACATGCAAAACTCTAAAACTCACTTTTAGAACTGATACACAAAAGACAAAGAGAAAGGAATCAAGCCTATCACTACAGAAAACCACCTAATTGCAATAACTAAAAATAAGAGAGGAAGTAAGAAACAAACGATACACAAAACAAGCAGAAAACAATTAATGGCAGGAGTAAGTCCTCACCTATTAATAATCTTGAATGTAAATAGATTAAATTCCCCATTTAAAACATACAGACTGGTGAAAGAGATTTTTTGAAAGACCCAAATATATGCTGCCTACAAGAAACTTACTTTACCTGTAAAGATACATAGACTGAAAGTGAAGGGATTGAAGAAAGATATTCCTTATAAACAAAACCCAAAAGTGAGCAGGAATAGCTATACTTACATCAGAAAAACAGACTTAAGTTTAAAGATGTAGAAAGAGACACAAATTAACATTATAAAATAATAAAAGGATCAATTCAGCAAGAAATCATTAAAATTGGAATATATATATATATATATATATATGTATATATATTTTTACCCAACACCAGAGCCCACAGATATAAAAAGCAAATATTATTAGACCTAAAGGGAGAGATAGACCACAATGCATTAGTAGTTGGAGACTTCAACACCCCACTCTCAGCATTGGAGAGATTGTTTAGAGTGAAAATCAGCAAAGAAACATTGGATTTAAACTGCACCACAGACCAAACAAACACTTACAGAACATTTCATCCACCAGCTGCAGAATACACATTCTTATCATCAGCAAATGAAACACTTTTCAGAATTGGCCATATTGTTAGGACAATAAACAAGTCTCAAAAAATTCAAAAAAATATCAAAATTATATCAGCTACCTTATAATACCACAATGGAATAAACCTAGAAATCAATAACAAGAGAAACATTTGAAAGCATACACCACATGGAAATTAAACAGCACATTTCTGAATGATCAATGGGTAAAGAGGAAATGAAGAATAAAATTTAAATCTTTCTTAAAACAAATGAAAATGAAAACACAAAATACCAAAACCTGTGGGACAGAGCAAAAGCAGAAT
Source organism: Macaca fascicularis (assembly GCF_037993035.2). Classification (NCBI taxonomy): domain Eukaryota; kingdom Metazoa; phylum Chordata; class Mammalia; order Primates; family Cercopithecidae; genus Macaca; species Macaca fascicularis. The sequence continues at coordinate 72,954,784 of NC_088387.1, read as the reverse complement.
TAAGAGGCAAGTTTATAGCATTAACCCCCCATATGAAAAGACAAGAAAGATTTCCCAGCCTCAAATAAACCAATTAACAGTGCAACTCAAGGAACTAAAAAAGCAAGAACGAACCGCACCAAAAATTAGTAGAACAGAAAAATAATAAATATCAGAGCAGAAATAAATGAAATTAACAGTAAAATAACACGAGATCAATGAAATAAAAAGTTGCTTTTCTGAAATGATAAGCCAAATGAACAAACCATTAGCTAGACTAAGAAGAAAAGGGAGAATTCTCAAATAAAATCAGAAATGAAAAACATATACAATCACAGTAGCAGTAGTAGTAACATTGCAGTGGTTACCAAAAATATACAAAGGATCATTAAAGATTGCTATGAACAAGTATACACCAATAAATTTGAAAACCTGGATACATTCCTAGACATACACAACCCACCAAGATTGAACCAAGAATAAATAGAAAGTCTGAATAGACCAATAATAAGCAAAAAGTTTGAACAGGTAATTGAAAATCTCCCAGTAAAGAAAAGCCCAGGACCAGATGGCTTCACCACTGAATTCTACAGAACCTTTGGAAAATAATTAATACCGATTTTTCTCAAACTGTTCTAAAAATTGAAACAGAGGGAACTCTTTCTAACCCATTCTCATAGGCCAGCATTGCTCAGATACCAGACAAGGACATAACAACAACAACAACAACAACAACAACAACAACAACAAAAAATAGGCCAATATTCCTGATGAGGACAGATGCAAAAATCCACAACAAAATCCTAGTAATCCAAAACCAATAAGACATCAAAGAGATAATACAAGAGAATTAAGTGGGATTTATCTGAGAAATGCAAGAATGTTTTAACATATGCAAATTTGTAAACACGATACATTACAGCAACAGAGTGAAGGACAAAATTCATATGGCCATGTCAATAAATATAGAAGAAGCATTTGGTAAAATTTAACATGCTTTCATGATAAAAACTCTCAATTAGGTACAGAAGGAAAGTACCTCATCACAATAAAGGCCATATATGACAGACCTTCAGCTAATATCATATGGACTGAGGGAAAGCCGAAAACTTTTTCTCTTAAGAACTGGAATAATACAATAATTTCCACCATCACCACTCTTATTCAACATAGTATTGAAAGTTCAAACCAGAGCAATTAGGCAAGAGGAAGAAATGAAGGGCATCCAAATTTGAAAAGAGGAAGTCAAATTGTCCCTGTTTTCAAATGACATATATACAGAAAAACTGGCCAGGCACAATGGTTCATGCTTGTAATCCCAGCACTTTGGAAGGCTGAGGCAGGCGGATCATGAGGTCAGGAGATTGAGACCATCCTGTTCAACATGGTGAAACCCTGTCTCTATTAAAATACAAAAAATTAGCTAGGCATGGTGACACATGCCTGTAGTCCCAACTACTCGGGAGGCTGAGGCAGGGAAATCGCTGGAACCAGGGGGCAGTGGTTGCAGTGAGCAGAGATCATGCCACTGTACTCCAGCTTGGTGACAGAGTAATACTCTGTCTCCATATCCCCCTCCCACCAAAAAACAAAACCAAACAAAAAAAAACCAACCTTTAAGACTGATAAATTCAGTTAAGTCGAAGGATACAAAATCAACCAACAAAAATCAGTAGCATGTCTATCCACTAGCAATAAACTAGTTGAAAAAAAAAAAAGAAGGCCATTCCATTTACAAAATCTACAAAACAAAACAAAACCCCAGGAATAAATTTAACTCAGGAGGAAAAAGGCCTTTACAGGGGAAACCACAAAACATTCAGGAGATAAATTTAAAAGGATACAAACCAATGGAAAAATATACCAATCTCATGGATGTGAAGAATTAATATTGTTAAAATGACCTTACTAACTAAAGCAATCTAAAGATTCAATGCAATTACTATCAAAGTACCAATGCAGTTCTAGGCACAGTGGCCCATACTTGGAACTCCAGCACTTCGGGTGATTGGTGCAGAATGATCACTTGATTCCAGGAGTTCAGGACCAGGCTGGACAACATAGTGCCCATCTATTTAAGAAAATAAAAAAAATAGCTGAGTATGGTGGCACACACCTGTAGTACTAGTTACTTCGGAGGCTAAGGTAGGAAGGAAGATTGCTTGAGCCCAGGAGTTTGAGGCTGCAGTGAGCCATGATCACACTCCTGCCTAAGACCTTGTCTCTAAAAATTAAAAAAAAATGTAAAAAGCCAACAACAATGCTGTCATTCACAGAAACAGAAAAAAATTATTTAGGCTTGTTTGGGAGGATTTGCTCGGTCTTTTGCCACTGTACCCTGCTTTGAGAAAATCATATCTTGGAAAAACCCTAAATTAAACCAGCTTAATATGAACTGAGTGTTTGCAGTAACAAAAGTTTTCTCTTTTTTTTTTTTTTTTGAGACGGAAGTCTTGCTCTTTCGCCCAGGCCGGACCGCAGTGGCACAAGCTCGGCTCACTGCAAGCTCTGCCTCCCGGGTTCATGCCATTCTCCTGCCTCAGCCTCCTGAGTAGCTGGGACTATAGGCGGCCGCCACTGCGCCCTGCTAATTTTTTATATTTTCAGTAGAGACGGGATTTCACCGTATTAGCCAGGATGGTCTCGATATCCTGACCTCGTGATCTGCCCGCCTCAGCCTCCTAAAGTGCTGGGATTACAGGCGTGAGCCACCGCGCCCAGCCAAGTCTTCTGTTTTCAAAGGAAATCTTCATCAGTGCTGTAAATATGTCAAAGACCTATTTGCACTCTGATGTTTCTTGTAGCACTATCCACAATAGCCAAGGTATGGAATCAACTTACATGTTCACAAATAAAGAAATGGATAAAGAAAATGCTATGTATATTATATATAATATATATATATGTATGTGACACACACAATGGAATACTATTTAGTGACGAAAGGGAGCAAAATTCTATCATTCACAGCAACATAGATAATCTTGGAGGATATTATATTAAGTGAAATAGGCACAGAAAGGGAAATACTACATGTTCTCATTCATACGTGGAAGCTAACAAATTTGACCTCAAAGAAGCAGAGAGTAGAATAGTGGTTATTGGAGGCAGGGAAGTCTATGTGGGAGGGGGTACCCAAATATTGGTTAATAGATATAAAAGTACAGCAAAATAGGAGGAATAAGTTCTAATGTTTTATAGCACTATAGGGCAACTATAATTAACAACAATTTGCTGTGTATTTTCAAATATGTAGAAGAGCAGATTTTGAATGTTTCTGAAACAGATGATAAATATATGAGGTGTGAGATATGATCATTACCGAATGTATATATGTATCAAAATAGTACACTATATTCAATTATTTTACAATTATTTTGTGTTGCAATTATTATAAATATGTACAATTATGTGTCAATCAAAAATTATAAAAGAAAAAAGGAAAAACTGTGGAACAATAACAAAAAGAAAAAAGTGGTAAGGCATGAGGAGTTGTGTGTGTGTGTGTGTGTGTGCGCGCGCATGCCTGGTGGGGCAAATATGGAAGATGACATCATTTATGAATTTAGAAAATGTTACTCTATGATGAAAAAGGATGAGGGAGAGGGAAGATAATGCTGGTAAATGGGGACAGCACAAGCTGAAGGCTGTTGTAGTTACACAAGTGCTCTGGTTTAAATGTTTTTTTCCTCCCCAAATTTCCTATTCAAACTCAATCTCCACTCCAACTTTGGGAAATGTGGCCTTTTGAGAGTGGTTTAGGGCCCACACCACAAGGGCCCCATCCTTATGAAGAGATTAATGTTGCCATTTAAAAGGGCTTTTGGGAGTGGGTTCTCTCTCTTCTGCCATGTAGGGACATGTTTGTCCCCTTTTGCCCTTCCACCTTCCACCATGTGAGGACTCAGCAAGAAAGCCCTCACCAGATGCTGGAGCCTTGATTTTGGACTTTCAAGTCTCCATAACTGTGAGAAAATAAATTTCTGTTCCTTGTAAATTATCTAGTCTGCAGTATTTTCTTATAGCAGCACAAATGGACTAAGATACCAAGGAAAGATTGTGGTAGCTGGAGAAAGGGATTAGTGGATAGGTTAGAGGTGTAACAAGAAGGTAAAAACAACAGGATCTGGTGTTATACTTCAGTATGAAGTTTCTAAATTCTGATCTTGGCTTTAAAGAATAGTCAAGGGATCTGAGAAACTGTAAATTCTGAGTACAATCTGATAAATGTGCTGTTAATATTATGAATACAGGGTTATGGTTTGGAAGAACTTGGAAAGTTCTGGAAAAGCTCTGTAGAAAAGTAAGCTTTTCATCTGGTCCCTGAATGACAAGCAGGATTTTATGAAGTGAAATTTTAGACAGAGGGACAGTATCTACATAAGAACAGTGTGAAAGTATATTTTGTTCCTTTGTTTATTTGTTGATTCATTCCCCTGCAATTATTTTTGATCCCTTTATGTGCCAGACATTGTCCAAAGAACAAGCTGTCACATTCTAAATATGCAATATGATGTCTGGTAATAATAGTGCTTGGGGAATAGAAAATTGTTCCACCTGGTGAGAGTGTAAGGTACACAGTACATATGGTGGGAGATCAAGGGTTTTGATTCCTGTGCCAGGAACTTATGACTTAAGTCTGTAGCGAGAAGGATCCCTAGAAGTTCTTCTGCAAGAGAATTTGAACGGTGCAAGTCTGGCAGCAGAGTGGCAGGAAGATTGGAGCTGGGATAGGCATAGAAGCTTCATACAGTAGGCTATGTAGTGCTGATGAGACTTTGGGTCTAATAGCAACAGGAATGAGAAGAGGGCTGGATATCAGAGTACATCTGAGAGGCAGTCAGTAGGACTGGAAGAGCACCTTGGCATAAGGGATAGAGAATGCACCCGAGTCAAGGGAGACTGGATTTTCCTTGTTTGGGAACCTGGGCAGATGGTGACATTATTCACTGGGCAACATGGGAAGATGAGAAATTTAAAAATAAAGATAAGCTAGTTCTGAATATGTTGAATTTCAGGTATTTGCAGTTCACTCAAATTTAGATGTTTAGGCATCTTTCCAATTCAAAACAAGAATTATGGCCTCACAAGAGAGGTGGAGGTTGCAGATGAAAGTTTAGGAACCCTGGTAATAAGACATTATCTGACAACTGGTCATTTGAGGGTAGAGCTAGAAGAAAAGAAAATGGCCAAAAATAGAGCCCTAGAATACCTAAATTTTTGAAGGGCAGTTGAAGAACAAGAGAGATGAAGAGAACTGGATATGGAGCAATCTGGGAGGTTAATAGGGAGGCAGGAGAGTGTGGTATCCCAGAAGTTAAGTGGGGAAAGGGCATTGAGGAGAATGACATTAATGATTAATGAAATTTAAAGACTACATATAAGGTAAGTAGAAGAGGATAAAGTAGAAGTCATTGTATCTTGTAGCGATGGTATTTTTGAGATCTTCAATAGAATAATTTAATAGTGTTGAAGAATTTTTGGCCAAATAGTGAGTGGGCAGGCTAAGAAGTGATTGAAAAGAGAGGATAGAGAGGTAGTGAATGTAGGCAACTCTTTCAACACAGTGGTCTTGATGGGGAAGAGAGAAAAAGGTAGCATAATAGGAAGGTAGAATTTATACAGAAAACTTTTCTTTTATTCTTTCCAATATGGATAGGTGAAAGTTGGTCACATGTGCAGAATGAATGAAAAGGACTTTGTGATTTGCGGAGAGGGAGATACTGAAGAAAAAGCCAATATTTATTAAGTTCAGGAAACTGATTAACAACTAGAAGAACACAAGTGAAGGAGATAAGTCTGGAAAGGAGATGAGAACTTCTTGGTGACCAAGAGTGTAAGGTGAGACAATGGACAAAGGTGAGCACAGAGACTGAGGAATACCCAAGTCTCCTCAGGTTCAGTTGAGTGCTGGGCCCTCTGCTAGAAAATGCTTTGAAGCCTTTTGGTATATATAAAAAAAAGACCAATTTTATTTTGGCATATCACTGTGTCAGTTCAGGCTGATTAATGAAGACATGAGGTAAAAATGTACAACCGTGTCTGGGCAAGTTGTGTTACTGAGCCAGCTGCTGTGTCTCTTGGATTGTTGCTCTGTCAGCTCAGCTCAACCATTCATATCGTCACAGGAAGGTCTTGCTTGAGGCTGAATACCCAATGAGGGGTCATTCATTGCTGGATTAAACTTGATTAAAGTAGCTTATTTGTGACATCTGAAATGTCTGTCTTTAGAATTCTATGAACTTATAGTGATGTTTAGGGACACAGGGATATCCAATAGTCATTTCGTCTACGTTAACTCCAGGCAAGGGAATGGTGAATTCATCCAGGAATACATCTTGAGCACAAAGCTCGCCAACTCTACTGTTTCCCTGGTTTCCTTGGTGAACTCTGTTCAGGTTTGTGTCCCCATCTTCTAATCCCTGTGATAGTTGAATGTCCTCAGTGAGGTAAACCCGGAAGATTACAGGTCTTAAATTGGGCTCTCCTCCAACATGGGGATAGAAATTGGAAATCACATAAGCCCCTTTTAAAAACTCCTCTCTTAATACACAGAGGAGGAAACCAAGGCCTTGAAAGGTAAAATGCTTTAATCAAGGTTATGCAGTAATTTTATATTAAAACTAACACTGAAACCAGGATTCTGACCACCCTCCTTTAAGCAGGTGGCTTAATTGCTGGAACATAATGACATCTTCTATACTTTGTGATTCTTTTGTTAATGGGTTCCTTTTTTGCTTCTTCAAACTCCAGGAAGTACTATTCTTAAAGGGATATAAAATAACCAAAAAGATAAATTTAATGACTTCAAGAAAGAAACACATGAACTAAAGGTTTTCTTTCTTGCCTTGCTTTCATTCCCTTCTGTATATACTCTGTCTATTCATTGCTATACTCACTGGTGTTAAAGTCATGAATCCTGCCTGTCTCAATGCAGAGAAGAATGTATTTCCCCGGCCCTGAATGCCCAGGAGGTGGTACCAAGAGCCTTAAAAGGGAGGGAGGATTACTTTAAGTGTGGGAGGATTTGCTCTGCCTTTTACTACTGCACCCTGCTTTGAGAAAACCATGTCTTCGAAAAACTCTAAATTAAACTAGCCCCCAGTGTGAACTGAATGTCTGCAGTAACGAAGGGGGCTTCTCTTCAAAGGAAATCTTAATCAGTGCTGTAAACTTTTCTAGTACTTTGAAATGTTTATATATCAATTACTACTGGCCTGCATATATACCTTGGAAACAAGAAATCTAGAGAATCTCTATAGCATAAATGTTAAGTCCTACTGTCAATTAAAAATTAATCATAAATAGTAGAAAGTATCTTTGAAAGAGATTGGATGTCTGCAGAAAAAAAAGAGGCTTTGGTTTATGAAAATTCCATTCACAGGTACTCTGGGAGCAACCCCTTATTTGAGAAATGACAAAAATTGCTTGGATTGCTCTTTTGCTCATTTCAATGGCCTCACCGAAAGACTCCACACTATCATTTAGGAACCATGGTAACACAATAAAATGTGAGGAGATGCAGAAAGTTTGGCTGACCATGTCAGTTCGGCTACTAAGTGCAGATAATCATACTAGATGTGGTCTGAAGTTACTCCCTATATCCCCCTTGAGGCATTCACTCACAGCAGTGCCAGGTACATACATTTTCTCCAGGTCCCCAAATCCTGAAAATGCACCTTTTTGGATGACTCGAAGCTTGGTGAGGACAAACCTCCTGCAAAGAGAGTAGAAATAAAATATCACAACCTATTTATTAGTAAGTAATTGAGTTGCTAATGTATTAATATCAGCAAACAGCTAACATATACTAAGTGCTTGCCATAAAGTAATGTTGAAATTCGCTTTTACATTCTCTCTTTTCATCCTGTCTACAAGTGGTGATACTGGCACTATTACTCTTTCCATTTTGCATAAGGAAACTAGAGTTTAGGGAGAATAAAAAACTTACCCGGGGTCACATGGCTGATACATGACAGAGATGGAATATGAACCTTGCTTGTTCCCACTACCCTATGTTGCCTTCTGTAGCCCTGTGTGAGGCCTGTTCTCTTTCTCTACTCCAACCCCCATTACCTCTTCCTTTATTGTCATTCTCAGCTGACCTTGACTCCTATTCCAAGATGAAAATGAAATCAATAGAAGAAAATGTCCTTATACTTTCACAGGGCTCACTGCCTGATCAACCTGCCTACACCTGTGCTTTACACACATTGCCTTCTTTCCTGGTACTGTGAGTGAACTGTCCAGGGTCCTACGAATAGCTTCTCCAGTATACACTAGGTCTCTTTCCCTCTCTGCTAGTCTCAGTAACCACTATGACAATTTTCCACTTTCTTAGACACATTTCATTTACCTTTTCCCCCTTCTTTCCTGGATTCTGCTTACTAATATAAAAACATGCCATAATGTCTCTCATCTAAAAAAAAGTCTTCTCTTAACCTCAGCTGCCTTCAGCTTTTGCCATTTTCTTCTGCTCAAAATATTTGTCTCACACTTGCCTCAAAATTCCTTCCAATGGCTCCTCATTGCACTAAGGGAGAAATCAAAATTGTTTACAAAGGCCTTCAGTGCCCTACAAGAGCTTTCTGCTCTTTATTTCCATAGACCCTGCATTCTCAATTTTGACAACTACCCTTTGATCATTCTGGTCTTGTCACAGCATCCTCTAGCAATTCCTTGAACATGCCAGGTTCTTTCTGGCTTAATGTTTCCACATTTGCAGTTCTTTCTGTTTGGAACATTTCTCTCCCAGATATCCTCATGGGTTGTTATCTCAGAACCCCATGTGCTCAAATGTTACCATTTTAGTGAAGCTTTCCCTAACCACCTATTTAAAATGATAATCTCCCAAACTTGGCCCAGATCCTCTTTCCCGCTGCTTAAATTTTTCTTCATAGCAATTCTGACATGTTATATCTTCTGTTTATTTGTGTATCCATTTATTTGTTTCTTCCTCATAACTAGAATTCAAGCTCCATGAGGGCAAAAATGTTTGCCTGATTTGTTATGATTGTATACTAAATGCCTAGAGCAGTGCTTAACGTGATAGATGGTCAATAAATATTTGAATGACTGAATTGAATGGCTGTTGAGCACTCTGAAAATTCTAGGTTTGAGGTTGAAGTTACAGTTGACCCTTTGAAAATCTTTATAATAAGAATATGATTCTTTCCCCAGCCTTCTTCCCTCTGGCTTTTTCTTGCTTTGTAACTGATTAATAGGGATTTGGTTTTCTTTTGTCTTTAACACATCCTTTTATAAGGCAGTCTGTGAGGAGGAATTATAATCAAATACCATGGACTTGGATAGTTTCATAAATATTTTATTGTTTTAACCTTCTGTTATTTATTGGTGTTGGTGAAATTTCTGTTTCAGACAGAGCTGCTACTCAGGCAATCAGGTCTTTTCTTTCACCTTGTTTGTGCTTGGCTGCTAGGTGTACCAACCCTATGGTGAGGAATCAGAGAGAACCTTGTGTGCTGTTGCTGCCCTGGAGGAGTTTATATACTTGCTGTGAAGGCAATACCAGAAACCTTGAAATTGCCAGAAAACAGTTGAGGGCTACAGTTGATATAATAGCAATAAATTCTTTACAAGGATTAAGATGAGAAAGATCCCAAAGTACACAAATATATAACAGAAATACTGTCAAGAGTAGACGAATTTTGAACCCAAGCCTCAAAAATATTAGATCATACTAAAAGCATTGTCTTTATTAAGCCATTTAAATAAAAGGTGATTTAATTTAACAAAAGATTATCTAATTCTAGAATATGCATGCAAAATGAATCGAAGTTAGCTCAACACCCTACCTTAATTGTACTCACAACCTTAGTTAATACGTACAAGTTCCTTTTGTTCCTATTTAACGCAGGACAGAATAATGATGAAAATAAACCAATAAAGGAAGATAATAAAGTTGCTTTAAACTACTCAACACTCTAAAAGTTTCAAGGAAATTGAAACATTAAAGTAAAATATTAATTAATGAGATGCATGGAGACTGTGGTCTTGAATAACAAACTCTTCTATTTAAGAACGTCAACTAGAAAGCATTTGATTCAGCCCCAGCAGTGTGCATGTTTTTCTAAAATTTTCAAGGACTATGTCTGTATTAAGTGGTTCAAGCTTATTAACATAATTAAATATTTTTGACGCTTAAAATCTTCATTGACCTCTGTTTCCTGAAATGTTATAAACAAGATAATCTGAAGATATTTTCACGAAAAATTACCCAGAAGTCTTCTATGAAACATTACAAATATTATTTTAAATGCATAGTAGAGCTTGCAAGGATATGAGAAATCCCCAGGGGCTCAAAGTAAAGCAGCTGAATACCAGATGGAACCCTGAGCAGTGGTGAATGCAAACCAGAATTCTAAGCAGGTAAACTAAAACCAAAGGTACCCTGGGGGAGTTTGTGAACTTGGAGGCTAAGGGATTTACATCTTGATACCAAACTGGCACATGAAATGAAATGTGGAGGATGGAATATAAAGATACATTTTCGTCTCATACACGTTCTGGAAAGGTATAGAAAATGGAGAACCAACAATTTAAATTACAATGAAATAACATCCAGAAATCTTTCGTAACTTATAAAAGATATAAATCCTCAGATCCAGAGATCTCAACAAATCCCAGGGAGGAAAACACAAATCCACTGCCAGACATCTATAAATTAAAACTGTAGAGCCATTAAAGAAGATATTTTAAATGCAAGTGGAGGGGAAAATATAGACTACCTTCAAATAAAAAATAATTAGAAAACCTTGTAAAAATGTCTTCAAAATTATTAGATTAATGCCAATTTAAAATTCTACAATGTAGAAAATTACTCAAATGTGAGGGTAAAACAAAATTACTTCAGAACAAATTTAATTAGCTATGAATAAACTTCTAGAAAAATAATTTCTTTAAAGGATAAGAAAATTTAATCCAGGAGGAAGGCACCAAATGCAAGAAGGAATAGTGAATGAAGAAATTAGTGTTTCTTATTGAATAGGTGAGTGTCTTAGTTCATTTGTGTTGCTATAAAGTAATACTTGAAACTAAATAATTTATAAAGAAAAGCTTTATTTCACTCATGGTTCTGCAGGCTGTGCAAGAAGCATGGCATCAGCAACTGCTTCTGGCGAGGGCCTCAGAAAGCTTCCACTCATGGCAGTAGGGGAAGGAGAATGGGCATCACATGGCAATTGATGAAGGATGTGGAAGGGAAGGGAGATGCCAGGCTCTTTTCAACAATCAGTTCTTGTGAAAACTAATAGAGTGAGAATTCACTCATTACTGTAAGGATGGCACCAAGCCGCTTATGAGGGATCTGCCCCCGTGACAAAGTCACCTCCCACTAGGTCACATTTTCAACACTGGATATTAAATTTCAACATGAGATTTGCAGGAAACAATTACAAGTGGGTTGTCATAATGGCTAGAAGCCCCACCAAGTCAATAAAGATCACTAAAAACATACTGACCAAGAACAAGGTTACAAAGAAAATTAGTATTAAAAAATTACTTTCTTTGGTGATGATGCAATTAAATTACTTAGAAATCAGTAATAAATATAATTAATTCTCCTCTTCTAGTACACATACACCCATGTGGAAAAACCAAAAGCAAAGCAAAGCAAACCAACCAACCAAACAAACACACACCCTTTTAAGTCATACATGGGTCAAAGAAGAAATCACAATTATAATTAGGAATTATTTGGATTGACCTACAATGAAAATACAACATATTAAACTCATGGGATATAGGTAAATTGCTACCTATAACAGAAATTTATAGATTTAAATTACTGTACCAGAAAGGAAAGCAAAAAATTAGATTAAAAATTAATGAGCTAAGCTTCCAATGCAATAAACTACTAAAAGAAAAATAGAATTGTGGAAACAGAAAATTATGAACCCAATAATTTTTATTCCATTTTTTGCTAGAACTTAAACTTGGAAGTTGTTTAATAAGAAACATTGGTAAAATCAAAGACTGTTGATAGAGATGTTCGAGGAGGTAAACATTAAGTTAGACATTATAATTTCATATTAGATACAGCTTAAGTTTAGCCTACACTACCATGCTATTTTGCAGTTATAAGGTTAAGTTTCTCTTTGAGTTTATTGCTAACATGGGTAAGGAGCTTTCTACTAGTAGCAAAGGGTTTACTAAAATGGTTTCATGGACTCTTATAATTTTAACACTGAAAATGATTGTTATAGAGAACTACACTTATTTGAATGTTTACTGAAGAAATCTGGATTTACCACTTAACATTGTAAACTCTGCTTATTATAGAAGGCTTATTTCAACCAGCAACCTTCTGATAATTCACTATGACTTTGTTGATCTAGTTCTAATTAACAAATTCAGAAGGTATGTGTACATTTCCTTTAAATCAGAAACATGGGTAAAGGCATTATATTTGATAAATTTTCATTTTAGAAATAAAGTAAATGAGAGTATAATAAAGTTTAGAATACTTTGCACCACAATTAACATCTTACTGTTGCTTTCACATTTCCCACTCAGAACTAGAACAAGACAAGAATGCCCACTCTTACTACTTTTATTCATAATTGTACTGGAAGTTCTAGTCAGAGCAAGTAGGCAAGAGAAAGAAATAAAGGTCATCCAAATTGGAAAAGAAGAAGGCAAATTGTCCCTGCTTGCAGATTACATGATCTTATATATAGAAAAACCTAAAGACTCTATCAACAACCTCTTAGAACTGATAAATGAATTAAATAAAGTTGTGGGATAAAAAATTAATATACAAAATCAGTAGAATTTCAATACATAAACAACATGCTGGCTGAAAGAGAAATCAAGAAGGCAATCTCGTTTACAATAGCTACAAAAAATACCCAGGAATAAATTTAACCAAAGACATGAAAGACCTCTACAAGGGAAACTACAAAACACTAATTAAAGACATTAAAGAAGATACAAATGTAAAGACATCCCATAGTCATGGATCAGAATAATTAATATTGTTAAAATGACTATACTACCTAAAGCAATCTACAGATTCAATGGCAATGACATTCTTGATAGAAATTAAAAAATCTTAACATTCTATGGAACCACAAAAGATACTGAATAACCAAAGCATTCTAAGCAAAAAGAGCAAAACTATATGCATCACATTCTCAGACTTCAAAATATACTACAAAGCTATAGTAACCAAAACAACAAGGTATTGGCACAAAAATAGACACATAGACCAGAAGAACAGATTAGAGAACCCAGGAATTAATCCATGTATTGACATCCAACTAATTTTTGACAAAGGTGTCAAGAACACTCTGGGGAAAGGACAGTCTTTTCAATAAATGCTGCTGGGAAAATCGTATATCCCTATGCAGAAGAATGAAACTATACTCCCACCTCTCATTCTATATAGAAATGACCTCAAAATGAATCAGATACCTAAATGTAAGACCTGAAATGATAAAACTACTAGAAGAAAATGTAGAAGTGCTTCAGAGCATTGGTCTGGACAAAGGTTTTCTGAGTAAGACTTCAAAAGCACAGGAAACAAAAGGAAAAATAAATGGGATTATATCAAACCAAAAAGTTTCTTCATAGTAAAGAAAACAACCAACAGAATGAAAAGATAACCTATAGAATGGGAGAAAATATTAGCCAGCTACTCATTTGACAGAGTAACTGAAACATATCAACAGCAAAAAAACTCAGCAAATCACCACCAACAGAAAAGTTGCTTAAGAAAACAAGCAAATGATCTGAACAGACATTTCCCAAAAGAAGACATATAAATGACCAGCAAATATATAAAAACATGTTCCCTAATCATCAGGAAAGTGCAAATTAAAACCACAATGAGATACTGTCTTACCAAAATTAGGATGGCTATCCTCAAAAGGACAACAAAATAACAAATGTTGGTGAGGATGAAGAGAAAAGGGAACATTTAAATTCTGTTGTTGGGAAAGTAAACTAGTAGAGACACTACAAAAAACAGTATGAAGGTTCATCAAAAAATGCAAATAGAGCTACCATATGATCCAGCAATCCTGCTACTTGGAATTTATCCCAAAAGAAAGGAAATTACTATATCAAAGAGACATCAGCTGTGTGTGGTGGCTCATGCCTGTAATACCAGCACTTTGGGAAGCCAAGGGGGGCGGATCACGAGGTCAGGAGATCAAGACCATCCTGGCTAACAAGATGAAACCCCATCTCTACTAAAAATACAAAAAAAAAAAAAAAATTAGCTGGGCGTGGTGGTGGGTGCCTGTAGTCTCAGCTACTCGGGAGGCTGAGGCAGGAGAATGGTGTGAACGCGGGAGGCGGAGCTTGCAGTGAGCCGAGATTGCACCACTGCACTCCAGCCTGGGCAACTGAGCGAGACTCCGTCTCCAAAAAAAAAAAAAAAAAAAAAAAAGAAACATCTACACTTACATGTTTATTGCAGCACTACCCCAATAGCCAAGGTGTGGAATCAACCTAGTTGTCCAACAACAGATGAATGGATAAAGCAAATGTGGTATATATACATAATGGAATACTGTTTAGTCACAGAATAAAATCCTTAGCCATAGAATAAAATCCTGTCATTTGCAGAAACATGGGTGGAATCGGAGGACATTATGTTAAATGAAACAAGCCAGGGACAGAAAGTTGAACACTATATATTCTCTAATATATCAAAGCTAGAAAAAGTTGATCTCATAGAAGTACAAAGTGTAGCAGAGGATACTAGAGGCTGGGAAGGGTATGGGGAAGAGAAGGATGAGGAGAGATTTGTTAAAGGATACAAAATTATAGCTAGATAGGAAGAATAATTGCTAGTGTTCTATATCACTGTAGGATGACTATAGTTAACAATATATAATTTCAAATAAAAAAGAAGGATATTGACATTCCCAACACAAATAAATGAAAAATGTTTGAGATGATGGGTATGCTAATCACTCTGTTCTGATCACTTTACATTATATGCATTGAAACATCACTATGTTCCCCATAAATATGTAAAATTATTATTTGTAAATTATAAAAAATAAAAATCACATTGCAATACTTAAATTTGCAATTTAAAGAGGAAACCTAAAAGAGTAGAAAGAAAGAATAAAGATAAGAAAAAATGAATTAAAAATAGCAATAAAGAGGATCAACAATACCAAAAGCTAGTTCTTTGGAAAGATTAAGACTAGAAAGAATATTTGTTCATAATCAGCAAAGAGTAAAAACTGAGAGAGAATAAAAGCCCCCAAACAATTAGAGGCCTGAAAGATGGCACTTAACTATGGATATAACAGATTTAAATTAGAGAACTCTAAGAACAATTTTATAACATTACTTTTCTTTTTCTTTTGAGACAGTTTTGCTCTGTCACCCAGGCTGGAGTGTAGTGGCATAATAATGGCTTATTGCAGCCTTGACTTCCTGGGCTTAATTGAGCCTGCCTCTCAAGCAGCTGAGACTACAGCATGCACCACCACACCTGGCTGACTTTTGTTTTTGTTTGTTTGGTTTTTTTTGGTAGAGACAGGGTTTTGCCATGTTGCCCAGGCTGGTCTTCAACTCCTCAACTAGAGTGATCCACCTGTCTTGACTTCCCAAAGTGCTGGGATTACAGGCATGAGATATCACACCTAGACTAACAGATTTGAAAAATCAGAAAACATGGATAATTTTTACAGAAATATATGCTTACAAAAATTGATTCATGAAGATATAGAAAAGTGAATAAATCTGTAATTATTAACAAATTTGGTTGGTAATTTAACAGCTGTCCACTAAAAAATAAGGTCAGTACCATATGATGTTAGAAGTAAATTCTACCCCTTCAAAGGAACAAAAAAATCCCAATCTTATATAAACTATTCCACAGACTAGTGTATTAGTCCCTTTTCACACTGCTGATAAAGACATACCCAATACTGGGCAATTTACAAAAGAAAGAGGTTTAATAGGACTTACAGTTCCATGTGGCTGGGAAGGCCTCACAATCATGGCAGAAGGCAAGGAGGAGCAAGTCACATCCTACATGGATGGCAGCAGGCAAAGAAAGAGAGCTTGTGCAGGGGAACTCCTCTTTTTAAAATAATCAGATCTCATAAGACTTAGTCACTATCTTGAGAACAGCATGGGAAAAACCTGCCCCCATGATTCAATTACCTCCCACTGGGTGCTTCCCATAATACATGGAAATTCAAGATAAGAGCTGGGTGGGGGACACAGAGCCAAACCATATCATTCTGTCCCTGGCCTCTCCCAAATCTCATGTCCTTACGTTTCAAAACCAATTAAGCCTTCCCTACAGACCACCAAAAGTCTTAACTCATTTCAGCATTAACTCAAAAGTCCACAATCCAGACTCTCACCTGAGTCAAGGCCAGCCCCTTCTGCCTATGAGCCTGTAGAATCAAAAGCAAGTTAGTTACTTCCTAGATACAATGGGGTACAGGTATTGGGTAAATACAGCCATTCCAAATGGGAGAGATTGGCCAGAACAAAGGGGATACAGGCCCCATGCAAGTCCGAAATCCAGTGGGGCACTCAAATCTTTAAAACTCCAAAATGATCTCCTTTGACTCCATGTCTCACATCCAGGTCACAGTAATGCAAGAGGTGGGTTCGCATGATCTTGGGCAACTCTGCCCATGTGGCTTTGCAGGGTACAGCCTCCCTCCCAGCTGTCTTCATGGGCTGGTATTGAGTGTCAGTGGCTTTCCCAGGCACATGGTGCAAACCGTTGGTGGATCTACCATTCTGGGGTCTGGAGGATGGTGGCCCTCTTCTCACAGCTCCACTGGGCAGTGCTTCAGTAAGGATTCTGTGTCAGGGTCCCACTGCATATTTCCCTTCCATACTGCCCTAGCAGATGTTCTCCATGAGGGCCTCTCCCCTGCAGCAGACTTCTGCCTGGGCATCCAGGTGTTTCCATACATCTTCTGAAATCTAGGTGGAGGTTTCCAAACTTCAATTCTTGACTTCTGTATACCTGCAGGTTCAACACCATGTGAAAGCTGCCAAGGCTTGGGGCTTGCACCCTCTGAAGCTATGGCCTGAGCTCTATCTTGGCCTCTTCAGCCACAGCTGGAGCAGCTGGAACACAGGGCACTAAGTCCTGAGGCTGCACACAGTATGGGGACCTTGATCCTGGCCCATGAAACCACTTTTTCCTTCTAGGCCTCTGGGCCTGTGATGAGAGCAGCTGCTGTGAAGATCTCTAATATGCCCTAGAGACATTTTCCCCATTGTCTTGGGTATTAACATTCGGCTCCTTGTTGCTTATGCAAATTTATGCAGCCAGCTTGACTATCTCCTCAGAAATTGGGATTTTCTTTTCTATTGTGTTGTCAGGCTGCAAATTTTCTGAACTTTTATGCTCTGATTATTTTATAAAACTGAATGTCTTTAACAGCACCCAAGTCAACTCTTGAATGCTTTGCTGCTTAGAAATTTCTTCTGCCAGATACCCTATATCATCTCTCAAGTTCAAAGTTCCACAAATCTCTAGGGCAGGGGCAAAACACCACCAGTCTTTTTGCTAAAACATAACAATAGTCACCTTTGTTCTGGTTCCCAACAAGTTCCTCATCTCCATCTGAGACCACCTCAGCCTAGACCTTATTGTTCATATCACTCTTAGCATTTTTGTGAAAGTCATTCAACAAGTCTCTAGGAAGTTCCAAACTTTCCCACATTTTCCTGTCTTCTGCCTGTTTCCAACCTCTGCCTATTACCCAGTTCCAAAGTCACTTCCACATTTTCAGGGGTGTTTTCGGCAATGCCCCACTTTACTGGTATCAATTTACTGTTTTAGTCCATTTTCATGCTGCTGATAAAGAGATTTCTGAGACTGGGCAATTTACAAAAGAAAGAGATTTAATGGACTTACAGTTCCATTTGGCTGAGGAGGCCTCACAGTCATGGTGGAAAGCAAGGAGGAGCAAGTCATATCTTACACGGATGGCAGCATGCAAAGAGAGAGCTTGTGCAGGGAAACTTCTCTTTTTAAAACCATCTGATCTCGTGAGACTTATTCACTATCATGAGAACACCACGGGAAAGACCTGCCCCCATGATTCAATTACGTCCCACTAGGTCCCTCCTATACTAGCCAAACAATATCAGCTAGTAAAAGAGGGAATGCTCTCCAACCCTTTTTATGTGGTTAGTGTAACATTGGTAACAAAACTAGACAGGGACAATAAAAGAAAGGAAATAATATAGGGACAATATGCACTTAGTGGAGTTAAATAAATAATACATTATTATCAGCTTAAATGTGTCACAGAATTCAAGAGCTGCTAAATATTAGACAGCTCTTTCAAAGAAAATTTTCATATAAATAGAAAAAGCCACATGATTTTCTTAATAGAAATAGAAAATGTATTTGATAATAATGGAAATCCATCATGATAAAAGTTCTTGAAAAAGAAAATTCTTACTCTGATAAGGGGTAATTCTATTAAACACTAAAATAAGTATCATACTGAATGGAGAAATTTTAGACATATTCCACTTAAAATTGGAATGAGACAATGATGCTGTTCCCTCCTCTATTTGATACTGTGCTGGATACCCTAGCCTACACAATAAGAATAGAGAAAGAAAAAGATACATCATAATTACTACACAATAAGAATAGAAAGCGAAAAAGATACGTCAGAATTACTGATGAAAAACTATCATTACCCACAGAAAAAATCATTGTTTATACACACAAAAAAGCCTATTCTGTAACCAATCTAAGACATCACTATGACAGCTAATAAGAAAGTCTAGTCAGACAGCTGGGTATATGATTAGTGAACAAAAATAATCCCCCCATATTATTTTAAACTATATCAATTACAGTGACCACAAAAGTTATACTATATAAAGAAATTCGTCTAAGAAAAAAACAGGCTCCAGGATTTAGGAGAAGTAATCAAATACTTAATTGAAAAAAAGTTAAAACCCCCAAACAAACAGAAATCAGCACATTTATAAATGGGAAGTTTCAATATTGTGAAGATTATCAGTTTTAATGCACATCAATATATAAATTAAATGCAAAACCCATCTAAAGCACAGTTTTTTGTTTGTTTTTGTATGGGTATGTGGAAATTGACTGGCTGATTAATAGTCATATGGAAGAGCAAGTTTTAAAGAATAGCCAAAGCAATTTTAAAGAAGTAGAACAAGATTGAGGGGATTGGCATACCAGGAAATATGATTTTTCTAAAGTTAGAGTGATTAAAATATTGTGATATTGACAGGGATTTAAATAAATAGACCAATGGAGGAAAATAAAGAGCATGGAAATAAACCACAAACAAAAGATTATGATAAATGACAGTGAATCATCAAAAATCCATGGTGGAAGATATGGACTAATCAATAAAGGATGCTAAGACTATTGATTTTCCTTGTGGAGTAACCTAAGACCTTCACTTATTACCATATTCAATCTTAATTCCAATTTTACTAAAGATATAAATGGGAAAAATTAAGACTTTAAAATTTTTAAATAAAACATCTATTCAGAAGACTTTTTTTTAAAAAAAGATGCAAAAATTTTGCACTAAAATTGAAAATTAATAAATTTAAGTACATTTAACTTAAAATTTCTGTAAAACAAAGATACACAAACTGAACTGTAGTTTATGTATAAGCTTTAGACTGGAGAAAGATATTTGCAATAAATGCAAATAAAGTATATAAAGAAATTTGCTAAATAATAAGAGAAATACAAACAACCCAGTAGAAAAATTTGCAAAAGATATGAATAGGCAATTTATAGAAGACAAAATGCAAAAGATCAATAAATGTGTAAAATAAAGTTCATCTTCAATAGTAATCAAGAAGTGTAAATAATACTTTGACACCATTATTCACCATTATATTGGCGAACATTGAAAGGAAAATCTCACAGTATCCATGCTGGTGAGGCATTGGAACAGTAGGATATTTTCTACAGTCTTGATGGAAGGGTAATTTGCTACAACTGCTTTCAAGAGTGATTTGTCAATATGTATTAAAGTAGAAGATACAAAATGTCCTTGGACCCAGTTATTCCATGTCCTTCTCTCTGCCACATGTGCACCTGGGGACAGACAAAACATTAATTACGGAAGCATCATTACTATACCAAAAAATTGGAAACACCTTAAGTACCCTGAAATATGAACATGAATACACATTAATACACTGTGGTATATTGACACAATGCCAAATTTTAAAATGAAAAAAGGAGTAAGCTGAGCTGCATGCAATCAGCTGGAAAAATTTCCAAAGTATAATGTTGAGAGCAAAACCCAAAAAGTTGATGAGATGTCTGTACAACATGAACAGAATGAGATAATTTTTATAAACATGCAAAATAATATAGTATGTTATTTTGTATTAATCATGTATTTTTCTTTTGTATTTTTGATGCTTTGACATCTTCTGGCTTTGCTGACCCTGAAGAAACTGCCCCTCCCAGTGGTGGTGGTGAATTCACAGAGACAGCAAACAACTGGTCTGTGAATGCACCTTTCATATGCAAACCAACTAATCCAAAGTCTATACTCCCAGCCACCTCCTTTACAGGGTTCTTAACTCTCTGGGCTATTATTCCTCTACCCTAATTACCTAGGTGCAGGTATCTGACAACTAGGGACATCCCCTACACTTCAGAGTTTGCCGAAGTTATTCAAACTAGCCAATCTTAACCTGTTTACCTGGTCTCTGGCTGCTTGTTCCTGTGGAAAGACAGTAAGAGTTTCCCCCTTACTTTCTCTGTCTTCTGATTGACCCTGCCGCTTCTTTGTGTTCCTCCCCCTGCCCCAGGGTGTGATTCCTTTCTCTTGAGATCTGTGAGTATAACAAGTTATCTTTTCAATGGTAGTTGTCTCTTGATTTGTTGACCTCACCATTATACAGGCATAGTAACAAAAACTATATTTTAAAACATGTTTAAAGATGCATATATATCTATTAAAAAATTCTGGAGATGATCAACACCAAAATCAATATAGTCACTTCTGTGACAAGAGAAGAGGTACGTAGTTGTATCTAAGGTATCTTATATTAAAAAGAAAAACTAAGCAATTATAACCAAGTGTTAAGATTTGGCAAAGCTAAGTGGTGTCTGATGGGCATTTATTATAATATTCTCTATACTTCATGCTTGAAATATTTCATAATTAATTTTCAAGATTGAAATTCTCACCAGAGCATATCCCAAGCATCATTTATTAATTCATTTGTTTTAAAACAGCTATTTAAAAGTATCATCACACCCTTCTTGTCAGATAGTACCTTTACCCCCCTCTGTAAGGGGTATAAAGTGCCTGAATGATTTCTGTAAAGATTAAATAATTCACCAAGATGACACTAAAAAAAAATTTTGTCACTATACTGCAGGTTACTTAATGTTTCTTACATGATAAATGGGGTGGGTGGAATTTACATTTTCTTCCCTGAAATTGGGAAGCTTTATGATTCCCTTAAACTCTGTCTCTGTTAGAAATATTTCATACTTTGGGCAGTCCATTCACCCTTGGCCAAATTTAATTTCCCTTTCTGGCTTAAAGGAGAATGGTTTAAAAGATTCCATAAAAAAGCTTTCTGGCAGTCTGGAAGACAGCCAATATTCTTTTTGAGAAAGCTGCCTTTTTATGATGGCCCAAGTGTAAATGACACTGGGCTCTGTGTTCTTTGAATTTCACACAAGTTTAAAAGTTAAAGTGAGAACAGCTTTGCAAAGGATATGCAGAAAAACAATTGATTATCTTCCTGGCCTCAAAATGCTAAGAGTATTGTGCTTCACACTCTTTTAGGTCAAACTCTTATTAACTTTCTGGTCAAACTCTTATTAACTGGCCAAACTCTTATTAACTCATATTAACTTTCTGGGAATATACTTAGGAATACACTTTCTGGGAATATACTTAGGAAAATGACCCAAAGAGGTAGATTGAACTAAATTAGGAAATAATCCAGATAAAAATAGAATCTAAATAACTAGAAGTGGCTATTTATTATGATCCAGAAGATGATTACCCCACTTCTAAAATCATGTGGACATCTAATTGGTTGCATTTCTCATGTTGTTACACATGGGTTTTGAAGTCAAGTGGGGCAGGGAAGAGCAGTTGACAGATAGGAAGAGGGACTTTCATACATAATTTGACTTAAATTAAACATCAGCATTAGCTGTCATCCACCTTCAGGGTATGCAAATAAATGCAAAAGATTCACCAGGGGTCCTTCTGTGGTTCAGACATTTGTCCCCTCCAAACCTCATTTCGAAATTTGATCCCCAAAGTTGGAGGTGGGGCTCAATGGGAAGTGTTCGGGTCACGGGGGTGGATTCCTCATGAATAGAGTAATGCTTTCGTTTGGAGAGGGTGAATGAGTTCTTGGTCTCTTCCCCCAAGTTGGTAGCTATAAAGAGACTGGCACCTGCCCCTGCTGCCTTGCTTCTTCTCTTGCCATGGGATCTCTGCACATGCTAGCTCAGCTTCATCTTTTGCCATGAGTATAAGCAGTCTGAGGCCCTCAGCAGAGACAGATGCCCTGAGCTTTCCAACCATCGGAATCATGAACCAAATAAACCCTTCTATCTTTATTTATTCCCCAGCCTCAGGTACTCCTTTATAGCAACACAAAATGGACTAAGACAGGTGGCAGAGTCTCCCAGTGATGATTCTTGAAAGAGAAGTGTCATTGTTCTCTGCGTCCCTCTTCCATGGTATAGAAGGGGTGGTTGTCATTCACCTTAAGCCAAATGTGGGAAGTATTAGGAGAACTAATTACAGAGGGTGACATGCATTTCCTGCGATTTGGGGTGCTGTACTAGAACATGACTCAGGTCTGAACTCTAAAGAAAAGTGGCCAGTTGCTTTGAGAGAGAGAGAATCAGGTCCACAGGCAATTGGGAGAAGATGTGAATTTTCCCATGAGTCGGACCTGGACTCAGTAGAAGGGATCTGGACTGCTCATCCTAAGAAAAGTGAATTTGTCTGTAGAGTGAATTGATTCCAAATTAGTGGTTGTGTGGCGTGAACTGCTGGAAACCAGTGGGAGGAGGTATTACTCTTCTCAGGAATTGCAGATGGAGGGAGGTCTCCAGTGTGAGGAAACCAGAAAAACTCACAGGAGCTCCCTTGAGAATACAAATTAGCTTTTGGGTATCTGCTACAATCAGAGAGCTCCAAAGCCAGACGACCACTGTTCCATTAGTGTTAAATCCATCTCCTTTTCCCCTCTAATCTTTCTCCCTCTTGGGTCCAACCTAGGTGGGGCCAGAAGAAACAGCAACTGGAGGAGGATGTAGGATAGGGAAGAAAGAAGAAACTCCTTCTTCCTCACCATTTATGGGCCTCCAAACTTAAAGCAGGTCCATGTAGTGGAATACAGAAGTTCAAAATAGGGTGAAAGAATAGGGCTTTAATATTAGATGGCACTGGCTTTTACTGCATTTATGAAACTGGAACAGCTATGGTGCTTGCTCAAAGGTTCTTCTGAGAAGAAATGAGTCAACACAGTGGATTTGCCTCCATCTTGGTTGGTATATTATGATTTCTGAGTTTTAAAAAAGCCTTCTCCAAGCCATTCTTTGTAATGTTTTATCTGTGGGAGAAAAAGTATTATAGACTTAAATGGGAGAGGGGATAGAAAGACATGAAAAACATTCTTACTTCTATTTTCCTCCCTCTTATTTAGCTATTACATAGGCTGTTGAGCAATTCAGAAGAGAGAGGGAAATTAGACTTTACCTCTAGGCAGGATTTCAGTTATCCAAGAAACATTTGCAAGTCAGGGCCCCCAGTCACAGGGATTTTCAACATAATACCAGAATGGCTGGCCAAAGGAGGGGAGATCCAATTGTCTAGATATTCAGTCTCTATCAGATCATTTATTCAGCTAAACATTCAGACAATCTATCTCATGTAGATGCATCCATAGGCCACTGTGTCACTTAACTTATTATAGGATGTTTTGTTTTGGAGAGAAAGTTTATGTTTACAAGATAGAAACACATGAGGCAGGCACCACTCCAAGCCCAGCTCTAATCACACTCCATTGTCCCCTGAGTCTCCCTCCGTGATTTCCCCTCAGAAACCTTTCCAGAGTGTGATTCTTCACTTTTATTGTCTCCCAGTGAACAAATGCTTTGTAATAGCTGTTTTGAATCTGCTTTCCTTTTATTTCCATTTATGTCCTCTTATCTCAACATCTGTGGTAGGCTGATGAAAGGGATATAGGCACTACTGCTTGCTGTATATCACTCCTGACTTTATCTCCTCCTTCATACAACCTTTGCATAGTGGTTGTGGAGACTCTTCTTCCTGACTCCCCGCTCCCTTGTTTGCATCGGCTGGTTATGGAATTGTTCTCTTTATCACATTTTATCATCTGATCACTTTCATCTTCTTTCCTGAATCTGAAACCTGATTTATAAGCCATTTATTTTTAAATGGCTTTTGGATAAAGAAGCCACATGGTGAAGAGAAAAGATCAGTAGGGTTGAAAATTAGAAGTCTGAGCTCCATTCTGGCTCTGCTACAAGGTACATACGTGACTTGGAAAAGTCAAGTCCCATTTGTAAACTGTAGAGGTTGGACCAGATGCTCTCTAAGGACTCTAAGATCAATTTTACAACGTGGTTATATAGTGGAATCCTCTTCAAGTGCTCTCCCATTTCAGCCTTACTCTGTTTAAAGTAATAGAGATAATTTTGTGTCAAGTGCTCAACACAGAATGAAGCCCATCTTAGGGGATGACTGAATAGTAGCCAGTCCTTTTACTCTTGTCAAGGTCAACATCTCCTGAGCCTGCACCTTCCCCCCCCATTTATGTTACCACCCAGGACTGAACTTCATGCCCTCATGTCTGCAGCCTTGGCTGTGCCTAGTAACAGGTCTTCCTCCTCTGGTTTATAGTGTCCAATCTGTCTCACACACCATGATTGGTGTGCTCCTCCTAAGCACTTCTTGCCATAACACTCTTCTACTCAGCAGCAAGACAAAGCAAAAGCCAACAAAAATGAAAAACATTCAAAGCCCCTTCAGTTGCTCATGACTGCCTCTAAAAATCTTAACTCATTTGTCATTTACTTTAAACACCTCACAATCTGTCTCCACTTTCTTTTCAACCAAAGGTTCTACTACTTCCTACATATAAACTCAACTCTAGCCAGGTTCTCACCATTTATTGGCTTGTGTTTCTTTTGTACTAAAATCCCATAGGTCTAGATTCTCTGTCCCTAAGTATATGGGATGGTTCCATAGAACAGGAATCTGTCTGGATTCCCAAGGGCCTAGTCAGTGCTTTGCATATTTCAGGTATTAATAAATATTAGAGAATGGAGGTGATATTAATTAATATTAATAAATATTAGAAAATAGTTCCATAGAACAGGAATTTGTCTGGATTCCCAAGGGCCTAGTCAGTGCTTTGCATATTCCCGGTATTAATAAATATTAGAAAATGGGGAGTGATGTTTATACTGGCAATTGCCCTAAGCTTAAGGCATTTTAGAATCTCATTCTTTAAACCATAGAAAGTTTTAGGCCCTTTAAAATTATCCTAACCGTACAAATCAGTTTTGTTTGAAACAGCACCTAGAGCATATATGAATAATGAAAAAGGAATCTAACTTTCTAAGAATTTAATACAGACTTGGTGAAAAATATAGAAAGGTATTCTTAGGATATGGGAGAGCAGTTGTCATAAAGTAAAAACTACAAATGATTGGCCCATGAATGTAATCCAGCCCAAGATATGCTTTTATTTCAGCCCATACTACATTATAGAGAAATTTGAATAGGTGCCAGCACTTTACATTGTGAGAGTTCATCTAAAATTGCAGATGTATGGCTTCTCTTAAAGACAGAAGATCTAGCAACACTGAGCTGCATTCTCACATAATCGCAATTGGCTATAGTTGATGATGGGTGACACCTTATACATGGCATAAGTTGTCAGTTAGTCAGAGTCCTTGCTGATCTGTTCTTCTGTCTTGTAACTTAAGACTTTGAGTCTGAGATTTCTGGTACCTGAAAAGCTACAGTCCGAAAGGGCTTCAGAACTCAGTGATTCTCAACTCTAGCTTCATTTTATAACCACCTGGGGAAAATTTTTCATACTATAAATGCCTGAGCCTCTCTCCTGGAGGTGGGTGTGCTATCAGGCATCCTTATTTTGTTTCTTATTTAAAAAAAATTTTTTTTTGAGACCAAGTCTTGCTGTGTCACCCAGGCTGGAGTGCAATGGTACAATCTCAGCTCACTGCAAACTCCACATCCCAGGTTCAAGCAATTCTCCCACCTCAGCCTCCCAGGTAGCTGGGATTATAGGTGCCTGCCACCATGTCCAGCTAATTTTTGTATTTTTAGTAGAGACGGGGTTTCACCATGTTGGCCGTGGTTGGTCAGGCTGGTCTCGAACTCCTGATCTCAGGTGATCTGCCTGCCTTGGCCTCCCAAAGTGCTGGGATTATAGGTGTGAGGCACCGCACCTGGCCCAGGCATCCTTATTTTAAAAGATCCCCAGGTGATTTTCATGCGTGGTCAAGACTGAGAACACCTGCTTTAGTAGGATGGCATAAGGAGCCAGCAGCAAGTTGCTCTGATCTGTAGTTTAGGGACCCTGTGGGCATGATGGAAAAGGTTTTTTTTTTTCCCCCCCAAATGAACTCCTATCCCAAATCTCTCTCCTTTCAGTCATAGATCAAGGCATTGGAATAAGAACACAAATAAATAGGACATATACACATTCTATTGGAGGTCCTCTTCTTTGTTCAATGGAGGTTAGGCTTTTTGGTAACTGGGGCCATATCAGGGTGGAAAGGACTCTTCTACCTCAGGTGTATATAGTACATAAATGAGGATAGTGTTTATAACAGTAAACAGGAAGAGCACTGGATGGAATTGAGATAAGAAAGCCAGAGAGGGGAGTCCAACATGAAGAACCAGAATTTGATATTGAAAGAGTCAGAGAGCATTCACTTGTTCTTTTGACAAATATTCACTGTGTTCCTATTCATATGTCTGACACTGCTCTAGGCCCTGAGGACATAGTGATAAAAAAATACAAAGTATCTGCCTTAATTAGCTTATGTTCTAGCCAGAGAAATAAGCAATCAGAAATAGTTTGAAAAAATAAAAGCATGTATAGTCATAAGGCAATTACTTGGAATGAAAAGAAGATCAATCATGCATAAAATAATAGAGATAAAAAAGAAACAGTCCTTTAAAAATTACATACATATCCATAGATGGGTGGTAGATGGATGGATGGAGACAGAGGGAGGGAGCAAGGGAAGGAGACAGATGTGGGAGAGGACTAATGTGTACTGTATTCATTTACAAATTATTTATTGAACATCTACTACATGACACACATTAAGTTTCTCAGAAAAAAATAGTGATAAGACAGACACATTTCCTTCTCTGCTAATTTTAATTATATATATATATATATGTAGTCTAATAACTATAGTATAGAGTGTGTGGTGATGATGACAGTGGTGGCATTTAGTACTTGCTGTATCAGGTACTGTGCTAAATATTTCACTTGCATTATCTAATGTAATCCTCAAAATCATCTTGTGAAGTAGGTAACTATCCATACTTGTGTCCACTTATAGATGAGGGCACTGAGCTAAGCATGGTTTGTTCATTGATCAAGGACACAATCAGAAAGTGGCAGATGTAGTTCTAAAGCCCGTCTGGTCCCAAAGCCCATGCTCACAAGTCTGCATGTGTATGTGATGCAGAGGGATAAGAGAATGGGACCCAGGGCTGGTAAAGTTTTAATGAGGGCAAGCAGAATGAGTGATAACAAAACAGTTCTGGAGCTTAGATGTTTATTTTATTTTATTTTATTTTTATTTTTATTTTTTGAGACGGAGTGTCGCTCTGTTGCCCAGGCTGGAGTGCAGTGGTGCAATCTCGGCTCACTGCAAGCTCCGCCTGCCGGGTTCACGCCATTCTCCTGCCTCAGCCTCCCGAGTAGCTGGGACTACAGGCGCCCGCCACCACGCCCAGCTAATTTTTTTTTTTTTTTTTTTTTTTTTTTTTTTTTAAGTAGAGCCGGGGTTTCACCGTGTTAGCCAGGATGGTCTCGATCTCCTGAGCTTGTGATCCGCCCGTCTCAGCCTCCCAAAGTGCTGGGATTACAGGCGTGAGCCACCGCGCCCGGCCAGATGTTTCTTTAGAAAGTAGGACCCGGTAAGCTAATTCAAAAGAAAGACAGCAGTCATCTGAGGTTGTGCTGGGACTTTGAGGAAACACAAAGATGCCCCAAGAAGGGGAAAGAAGAAATTTTACCAGAAATTCTTCAGAAAGACAGTCTGGTATAAAATTAAATCAGAACTGAATTTTTGTTACTCTGCATTCTGCACCTTGGTTGGGATAATTCAGGGATGCCCTTACTTTTACTCTGTCAGCGTGGGTAAACAGAATTTGACTTTAATGATTCACTGTAGCTTCAGGCAGAATGACAAACGCATTGTGCCTCTATAAGCAGTTTTTTAGGTGCCCTCAGTTAGTATCCACCTGATTTAACTGTGAATTTTATTGACAATATTTAGCTCAAGATGCAATAATGCGAGGTGAATGTCACATAAAGGTTGGTTTGGGACTACTTCTGCTTAGATATAGGAGGATTAACTAGGGATAAACTTCCTTTTAGAGTCCATGAACTCTGGCTGACTGACAGTCACCGAGAATGAAGCCACAAGGAAAGCTGATCACTGCTCTATGAGCCAAAGATCAATTTAGGTCTTTCATAATGCACTTAAAACTATTTTCCGTATTCTATTTAAAAGTTTCACACATTTAATCAGAAAACATATGTATTGAATAATTATCTTTTACTGTGTAAAATGCAAATGTTGAACGTTCAAATGAACTGTTAGAAATAAGAACCAATGCATAAAACTATAATAGATTCAGAGAAAAGTGAACAAGACTTAGTGCTCAGAATGCAATCGTGCATCCAAATTCACTTCTAAGATAATAAACATTTATTATATGAGTTTGAGGAATGATTTATTTAATTAATCTTTGTGGTGATAACCTGATGATATCTACACCTATTCCTTAAGAACAACATGTATTTTGACAGAGGGAAAGATTCCCTGAAAAATTTAATTTCCTCTGTAGTGATGGAATGAAAGCATTTTTTTTTTAGCATTGTTTGTTTCAAATATGAACCAGAGATTTTTACCAGAAATCAAGATAAATAACTGTTTTGCATCAGAAGAACAAAAAATAATATCAAGGACACATTCTGTTTCTTTAGATACTATTAGAACAGAGCAAGTTCTGAATAAATAGCATACATGTTGAAATGGAGGAAAAGCAGTTTGTCTTTTATAATAATTGGTAAAAATAAATAGCAATGGCCAACAGAAACACAGAGACTCTTCATTAAAAAATACTGAAATCTATAAATGCTCATCTCTAGAGTAACTGAGTGTGACAAAACAAGAGCTCATCCAGTTTGTAATGCAACAATAATATAATAGGATCAAAACCTTGTGTTTAACAAAGAAAGCATATCTCCAATTTCTAGAAAACAGTGATATATTTCATGTTACTCTAAGAATGAGGTGCGTGTCATGATTTTTGACAGTACCTAATTTGACAGCAGCTATTGATCTAAGAAATAAATATTCCTGTTAAAAGGGGTCTTTGCACTAATATAAGTCTGAAAAATGATAGTGGAAAGTTGAGTCACTGCTGGTGGTGATGCAGATTTACATAGTATGCACCAGGCTTTTCTAATCCTGAACTGTGTGTGCAAAGCATGCCGATTCTAGCTAGTGGGGACACTGACCACTTGAAAAAGACTTACCTGTGGCTAAAAGACAAAAAGACCAGGGGAAATGAACATTTATTGAAGACCTATCATGTACAGCCATTTTCCAGGGTTGTTTATCACACGATCTTGCTTTTAGTTCTCATTGCAGTGCAACAAAGCAAGTGTTTTTTCTTTTAAACTAACATACAGTAAAATCGAGTGTGTGTGTGTTTGTGTGTGTAAAACTCTATGAGTTTGAACATGTGCGTAGATTCATGTAACCTCCACAATCAGGATACAGAACAGCTGCATCACCACAAAACTCCCTTGGACTGACATTTTGAGGAAACACTGTCCATCCACTTTTAACTGCTGGTAATGACCAATCTGTTCTCTGTTACTATACTTTTGTCTTTTCTAAAATGTCATATAAATGGTATCATACAGCATATAACATTTGAGACTGGCTTCTTTCAGTTCACTTGAGATTCATCTGTTTAGTTGTATAGGTCAATAAATAGTTTGTTCCTTTTTGTTGCTGAGTAGTATTCCATTGTATGAATATAGCACGGTTTGTTTACCCATCCACCTGTTGAAGTACTTTTGGGTTGTTCTTGTTTTGGGGTGATTATGAACAGAGCTGCTATAAACACATATATGGAGGTTTCTTATGAATAGAACTTTTCATTTTTCATGATAAATATATAGGAGTGAAATTACTGGGTCATATGATAAATATGTTTAGCTATATAAAAAGTTGCTAAATTGTTTTCCAGAGCAGCTGTACCACACTGGTTTCTCAGGAGGTATTTATGAGAGTTCCAGGTGCTCTACATCCTTGTGAGCATGCAGTAGTCAGTTTTGTTTTGAGCTGTTCTGATAGCTATGAAGTTTCATCACATTGTGCTTTTAATTAATTGCTTAATGGCTACATTATTTCCTTAGTGTTGAGCATCTTCTTTTGTGCTTGTCATTCTTATATGTTTTTTTCATGAAGTGACTGAGTCTTTCCCATGATTAAAAACATTTTTTTTCTTGTTTTCTTTCTGGAATTTTGAGAATTCTTTATATATACTAGATATAAGTCCTTTTTTAGACATAGGGTTTTTTACAAATATTTTCTCCTGATCTGTAGTTTGTCTTTCATTTTCTTGATAGTAGCTTACATAAAACAAAAGTTTTACAGTTTGATAAAGTCCAACTTACCCTTTTTTTAATGGATTGTGTTTTTGATGTCGTGTTTTAAAACTCTTTGCCTAAAATCATGGAAATTTTCTCTGATGTTTTCTTCTAAATGTTTTATAGCTTTTATGTTTTACATTTAGATTTATGATACAATTTGGGTTAATTTTTGTGTATGGTATGAGGTTTAGAACATTAAAAAAAATTTTTTTTGAGACATGGTCTTGTTCTGTCACTCAGGCTAGAGTACAGTGGCATGATCATGGCTCTCTGTAGTCTTGACCTCCCAAGTTCAAGTGATCCTTTCCCCTCAGCCTCCTTAGTAGCTGGGACTACAGGTGTGTGCCACCATGCCTGGCTAATTTTTGTATTTTTTGTTGGGATGGGGTCTCACCATGTTGCCCAGTCTGGTCTTGAACTCCTGATCTCAAGTGATCTGCCCAACTTGGCCTGCCAAAGTGCTGGGATTATAGGCCTGAGCCACCATGCCCAGCCAATAACAATTTTTTTAAATAGCATATCCTCCAATGCTCTTTGTTTAAAAATACTATCCTTTTGCTGATGAATTACATTAGATTCCTGTCAAAAATTAATTAGCTATAATTGTGTGGGTCTATTCGATTAAATGGATAGGTCTATGAGTCTTTTTGCCAAGGTTATATTTTCTTGATTATTGCAGTTTTATAGTAAGTCTTTAAATTGGTTAATGTGAGTTCTGTGATTTGGTTCTTCTTTGTCAAAATTATTTTGACTGTTTTAATCCCTTTACCTTTTCATATAAATTTTAGAATCAGCTAATCTGTATCTACAAAAAAATCCCGCAGGGATTTTGTTTGGAATTGTGTTAACCTACAGATCAGTTTGGAGAGAATTAACTATAGTGAATTCTCTGATTATGAACACAACACAGTATGGCTTTCCATTAATTAGGTCTTCTTTGATTTCTTTTATCAGCATTTTGTGGCTTTCAGGATACAGATACCGTATCTATTTTAATAGGTTTACAACTAAGTATTTCAATTTTTTGAGCAACTGTAAGTGATGTTAGATTTTATTTTTGGTTGCTAATTGTTTGCTGCTGAATTCAAATAAAAAAAATTTTTACATGTTGACCTTGCATCCTGCGAATTTGTTTAACTCGCTTTGTAGTTATAAGAGCATTTTTTTGGAGACCCATTGCGTGGTTTTTCTGTGTAGACAATCAGGTAATTTATGAACAAAGACAATTTTATTCCTGTGTTTCTAATCTGAATGCCTTTTATTTTTCTCTCTTGCCCTATTATACTAGCAAGAGCTTCTAGTACTATGTGAATAGAAGTTGTGAGAGTGGACATTCTTGCTTTTTATGTTTCACAATTAAGTATGATGTTTGTGGTAGATGTCCTTTATCAAGCTAATAAAGTTTTCTTCTATCCCTAGTTTGCTGAATGCTTAACCATGAATAGATACTGGATTATTTTCAAATGTTTTTTCTCCTTTAATTGATTTAATCTTGTTTTTATTTTTTAGTCTTTTAATTACATTGTATAAATTATAGTGTTTGCTTTTGAATGTATTATTTTATTTTTATTTTCATTTTTGAGACAGTCTCCCTCTGTCACCCAGGCTGGAGTGCAGTGGGTGATCTCGGCTCACTGCAACCTCCATCTCCTGGATTCAAGTGATTTTACTGCTTCAGCCTCCCAAGTAACTGGGATTACAGATGTGCACCACCATGCCCAGCTGATTTTTCTATTTTTAGTAGAGATAGGGTTTCACTATTGTGGCCAAGCTGTTCTTGCATTCCTGACCTCAAATAGTCCACCTGCCTCAGCTCCCAAAGTGCTGGGATTACAAGCATGAGCCACCACACGCATCTTAGCTTTTGAATTTCAACAGTCTTGCATTCTTGGAATAAACCCCATTTGACCATTGTGAATAATTCTTACTTTATGTTGCTGGATTGCTTTCAATCTTGCTAATATGTCTTCAGCGATTTTTCATTCATTTTCATGAAGGAATATTTGTCCATAGTTTTCCTCTGTTGTACTATTTCTGTCTAATTTTGATATCAGAGTAATGCTGGCTTTATAACATGAACTGGGAAATGTCATTTAGATTTAGTTGGCTGGTAATGTGGTTCATTCTTCTGTATCCTTACTGACTTTGTCTACTTGTTCATTTGATTGCTGAGATAGGAGTGTTAAAACCTCCAAATAGAGGTGTACATGTGTCTATTCCTCATTTCAGTTGTATCAGTTTGTGATTCATATATGTTGAAGAAATGTTGTTAGGTGCATAGACATTTAAATCATTGTCTTCTTGACCCTTTTGTCATTCTGTAATGTCCCTCTTTTTTCATGGTAATTTTTCCTTGCTCTGAAGTCTATGTTATCTGATATTAGTATAGCTACTAGAGCTATCTTTTGATTTGTGTTTACATAGCATGACATGGTCTCTCTTTTTACATCCTTTTTCGAACCTTTCTAAAACCATTTATTTATTTATTTGTTTGTTTGTTTGTTTGTTTTTGAGATGGAGCCTTGCTCTGTCACCCAGGCTGGCTGGAGTTCAATGGCACGATCTCAGCTTACTGCAACATGTGCCTCCCGGGTTCAAGCAATCCTCCTGCCTCATCCACCCAAGCAGCTAGGATTACAGGTGTCTGCCACCACGCCTGGCTAATTTTTAAATATTTTTATTAGAGACTGTGTTTCACCATGTTGACCAGGCTGGTCTTGAACTCCTGACCTCAGATGATCCACCCAACTTGACCTTCCAAATTGCTAGGATTATAGGCATGAGCTACTGCGCCTGGCTAAACCTTTATAAAACATCATATTTAAAGTGGATTTATTTTACATAGCACATAGTTGAATATCTTTGTTATAACTAGTGTCTTCAGATCATTTACGCGTAATTATTAATATCTTTAGATTTAGGTCTATTGCTTTCTAATTTGTTTCCTGTTTATTTCCTCTGTATTTCATTAGTTTCCTCCTTTCTTCCTTCTTTTGGATTATTTAAATATATTTCTTTCAAATTGTGTTTGACTACATATCTTCAAATAAATTTTTAAGTAGTTGCTTTAGGGATTAAACTTTTAGGATTCACTTAAATTAATATTTTATTATTTCAATGGTAATACAGAAACCTTGCTACCACCATTAAACTCCTCCCTCCAAGTTGTAATTGTCATAGGCATTTTATTTGCAAATGTTAAAAATCGCATCAGATAAGGTTACTGTTTTTGCTTTCAACTGCCAAATACATATTTAAATAATTTAAGAGGGGAGAAGAATAGTTTACTGTCTTTACCTAGATATTTTAGACATTTTGCCATTTCTGTTGCATTTTCTTTATTATTTATGTTGTTTCATTTTCGTATAATTTTTCTTCACGATTTCCCAGGCAACAAATTATTGGTTTTCATTATTTTGAGAAAGTCTTATTTTAGCTCTATTTTTGAAGTCTATTTTCACAGGACATATAATTTGGAGTCGAAATATCTTTTCATTTAGAACTTTAAAATGTTGTTCTGTGAATGGAAAAAAACCCCACAACATTCTGACTTATAGGATTCAGAGAAAGCAGTGCTTTGAGGAAAATGTATAGCTACAAATGCCTATGTAAAAAAGAAGAAAAATCTCCAGTCAGTAACTTAAACTTTTACTTTAAGAAATTAGAGAAACAGAAGAAATAACAATAAACAATAAAGATTAGAAGAGAAATAGAGCATAGAAAAACAATATAAAAAATGAATTAAACCAAAAGGTGTTTCTTCAATATAATTTGACAGTTTCACAAAACTAGCTAGAATGACTAAAAAATGAAGAGAGAAACTCAAATTACTAAAATCAGGAATAAAAGATGGGACATTATTATCCCTTATAGAACAAAAAGGATTATGTGAATACTATGTAGTATTGTATGCCAACAAACTAGATAACCTAGGTGAAGTGGACAAAATCCCAGAAGGAATTTGTCCATTTAATGTAGGAAACAGAAGATAATATCTAGACTTATAATAAATAAAGGAACTGAATTAGTAATCAGAAAGCTTCTCACAAAAAGAGTCCAGAACTGGATGACTTCACTGAGAATTCTACCAAATGTTTAAAGAAGAATTAACAAAAATCCTTCACAAAAATCTTCTAAAATATGGAAAAGAATTGAGTAGTTTTCAATTCATTCTATGAATATTACTCTGATACCAAAATCGGACAAAGACATCCCAAGAAGCCTACAGACCAATAACCCTTATGAATAAAGATGTAAAAATCGTCTAGAAAATACTAGAAAACCAAATTCAGCAACAACAACAAGAAAAAAGATTATATACTGTGATTCATGGAATTTATCCCACAAATGCAAGGTTGGTTTAGCTAGTGAATATCAATCTTTATTTACACTATGTTAATAAAATAAAGCACTAAAATGATATTATCTCAATAGATGCTGAGAAGGCATTTGAAACAATACAACACTGTTCCATGATTTAAAAAAATACTCAACAAAGTAGAAATAAAAACATACTTCCTCAAACTGAAAAAGGGCATTTACAAAACCCCCAAAGCTAACAGCATACTTAACTGTGTAAGACTGAAAGCTTTCCATATAACATCAAGAACAACATAAAGACATCTACTCTTACCATTTTAATTCAGTAATGTTCTGGAGGCTCTAGACAGAACAACTGGAAAAAAAGATGAAATAAAAGGCATTCAGATTGAAAAAAAAAAAGAAGTAAAATGATATCTATAACAGGAATACAGAAAATTCTAAAGAATCCACACACGTACACACACACACACACACACACACACACACACACACACACACACATACACATGCACACACACTACTAGAGCTAATAAAGGAGTCCAGAAAGGTTGTAGGATGCAAGAGCAATATGCAAAACTCAATGTATTTCTGTACACTTGCAATAAGCAATTGAAAATCAAAAAGTAGTTCCATTTACAGTAGAATGAAAAAGAATGAAATACTTAAGAATAAATTTAATAAAATTGGTATTAAACTTATACTCTAAAAACTACAAAGCATTTTTGAAAGAAGTTAAGGAAGGCCTAAAAAAATGGTAAGATATCACTTTTGTTGGAGTGGAAGACAATTACTGTTAAGATGGCAATACACTCCAAATTTATCTACAGTTTTAATATAATTTCTATCAAAACCCTAGCTGCTTTTATTTTTCTTTGCAGAAATTGAGAAGTTGATTCTAAAATTTACACAAATATGCAAGAAACCCATAATGGTCAAAATAATTTTGACTCACACTTCCTGATTTCAAAATTCACTACAGAGCTACAGTAATAAGATGTGATAGTAGTGGCACAAAGACAAACATACAAGTCAATGGAATACAATTGAGAGACTGGAAATAAGCCCATCCACTTATGAGCAACTGATTTTTGACAAGGGTGACAAGACATTTTAATAGGGGAAAGAATAGTCTTTTCAATAAATGGTGCTGGGACAACTAAATAGGTGCATTCAAAAGAAGGAAATTGAATCCCTACCTCACATCCTTGGTGAAAATTAACTCAAAATTGATCAAAGATCGAATTGTAAGAGCGAAAACTATAAAACTCTTTGAAGAAAATATAAAAGTAAATATCTGTGACCTTGGATTAGTCAATTGTTTCTTAAATATGATGCCCAAAGCATAAACAACAAAAGAAAAAGTAGATAAGTTGGAATTCATCAAAATTAAAAATATTTGTGCATCAGAGGACACTATCAAGACAGCAAAAAGACAACCCATAAAATAAAATATTTGCAAATCATGTATCTGATAAAAGACTTTTATCAAGAATATATGAAGAACTGGTACAACTCAACAACAAAGGGACAACCCAGTTTTAAAATGGGTGAAGATTTGAAAATATATTTCTCCAGTAAAGATATACAAATAGCCAACAGACATATGAAAAGATGCTCAATCATTAATCATTAGGGAAATGCAGATAAAAATATCACAATGAAATGCCACTTTACATTCACTAGGATGACTGTAATTAAAAAGACAATAATAAGTGTTGATGAGTATGAAGAGAAATTCGAATGCTCTCACATTGGTAATAGAAATGTAAATTAATGTAGCTGCATTAGCAAACAGTTTGACAGTTCCTCAAGAAGTTAAACATTGAGTTCCCATATAATCCAGAAATAGTACTCATATGTATTTATTCAAGAGTATTAAAAACATACATTCATAAAAAATGGATGTTCATAGAAGCGTCATTCACAATAGTCAAAAGTGGAAAACACCCAAATGTTCATCAATGAATGAATGAATGAACATAATGTAGTATGGTCATACAATGAAATACCACTTGACCATTACAAGGAATGAAGTCCTGTTAAATGATATAACATAGATGAACCTTGAAGACATTATGCTAAGTGAAAAACAGAGATAATAGGCCATATTGTATATGATTATATTTACATGAAATGCCTAGAATGAGCAAATATATAGAGACAAAAAGTAAATTACTGGTGGCCAGTGGCTAGGGAGAGAAGGAAATAGGGATTGATTGCCAATGATATGGGGTTTCTTTACAGGGTGATGAAAATATTCTGGGATTAGATAATAGAGATGGTTGCAAAACCTAGCAAATGTACTAAAAATCACTAACCTTCACGTAAAAAGAGTGAATTTTATGGTATATGAATATCTCCAATAAAATATTACAACTACTACTAATACTAAAATGTTCAATTTCTTTCTGGCATCCATGGTGATATAGTTTATATATTTTTCTCTACCAAAATCTCATGTTGAATTGTAATCACCAGTATTGGAGGTGGGGCCTGGTGGAAGGTGCCTGGATCATTGGTGATTTTCTTATGAATGGTTTAGCACCATCCCCTCAGTGCTGTCCTTGTGATAGTGAATAAGTTCTCATGAGATCTGACAGTTTAAAAGTGGGTGGCACCACTTTCTTGCTCCTGCTCTGGCCATGTGACATGCCTACTCCCA
The DNA here is from genome assembly GCF_037993035.2 of Macaca fascicularis. Lineage (NCBI taxonomy): Eukaryota > Metazoa > Chordata > Mammalia > Primates > Cercopithecidae > Macaca > Macaca fascicularis. The sequence continues at coordinate 72,916,872 of NC_088387.1, read as the reverse complement.
CTTCACCTGCCATGATTATAAGTTTCCCAAGACCTCCCCAGAAGCCAAGCAATAGTCAGCACTGTGCGTCTTGTAAATCCTGCAGAACTATAAACCAATTAAATCTCTTTTCTTTATAAATTATCCAGTCTCAGTTATTGCTTTATAGCAATGCAAGAATGACCTAATACACATGATTTCTGATGAGGAATCCATGGTCATTTGCTTTATTGTTTTCTTATATAAAATGTTCTGTTTTTCTGCTTTCAGTAAATTCTTTTTTTCTGTTTAGTTTCCATCAGTTTGATTGTATTGTACTGGGCATAGATTTCTTTGAATTTTTCTCATTTGGAATTTTTTAATCTGTAGATTTGAATCTGTGGGTCTATGTCTTTCATCAGATATGAGAATTGTAGAATTTCTATTGATCTATCTTCAAGCTCACTGACTTTTTTTCTGTCATATTTATTACTCTGTTGAGCCCACTAGGGAACTTTAAAATTTTGGCTTTTGTCTTTTTCAGTGCAAGGCCAAGATGAAAGGTTTCCACAGCAAAGAACAGGAAATGAATTATCTCATTCAAGGATGAGAGGAAAACATAGTTTATCTTGGATGAACTACTGTGCTAGAGAGCTAAGAAGGAATGAGGTGAAGATTTTCAAACCTTCTGCCCCCTGAGGGAGGGCTGTGCATTGCCTGAGTGAAGAACCAACTTGGAAAATGTATCTCTGAGCAAAGTCTGGAATAGAATAAAGTTAGCACGGAGAAAAATGTTCTGAGGCAGTTCACCACTGCACTGTGCGAGGTACTGGTTTTTGAAGTTTAACATCGGTCCTGGAGGGGAGAGGAAAGAAGGAAACTAGAAAAGTAAGTTTTAAACTTAATTTTAAATTTTAATTGATAAATTGCTGGATTGATCTAATTGTGTTTTGTTGTTAGATTCAATTCATAATAAAGAAATTTAGTTTTAAGAAAAATAAGTCTTTTTATTTGCACACATGGATTTTTATCTTATAAATTTATACCCTGCCCAAATTTTTATTAAGTTTTAAAAATATTTGGTATCTGCCATTATATATCTATATTATCATTCATTCATCCAATAAACATTTATAGAAATGCAAGTTTTGATAAGTATATTGCTAGTAGGGTTACCAATTAAATACAGATTACCCCAAATAATTTATTTTAGTTTAAGTGTGCACAGATATTTAATGGGGCATACTTACATTAAAAATCGTTCCTGGTTTGTTTGAAATTTAAATTTGTAATTGGGTGTACTGTTTTTATTTGCAAAATCTGGCAAGTACTAAAATACAAGGAAAACAAGCTGTATTCTCTGTCTTTAATGTATTCACAGGCTAGTGGAGTAAACATGCATAAAAATAATTATAAAGGAACATGATAAATTTAGTGATAGAGATAAGTAAAGATACAGAAAAACTGAAGGCGGGACACTTGATTCAATCTTAGAGGATAGAATGGGGTGATATAGAGATCGTTTCCTAGAAGAAGTGATGCTTGGATTAAATCACAAAGTGTAAACAGAATTTGACCATGTGAAAGGGAGGAATGAAAAAAGACATTTAAAGTTCAGGGAACTATCTGTGGGAGGTGGGAGCCAGTATATTGTCTTCAGTGAAAGACAGGTACCAGATTTTGGAGAATCTCTATGCCAGGTTACAGAGATTTGGTCTTGCTACTTGAATGGAGAGGAAGGCCTGAGGTAAAATAGAGCAGAGAAAGAACATATTAAGAAAAGGGAATAATGTGTGTGTGGTGTGTGAGTGTATATATGTGTACATATATCTATATATATTATCCATATATTATATAGGTGTATGTGTGTATACATATATATCTGCAACACACACACACACATACCCCACACACATACACACATTAGAGCTAGCAGGACTTGGCGATTCATTTGAATATGGTAAGTGTGGAAAAAAGAATCACACATCTCCAGTATCATATGTAAGATACCTCTATGAGATCTGTGATGGGTGTCTGTGGTAGGGTGAATTGTATTTCTCCCCCAAAATATGTTGAAGTCCTTGATATGGTTTAAATGTATCCCCACCCAAATCTCATCTTGAATTGTAGCTCCCATAATTCCCACATGTTGTTGGAGAGACCTGGTGGAAGATAACTGAATCATGGGGGCGGTTTCCCCATACTGTTCTCATGGTATTGAATAGGTCTCATGAGATCTGATGGTTTTATGAAGGGTTTCCTCTTTTGCTTGGCTCTCATTCTCTCTCTTGCTGCTGCCATGTAAGACTTGCCTTTTGTCTTGTGCCATGGTTGTGAGGCCTTCCCAGCCATGTGGAACTTTGAGTCCATTAAACCTCTTTTTCTTTATAAATTAACCAGTATCAGGTATATCTTTATTAGCAGTGTGAGAACAGATTAATGCAGTTCTAAACTCCCATACCTGTGAACATGACTTTATTTGAAAATAGGGTGTTTGCAAATAGTATAAAGTTCAGATTATGTCATACTTGATTAGGGTGGGCCCTAATCCAATATGACTGATGTCTATATAAAAATAGAAAATAGACATACAGGGAAAAGAATGCCATGTGAAGACACACAGAAAGACAGCCATATGGAAATGGAAGAGATTGGAGTGATGCATCTGTAGGCCATGGAATGCCAAAGATTGCTGGCCATCACCAGAAGCTAAGAAAGAGGTATGGAACTGTTGTTCCCTTAGAAGCTTCAGGAGGAATTTATGCTAATCCTACCCTAATTTTAGCGTTCTAACCTCCAGAACTGTGAAAGAATATATTTCTGTTGTTTTAATCCACCCAGTTTGTGGTACTTTATTGTGGCATCTATAGGCTGTTAATATAATGTCTAAGGAGCAGTTGGCTTTATAAATCCAAAGCTAGGGGAAGAAAATGAACTATAAATGAATATTTATAAGCATTAATAATAATAATGGTAATAGCTCACTTTCATAGGGCTTACTCCATTGCAGGCTCTTTTACACATATTAACTCATGTAATCTTCACAACAAACCCATTACATAGGTGCTATGATCATTCCAGTTTTTAGATGATGAGGCCTAAGCACAAAGCATTGAAATTACTTGTGTAAAGTTGCAAAGCTAGATAGAAGGTGGTAGTGCCATAATTCAGTTCTAGGAACATGCTCTAGCATCCATGCTCTTGGCATTTTGCTTTCCTGCTTGTAAATGTTAATTGATACCAAAAAGAGGGTGGGATTATACCCAGAGGCAGACAATGAGTATTAGCTAGTCAAACTCCAGAAATTCACAATACTTTCTCCTTTGATTTCTTCAATTTCAGAGGCTGCAAAATAAAATACTCAATTGTTCAGTCATCCTTGTAGCTCAGGTGGCCATGTAAGACATTTCTTATGGAAGGCCTTGGAAAAGAATTTTCATTCTGAAAAAAGGAAAGTCTCAAGACTAGAAAGTCTTTTTGTGTCTCCCAAAAATCCTTGCCCAGTTTTCCTACCTGGATGAGATGCATGCATGCATTCAGCACCCATCCTGTGATCCTGAAGATGGAAGACAAATACTAAGGAAAAGTGCAACAGAGAGAGGAATAGATCTCAGATCCCTGATTAGATCCTTGAATAGTTAACTCTGGTTGTCTACAGCTGGGCCTTTTGTTGCCTAAGAAAAATGTAGCACTATCAATCTAAACCATTATTATTCTAGGTTTCTATCACTTGCACCTGAAGGCAATTCCACCTGATACATTGACAGTGTATTTATAGTGAAGGAAGCACTGAGGAAAGCTGATCCAAAGGAAGGGACCAGGGAAGAAGATTAAGAAAGAATGATTAGGGAGCTTCAGGAAGAACTGGAAAGTGATGTGTTAAGAAATCAAAGGAGGTAGAGAATTTTTAAAAGGCTAGTGATAAAAATGGCAAGTGCATCAAAGAGATGTAATAAGATAAAAACGGAAATGTATATGAATGGGCATAATCATTGAGAGGTCATTGGTGACTTTATTAGAAACAATTTCTGTGCATTGTTGGGGAAAACATTTGATTGCATTGTATTGAGGAAAGATGTGGAAAAGTTAAGGAAATAAAGAGCAAATGTAAAATGACCTTCCAAAAATTTTGGATGAACCAGGGAAGAGATGTTGGAGGGTAGCTAGAGGGAAAGAAAGTCAAAGAAAAACTTTTTTTTCCTGCCCAGTTGTGACAGCCTCAAACATGTTATAGGCTGGGAAAGAAAGAGCAAGTTAGGAAAGCAGGGAAGTATGATAGTGTGGAGTCCCTCCAGAACTGGGAGTGGATGGGTTTAAGGGGATTAGAAAAGACGCTAATCTTGAACAGGTCTGGAGGACTCTTGTCCACTGAGACTAGAGAAAATTAAATAGAGAAGGGTACGATTATAGCTAATTCTAATGATAAGAAAGCAGAAAATGAGAGAAAGAGATTATGTCAAAGGGCTCAATTTTCTAAATTATAAAGAAGGCAAGAACATTTACTTCAAGTGTGGGGGTAGGATTCAGAATAACATATGAGGAAAGTAGTAGGGATTTAGCACCTAAATGAAGGGGGTCTTTGTCCATTGTCTGTTGCTTGGAACAGAATATGTGAAACAAAATATCTGAAACGTTTCCTTATAGATTTCAGGAATCTGAAAAATCCATAAACAATCTGAAGGAATCTGAAATCTATAAAGAAAAGAAATTTCTTTCTTACATTTATGGAGTCTGAGAAGTTCAAGGTCGAGGGGCTACATCTGATGAGGGCCTTCTTGCTGGTGGGGACTCTGTAGAGTCTGAAGGTGGCATAGGTATTATATGGCAATAGGACTGAGTGTGCTAAAGCCATCAGTCCCACTGAAGCTCCCATTACAGCCCTCATGACCTAATCACCTTTTAAAGGCCCTACTTCTCAATACTGCCACATTGGGGATTAATTTTCAGCATGAGTTTTGGAGGGGACAAATATTCAAACATAGCAAAGGGAATCAACAAAGAAGCTAATCAAGGGAAGCTAAACATGATGGGCAGTGCAGAGGGCCACCTATAGTACAGGATTTTATATAAATTTTTATATTTCTGGCTATTTGCCCAGGTATGTGCACTTCAACCAGCAGTGAATAGTGATCTGGGCATGAGGAGAATAAGTTGAGCTGTGTCAGTGATCTATAGTCATCCTCCTTTGGGACTTTGCTGGGAAGGTGTGGAGGCAGCATAGAAGTACAAAAAATTTGATAATGCTGACAAGACAATAAAGCAGAAGTTCATCAAGGGAGTATAAATCTATAAAAGGGAGGAAGGCCAAGAGGCATGTGACAGCCTGCAAGAAAACTAAGACACTATGGGGTTGGAGTTCGGCCAGGAGGTCAAAATCAAGATGTATGGTGTTAACAAAAATGTGAGAGTTGGTAAGTTAGGAAGTATGGATCATCGAATAGACAAGTACAGTTAAATGCTCACTAGGGTGGACCAGTACTGGGCAATATATAGAAGGATGTGCTCTGAAAGTGAGTGCTAAAGTTCAGTAAAGTGAAAGTCTTTAACAGAATTAACATAGTCCAGTAAATAGAAAGTCAATTGTTGAATGGATTAGCTTCATGGATATTTAAATCTAGGATGATGTACATCCTAGATGAAAGTACATAATCTATTACTGAGTTGTACCGAAGTAATATAATATTATAGATTTATTTCTTTAATTCCAACATGTAAATATTTCTACAAAAATCTCCATGATTTTCAGGATTTCTGCCACCTAAACAATTTGTTATTCTTTGGCATAAAGGTAGAGTGAGATAAAGGATTGAAAGACATGTTGAAATCAGATTGTGAAAGCTTTTATTCTCTCTCAGTGTTTCTTGACTTTTTCTCCCATTATTGCTTCCCTAAGGCACTTTTTAGACAGACATTTTTTCTCTAATCTTCCCCCTTCCCCCATGAAAATTTAATACCACAGTTATATTGTATATCTGTTTATGTACTGTATGTATATCTGTTATTTATAATAAAAGGAGTAAGAACTGTCTTATCTTCCCTCTCCTCCCCAAAACAATTTTTGCCTCCTTGGGAGCAATATTGCTCTATTGAGAAGAAATGTCCTAGGTTTGGACATTGCTTGGAAGAAAATAGGAGCCCCTGAGGATATCTAGGAAGGGATTGATATAGGAATGCTGGTGTGGCTCCCCTTATAATTTGAAAGATCCTCTCTTCTGTAGAAATTAAAGGATTGTAAATAAACTCAGGCTCACATCAAAAAGTAGCATTGGCAAATCTCTCACAAAACAGTCATAATACAAGATTTAGAAACAAATGTAAGGCCTATTTCAGGTAGAAGTACAGAGGCCTCCTCCGCTTGTCTTCTAAACCAAGAACTCAGAATTTGCCTTGCAGAACCCCTTGTGGTTAGATGTGAACCTCAGCACGGATCTAGGGGCAGGGGGCAGCCAATAGCTGACATCCAAGGATGTCAAAGGGCACATTCTGAGATGGCATCCCTATAGAACTGATGGCCTGTCTCTAATGACTGGCTCATTGGTACAGTGAGACCCCCATCCCTATCCTTTAAATTGAGGGCAAAAATGGCAGGAAGGAGAAGGACAAAGTCTCTAAAGAATGTGTCGGATTCCCTTGGTCTTACTGGAATAACCTATATGAGGGTCAGGTTTTCCTCTCATGATGATCGGGGATGATAAAGACTACAGTCATGACTCTATCAAAGCCCTGGATGAAATTCGGAATAAAGACAGATCATTTTATTGTACTGTGAGTAGAGGACAATAGGTGCTTTGTTTGGTTTTCTTTTAGTGTGACTTGGTGCCCGCTGGTTTTCCCCAAAGCTCAAATGCCGTGGATTATTGTGACTAGGTAGGCTATGTTTTTTTTCTTCTTCTTTTTTTTTTTTTTAATCCTCTAAAAAGACATTGAAAGAATTCACTATTATCATTGCAATTTCAGTTTGTAAAGGCTTGGGGGAGATGATAGTATCAGTAATCATGCCAGTAAGAGTATAGAAAAGGTCATTATCTAGCAAACTCTTACCTGGAGGAAGATTAGAGTAGATTTAATCTTTGCAAAATGCTGACCCTAGGCCCAATGGCCCTCGGAAGAAAAAGGGTAATACTTGAAGCTGGCAAGTTGCTTTTCTTCAGCCTCACAGCAGGCTGATCAAATTAAAAGGCACACCTTGACTTTCTGGTCAGCCATTGCCACTTCCTCAGCACAGGCGGAGGATAGCTATGTGTTGGGTAGAAACAGGTGTTGCCACTGAGAGGCCCCCTGAACCAGAACTCTTTGTGAAGGGGGAAGAGTTTCCTTTGTTTGGTCAGAGTTCAAAGCAATTCACTGTAGAAAGTTATTCTGAGAGCCATTCTGTTTCCTTTCTCTCTTATGTCCATCAAGGCTTTTCTTTTAGATAGAAAAACAGAAAAGCTTAAGAAAAAGAAAATGTTCTTGTTCAGTCTTTTCTTTGCATTCTAGTCGAGTTGTAATCTTGACAGAACCAAGCTGACTTGCAAAATTAAGTGGAAAATGGTTTGCAGAAAGAAACCATGTTCCAAAGGGCATGTGGAGTGGCATGAGAAAGAGGTTGGAAGATGACAAGAATGTAAAGAGGACCAAAGTTGCTTCAGTTGGGTGTTTTTTTGGTTCTTCTCTATCTCTCATTGCCATCCTCAATACAGCAGGGTAGAGAGAGAAGGGAGTAGTCAACCCCATCCCAGCCCAGTATTTCCACCATTTCTGCTTAACCCCAAGTGCACCCTCTTGGTATGGGGTGGGAAAGAGATGGGGTCGGGGGTGGGCAGGTAGAGAATGAGAAGGGCTTGGCAATGGAGACTTGTGAATTAAAGGTAAGAATATCCAGGCAACGAAAATACCTGTTTTGAGTTGAGAAATCCATAGATATCAAAACTTTGGAGGAAGGGGCTCATACCATCGATTCTGGATAGGGTGAGGGCAGGGAGTGAGTACTAAGAACAGTCACACTTTGTACTTTTCACACAAACACAAACACAAAGCACAATGTTTGAGTGTGTTTTCCCCAATGTAATCTAGGTTATCTGAATGTTAAGAACAGCCTTGAAAAGTGAAAAAGGGAGCCTGTATTGAAAACAAGGGGCAGTTTACTCCCCTTTGCCTTGGTGTGCTTGGGGAGTGCTGCTTGCATTGGTATATCTCAATCATGTTGCATTGAAAAACTCCCCTCCTTCGTTTTCTCCATCACCTGCTGCATCCCCAGTTACTCCTTAGCCTAGATACCTCTTTCTTCAGTTCAAGGGCAAGGTGGGGGTTCCAAGGAAGCTCACTTTACGTTTCCTAATGCCTTAGAAAGTCAGGCCCCTCCCCTTTTGTGCTTAAAAAAAAAAGGTTGGCAATTAAACTTCAAGAGTCACGAGGCTGGGCAAAAATAAATGGAAAAGATTTAAATGAGAAAAGCAACTAAGTCTCTGCTTTCTCAGAAAGATCAGGCTCCGCAAGCTGATTCTCATCAATGTGCCCTGTTGGCTCTAGTTTCCCAAAGGCCCATCCCAGTCTCCACCTTGATACATTCAGTCTTTCAGGACAAAGCACTGCTGTCTTTGTGGGCCAAGCTCTCCTGCCAGGCAGCTGGGAGCTGCCCCACTCAAGGCCACTGAGCAGACAAACAAAGCTCTGGGAAGAGGTGCATCTGGATGCTTTGACCTCTCTCCACCATGTGAGGCTGGCTATATGTTCCAAGTCGATGGAGGTTGAAGAACACTGACTCAGACAAGAGTTTCATGGCAAGGTGAGGGTTCCCCACCCCCCCCAATCAGCAAGCTAGACCTTACTCCCAAAAGTAAACTGGGCAGTCATAAGAAAATCACTCAATCCCTCTGGATCTCAGTTTTCTCCTCTGTAAAATGGGCATAAGACTATCTGCTCTGCCTTCTGAGCAGCTTATTAGGAAGGCCAAAGGAGGGAATATTTAAGAGGTATTAGAGACAACTTTCTTTTTTTTTTTTTTTTTTTTTGAGACGGAGTCTGGCTCTGTCGCCCGGGCTAGAGTGCAGTGGCCGGATCTCAGCTCACTGCAAGCTCCGCCCCCCGGGTTTACGCCATTCTCCTGCCTCAGCCTCCCGAGTAGCTAGGACTACAGGCGCCCGCCGCCTCGCCCGGCTAGTTTTTTGTATTTTTTTTAGTAGAGACGGGGTTTCACCGTGTCAGCCAGGATGGTCTCGATCTCCTGACCTAGTGATCCGCCCGTCTCGGCCTCCCAAAGTGCTGGGATTACAGGCTTGAGCCACCGCGCCCGGCCAAGAGACAACTTTCAAGTGTAATGAACTTTCAAGTGTAATGTCAGGAGTATGAAGAGAAGACTCTCTACCTGCCTGTCTCTCCTTCCTGAGACCTCAGGCCTGAAATACCTTTAAAAGGAGGCAAGCCTTACTGCTTACCAACAAGATGACATTTGAAATGCAAACACTCCAGGGAGAAGATATGCAAGGGCAGACTTATACCTAGGAGTGAGTGACTATATCAGCGATGTCTCTGGGAGCAAGTTTGATGGAGGAAGGAGAGAGAGAGAGATAGAGAGAGATAGAAAGAGAGAGAGAGAGAGAGAGAGAGAGAGAGAGAGAGAGAGAGCTCCTGCTCCTGCATTTGGCCCACAGATTGGGGATGTGAGTGCATGGGGGAGGGCAATGATAGGGAAAAGCTGAAATTCCAGAATCACCTTCAATAATTTTACAGTTTGACTGGAAATAGTTCCTGCCATTCAGGGATTTTCTTCAGAGGTACAGATTGAAATCAATTAAGAGAAGAAAGACATATTTTGCCCTATTCTGCTCTTTACTTTTATACCATATAAAGAGACAGGTTACTAAATTCAACCAAACTGCAGGCTTGTGAGCATGGAGCAATGTTCTTGACACTGAATCTATGTCACTGGCTGTTACCTACATTTTGCTCATTAGGACTCATTCAGATAAATATATTCAGTGTGGTTAATTCTTCAAAGCATCGCTTGCCTGTTGGTTGTGGCTCCCTCTAATCCAGAGCTTCCTAACCCCTGTACCGCTTCACAATGATGGTCTATGAGAAGGCTACATATGTGCAAGATGGCAATTCCCTCAGCTCTCTGCAGCTCTGTGGGGTCTGGAGCAGCCTCTCGCCTTAAGCATCCTGTTGCTGACCATAATAAGCCATATCTTTATTACACTAATTTGCTTGTGCCATTGTGTGAAAAAGAAAAGTTGGAAAGCATTATTGTAATCTGTTTTCTACAATATCTAAAGACAACTTTCTAAATGAAAATCTCATTTCATCATTACCTTTCAATGACTCCTTATCACCTGTAGAATAAAGTTCAAACTCCTCACCATTTATGAACAATTCCTGTATGGTCTGGCTCCTGCTTTAGCCCCTAGTCCTGTCTTCTGATCACCTTAAGCTACTTGCTGTTTCTTGAATGCACTATTTTATTCTTAGCTCCACTTTTTTTACATGCTATTCCCTCTCCTTGAAATAGCCTTCTTTCCTAGTTCTCAAGGGGATTTCTTCTCTTCTTTTAAAATTTGTCTTTCACATTATCTCCTTGGGGCAAGTGCCTCGGACCTGCTTAGGCTCTGCTCAGATCACCATGCTGCCTTGCACACACCCATCATATAGCAGTTATCTTACTGCTGTGACTCTTGACTGACCTGGCTGTTTCACTCTGTTTTAATTAGCCTCAGGAAAGCAGGTTCTATATTTCACTCATTTTGTGTCTTAAAAATTACAGCTGTTTAATGAGTACTTACTGGAAAATAATTAATCCATCTATGATGGTAAAGAGAAACAATTTGGTTATAGAATGAAAACTGATTGACAATGGCTAATCACAAAATTGATATTAATAGTCATTACCTTTTTTTGGGAATCTACCCCATGGCAAAAACTATTGGTAGGCTTTATATTCTTATGTTGTAGTCCTTTTGACAGCCCTGCAAAGTAAGAACTACTATTCCCAGTTTTATAGGTGAGGAAAATGAGGTTGAAAGAGACTAGGTGACTTTCACAAATTCACATAATTTCTTAACAGCAGAGATGAAGTTCAGACAAAAGTATTCCTGACTCTAATGCGAGATCTCGTTCTCCTCCCAACCCATGGCTTTCAAATGAATATTGAAATATATTTTGAGTACACATTCCTTACCTGGACACATCAGTATTATGATCATGAATGTTTTCTGTTGACCAAGAGGTGCCCAGTGCAAACATTATTTCTGGGTGTGTCTGTGAGGATGTTTCTGGATAAGATTAACATTGGACTCAGTGGGCTCAGTAGATTGCCTTCTCTAATGTGAATGGCCATCATCCAATCTGTTGAGGGCCTGAATAGAACAAAAATGTTGAGGAGGATAAATTCATCCCTTTTGCTTCCTGCCTGCTTTCTTGAGCTGCTGGGACGTTGGTCTTTTCTTAACTTTTAACTGAGATTTACACCATCAATTCCCCTGCTTCTGAGGTCTTCAGATTCAAACTGAAACTACACTACTGGCTTTCCTGGGTCTCTAGCTGACAGACTGTAGACTGTGAGACTTCTCAGTCTCCATGATCACGTGAGTCAATTCCTTATAATACATCTCTTCCTATATGTATATTCTATTGCTTTGGTTTCTCTGGAGAACCCTGACCTAATAAAAGTACATGTCCACACCTGGGTGTATTTGTCCTCTGACTCTTACGTGTCTTTGCCCCTGTCACTCCTTATTTTTCCCTACTCTGGTCAACCAAGCTCAGCTTAGAGTTCTGGTACCTTTGGATCTGGCTATAAACTAGGCAGAAGGCTGGGGGCCCACCGAGTTTCAACTATGTTTCACCTATAATTCTCCTGCCAAGAGCCTCTCATGGAAAAACTGAGCATGGGAGTTTTCAAAAATGGAAGCAAAGCAGAACAAGGCATGTTTGTAAAGGGAGAATAAAGAGACTTGCGTTAGTGCAGGGTGGCTTTTGAGAACATTTAGACTGCGCAGGAGTGGAGGGGTGAATTGCCGCCTGGAAGCAGCGAAAATGAATGGGGTTGAGAGGATATATTCAAGGGATAGTTAAAAATGAGTCAAAAGTTTTAAATATCTAATTAGGTAGGAGGCTTTAAAGAGTCCTTTATATATTCATTATCTAAACATATATAACCTAATATGTGTCATGAGGGGAACAAAGGGACAGTTAGGACCAAATTTTTCCCTTTGTGGTGCTCATAGTCCAGAAAAGCAGATGGCATTAAGCACACCTGCTGGGCTTAAAATGTCAGAGGAGATGTCTTCACCAAGGGAGGGGACAGCAGAGGAAGCAAATCTGCCTGGGATTCTGGGAATGAGACGGGAAGAGGTATGCAGGGAATACCTTGGAGATCTCTGTAGATAAATATGAGTATATTTGGTTGTGCATAAAAGGATGAGCAAAAATTCCCTATCCAGAGAGATGGGCAGTGTTTTCTAGGCTAAGGGCAAAGTTGAGAACTTTGATGAGACTGGGAAGAGTGAGTGGCTTGGTGTTGCAGGAGCAGAGTGGGTGGGGGACAGAGGAAAGAGACACTTGAGAGGGGAGTTGGTTTGAAGAGCTGCCTTTTATGCCCATCGAAAAATGTGGAGAAATGCCATGAGAGATGAAGTCTCATTTAAGTGTTATAGCTGGGTCGGGGAGAGAGGAGGTGCCACTGCCAGATTTATGCTCTTTCATACAGATAATTCTGACTACAGCATAGAGACAGACTGTAGTGTGCAAAGCTGCATGGTGAGAGAGCCTCCCCTGAGGTCAAGCGCATGGTGGACATAGTGGTTGTTCTGTTCATACAAAGGGTAGTGGACTTGGGGGACAGTGTAGTGAAACAGGGCATGTCTAGTTTTAGCTATGGGGACCAGACATACTGAAGGCTGGTCAAATAAAGAGACAACTACCTGCCGTGGAACTTTTCCTGCACCTACCACAATCCTGCATAGTTCAATATCACATCTTCTAAAAACCTTCTGCAGTATCTCAGAAATTGCTTTTTCCTTTACGCCATTATGATGGGGAGATGGGAAGCAACTCTGCTAAATTAGGAACATGAAAATAAAATTTTAAATTAGGAAAAGGATAAGATATCCTTCTGTAAAAAAGAGTAAATTCTTTCCACTTCTAAGAAATCAAGACAAATCTGTTTTGATGGGACCAGAGATAAAGAGTAAGAAAAAAACCATCCAGAATGAGAGTTTGGGCAGGCTGTGCAGGTGTCAGATCATGTGAGAGCACTTGAGAGGCAGGGTCAGGACAGTTGCATGAGGAGGCCAAGAAGAGTGCATTTGGGAGCAGAGTTTGCATGTTAATATTTTGTAAACTGAGTCGTGCAGGAATTCTCATGTTTTTATGTTGCCGATGCCCTTCATATTTAATATGTCATTACCCAGTGACAACAGCCAACGTTAACATGGTGTTTCCTATATGCCAAGCATGGTACTAAGTGTTTTTACCTGTTTTAGCTTATTTAATCCTCTCAGTATCCCATGAAGTAGGAACAATCTCCATCCACATTTTATAAGTACAAAAACTGAGGCCCATAGCAGATAAATCCTGGGAAGTGGTGGTCTAAAGATTTGAACATGGGCTGTCTGGTCCGAATGCTGACTCTCTTAACCACTTAATATACTGCTTCTGCATACTAAAGTTCAGTAAGACTTCATATGAAGAACACTTGAATTGTAAATCATTGATTTCTAGGTGGGGATACTACATCCATCGATATTCCATAAAAGTAAATCATCTGGCACAGTTCAGCAAAAAGGAAGGGATGGAGTTTCAACATCTAGTTAGTTGTTAGTTGACTGCATATTTGTCACCCTCATCATGTTTTCAGCCTCTTGAGGATCGAGGATCCTATTTCCTCTCTTTCCCTGTGACAGCTGGTAAAGGATTTTGCAAAAAGTAGGTGCTTATAAATGCCTATTAGTCAATTTTTCACAGTTTCCCACTCTTGTCAGACTCAGCAAGCTGCAATTCCTCCCATGGTGTGGAGTTGCTGCTGAAGAATAGCTGCCCAGCCAGGGACAACATTTCCAGCCCTCTTGTATCCAGCTGGGGCTGTTTGGAATTCTGGCAATGGAACTGGGTCTAAGAGTCACCCAGACAAATGGAGATTTTGTTGGAAGGAAAATTAATTTTTGTTACATGAAGCCACTGTAATTTAAGGGGGCTGTTTGTTACAGCAGCTAGCTTACCCTTATTAACATACAGTGGTTAATAAGTTTCTTCAAATGGAACCTTATTAATGGAATCAGGTTCTTTAAATGGAAAACTGGAGTCCTGCTTTATGTATGGGCTGTGGCCATGTGGCTTAACTGGGGGCAGAAACACCTCTGCAGACTTGCCTTTGTCTGGATTAGTTCAGTTGTTACTATCTTGTCCTTATCAAGCCATTAGGACACATGAGAGCCATGTTCTATATGTTGGAGAGAATGGCAGCCCCAGAGCCCTTCTTTGACAGACAAAGGGCCATTGTATAACCAGGCATTACTTTATTCCTTCCCAGTAGCTGTTCTGCCTCCTGAGTTCTTTTTTGGCCTGCCCTGTGAGGGAAACAGGTGAGGGAAATTTTTGTTTTAATCCACTGTCCATTCTTCTCCCCAGGTGTTTTTGCCTTTAAAATGCTTTTGGTCTTTGAATTCAGACCGATCATAGTTTTTGCCAAAAGAATAATCATCTACTTGCAGCTCAGCTGGTCACTTCATTTCTCCAGCCGGCCGAGGAAAGTATTATCATTAGACAATTTTTCTTCTCTCTAAGGGGAAAGAGCAGTGATTTGTTCCTCTGTTCAGGTCTCAAAAGAAGGTGAAAAACATACTTTTCCTGGTGGCTTTTGTCTGAACAGCCCGCACAGTGGTGGAAGGAGCCGTTGTTGCCTGGATGGCGGGTTTATTGATTGAGATCATATATGACGGGGCCTCTCTTGACACCGCTCTGCAGCTGGTGCTCCCCACGGCTCCTCAGCAAGTGTCCATTATGAGTTTTCACAGAAGGCTCTGGGAACCATAATGGCTTAGTTGGCAGGGAAAATCTCCATATTCTTTATACTTTCCTACTGAGCTCTGCTTCTGCAATGTATCTTTATCCCCCCTCAGTAATTATTTCTTGCTCTCAAATGGTACATTGTCTTTACAAAGTGATTCCATGTGGATCATCCCATGGGATTCTCACAAAAATCTTGGTGAAGGAAGTAGGGCTGACAATATTGTCCATAACTTATAGAAGAGGGAACTGAGGAAAGATAAAATAATTTACTCAAGGTAACACAGCTTCCAAGCAGCAGAGTACCAACTAGAATCTCTTATACATTATTTTTTTCACCTCATGGTGTCACTTCTCATGGAATATGAAATAAATGCTTTGGTTATGTATGTGAACTTCCTTTAATTGGAGTCTGAAAACTCAGCAAAGAGAAAAATCCCATCCTAACTGTTACATTTCCATTCACAAAACTGCAACTAGGTATGAACAAAGTGCTTCAGGGTAATGTATATACATTATAATAAGACAGTGAAGTTGATTAAGGGAATTTTTTTTTCCTAATAGAATACACAAATGGAACATACACAATAGAATACCCACACAATAGAACACACAAATATTTATGATGAAACAATAATGTGTGGGACTTGCTTTAAAATAATGCAGTAGAGGAGGATTTGGGGAAAGTTGGTAAACATAGATGAAACAAGATTAATCATTTACTGATAATTATTGAAGCTGGGTCTTAGGTACACTGGGGTTATTATGTTTGTTTCTGTACATTTTTGAATATGTTAAAAATTTCAAAACAAAATGCTAAACCTTTAAAGATGCATTGATAGGTAGAGAAACCCATGTCTTTGAAGTCTTTAAGCAGAAGAAGCAGATCACTTTGTGAGTATATTAAAGAGAGTGTTAGTTAGATGAGAGGATCCCTGCAACCACTAGAACTATTGCTGACCGCTATTTAAGTTTTATTTTGGAGAGAGAAACTTCCTAATAGTTAACTAACAAGTAAGACTGTCTTGCCCCTATAAACTTTTGTGAACAATGCTTTCTTAAGTTTTTAAGTTGCACCAAGATATTTTTATGAGCTGGCCATGCTGCATATTTGAAAGATACATTAGTGCAAAATGGGCCATTAGAGATCCAGTCCTGAAAACTTTTATTCCTGACACAAGCCCCAAATGCCCAGGTTGGAGGAAGCAATTGGAGGGAAAAGAAAAGCCTCCATGAATGTGGAAGGAAAAGAAAATGGGCCAGTTAATAGACCAAGTATAAGGAACAGGAAGGATGGGAGCCACGGCAGCGCTCCACAGGTTATGACTGAAGAGGTGAAAATGGAGACACTGTGGTAAGGGTACTCTTCACTACCAGCCTTGACTACCAGTGACCTTGAGCAGATGGCACAGCACCTCCAGACATGTGGGGCTCCAAGTCCCCAGAGCTAGTTCTGCCAGACAGGGCTAAGCCATTTTAATACATTGTTTATCTCACTGCCAAAACATGGATTGGAAATCTCTGGCAGATGGCTGTATGCGGCTCTGTGCAAGTGTGGTAGGCACCAGGGGTGAGAGTTTGAGCCCTAAAAAAGCTAAATTCTAAGCTCCTATAAATTCTTATATCCCTGGTATGGAATTTAAAAGGATGATTATTTACATTTACGAAAATTGTTAATCCAGCCACATACCCACTTTGTGTTCTAGGAAGCTGTGGATTTGCACAGACAAGAAGAGAGCTAAGGTTAGCTCAGCAGGTTAGGAAACAAGATTTAAATAAAAAAACATTCAAATCTTTTTTGTTTTTGTTTTTTCTTTTGCCCTAATGCATTTTTCCCTTTTAGTTTAACCCGTGAGAACAAGATTTTGTTCATTTTTTATTTTCCCCCTAAACAATTAGTTTTAATTGAATTGAATAATCCTATTAGAGATGTAGCTTCTAGTTTTCTATTTTGACAGTGACATTTTGTAGACAGTGGTTTCTGAATTTAAACTGTGCCAAAAAAGGCCTCAGGACACTTTGGGGGAAGTCTTGGCACCTAGGTACATAGACTCCCACAAATGCCAGATATGTTGGCAGTAAACTCTGCCCCTCTATTGATTATAAGTAAAGCTCCTTAAATGTTTTCATGCCCATTGCCTTCTGTCATCCTCAAGTGACTTCAGAATTGTCTCAAGTGAGTCTTGTCACCCCCATTAAGAACATGGAATAATTAAGGCTTAGAGAAGTGGCAGTTTGTCAAGAGCTATTTTCCAGCTTCCAGGTCACACCAGCAAACCATGCTGCTTCTCCACCTGGCTGGATGGTTATACTCCTATCCTCTCTCACTGAAGACTTGCTTTCCAGAAAATTCATCTTCTTACTCCCCTCCTTGGTTACCACAGGATGACACAGAGACCGCTGTGCAAACAATTAACTTTGGCACCCCAGCATCACCACATCGCCAGTACAACCACCTGCACTTAGGGAGGCTTTGCTGGCTTTCACACCCTAGGGCTGAGCATGGTGATTGGGGACTGATCAACTCTACATTCTAGGGAGCTTCTGTGGACTCACACATTCATTGTAGACCAAAACAATATTCTCCCAATGCATTGCTTTTACATAACATGTCAGAACCAGCTTGCTATGATTTCCTTTGTTTATAAACCACAGTCTTGGCCATTGTGGAAGTGCTTCAAAGAAAAAAAAAAGAATGAATGAGAAGGTTTTCACATTAACTGGAAGTTCCATCTTCAGACAGGCTGTAACACTAAACAGCCATATAACCTTGAGTAAGTGAACTACTGTTTCTGAAATCTTAGTTGCCGCAACTATGAAAAATAAAAAGAGTAAAAACCCTCGTAGCATTACTGTGGTACTCAAAAGGAACAATATGTGTGAAAATACCTTGGAAAGTGTGATAAAGACAATAGTAACAATTACAGTACTTTTATACTGTTGAAGAAGCCAGAAGTTGGGATGGTTTCTCTCTCACTCTGCCTTAGGGAAACTGAGGCACTCAGAATTCAAATAAAAGCAGAAATTGTTGCGGGGGGACAAAAGCATACTAGGCTCAGAGATGAATATTGTTACAATGATCATACAACCTTTGATAGTGGTAGAATCAATGTGGTATGAGGAAATGAGGATCCTTTGAAAGGTAAGAACATATACAGAAAAAGCGATCATTGCCTAGTGCTAAAACCAAAGGGCTAGAATTAGGTTTAAACTATTTGGTTGAAAAGTTTGGCCCCATTCCTGCCCTTAGAACATGATCCAATGAAAGCCCAGTTCTGGTGGACAAGATGTGCATGGAAAGGAGCTGGCTCACTTAAATCTTACAATGGTGAGTGGAGAAAATCTGGCATACAGGATGAAGAGGAGAAAGAAGGACTTGGCCACTGTATGACCCTTTACAGGATCCAACGAGGCCACCTGGAGGCACCAGAGCAGAGAGAGAATGTTGCCTCTGGACACACTCCCTTAATACCTCTGGAAATGTTTTGAACACCAACTCCGAACACAGCATTTTTTAGATGTGAAACATGTCCCTGTGATGCTTACTGTTACCTCACACCAAGGTCAAGATCATTCAGCACATGTTTATTGAACACCTTCTATGGACCAGACACTATTCTAGCTTTGTGGAAAGATGGAAAAACGGCCAGTGTGGTCATGATTTTTATAGACTGTGTAATCTGGTAAACCAATACTTGTAATTTGGAATAAGTGGTAGGGTGAAAACAAATATGGGGCTGTTTTTGAGAAGATGGGGAAACTATAAGGAAAAGTTTCTCTTAGATGTGGCTTATTTTAGGTAATTTTTTAGTGATGGAGCTGAGATTTGAACCTAGGTGCCACATGCTGCTAGAGACAGTCTTCTTAAACCATGCTCTGCTGTATCATGAAAAGGGTAAAGAAATCATGCTGTCATGATCTACTGGCCCTGTTGCATCATTAGTAAGAATCAGCTGTAGTGCCAAGGTGTCTTCATTCATTTTGCTGACTGATGGAGGTCCAGTTATGGTGCAAAGTGCTGGAGCTAAAAGATGAATATGATATAAATGTTACTCTCAAGGACCTCAATCTAGCAGCAAGAGAGAAAACTGCAATTTGGTGTGATATGTGCATGACATAAGTGAAGAGTTGGTTATTGAAACCCAGCAAAAGGGCATCTAACTGAGCCTTGTGGGGACTTGAAGCTTTCTAAGAGGAAGTGGCTCTATGCGGAATCCGAATCCTGCATTTGATTCAGAATGAAACATGTCATCAGGGCAGAGGAGAGAGGGAGGAGACTATTTTGGGTAAGGGGAGCATCTCATACCAAAACCTGTAAGTAAGTGAGATCTTGGCATTTTTTTAGTAATTGTAGCAGAGTCATCATGGGTAGAGCAGAGTGGGGAGGAGTTTGTGAGAACTGAGTCTGACGTGTGAGCAGGAGTCAAATCAAGAAGGCTTTTATTAGGCTATATTGGGAAATTTGGACTTAGACCTGGAGGAAAATAGGGAACCCTGAGAGGTTTTAAGCAAGGGACTAAAGTGTCTGAAGTTTTCTCCACTGCCATATGCTGGGGATGAGATAACGGCTGACCTAGGAGTTTGAAGGCTCTGACACTTATGTTACTTAGAGGCAATGTGGTAAGGTGGAGGAGGTGGTCTTTAGCCTTAGGCAGATGAGAGTTTTAGTCTTCGTTAGGCTACTCGTAAGCTATGTGTTCTCTGAACCTTAGTTTTCTCCTCTGTAAAATAAGAATAAAAATAGGACTTCCTAATAAAGCTGTTGTGAGGATTAAATGAGGTAATGTAAATGCACATTTCTTAGCACTGTGCCTAACACATGGCTAAGTACTTGATAAATAATAGTTGAAAATGTCAGCTAGAATGTTTCTTAACCTCCAAATATGTAACCAATAGCTTTTTGTGTACCCACATTTTGCTACCATTATTCTTTAAATTTTTTTAAATTTAAATTTTATTTTTAATTGACAAATAATGGGGTGTAATATGATAGTTTGATGCATGTATACATTGTAGAATGGTCAAATCAGAGTTCTTAGTGTTAACTCTGTTATTTCAAGATTATGGCCTCTTTTCCCAACATCTGCTTTATTGGCTCAATTAGAAGGCAAAACAGAAATAAAGGAGCATTCACTCCCTACCCCATTCTATTTCTCTTTGAGACTTTGATATGAATGGAAACATTTTCAATCCAGCTAGCTCTAAGAGGAAAAAGACAGCTTGGGAGAGGGAAGCTCTTCCCCTTCTTTGCCTACCATTGTATAAAACATGGCCCCCCGGCACTTGGTGAGCCCAGTCAGTGTTAGCTAGAATTGTTATAGGCCTGGTTAGAGTTTGGCCGTCTAAAGAGCAGATCAAGAAAAAAGGTTCACAGGAGAAATCTACTTCTGTTTTAGATTAAAAAATAAATCACTGAGGGCAACTATGGAATATCTAGTTTCTATGTTTAATATTCACCCTCCCAGACTTCTCAGCTGCACTTTCCAAATTAAAGCAATCCTTTCCCTGGCCACCACACACATCTTTGCGTCTCTGGTGTGTCATCAGCATCATTAGGGGGAACTTCTCTAGTGAATGGGACGCATCATACGTATTTAATGTGATAGAGCTTGCTCTGGCTCTACTATCAGCATAATCATAGTGTACTGATGACAAGGTGGACACAAAGAAAAATTAGTTTCTAAGTGGATAGTCATTTTGTCTTTTGCTTTTCTGGAATTCAGTCTGACTCATAAAAATTAGCAGCTGCTCCTATTTATGCTGAGGATCTATAAGAGTTCCAAAGACTGGGGTTTTATTCTAGGTAAATGGAGTGTCCTGTTTGGAAGCACTGTGCAATGAAGCTGAAGGAGAATAAAAAAGGGTCAATGATATCAAAAGCCCAGTAATTGTGTACCAATGAGTTACATAAAATATAACAGCACCAAGGAGAAATATTTTAACCTCCTCACTCCTGCCTCGCTTTCTGTTTTTAAAATTTCTTTTCTATGTGCTCTTTGCTATTTAATTGGCTTGACCATTCTTGAAAGGGAATTATTTCAATTGTTTCACTGAGATCGTGTTATCATTTGTATGTACCTCCAGAAGCTCGATTTTACATGACAGTGATGCTCACCCATTGTAGCAAATGGATAGAAAACCCAACACAAAGGAGATTTATATAATTATTTTAGGGTACTATAAAGGAGTACCACAGTTTAATCACTTAGCAAATATTGCTGAGCCCTGAACTACAAACTGGTGTATGGGATTCAGATGATTTAAAGGTGTCTGGGCCTACCTGATGAGTAGGCGTAGCCAATGGCCCTGAGGCATCTCTTTGAAAATGTTAATTTGATGGATGGTTGGGGGAAAAGAGTAAAAGCTAAGAAGGTGTCTATCCACTCCAAGGTGGTGGACTTGTGCCTGAGCATTCTGCAACAGGGGCTCCAGGTAGGAGTTGAGAGATGTATTCCCAGGAGGAAAAGAGGAAGGAGGGGGAGGGAGCACAGAGGTTTCAGAGACACAGCCAAGGCAAGAGGCTTCTGTGAGTGGATGGCTGAATGGGGTGGAAGGGGAGAAAAGATGCTTTCTCCCCCTCCTCAACTCAACTAGTGAGCTCATTCACAAAGGGGTGACGGCACTAGTTGCACCTTGAGAAACAGTGGCTTTTACATCCCTGTGGCTCTCACATGGCAGCAGTGGGACTGGAGAGGTGTCATGTGAAGTGGCTTCATGTGATACAGGAATAATACAGGGTAGTCATAGGAGAATAGAAAATTCCAGGCAGCAGTTTCACATGACTAGCAAAAAGGAAACTCTGAAATAGCTGCATAAGCTAGAAGCTGATAAGACTTTGGAAACCAGGATGTGGGCCACTTTGGCCAAGACCAACTGGACCCAATGAGGTACTAGATTTGACCTAGGACATCATCATATGCTCATTAACATAGTCAATCACACACCCACCAGCACCATGTCAGTTCCAGGAATACCCACATTTGGTGTAAAAGTGGGTGGCACCACAGCTCTGAGAAATCTTCACCTTTTTCCAGAAATCTTCATGAATATTCCACCCCTTGGTTTTAAAGAAACCCATAAAGATAGGAGCCAAACCCCTTTGCATGGGATTTTCTCTCTTGAGTACACCTGCACTCCCTTTTCTTGACTATGTACTTTTTGCTGTGCAATATATCTCTGTACTTTCACTATTTACCCACTTCTTGAATTCCTTCTTGTGATGGTGTCAAGAGCCTAGACAGCAACAGGATCAAGGTCCCACCAGCGTTTGGGGACCTCCACGTTACATGGGCAGTGGACATCAGTGAGCATGAGAAGACTACTTCTGCACACATGACCTGTACCCCGGAAATTTCCAGTGTTATTCAGAGATCCTTTAAGAATGAAGACTGATATTATTGGGGAATGAGAGAGTGGGGCAAGAAGCATTTGTATTTCACTGTTACTTCAAAGTGATGTTTTGCTACTGTGCTTGTGAGTGTGAGCAAATTTAGGTTACATATATTGGTAAGCAGTGTTCCATAGGCAAACAATACATACTTTGGCCAAATGCTGAGACAATAAGGATCATTTTTTTTTTCATCCTAGTCATTTTTTCTTCTCTAGAAACTTACATGCTGGAAACCTAAAATATTTTCTTAATTTCCCTTTCAAGCCCATCAATTCAATTTATCCAGCACCTGCAAAAATTTTTTTCTTTCCTTTTTTGCAATGGCACATTTTAGATCCCTGGTTTGTTTCACTTTCTTTGACAAAATCTGTTATCACTGAATTATCTTGCGGATTTTTGTGCCAATATTATGCAAACATTTAGAACAGATTACCACTGAAATCCCAGGTAACATATATCACCCTTGGACAATCTCCCTTTGCAGTTGTTGTGATTGCAATTATCAATATAAAACAAGTGGACAGAAGTACAAAAATGAAGAAAGGAATCCAGACTCAGAGTGTGTGTCTGATTTCACACTTAGAGCTTTGTGAGTCAGCATGTTGCACAACCTGGCTGAGCCTCAGTTTGCCCATCTGCAAACTGGGACTAATAATAGTCTCTACATTGTAGGGTTACTGTGAGAAATTAATGAGAGAATGTGATTACCGCAAGTGGCAGTGGCAGTTGCAGGCACATAGTGGGCTGTATAATGGCTTTTTAAAACAGAAGGTGGCCAGGCGCGGTGGCTCACACCTGTAATCCCAGCACTTTGGGAGTTCAGGGCAGGTGGATCAATTGAGGTTAGGAGTTCAAGACCCACCTGGCCAACATGGTGAAACCCCATCTCTACTAAAAATACGAAAAATTGTCTGGGCATGGTGGCGCACACCTGTAATCTCAGCTACTCTGAGAATCACTGGGACTGGGGAAGGCGAAGGTTGCAGTGAGCTGAGATTGTGCCACTGCACTCCAGCCTGGGCAACAGAGTGAGACTCCATCTCAAAACATAAAAAATAAATAATAAAAATAAAAAATAAAAAGGAGGAAAGGAAACTGTTGCAACCCTATGCTTTAGGTAAAGATTTTCATCTCCTAAGTCAGGATGGTAGTGAAATTCATTATAAATCAAAATTTGAGGAAAAATGTATTATGTTGCCCTGTGGATAATACTGATGAATTCTGCTTTCTGTTGCTGGACAGGATGGTCTTTTGTTGACCATTTAAATAAGTCTGACACTTTAAAATAAGTCAGGGAAGAATCTAGCATTTTGAATTGTATTGATACAGTGATATAATATTATGTCCTTGAAAGAGCTAGAATTTGTTGGTGTAAGTTACACTCCACAGGACTCTAGCAATCTCTAGAATCAAGAGATATTGTGCTCTAGTTGAAATAGGGCAGACCTGGAGTTTGACACAGTTTCTAGGTTCAAATCCTGGCTCATTGTCATACCAATTATACTTTGGACATGTTATACAACCTCTCTGGCCTCACTCTTTTCCATGAAAAGAGGCTACAAGGCCAGCTCTTTGAAAAGTTGTTTTAAAAGAGCTTACCACATTTCCTGACCTATAGTAGATGCTGAGTATATCTCTGTTTCTTTTCCACTTTGCTTCCATAGTTTTAGGTCTAAACCAATATTATAACCGTACAGGTTGAGCAAATATTAGAATATGAGAGGAAGATGCATTGTGATATACTAGGAGGACACTAGTGATTTTGGGTTTTTCTTCATAGCTTAATAAATTATCAGGAATTAGAAGTCCTGTGGAGACTTTCAGATAGCAAGTGATAATAAATCAAATTATTCTAGCTAACATGGTCATCCTTTGAAAGAAAAATTGCTAAAGCATGTGACAAGCTGTTTTGGATATGTGGCCAGTGAAGTTCTTGTGTGTCAGGGAATAATGTGCTGCCACTTACCGAGCAGCTTCTACATGCCAGACGCTGCCGAGGGATTTCCATAACCTACCTTTGGGCTTCAAAGTTTGACCACTTTGGATCAGAGTCTATTTCATTATTTATAAAGTGTATACCTTTGGGCAAGTCATTTAACCTCCCTGACCTTCAGTGTTCTCATCAGTACAAAATAATAATCTCTATTTTCCTTTGTGGGAACCAAATAAGATAAAGCCAAAGTGTTTTGTAAACTGTAAAGTGCCCTGTAAATGATAGCTATTATGAATTAAAAGAGCTCCCAGGAACAGAAATCAGGCCTGTACTGATGTCTCTAAAAGTCCCTAGTCCTGTGCATCTCTAGAGTTGAAAGCAATGTGGGAAGTGGGCTAATTGTTTATTAGATGTCTACTAGATTCCAGATATTCTTTGGGAGGTTTCCCATACATAACTGAGGTTCTGGGTATCAGTGACAGACTTCTATATGACTTATTGACTTCCTTTGCCCTGCAGTTGTCATTCTGGATACCTTGGTGCTTATATAGACAGGAACTCAAGGAAGAGCTATGTGTATAGCAACTTTAACTCCAACACCGGAGTTTGTCACCCAAAAACTGGTTGCCACCACATCAAAGTTCCTGAGCCTTTCACTTTTAATGGCAAATACTTCTTTTTTCTTAAGAAAAATATCCATAAGGTAGTGTTTCTTCTCTGCCTCAACCTTTCGTTATCTATATCTTCAGGACAAAAATAAACAAACACCCTTTCTCTTGAACAGGATGTTTTTCTAGTTATTTATTTATTTAAGAAAACTGTCATCCAAAGCACTTCAGTAAAATCTCCTTTTGTATTTACCTCCTGATAACCGCTCAGCCAGGCAACATGCATGCCACTACAAATTGCTCATAACTAAAGATTCAGAGCCCTTGCTGTAAGTTGTTTTCTTTTGTCCAGTTTTTGGTGCTTTCCAAATCCTGGCATTGATGGTGAGAGAGGTGAACTTTTCCTTTTTCAGCTTTAGGATAAAATATGCTCTGCCTAAAGCATGTTCTGAGCATTTTCCTTTGTACCTTCATGATGGAAAGAAAGAGCTGAAAACAGACTGACAGACCTACACGGGCATTTTCTTGGCTTACACGGGAACGAGCTGGAGCCTTACTGATTTTGCTGTCAGAACTGTCATCTTCCTAATGCATAGAGTGGGGATGGCTCTAGCCTTCTCTACGAATGGATTCACAGAGTGACAATAAACTTAAGAAACAGTGAATCGGCTTCCATGGTTACTACAGTCGGGGTCTTCTTTCACTTGTCTATTGCTCTCAATTCTCATTACCCAAATGTCTGATCACTTCTTCCTTGAAAATGTGTCTTGGATACACTCTTTCTTCTTCATTTCTAGTTTTATCCTGGCTGAGAGTCTTGGATACCTCATGACTAAATAACCATAATGGCCTGCATTCTGTCTCCTCCTTTTTACTAGTCTCTCCCTTTTCCAATTTGTCTTGGACACTTACTTTCAAGAGAACACTCCAAAAACATGATTTCCAGCTCCTGCTCCAGGGTGTGCAATAGCTTTCCATTGTCTATTATATGGAAGCTATTATTCTCTGCCTCACTTTTAAAGTCTCTCCTGGTGAAGAGGGCTGGCTCACTTCTGCTAAAGATTGACACCCAGGATCTTGGGTTCCATTCTTGGCCTTGCCAAATCCTGACTCTGTCTTTGGGAAGGTCATGTCACCCTTGTAAATCTCAACTGCTACATTTATTAAATGAAGGATGTCTTGTGGTTATGAAGATATATTGGAGTCTATCTGCCTAGCCCTCTCTCATCCTCTTCTCCAAGAACTGTAGTGTTCCTCTTCCCTTGCTTTCCTCCCTCCCTCCTTTCCTTTATCCATCCTCACCTCCTTCCTTCCTTTCATCCATACTTTGGTTTGAGATGAGAAACATCCAAGGCATAAAGAATTTAAATGACTTGTATACCTGAGTCACATAGAGTCTATTTTCCCTATCAGGTCTATAAACTCTGTTTTAAAAGGAATCATGATTTCATATCTCAAAATAACTAAAAGTGAGAATTTAAAATGTTCTCAGCCAGGTGCGGTGGTTCACACCTATAATCCTAGCACTTTGGGAGGCTGAGGTGGGCAGATTGCTTGAGACCAGTCTGGGCAACATGGCAAAACCCTGTCTCTACAAGAAATGCAATCATTAGCCAGTCATGGTGGCTCACGCCGGTAGTCCCAGCTACTAGGGAGGCTGAGGCAGGAGTATTGCTTGAGCCCAGGAGGTTCAGGTTGCAGTGAGCTGTGATCACATCACTGCACTCCAGCCTGGGTGGCAGAGTGAGACCCCATCTAAAATTAAAAAAAAAAAAACCAAAAAAACAAAATGTTCTCATCACAAATAAATGGCAAATATTTGAGGCGATGAATATGTTAATTAGCTTTATTTGATAATTCCACGATGTATACATGTATTGAAGCATCACATTGTTCCCCATACATTTATATAATGATTGTCAATTAAAAATAAAATACAACTTTAAAATAAAAAGAATCATCCCCTTCAAGCAAGATTCAGATAACACAGACTTCTATTCAGTGTTACTCCCCATGGGAGAGAGAGAAAGGATTCAGTAGAAGCACTGGGAGAGGACAAAGCAAGGAAGAACAATGCAGAATGTTAACAATAAAATGAGTAGTTATCATCAGAGGAGGCAGGGTTCTCTCTACATCTTCACTAGACATACTAGGATATGTGGCTTAAGTTTGTAGCTGTAGGGATCTTGCTTAGCTATTAGGAGGGTTTTTTAAAACTATTACTGAGTTATAATATAACTCTTCAAGAGTTCTTGAGTTTTCTTTTCTTTTCTTTTTTTGAGACAGAGTTTTGCTCTGTCTCCCAGGCTGGAGTGCAGTGGCATGATCTCGGCTCACTGCATCCTCCACCTCCCGGGTTTAAGCAATGCTGTCTCAGCCTCCCAAGTAGCTGGGATTACAGGTGCCCACCACCATGCCTGGCTAATTTTTTTTTTTTAAATTTTATTTTTAGTAGAGATGAGGTTTCACTATCTTGGCCAGGCTGATCTTGAACTCCTGACCTCGTGATCCACCCGCCTCAGCCTCTCAAAGTGCTGGGATTACAGGCATGAGCCACCGCGCCTGGCTGAGTTTTAAGTACAACTTTTAGCATAATATGATAAGGGCAAGGGATGGGCAAAAGTTTATCCTGGGTGGTGTCAGAAAACAAAAATATAATTAATATTACGTTCATATCCAAATCACAATCTTTAGGCTATAGAATTATTTTTAAAAGTATAAAGACCTGTCTTTCCTAGTTTTACACCTGTCTCCTCATCTTCATCCTCCCTGCTTTGTTTCTCCTGTGTTCTTTCTCAACCGGAAATTGTAGCTCCATTTTTTTTTTTTAATTGTTCAGGTTTATAACCCTATAACAATTTTGACACTATTTTCTCTTACGTCCCCAGTTAGATTTGTCAGTATTCTTGTTGTCACTACCTTCAAACTATGCTCAGAATCTGACCCCTTCTCATCACCTCTGTTATCACGTTTATGTGATCCATCATCTCTCAAATGGATTATTTTAATAGTCTCCTAAATGATCTTCCGGCTTCTCCTTTGACCTCCTTTAGTCAACAATAATTTTCTTAAAGCTTTAATCAGATCACATCCTCTCAATAGCTTCCTGCCTCATCCTGAAAGAAAACTGGTGTCCTTACAGGGGTCCACTGGCCCCTCATTACATGCAACCTTCTCTGTTACTCTCTGACCTTGTCTTACACTAATCCCTGTCCACTCATCCATTCCTGTCATCTGTCACTAACTTGTTTGTTGTTCCTAGTACAAACAGATGTGTTCCTGTCCCAGAGTCACTGCTCTTGCTTGTCTGTCATCCCTCGTACACCCACATGGTTCAGTCCTTCAACATATATAGTCTTTACTCAACTGGTTCTTTATCTGATGGGCTTCCTGGACAGTGTATCTACCACGTCTGACCCTCCCTATTCCCTTTCCTTGTTTCATTACTTTTTTAGTAGTGTACATCACCATCTAGCATAGGGATGCTCAATCTTTTGGCTTCCTCGGACCACACTGGAACAAGAGGAATTGTCTCAGGCCATACATAAAATACACCAGCACTAACAATAGCTGGTCAGCTAAAATAATCACAAAAAAATCTCCTAATGTTTTAAGAAAGTTTACAAGTTTGTGTTGGGTTACGTTCAAAGCTATCCTGGGCGTCATGAAGCCCGTGAGCTGCAGGTTGAACTCTTGATCTAGCATATTATATATCTTATTACCTATTTTTCATGTTCATTATCAGTCATCTGCTATAGAACATAAAGTCCTTGAGAGCTGATAATGTCTTCCTATAGTCAGCTCTGTTCTCTGCTGTATCTCCAGCATATAGAGATATATACAATCATATACAGCACATACAATCAGTAAGTAGTTATTGAATTAGTGAATGAAGTGATGCTGTACAATCTCTGCTTTCTTCTTTTCTTAGGAAATAACATCCAATTACCTGAGGAATCTAAAATCCATCACTGCCTCAAATTTGCAGGACTGTTGTTGGTTGTAAATATTGGACGTAGATAAGGAAAGCCAGGACCAGCCATACACTTAAATTTGAAGTGTTCCTAACTCCACAGTCTTGCCACTAGCTGTCATGGTACAGATGAAATGTCAGTTGCTAACAGACCTAAAGACTAGGAAACTGTGGATGGCTGATGAGTTCAGTTAACCTCTGCTATTTCTCCTCCTGGAGCAGGGTCTAGAGGGCAAACTATCCACAAATAGACACTGGGTCTTCTAGCTTATTCCTGCTGCCACTTAATCATAACAAGCCAGAAGAAAGAGTCTGGTAAGAGAAGCAGAATTTCCACTAGCCATGTGGGATTCCTAGAATCACAAATGACAAAGCAGTAAAGGATCTTTGGAATGGTAAGTTGGGAAGGTGTCTTAGTCTGTTTTGTGGTGCTATAACAGAATATCTGAGACTGGGTAATTGAAAAAGAACAGAGGTTTATTTGTTATAGTTTTGGGGGCTAAAAAGTCCAAGAGTGAAGGTCCCATGTCTGGCAAGGGCCTTTGTGCTTCCTTATCCCATGGGGGAGGGTGGAAAGGCAAGAGAGCACATGCGTGTGCACACACAAAAGAAAGAGAAGGGGGAGAGAGAGAAAGAGGGCAAGAAGAGATGGAACTCACTTGGATAACAAACCCCATTCCTGCAATAATGCAATAATATAACAATATTAATCCATTTATGAGGGTTCTCTGCCCTCATGACCTAAACACTTCCCATTAGGCCCCGCTTCATACCACTGTTGCACTGGGGATTACGTTTCCCATACATAAACTTTGGGGGACATATTCAAATAATAGCAAAAAAGAGTAAACTAGACATGAAACTGATGGTAGTATCAAATGATTGAATTACCTCAGTTATAGTAATTTCCAGGGCTCAAGTTTTCCTTCTGTTTAGTGGAATTGGAAGGGACTGGGGATCACTATGTTCAATTCTGTCACTGAATAGAGGAATAAACTGAGGCCTAGAGAAATTAGATGCTTTTCTTAGGTTATATAATGATGTGCTCTTGGTACTGCAACCACAGCCTGGGTCTCCTCACTTCTAATCTTGGGCTTATTCCTTGTCCTAGGACACACCTCTCAAGATAGAATGTGAAGGTTTCAGAGATGGTTTGCAGGCCTCCCTCACAAGGAACCATCCATGTAATACCTCTGCTTCCTAAATTCATCAGACAGAAAGAGTATTCACTTCTGTAAGCTGGTAGAGAAAGAGTGGGCAACGAAGGATGAATTTGGGAAAACCCAGTGGAAGGAAAGGGAAGCGTGTGGGAAAGACAGAATAATAATGTTGGGTGAAAGAGTCAGGTGTAGTGGCTCATGCCTCCAATCCCAGCCGTTTGGGAGGCCGAGGCTGGTGGATCACCTGAGGTCAGGAGTTTGAGACCAGCCTGGCCAACATGGCGAAACCCTGTTGCTACTAAAAATATAAAAATTAGCTGTGCATGGTGGTGTGCACCTGTAATTCCAGCTACTTGGGAGGCTGAAGCAGGAGAATTGCTTGAACCCGGGAGGTGGAGATTGCAGTGAGCCGAGATTATACCACTGCACCCTGGACAACAGAGCGAGACTTCATCTAAAAAAAAAAAAAAAAAAAAAAAGTCTTACAGTAGCAAAATAACTGAAATATCTGAGCATATAAAAGAGTAGAGATGAGAAGTAGCAAGAAAAGTGCATCATGGAGAAAAAGGAAAAAGAAATTGAACATGCCCTTTCTTTCCTCCTTCTGAAATATCTTGTTTCTTTCTCAGTGACCACCACAATACACACACACACACACACACACCCCATGTACACACAAATACAACTTTTCACCTTCCCTTATCTAAATCATCCAAGGCACAGGTCTACTGACATCCACATGATGAAGCTTTCCTACTGTGATACATGCTCTCATCTTGCCAATCCTGCCTCTGCTACTTGTCTTCTCTGAATTCCCCTAAGACTTGTGTATCTCTTGTTACACATTGATTTATACATGATTTTTTTCTTTTCTTTTAAGATGAAGTGTCACTCTGTTCCCTAGGCTGGAGTGCAGTGGTGCAATCTCTACTCACTGCAACCTCCGCTTCCCAGGTTCAAGCAATTCTCAGGCCTCAGCCTCCCAAGTAGAAGGGATTACATGATACCTGGCTAATTTTCGTATTTTTAGTAGAGATGGGGTTATGCCATGTTGGCCAGATTGGTCTTGAACTCCTGACCGGAAATGATCCACCCACCTCAGCCTCCCAAGTGCTGGGATTACAGGCGTGATCCACTGTGCCTAGCCAATTTATGCTTGAACTCAAATCTGTGTCTAGTTAGTTTTTCTGTGCTTCACAGTGACTACCTCAGTGCATGTTGAATAGACACTTGTTGAATAAATGAGTGAATGAATGGGAGGATTTTCTTAAACTAATAAAGTAAAATTAAAAGCATTTATAGCTGATACCACACACACAAATGGAGCAATACTGAGAAAAAAAGCTTGAAAAAGATTTTACTAAGAAAGCTATACCATGCACAAAATAAAGGAACATAATATTAAGGGTAAAAACAAAAGAGTAACAGGAACCTAAACCTTAGAGAGAGCTGGGGCCTGGAAAAAAAATGCTAATACCTACAAAGCTGACTTTTCATCTTTATTCAGGTCAAGAAGAAAAGTAAGGGATGATCAGCCTGCTGCTACTGTAACACTTACAGATAACAACGCTAAAGTACCTGTCTTCTGTTTGACTTCTACCTTCTTAATCAGGGAGAATTGTCCAGGAAGGTGTCAAATAGTCTTTTTTTTTTCTGTAAAAATGAAGCTCAATATGTGGGAGGAGAGAGGACAGAAACAGCTAGCTGCTTTAAATGAGTCTCTGATTCAGACATAGATGAGTGGCATCTCAAAGCTCTGGAAAAACATGGACATGTGGATAGGAAACTCCTTAATCTTTGAAGAATGATGAAAAAAGAAATGATATCAGAAGACTGGAGAATGACATGTAATGGTTCAATTTTTCAGAAGGTAGAAAACAGTTTTTAGAAATTTTAGACCAGGAAATTTAACCTCACTCTTTTTTCACAATCCTAATTTCACATCCTCATCTCTGAGGGTTGTTAAAGCATATGAATCATCCAGATTGTTTATCTGTTTTCTTTTTTTTTTCCAGTTATCTGTTTCAAATTCATTTAAAATTTATGTCCCAAATGATACTT
The DNA here is from genome assembly GCF_037993035.2 of Macaca fascicularis. Classification (NCBI taxonomy): domain Eukaryota; kingdom Metazoa; phylum Chordata; class Mammalia; order Primates; family Cercopithecidae; genus Macaca; species Macaca fascicularis. Next base: position 72,884,807 of record NC_088387.1, on the reverse strand, counting down.
TTGTTTTCACTATCCCTTCCCCCTGCTCATTTTGCTCCTCATACAGCCCAGTAAATGCTACTGCCTTCCACTGAATTGCTCATGTCAGAGTTGGGTGTTTTCATTGAAGCTGGCCTCTTCCTCACACCTCACGTTACCCATCAACACCTAACCACCTAAGGTCACCCATCAACACCTAATGATTCTGAGTCATCTCTTGCCTCCCTGCCCTCACAGCCAGGCCAGATACCCTGGTTTCTATTTAGTTTCTAGTTAGTAGGGGCTGCTAATTAACCTATTCACAGGATGACTTCCATGTACTCAGAACGCTATGGAATGCAGACCTTCAGTACTAGAATAGTCAATAATTGGAATCATTTGTATTTCTGATTCTGATAGGATGATAAGTGCTTCTCTATGTGCAGGGCTCACTGGAAGCACTCAATCAGTCCTCACTGATGCAAGCAGCAGATCCAGAGACAGATGGGCCTTTTTATGTACAAGTCAGGGAAATAACACAATGTTAGGATTCTTGGTTATTCTGGAGCTGAAGATGTAGTGTGGTGTCCATCACTGACTGGGAGCTCCAAATCCCAAGATACTAACTGAACATTTTCAACATTCTAGAGCTGTGTTTTCAAATATAAAGGATACACAAATATAAATATGAGATGATGTGTTACCTCAAAAGCCTTTAGTTTATATAGTATTCTCAGAAATTAGAATCCCAACGCACCTTCAAAATTCTGTACAATATGGTCTGGCAGACCCTACTGAGGTTGAACTTCAGGAAACTTAGAGTTGTAAAACCTGATTATTTTAAAATGTTTGAGTTCAGGAAATTAGGACAATTTATAATTTCAAGTTTTTCAGAGGGAGAAAATTCTTCTATTTCTCCATTTCCTTAACATGCTTTATTTTGTTTTGTTTTGTATCTTATTTGTGCTACGTTATAAACTCTCTTTCTCAAAGGACTGTGATGACTTTTAATGGATATGAGAAATGTCTCGAGATCTTACTTCCTGGGTTCAAATCCTGGATATACCACTTAAGCAAGTTACTTAATTATGTTGTGCCTCAGTTGCTTTATCTGAGAAAGAGGATAATAGAGAGGTCTGCCCTGATGTTTTGTTAGGAGGAATAAATAAGGTAGTACAAGAAAGCACTTAGAGCTGTGCCTGACACACAGTACATACTTAATATGTGTGAGCCCAATTATTTGCCTGTATTGCTATCATGTGTGGAGTCTCTGCTCTCCCATTTTGCTGTCTGTCCTTGGGTAAATAGCTTAATCTCAGTGTCCTCAATGGCTAGGAGGGCCTGGACTCCCTGATCATTCCAAGTTCTGGCCTTGATTATCCAGTGAATGGAACACTCTGGACTTCCTTCTGCTCTCATGATAGCCATTCTGTCAGCCTAGAGAAGTAAATTTAAGATAGTTCAATCCAATCCAATTCAGTTCAACTCATCAATTCAGTTTAGTGCAAGTCATTAATTTCATTTATTCAAAAATATCTCTTGAGGTTTAAGAAATGCATAACAGTTTCAGACCTATGTTCCTACAAATCTGAATGACTTTTTTAGGTTTACATCTTTCTTAGTGGAGAGAAAATAAGAGACTTTATCCCTCAGGGGCTTAAGGGTCTTCTTTAAACAATATTTAGGAAAATGACATTTACCCAGTTGCTCAGAAATGTACTTCTGATTTCTAAATGGTTCTAATTATTCCCTACTTCTGAGGGACGTTCCTCGAGGCTGGCCAACCTTCCCTGCAGGGTGTAGCAGACAAGCTACTCAACTTAGGTGAAAACAAGAAGGGGGCTGTTACAGAGTACAAACTACAGCAAAATAAACAAAGCCCCAATTACGATTCCAGGAAGGTAAATGGGGGTTTCTATTTAGTACAAAAAAAAACTGATTTCTCCTGGAGTGTTACTTATACCATAATGATTATTGGAAGGAAGACAGCTTAACAGAGTGATGCAAAAATAAAATTAGACGAGCCGCATATCAGTAGCTGGTGGACTGCTCACCTTAAAGGAGAGCTAGAAAAACACAATAAATGGGGAGATAGGTTATTTAAAACATTTTGGCAATTTTTATTATTTATACTCAGTCCTTTATTCATTTGTTATTTTCTTTTTTTTAAATTTATTTATTTTTATTATTATACTTTAAGTTCTAGGGTACATGTGCATAACGTGCAGGTTTGTTACATATGTATAATTGTGCCATGTTGCGGTGCTGCACCCATCAACTCGTCAGCACCCATCAACTCGTCATTTACATCAGGTATAACTCCCAATGCAATCCCTCCCCCACTGCCTCCCCATGATAGGCCCCGGTGTGTGATGTTCCTCTTTAAAAGAAAGATGAGTTGAAGACCAACAAACTAGATGATAAATTCAAGTTAATTCTAGGAAAAGTTATTTATATCTAATTGGAGCCTATTGGCTTTTATGCATAAAAGGCTAAATTAGCACCATGTTTAAGTAAGTCAGAAACATAGGATGTTGAATCCAAAGACCCTCTAAGCATAGTGTGATCTGAGCCAGTCCCTATTCCAGGCAATAAAAACAAACAAATAAATAATCAATTATTTGCTGAAAGACATTTATATTTCTCAATTGCAAACTAAGGCAGAGTTTGTATTCAGTTACAGAGATTTGAGAAGCCATTTATTTCACCTCTCTATATTTCTCTGTACCACATTTTGGTTCTTTCTACCTAAACTTCCACAAACTCTTAAAAGAACTGCATTAATTCTTGCTGTATTATCTTGAATGTAAAAATCTGACATGGAAATGCTTCAACTACCCTCTCCCCAACTCAAGCACTGTACTTGACACATTTCTAGAAATAAAATCGATAATTCAGAGAAAATATCATTTCCTTCAGGAACAAAAACAATTTCTTTGATTTGCTCCTGTTTGAATAGTTCTCTAGAAGTTCTTTCTACCTACTATGCATTCTCTCTTACTATCATATATTTAATTCCTTTTTTATACCCAGCACATGTCTCACCCTTTCAAGGAAGTGCCCCATCCTTTGTTTATTCTAGTGTAGTTACTTCTTTTAAAGAACTTCTGCAGGACTCAAATATTGCTCTGCCCATCCTATCCTTATGTTATCACGTGACAACTTGAAAAGCCTTGTTCTGTTTTTCTGTGTTTGTGCCGTGTGTGTGCCTATTCTCTTTAGCTGCATTAAAAGAGTCTATGTGTCAGGGCTGCATCCTTGGCTCTTAAATCCCAGCAAATGGCTGTGTACACTATAAGTGTTTAATAAAGATGTGTTGCCTGTAGTTATACATCCTGGGTGATGTACTGCTTTGTATAGAGTCTCAGTGATTTGCTGTGAAGATGGTGAACTCAGGGCTTTGATATAACTTTTGGCTTGTTTTCCATTTGGTACAAGTGCATGCACTCTGTTGTTGAAATTACTTCAGTCAATGGTCAGGACTGTAAATACTCAGGGAAAAGGTCATTTTTGTTTCTATCCTGCTTAGAAGAAAATAAATGTGTTCTTTCCCTTTAATCTAATAAATCAAAGCAGCACTGGAAATCATCCTTTCAGTTATAATTCTATTTCAATGTATTGCTCACCATATCACACTGTTTAAGAAACTGTTATGTCTGCCAAAAAGAACAATTATTGGCCTTATTTTGCAGGTGATAGAGCCATTACCATTCACCAGACCGATATTTAGGGCATGCATACTGAATTATTTTACTCTAATAATGCACATGGGACACATTAAGATAAAAAATGGGATAAGTAACTTCATTGCAATAACATTTATTTCCTCCTGGCTTGCCCAAATGTTCTCTTTTGTTCAAGGGCACACCAAGAACTTCAAAGATGATAATCCTGGGTACCTAACCACTTTGCTTTTTTCAACCACAACCCCCTTACTCTCTGCTTTGCTTGGTGAAGAATGTAGTTGTGGGATTGACTTCCAGAATGACAGTTTAAGGAGCTCTGCTGTCCTGTTCCATAGTGAAACTGATAAAAATTACAAAAACCAAACAAAAACTATTCAGAGTTTCTTGAAATGGTCCTAAGGGCAAAAGACAAAGGAGAACACATTTATTCAAGAACACTTATTAAAACTCAGTAAAAAAAAAGAAAAAAAGGCAAGTTTGTGGTATTTGAACCAAGACCACTTGTTGCCTCTCTCCTCTCACCTCAGAGCGGGTGGATACCCCACTCCAGACTGCTGCAGTAAAGAACGCAGAGTTCCCTCTTCCCTAGCTCCTAACTATAGGACTTTCTTCCCAAGATAAGGAGGACTTCAGCGTTTCTCATCCTTATCCCAGCTGCCCGTTGCTGAGGCTAAGTCCTATGCAACAGCAGTTAACAGGTTGGGGTTCCCTTCTTCTGACCAAGCCACACTTGTTCAAGCAAGGCTACCTTGACCATGACCTGCTGAGAATATGGATCTCTGATAGCTCTTGTCCCAGTTCATGAGGCACTGAATCCAAGTCAGGAGAGTCAAGTTATAAGATCTCACGCTACAAACCACTCAACTGCAAAACACTGCTCAACGAAATAAAAGAGGACACAAATGAATGGAAGAACACTCCATGCTCATAGATAGGAAGAATCAATATCGGCAAAATGGCCATACTGCCCAACGGAATTTATAGATTCAGTGCCATCCCTGTTAAGCTACCAATGACTTTCTTCACAGAATTGGAAAAAACTACTTTAAAGTTCATATGGAACCGAAACAGAACCCGCATTGCCAAGACAATCCTAAGCAAAAAGAACAAAGCTGGAGGCATCATGCTACCTGACTTCAAACTATACTAGGACGCTACAGTAATCAAAACAGCACAGTACTGGTATCAAAACAGAGATACAGACCGATGGAACAGAGCAGAGCCCTCAGAAATAATACCACACATCTACAACCATCTGATCTTTGACAAACCTGACAAAAACAAGAAATAGGGAAAGGATTCCAAGATTCCCTATTTAATAAATGGTGCTGGGAAAACTGGCTAGCCATATGTAAAAGCTGAAACTGGATCCCTTCCTTACACCTTATACAAAAATTAATTCAAGATGGATTAAAGACTCAAATATTAGACCTAAAACCATAAAAACCCTAGAAGAAAACCTAGGCAATACCATTCAGGACATAGGCATGGACAAGGACTTCATGACTAAAACACCAAAAGCAATGGCAACAAAAACAACAATTGACAAATGGGATCTAATTAAACTAAAGAGCTTCTGCACAGCAAAAAAACTACCACCACAATGAACAGGCAACCTACAGAATGGAAGAAAATGTTTACAATCTACCCATCTGACAAAGGGCTAATATCCAGAATCTACAAAGAACTTGAACACATTTACAAGAAAAAAATCAAACAATCCCATCAAAAAGTGGGCAAAGGATATGAACAGACACTTCTCAAAAGAAGACATTTATGCAGCCAACAGACACATGAAAAAATGCTCATCATCACTGGCCATCAGAGAAATACAAATCAAAACCATAATGACATACCATCTCACACCAGTTAGAATGGCGATCATTAAAAGTCAGGAAACAACAGGTGCTGGAGAGGATGTGGAGAAATAGGAACACTTTTACACTGTTGGTGGGACTGTAAACTAGTTCAACCATTGTGGAATACGGCGTGGCGATTCCTCAAGGATCTAGAACCAGAAATACCATTTGACCCAGCCATCCCATTACTGGATATATAGCGAAAGGATTATAAATCATGCTGCTGTAAAGACACATGCACATGTATGTTTATTGTGGCACTATTCAAATTAGCAAAGACTTGGAACCAACCCAAATGTCCACCAATGACAGACTGGATTAAGAACCATGGAATAGTATGCAGCCATAAAAAAGGATGAGTTCATGTCCTTTGTAGGGACATGGATGAAGCTGGAAACCATCATTCTGAACAAACTATTGGAAGGACAGAAAACCAAACACTGCGTGCTCTCACTCATAGGTGGGAATTGAACAATGAGAACACTTGGACACAGGAAGGGGAACATCACACACCAGGGCCTGTTGTAGGGTGGGAGGAGCGGGTAGGGATAGCATTAGAAGATATACCTAATGTAAACGTCAAGTTAATGGGTACAGCACACCAACATGGCACATGTACACATATGTAACAAACCTGCATGTTGTGCACATGTACCCTAGAATTTAAAGTATATCTATGTATCTATATATCTATATCTATATCTATATAAAATATCTCAAGCTAACCCTTCCATTGACTGCTTAGCTCCTAGAGTGATGGTGTCTGAGAGAAGCCTGACATTTCTGAGCCCAGCTAAGAGATTTTGATTTGGAGGAGAAGCAGGCTATAAAACAGGTTACGGGTCATTTTCCCCCCCGACGTAACTGACTTTGTTTGCAATAGAATGTGGAGAAGTTTAAGCCTAAGATCATGCTTGAGAACGATAGAGGTTATGGTGAAAGGTAATTGGGAAATTCATTGAGTTAATGAAGCTCTAATTTAGGCCAGCTAGATAGAACTGAGTAAACCATACAGCTCGAAGGAGCCATCTGGGAGTCAGAACAAATATCAAGCACTAGCCTCAGAATGATTTCTTTGAAGAAGCCATAATATGATTAAATTAATTTGCAGAGGAATTTATGCCCCAGGGAATTGTTGAGAACAATAGCACTGTCTGATTGCAATTAGTGAAGACAAACAACTAGGTGTGGTCAGGGAAACTGTGGAAGAGAGCCCTATCTTTACTATCATTATCCCAGGGGACTGAGCAATCCAAAGCTATACCTCCTTAAAGAGTAACATTAGAGGCTTTCACTAAATTAACCCACAAGGTCACTAAATAAACAAAAATAACAAGCCATGTAAGGGGGAACCAATATGCAGAATGCTATAATATATTATATAAAATGTGAAGTTTTCAGCAAACAAGTTACAAGGCATGAAAGAAACAAAGTATAACCTATGCACTGGAAAGAAAGCAGGCGACAGAAACTGCCAATGAGAGTGATCAGATGCCATATTTAGCAAAAAAAAAAAAAAAGATTTCAAGGTATCCATAATAAATGTATGAGTAAAGGAAAACATGATTAAGGAAATAAAGGCATAATAATATTGCAACAAATAATGACTGTCAATGAAGAAATTAAAAATATTTTAAAAATCAAATAAAATTCTGGAGTTAAACAGTAAAATAACTAATCACTAGAGGAGTTCCATAGTAGATTTGAACTTGGAGAGGACATATTTAGCCAACTTGAAGATAGATCAATAGATATTATTCAAGCCAAAGAACAGAGAGAAAAAAGAATGAAGAAAAATGAAGAAGCCTTAGAGAAATGTGGGGCAAAATTAAGTACACCAATATAAGCATAATGGGAATTGTAGAAGGAGAGGAGAGAAAGAAATAAAAAAATGAAGAAATAATGGCTGAAAACTCAAAAATGTTAAAAAAAAAATGCCTTATACATCTAGGAAGCTTGATAAACTGCTGTAGGAGATAACTTCAAGAGACCCATAGACAGACACGTCATAGTAAAAATTCTGAAAAATCAAAGACAAAAAGAGAATCTTGAGAAGAGTAAGAGAAAAATGACATTACTTGTAAGGAAATCCAGTAGGATTATCAGCTCACTTCTCTTGAAATTTTTGGAGGACACAGGCCGTGGGATCACATATTTAAAGTGTTCAAAGGAAAAAAATGTCAACCAAGAATACTATATTAATATAAACTATCTTTCAAAAATTAAGGCAAAAAGTTTTACAAGATAAATATAAATTCGGAAAATTTGTTGGTAGAAGACGTGCTTTATAATAAATACTAAAGGAAATTCTTCAGACTAAAGCTAATGACTCCAATGGTAATTTGGATCTACACCAGAAATGGTAGTTAAGTAATCTAAAAAGACTCTATAAATACATATTTTTCTCCTTTCCTCTCTTATCTGATAGGAAACAGAGTTATATAGGCATAGCAATCTCTCTCACACACACATACACACAAACACACACACAATGGAATTAATCTATCAAAAATCTGAAGCTTATCCTTGTGAGATAATATGCATATGGTAAATCTTAGAGCAACCATCTAAATAACAAAATTAGAAAACTTAGTAAAATATTAAAGAAATTAAAGAGCAACATTAGAAAATATTCACTTAATGAAAAAGAAAATAGTGAAGAAAGTAGAGAAAAAATGGTGATACATAAAAACAAAATGGTGAATGTAAATCCAACTATATCAGTAATAACGTGAATAGATTAAACAATCCAATTGTAAGACAGAGATTTTTTAAACTAAGTAAATACAATCCAACTATGGGACACACATACTAGATTCTATAACACAAATAAAGAGGTATGTCATGCAAATAGCAACCACAGATGCTTAAATAGCATCCAACGGAAGAGATGTTAAAGCGAAAAATGTTACTGGAGACAAAGAGGAATAATTTATAATATTAAAAAGGTCAATCCATCAAGAAGATATAGCAACAATAAACATATATGTATTCATATGTACCTAATAACAGAGCACCAAAATAACTGGGGCAAAAATCAGCAGGAATTAAGGGAGAAATAGATGTCAAAATAATACTTGAAGATGTCAGTACTTATTTTCAATAATGGATACAACAACTAGACAGAATATCAAGGATATAAAATACTTGAGCAATGTTATAAATCAATTAGACCTAACAGACAGGCATATAGATTAGTTAATTCAACAATAGGAGATACATATTCTTCTTAAGTTCACATGGAACATTCTCCAGGATAGACCATATGCTAAGCCATTTTAAAAAACTTCACTATTTTTGATTGAATAGAAATAATACAAAGTATGTGTTCCAACTGCAATGAAATGGAATAAATAATAAATATTAGGAAAAAAATTTGGGAACTCACAAATATGTCAAAATTCACCAGCACAGTACTCTGTAACAAAGGATAATAAATTTTTAAAAAAGGAAAAGAGAAAACACTTTGAGATGCATGAAAATTAAGACATAACATACTAAACTTATAGAATCCAGCTAAGGTAATGCTTATAGAAAAGTTTATAGCTATTAATACCTATATTTGAAAAAAAGATCTCAAATTAATAACCCAACCTTCATCAAAAGATCCTGGGAAAAGAAGAGCAAATTAAAGCAAGCTAAAGGAAGGAAATAAAGATTGTAGTTGACCCTTGAACAATGTGGAGGTTAGGTTTACCAACACCCATGCAATAAAAAAATTCACATGTAACTTTGAATCCTCTAAAACTTAACTACTAATAGCCTACTGTTGACCAAAAGCCTTACTAATAACAATTAACACATTTTGTATATATATTATATACTGTATTCTTACAATAAAGTAAGCTAGAGAAAAGAAAATATTGAGAAACTTTTAAGAAAGATGGGATATGTTTGCTATTTATTAAGTGAAATGGATCATTGTAAAGATATTTATCCTTATCATCTTCACATTGAGTAGGCCGAGGGGAGGAGGAAGACAAGGGGTTGGTCTTGTTGTCTTGGGGGGCTGGCAGAGGTGGAAGAAAATCTACATATAAGTGGCCCCACGTAGTTCATCCATGTTATTCTATGGTCAAGTGTCAACAGAAATTAATAAAATGAAGAATAAAAAAATAGACCCCAAAAGCTAGTTCTTTGAAAAGATTAAAAAAAGATGACAAACTTTAGATAGAATGACCAAGAAGAAAAGATAGTAGACTCAAATTAGTAGAATCAGAAATGCAAGATATGATATTACTACTCACCTTAAAGAAAAATAATTTAAAGGAATATTTTTACAAATGCACACCAACAAGTTAGATAATTTATAACTTAGATAAACTGGGAAAATCACTGGAAAGACACAAACTACTGAAACTGACTCAAGAAGAAATAAATAATATAAATAGATTGTATCAACTGAAGAAATTAGAATTAGCAGTCAAAAAACTACTTCCAAAGAAAATGCCAGATCCAAATGGCTTCACTGTTGAATTCTACCAAATATTTAATGAAGAATAAATACCAATTATTCACAAACTCTTCCCAAAAGTAAAAAGTGAGAAAATACTTTTGCACTCATTCTATGAGGCCAGTGTTACTCTGATATCAAAACCAGACAAAACATCACAAGCAAATAAAACTACAGACTAGTATCTCTTATGAATGTAAATTAAAAAATCCTCAATAAAATATTCAAAAACTGAATCCAGCAGCATATAAAAATAATTATATATCATGTTTAATTAATTGAGTTTTATTCCAGGGGTGGCAAAGTTGGTTTAATATCCAAAAATCAATTAATGTAATGTATTAAATCAGTATAAAATAAAACAAATATAACATAATTGTCTCAACTGACACATGTAAAGCTTTTGACAAAATCTAACACCTTTTCTTCGTAAGAATACTTAACAAAAATAGAAGGAAACTTCCTCAATCTGATTAAAAGGCATCTATGAAAAAACCACCGCTAACATCACACGTAATGATGAGAGATTGGATGATTTTCCTTAAGATCAGGGCCAAGACAATGATGTGCACTCCCGCTACTTCCATTCAACACTGTACTGAAGGTTCTGGCTAAAGTAATTCGACAAGAAAAAGTAATAAAAGGTATACAGACTAGAAAGAAGTTAAACTAATTCTATTCACAGAGGATATATTCCTGTACAGGGAAAGTCCTATGGAATCCATTAAAAATTATTAGAACTAATAAATGAGTTCAGCAAGTCTCCAGGATACAAAATCAATATACCAAAATCAATTGTAGTTCTCTTTACTTGTGAGGAACAAATGAAAAATAAGAGAAAAATTTCATTCACGAGAGTATTATGAAAAATGAGCTTAGGAATAGGTTTAACAAAAGAAGTGCAAAACTTATATCTTGAAAGCTATCAAATAATCCTTGAAAGAAAATTAAAATAGATGGGAAAATATTACATATTCATAGGTCAGAAGACTTAATATTGTTAAGATGGCAATACTCCCTAAACTAGTCTATAGGTTCAGTGCAATCCCTGTTAGTATCCCAGTTGATTTCTTTGTAGAAATTGACAGGCTGATTCTAAAATATATATGGAATTTCAAGAGATTCTAAATAGCTACCATCCTGAAGGGGAACAAAGTTGGAGGATTGTACTTTCTGACTTCAAATCTTATTAGAAAGAAATAGTAATGAAGACAGTGTGATACTGACACAAGGATAGGTATGTAAGTAAATGGAATAGAAATAATCAGAGTCTAGAAATAAACTCATATATCTATCTTCAACTGATTTTCAATACGGTTCCCAATTGTTTAGTAAGGGACAATTAAATATTCACATGCAAGATTGAAGTTGGATACTTACCAAGCATCATATACAAAAATTAACTAAAAATGGAGAAAAGACCCACATGTAAGAGCTAAAATTATACAACTCCCAGAAGAATCCATAAAGATATAAATCTTCTTAATCTTGGATTTGGCAAAGGATTATTGGATATGACACCAATAGCACAAACAATAGAATGAAAAAAACACATTGAATGTTATCAAAACTTAAAACCTTTATGCTTCAAAGGATACCTTCAAAAAAGTGAAAAGCCTCACATAATGGGACAAAAATATTTGTAAATTATACATGTGATAAGGGATTTATATCTAATAGACATTTAGGGAAGAGATATAAATGTCCAATAAGCACATGAAAAGATGCTTGGCATCATTAGTCATCAGGGAAAGGCAAATAAAAACCACAGTGAGATAGCACTTTATACTCAAGAGGATTGCTGGAATCAAGAAGTCAGATATTAAGCAATTATAATGATGTGAAAAAATAGTAAAGCTCATACACTGTTCGTGGGAATGTAAAATGGCTCAGCCACTTTGGAAAAATAGCCTGGTGATACCCTAAATTAGGATTAAACATGACTCAGCTATTGCACTCCTAGGTATATACCAACAAAACTGAAAACGTATGTCAACACTAAAACTTGTACACAAATGTTTAAAACAGCATCATTCATAATAGCCCAAAAGTGAAAACAACCCAAAAGTCCATCAACAGATGAACAGATAAACGAAATGTGGCATATCCATACAATTAAATATTTTTCGACCCTTAAAATAGTAGAGAACTGATACATTATAATTTGAATGAACCTTGAAAATATTATGCTAAGTGAAAGAAGAAGGTAACAAAAGACTTCATATTGTATGATCCCACTCATATGAAAGTCCAGAATAGAGAAATAAATAGAGACAGAAAGTAGATTAGTGCTTGCTCAGGGAGGAATGGAGGATGGGAAGGAAGAAGGATGATAGCTAACATGTATGGGTTTCTCTTTACATTTTCTATTTCTGATAAAAATGTTTTAAAGTTGACAATGGTGATGGTCACACATATCTGTGAATATACGAAAAGCCATTGAAATGCACACTTTAAATGAGAAGATTGTATTATATGTGAATTATATCTCAAAGCTATTTTTTTTTAAACAATGCAAAAGTAAAACAAAATACCAGTGGAATTCTAATGCACATAGTATCTGGAAGGTGCTCCCTTGGGTGTGTGGGGTATGAGATAAGGGTGGTAGTGGGAGGTCGTCTGTGCAATAGCAAGCTTAAAATTGTTGGCTTTGGCAAGAAAGGACAAACAATACATTTAACTACCTACAAAATCTTAGACAAATCATTTCCTTTCACTGGGCTTCATTTTTCATTCCTAAAACAAGGGGAAGGGGGTAGTATATACTGTCTCAAGCTCATCTGGCAAAGTTTTCTAATTTGAAGAACAATGCAGATTTTCACAGGAGGCTTGGCCCACATAGAACTTTAAAAAGGCATTTTGGTGTCTACCATCTATTTTGGATTGTACATAGTACCTTTCTCAACCCTTCAGTTCCTTTGGGTATATATGGAGACTGATTTGCCGAAGCCTATTTTCAGTTAGCTACATTTTACTAAATCAGAGTTTCCTGAAGTGTGGAAGGTAGAATACTTATGAGTTATACACAGTTGGACTGCCTCTGAGAGCCTTTAATAGGTATGTGCGTGTGAATCTCTAGAATGAGGGTATAGCATGAAGCATTTTCCAAACCAAGCTGACCGTGGAAGACCTTTTAAAAATTTACTTTTTATGGAGTGTCATGAAATTAGGGTTGTGAGGTATATACTTGGAGAAATGCTAAAGTGTCAGTCTTTATAAGGTAAAACATTTTTAACTTACAAGAATTTTTTTTTTTTTTTTTTTTTTTTTTTTGAGACGGTGTCTCACTCTCTCGCCCAGTCTGGAGTACAGTGGCGCGATCTTGGCTCACTGCAAGCTCTGTCTCCCAGGTTCACGCCATTCTCCTGCCTCAGCCTCCCGAGTAGCTGGGACTACAGGTGCCTCCCACCACACCCACCTAATTTTTTGTATTTTTTAGTAGAGACAGGGTTTCACCGTGTTAGCCAGGATGGTCTCGATCTCCTGACCTCGTGATCCGCCCACCTCGGCCTCCCAAAGTGCTGGGATTACAGGCGTGAGCCACTGCACCCGGCCCCAAGAAATTTTATGTTTTAAATGCAGAGTATTTGAAATTAGGGCAATCTTTAAGGCTCCAAGTATTGATTTACTAATGGTGGTATTGTGACAAGTAGCAGAGGATATATTTGGGGGCAACTGAGCCAGCTTAGTGCCTCTCAGGTTGTACTACATAGAGAACTATGGATTTGTTAGGGCAGCTTTGAACTAAATAGTACATCACATCTGATGTAGTTTGAATATTCGTCCCCATCCAATTCTCATGTTAAAGTGCAATCCTCAATTTTGGAGGTAGGGCCTGGTGGGAGGTGTTTGGGTTATGGAGGTGGATCCTTCACGAATGGCTTGGGTCATCCCCTTGGTGATAAGTGAGCTATTGGCTTGAGTTCACACAAATCTGGTCGTTTGAAAGTGTGTGGCATTGCCCCTGCACCCCCATCCCCAACCCATTCTCTCTCTTGCTCCTGCTTTTGCCATGTGATGTATAAGCTCCCACTTGGTTTTCTGTCATTAATAAAAGCTCCCTGAAGTCTTCCCAGAAACTGAGTGATGTCAGCTGTATGCTTCCTGCACAGCCTGCTGAACTATGAGCCAATTCGACCTCTTTTCATCATAAATTACCCAGCCTCAGGTATTTATACTGCAAGAATGACCTAATACTAGAAAAATTAGCCAGGCATGGTGGTGCATGCCTGTAATCCCAGCCACCCAAGAGACTGAGGCAGGAGAATCGCTTGAACCCAGGAGGCGGAGGTTGCAGTGAGCCGAGATCACACCATTGCACTACGTCCAGCCTGGGCAACAGAGCGAGACTCCACCTCAAAAAAAAAAGAAAAAAAAGAAAAAAATAAGAATGGTCTAATACAAGATCTAAAATGAGAAAACAAAGGTACAGTTCCCCATATCTAGAAATAAATCTTAGAAAAGGCTATGAGGTCATGATAGATCAATAGATCAATAATTTTTTTTTCCTGAACTCTACGAGATTTTTAAAATACCATCATCAAGTTTCATCTAATTCAATGAGGAGCATTTAGGGAGGATTTACAGTGATTCCTGAGCCTCCATTAAGTACTCCGTTTTCACATGGCATTCACTTCTGCTAAGCCTCTACATCTGCAGAAGATCAGCTACTCAACCTGCAGAGAGTCAACTACTGGGCACCATCTTCATAAGAAATGTGTACAAGGCAAAATAAAGTTGGAGCCAGCCCTATCTACTGCCCACTCTATAGATAGGCATGCATGTTGTTCAAACAGCTCCTTGACATTAGCCAGCTTTTGATTACTTTGTAATTTATTTCTGGAAATTGTCATTGCATTTACTTTTTAGTCCTATTTATTCACAACCCCACTGATTCTTTCTCTCTCCTCTTCATGGAGTAGTTACTCATACCCATCTGTGTTAGGCTGTTCTTGCATTGCCATTAAAAAAATACCTGAGACTGTAATTTATACGGAAAAGAGGTTTAATTGGTTCATGGTTCTGCAGGCTATACAGGAAGTGTGTGGTGCTGGCATCTGCTTGGCTTCTGCAGAGGCCTCAGGGAGCTTTTACTCATAATGAAAGTTGAAGGAGGAACAGGAATCTCACATGGCAGAGCAGGAGCAAGGTAGCAGGAAGATACCACACTTTACAACAACCCAACTTCACGAGAAGTCACTCACTATCAAGAGAACAGCACCAAGCCATGAAAGATCCACTCCCATGACCCAAATACCTCCCACCAGGCCCCACCTCCAACAATGGGGATTACATTTCGATGTGAGATTTAGAGAGGACACACATCCGAATTATGTTGCCAACCCTGGCTGGGTGTAGGAGAAGAGTGCAGTGCTAATCTTCAGCTTACTGTATATGGGAGACAAAATAATACATTAGTAAAGATGAGTCCAGCATTTTAAGTCCAGCAGATGTAGGTGCTCAGATGAAGAGTTTAGACTTTTACTTTAGGAGTTCAGAGTAAAAAGAGGTCCACTGTCTCTTTTTTTCCTGGTTCATACAAAGAACGGGCATGTTAAAATCAGGTATATAAGAGATGTCAATTTCAATTCTGATGCTGAGAAGCTGAGTGACTTTGGGCTAGTTCTTAAATTTTATTTTCCTTATTTCCAAACTAGGGACAGTAATAGCTACAGTGCAAAATTGTTGGGCAAGGTGCTATAGGTGGCATGCAGCATAGTGGCACAGTAAGGCTTAGTAGACGTTTGTTACATTCAGTCTTTCCTTCTAGTTATTATTTGCTTGAGAAGCCCTTTCATTTATTCTTTCAACTCATGTATGTATTGAGTGTTTATTCTGTGCCAGGGACTATTCAACATGTTGAAATCTTTGCCATCATTCAACTTTAGTTCTAGTTTCTAGTGGTGGGGAGGAAAGTAAAGAAATGAAAACATTCCAGTTGTAGTAAGTTTATGAAAGAAATGAAAGTGTCATACACTGGAGCAATGGGATGTGCTATTACAGTGGAGTGGTCAAAAAGACCCTTCTAAGGAGGTGGCATTTGGGTAGAGACTGAAAAGATGAAAAGTCATTTCGTGCCATCCCATCATGCTGAAAGATGTGAAGAGGAGAGAGAAAAATAGATCTAAGGTAGGAAAGAGCCAGTGTTTCAGAAGAGTAGAAAGGGGTCTAGGGTGACAGGAAGAGGTCAAATCATGGGGTGCCTTGTAGTCATGGCAAAGCACATTAACTCCAAAAGGAAAGATATTTTGTCTGTTTTGTTCGCTGCTGACTCTCTAGCACTTCAAACAGTGCTTGTCATAGTAGGCAGTCACAAAACATGAGTGTAATAAATTTTATTCTAAATGAAGTTCTATGTAATTGGATGTCATATGCCTTTGAAATGTCTCTCTAGCTGCTGCATAGGGGATAGACTGTTAATTCAAGAGAAACAAGGGAATGGAAAAGGTAGGGGACATTGCAGTAGCCCAGGTGAGGGATGATGGTGAATTAAGCTAGAGTGGTGCTAGGGGAGATACAGATAAGTGGAGACTTTGGAGCTACATTTTATGTGTCAAATCCCCAGCACCTGTTGATGGACTGGATTTGGGAGTGAGAGTTTGGTGACATGTGCATTTATACAGATGATGAAGGCTGGGAGAAGAGATTCTGTGGGGCTTGAGGGGAGGCAATTAAGTGTACTATTTTCTATTTGTTGGTTTTGAGATGCTTGTAAAAGTGTCAAGTAGAGCAGTCAAGGTTTCAGTTGAATATTACATGTCTTGGGCTCCATAAGGCAGTCAGAAATGGCACACATATTCTGGATGTAGGTGATATTTAAAACTGTCTGGATGAGCTCACCATACAGAGAGAACAGATACACGACAGAAGAAGGTCCAGGATGAAGCCTGGGAACTCCAACATTTAGAGGCTGAGAAGCAATAGAGGACTTAGCAGAGGAGATCAAAGTTTCGCCTCAGCTATAGGAAAAAAAAACTAGTGTGGAATCACAGAAACTGAAAGTCAAAAGAGAAATGCGTGTCAAGTACTCGAATGGTCACTGCGTGGAGTGTTCCTGAGAGGTGTATAACTTGTGAATAGAGAAGTGACCACAGAATCTGTCTCATGAATTGAGCACTTTCCTCTTATATTCCAAATTGTAAAATGTGATATAATCACTGTATAAAACATATGGAAGATAAAGAGAAATTTATTGATACCTGTGACAAGAAGAATTTTCAGCTCAGTGGAACCATGGAGACAGAGCCAGACTGAGTGGGTGAATAATGAACGGGAATTCCTGGGTAGAAATGGCGTATTAAACAAACAACTATTTGTTTCCTCCTGAAACTCCATTGAGAAGACAATAAGGGAATTTGGTTTTTAAATGAATAAAGCAACAAGGACAGAAGAACAAGAGCAAGAAAATTTTCGGTTTGCAAAGAGAGAGAAATGTGGTTCTGGAACTAGTACTGACAGCATCCCAGAAAGCTGAATTAAAATCTGCATTTCACAATATATTCCTCTGCTTTGCAAGCACATTAAAGTTTAAGAAGTGATACTTGGTAGACTCTAGAAAATGGAAGCCAAAGTGATTTATACTGCACCATCCCTAAAACACTTAGGGTTTGGAGGCACTGGTATCTCTAGGAGTGGGGCAGGGGTGGAAATCGGGTAAAATGGATAAAATAAAGAGGATTGGTGGAAAGTATATTTAAGGGGCAGCCAGACTTTCCTCTCAGAACAGTCAGGGGAGTGCCCCTACCCACCTGAGCAACACCCCAAAGATTTATTTTTTAGGGAGCATAAAACAGGGAGTTTCTGGACTTGAGGATGCCAGATACCACTTACGACTGCTGGATGTTGAGACCCTAGCCCTTTTCACAGCCACCACAATGCTGGTAGTCAGGACTTCATCCTCCAGTAGGAGTTTGGAAGAATTTTCTCCAGGAAATTCAACCAGCCCCAGTCAAGACATAAAGATTTTGATGCAGCAATTCCCCGACAAACAGCCTAGCTGTTTTTTTGACTGAGTTTCTTACATCTTCTGCTGCTGCTCTTGTTGCTCTTCTTCCTCTGGAATCTCACCCCAAACATTTGCTTCCAGAGCCACTTTGTAATTTTCCTATCTGACTAGCATAACTGTTTGCGCTTCTTTTCCCTTATTTCTAGTATTTGTTTGGGGGAATGAGATGCCATTCCAAGACTGTGTTCTTATTAAAGGAGTTCAGCAGATTTTCACAATCAGGGGCCTGATAAGCAATTTTGCTACTGGATTCCAGATGAGCTCTTTGGTGTTCATCATAATTGCAATATTTTCTTTCATTGCTTTTCCAGTTTGTTTTCTAACTTAAAACAATGTTTCTTGTTGCATTTTCTACTGTACTCTCCAATGTATTTACTGACAGAAATGCTACATTGCTTGCCCACAAAACAAACAGAAATTACATGAAGGTTTCTTCCTTTCCTGCCCTGATGAGAAATTAGCCTTGATGGGTACATGGTAGTGGCAAGGGTTTGGTGCTGACTGTGGATAACTGCTCAGGCTGTGATCTGATGGTGGACAGTGATCATTCTTTTGCATTTAATTTGGTTTTCTATCCTGAAGCTAATATAACCATGCCAAATAGTTTGAAATTTAAAGGACAAGGAAATTACTTGTAAGTTCAAGAGCATTCTGTAATTCCTTATTACTGTCTCCCTTATGCCAAAGCAGAATTTCTTAAGGGGTGTCATTTTTGGAGGGCTATGGGCTTTGTTAAGATTAGCTCTGGTCTTTTACTAGATTCAAGATTATCCCAGCTGCTTTGGGGGAAGTTGGCATACACAGCCCATTGACAGGTAAACTTTTACCCAACAACGTAAAATAGTATTTATGAATACGAGCAGTTTTGGAAAAACAGTGAAGTTGGCAAAACAATGCAGCCTACGTTTTCCTTTGGTGCTCTTTTCTATCTTCTGTGTTAACTTCTTTTATCCAAACTGAAAAGATTCAGTCTCTTGTATTTTGACAATTTGTAAACTTCTAGTCAAACTTAAATATTTGGACATCTTTCCATTGAACCCTATCATTAATTTGCTGATTGTTCATTATATTTTAGTTCAGGTCTGTGCCCTTCCTGTAAAATAAAGCAAAGGTTTGCTATCTTTAAAGCAATGGAATATTTTGAAAGTGGCTCTGTATAGCCCCTGAAATCATCCCAGGGTGGTCAAGAAGGCAAATCTAGATAGGACGGGCCAGTGGCTGTCTTCTCATCACCGCTCTTCTGGCATCACGCAGGCAGGTATCCATTTTTTCTAGCTCTCACAATCTATGATTTCAGATTGCACAAAGCAACATGCAATTAGTTGTCAAATTAGTGATTTTGACAATGACTATTCTGAGTTCTGAGAGAGATACTGATAGTTGCGGGTAAGAGCAAGGAAAAACATTGTCATTGCTTGTTTGAATTCTTTTTTAGCAACTTCATGAGGACAGGGATCTTGCCTTTCCTATTGATTGTTTTCTCTCCAGTACCTAATATCGACCCTTGCACATATATAATTAATAAATATTTGCTGTTCAAAGAAAACTTCATGAAAAATAGCATCTTTTCTTTGGTCTCAAAGGTGAGTAATATTGGAGTAGGAGAATGTATTCAGGCTGGAGAAAATAGTACTTGAGTAGGGGAATATAAAACATATTTGGAAGCTGACGAGTAGAACATAGCACATAGAGCATAGGGTTGAGAGGATGGAAGAGAAGAGATGAGACAGAAGAGTTAATTTGAGGCCAACATACAGAGGATCTTAATGCCAAACTTGTGATTTTGGATTTTTGTTCTGAATTTGGGCATTGGTGCCCACAGAGGAATTAAACCAGTACAAGATCTCAGAGCAGGAATCTGGGAGGGAAGAAGATGGAAAGCTCAGAGACCAATTCAGAGGCTACTATTGTGAGACGATGAGGAACCACAAGAGGCAATGCCATCTTCTAGGGATGTAATCCTACCTTACAAACCAAAATGTTGTAGACTTTCTTAAAGGGGACAGAATATTTGAAACTGAAGCCACTTCAGAAAGTCTAGTGCTCATATAAGGGGCCTTTCTTTCTTGTGTCCTTATTCCAAGAGAATTCAGGAGGGATTCAGTGCTCAGAGACCTGTCAGCTGCTGTTTAGTTATGAAATCATTGCTGGAGATAGGATCCCTCATAAATTCTTTGTTTTAAACCCCTCAACAAATTAAAAATATCGAGAGAGAGAGAGAGATGTTTGTGTGGGGGTTTTCCATGCTGCATCTCAAAATAACAGAACATATTCAGCCCAAGGGAAACATGCTCACTCCCTAAATCCCACAAGCGAGATCAGAGGAGCATAAGGATTACACAGCTGCCAGAATCTGATGCCTAGAGAAAGCCTATTGGTTTGGGGAAGTTTGGTGCCTGAAGATACTTGTAAAATCAAAGCCTTTGAGATTTGAAAAAATCTCAGCATCATTTTACATCAAATTTTCATCAAGTTTGATGAAACTATTGATGAATTTTCTCTCAATATCCTCAATTTGTTGATTTTTCCATTTCATCGAAACAGTTAAACTTTTGAGGTCCCTATTTCTTAGAGGTTTTCATCAAGCTTGCCATTAGAAAGATACAAAAATGGGCTCAGCTGGCATTCTTCATGGTTTCTGACACAGGACTCTGTGATAACTCTATGTTGGCTCTTGCTGAAAAAGGTCTGAGAGACGAGATGAAAAAAAGGACTCATGTCACTCTGAAGACTAAAAGTATAATTGAATTCAAGGGCGTAGCACGGGTTTGGCTGCTTTATTCAAATATTATTTTGCGTATCCTTTGAAGATTTTCAGATCAGCCAGCCTATTTCATACGAAAGAACAAGGTAATGGCATGTTCAGGTCAGAGATACAAAACATGCTCTGAGATACTCCATGGAGAGGTCAGATTAAGAACAAACATCCATATCTCATTATAGTCAGATCCTAGGCAATTAAAAATAATTACTCTCTTTCCTAGCTGACCTTGTGGGCTATATAAGCTAAAATCTAGTCTAAACAAAGCTAAATTGGAGACTCTAAATCTAAGAGCCTAAAGAAAAAGTATAGTCCAATCAACCACAGTGACTAGATAACCCAATTAGTGGCTTTGGAGAAAGATAATCAAAAGTTAAATGAATTTCCCATTTGCTGCCACAATGTCCTACTTTTGAAGCATAGGCTTCTTATAATAGAGGGCTTGGGTGAGGAAGGATAGCTTGCACCTTTAGGTAAACAAGGGGGTTTTATCATTACCAAGCAAGTGCAGTTCTCTGCTATCAAACCCCTACTCTTCAATTGCTAATAATGACTCTGTAAATTATAGCTGTTAGCCAATTCTCAGGATGGAGTTCATCTTCTACTTTAAAGGATTCTTTCCCTGCAATGCAATTTCCACTTTTTCTCTTTCCAGGTGCTGCATTCTATAGCTGTTCCTTTAGTCGTTTTTTTTTTTACTCTTCTGCAGGGAATATAAACCACCCTTTCCCCCAGCCCAATTAAATTGCAAATGTTGGACATAGACATATCATTTCTCACAAAAGTAGGTGCAGGATTTTATGTCAAGAGAAAGAATTATGTATATATTAGTGTGAACGTTGTGCTGTTTGTTTCTGTCAAAGAAGTATCTAAACAAGGCTATAGGAGACTCCAAACATGGGCACTCAGGGCAATTTGCACAGTGGGGTGTTCGGTTTTGATAATAAGAACTATAACAATCAAAATACAACAGAGGAATACAGAAAACTTAAAAATTCAGGATCTAGAATATGACCTTAATTGGCAAAAATTGTATCTTTTGAACGTTTCTGTCTGGTTTAAAGTGATTTTGTTTGGGCAAAATCACTTTCCTCTTTTCAATATTTTTGTTAGGTATAGAGAGGCAAGTATTATTACATAAGTCAAGAGAATTGAATGATGTGCCTAGAGTATAGAATATTCAACTTTTAACTTAGTAGACCTTGTTTCTAGTCAACGTTTCTTTCTTTCTGTATAAATTAATGGATTCTGGAATGACACACAGGAATTTTCTTAAAACAAACACATAAAAAGGCAAGGAAAATAAGAAAGCTATCAAATCCTATAGTAGTTCATTGCAGGAGAAAGCAATAATCATCTTTTATAAGAATCTTTTATTCAATACTGAGGAGCAGAGCAAGTAAACAGATGTAATTCCTCCTGATTTATCGAATCATTTGTTCTACCTGTAATTGAGGGTCCAGAATACACATCGTATTGAACCAGACACACTAAGGTGTTCAAAGAACATTCTCACTACAGTTGAGGAAATAAGACACACATGAAAAATTAAATGCAAGGCAAGATTAAGTGTGAAATGAACTGCACCAGTGTTTGAATGAAAGCAAGCTTAAATAAAGACAGAGTGGTAAGGGAAGACTTCATGAAAGTGGCAACCTTTGAGCGAGATTATAATAAGTAGGTTGAATTTCAAGAGACAAAGAATAAACTGAGAATAGTACAAACAAGAGGCATAACGTAAAGACACAGAGAGGTAGAAATGCACAAAGTATGCTTGAGAGCAACGCCATATCAGCCTTGTGGAGTAGGCTCCTGCTGAAGAATACAGAGAGGTAAAGTCAGAAAGATGAGCTATTGAATGATTTTGAAGTGGGAAATCACAACATTGTGGCAGTGATGTTTTATGGAGGAAATAGAATGACAGTGTGCAGGCTAGTTTGGAGAAAAGAGGGATTGATAAGAAAGAGATAAATTAGGAAGTAATTATATAATCCAGGATTTAGATTGTCAGGACCCAAGCAAAGATGACAATTTTTTTAAAAAAGAATATTATTATTAGTAGCAGAAATATGAAAGGAGCTTGTAAACTGATTAGATGGGTGACCAGAAAAGTTTGAAACCTATATGTTGAGGAGAAGTAAACTGTCAACATTCAACAAATGAGGAAGTTAGGAATGGTTTTCGTAGTTTTGTAATCCATTGTTTGATCTTCTCTTTCTTTACCTCAGAACAGGTAATACCTAGTTACCTCATGGTTACCTACAGTCTATACTTCAGAACCATCTCCTTCATGAGAACACAGTGCACTTTTAAATACCTACTTCTCAGGCACAAAGCAATAAAAACCCATCCAAGGGTCCTTTTCTAGCTGTGATATTGAGCACTGAATTTGAGAGTCAGGAGGCCTGGGTTGTGGTTTAGACTTTAGAAGGAATTTATCCTGATGGTTGGGGTTGGATAGACCAGCCTTTCCCAAAGTGTGCTCTGTGAAATGTTAATCCTCAGAATGCTCTTAGAAAAGTGACTCAGTTTGCAAACATCAAAAACTCTGTTTCACTCTTAGACATCACAGAACGCCTTGGCATAGCAAAGGCTACCCTTTTTGTACAAAATTGATATATCCCTAAGAACTAAGGACCTATTAAAGACTAACCTAGATGCACTTTAAAATTCCTAATAATAATAATATGTGGTTATGGAATATGGAGATCTAAACCAGGACAAGAAAATAAGGAATGTAAGGCAAGGAAAGAAAATGAAAAGAGGAAAAGATAATTCGATAATTCAAAGTAAATGCTAGTGAAATGAGATTGCAATGAGATATGGGAACTTGCTATGAGGGTAAGGTTTAACACAGGCAGCCTATAATATAATCCCAGGACAGGTTTCCTTAAGACAAGAATGACCTTTTCTTCTTTAGTATTATAATCATCTGACCCTGCTGAAGAAAAACATCATTGCGTCCATACTGTTGCTTAGACTTCAAATTTCAGATGTAGAATGGGTGTTTGCATTCTCCTTAGGAATTCTAACTCCAGGAAGAGTAAAGTAAGATCAAAGGCACTTTTCTAGATCCACTGACTGCCTCTAGGTGAAGCTGAGTTTCTAGGATAAGTCAGAAACCAAAATTCCTTTGACTATGGTCAGAATGAACCTGCTCTGTGAGTTCTTGGCAAATATGGACAGCATTAAGGAACACATTTTCTTACCCAGAAAGTAAGTCCATGGAGATTAAGTGCTATGTACACTGGGAGGAGATTATTATTAAACAAACAGGAGGTTGTAAACTACCTCAGAGTTATAGAGATCTTTATATCAATTTTCCAAATCAGTCTCATATCTCTTGACTGACTTGGTCCTCACGAAAGCCCTCTGTGGTAGATAATTTTTGCCTAATATTTTACAGTTGAGAGCAACATTATCATCAATAATAACAGCATGAGAGACATTGTGCAAAGTGTTTTACCCACATTGTCTCATGTAATCCTCATAGCAGCTCTGCCAGTTAGGCATACATGGTGATTTCCACTATACAGCCAAAGGTCCAGATAACAGAGCTAAATTTAATGCAACATCCTAGGTTTAAACTCAGGTCTCTCAAATTCTAAACACTCTGCCATCTCTAACTCATCAGAACCAGCTAAAGGCTGCCCGTGAGTGACCCTGCTCCATACATTAGTACTTTCTCCACAGTGCCATGCTGCCTCAGGCTGCCTAAACCCCACTCAAACTAGTAATATTTAATCCACTCTCTCAGCTATAGTCTAAATCAGAAGTGGGCAATACACAGTCTATGGGCCAAATTTGGCTTGCCCCATGTTTTTCTATGGCCGATGAGCTAAAAATCTTTCTCATAGAAAACCTCACCGGGGTTGAAAAAAATCAAAATAATGCTTTTTTTGTGACATGACAATTACATGAAATTCAGATTTCTGTGTTCATAAATAAAGTTTTCTTGGAACATGTCTGTGTTCATTTACATGTTGTTTATGGCTGCTTTTCTGCTACTGTGATAGAGGTGAGTAGTTGCAAGAGATTGTATAGCCCATAAAGCTGACTTCTGGTTTAAAATGTAAAGGACTGGCCGGGCGCGGTGGCTCAAGCCTGTAATCCCAGCACTTTGGGAGGCCGAGACGGGCGGATCACGAGGTCGGGAGATCGAGACCATCCTGGCTAACATGGTGAAACCCCGTCTCTACTAAAAAATACAAAAAAAAAAAAATAACCGGGCGAGGTGGCGGGCGCCTGTAGTCCCAGCTACTGGGGTGGCTGAGGCAGGAGAATGGCGTAAACCCGGGAGGCGGAGCTTGCAGTGAGCTGAGATCCAGCCACTGCACTCCAGCCTGGGCGGCAGAGCGAGACTCCGTGTCTAAAAAAAAAAAAAAAAAAAAAAAATGTAAAGGACTATTTTCTTTTTTTTTTCCAGAATAAGAAAGGTATAGAGTCAGATGATGTTCATTTCACACAGCATGCAGAGGAGATATAAAAGACTCAAATTTGGATCCCAGCTCTGCTGTCCAGGAGCTGCAGGGATAATTGCCCAAGCTACTCAACTTTTTTGTGCTTTGGTTTGTCTTATTTGGAAAACAGAGCAATAATTCTAAACTTGCAGATTTTGGTGAAGTTTTAATGAAGTAGTGTGTACAAAACATAGTGCATAAAGCAAATAGTAGGAGCCCCTTAGTAAATGAAATCTACTTGCCTGTTGATGGTGCTTCTGTTCTTTTAGCATTAATATCAGCATGGGCAGATCATAGGAAATTAGCAATCTTTCGTGATAGCTGGCAGATGTATCAAATGAAATGAAACTGCTGCAAGGTCAATGGCATGATAGGATAAAAATGTACATAGTAAAATGTAGGAATTGTTTTCCACCTGGTGAGCCTGAGTAACAATGAGGCTTTGATATGTTGATGGATTAAGCAATTGCAGTCAATGAAGTCCAATAATCCATCCACCTACACCTCATGTAATCATCATTAAAGTTGATACCCAAATTTGGAAGACTGTAAGGTAAATTAGGGATACTTAGTTGAACAGGCCATTTCATTCCTCTTCTGCCATTTACTTAGATAACCTTGATTCAGTCTTTTTAAGGAAGCAAAAATAAAGATAATTGCTCTTTCATTCTAACAGTATGTCCGAGTTCTAATTCACTTGACATTGTATCTGCTCTTCAGTGATTAACACACTGACCTCAAATAATTTTCCTTTTTAAAAATCTAATGGACAAAGCAGCATTTCTCTCCTTATCTCAGTATACCTTTCCAGGAAGATTGCAAAGCCAAACCCTAGGATGGTCCACCTCAAGCTCTACCAATGAGTGTGCAGACGACAGAATCTTCTTAAGATTGGGTATTTGGGAGAGCTTCTAAAGGTCTTAACTATACTCCTTCCTTAGGTGGAGGAAAATGCCAACAGCTGGCAAGAACTTTCTTTCTCTTTCTTAGTTTTATGCAACTTTGTCCTCTGTTACATACACTGAAGTAAACAATTGACCTAGAGCTAGCCTTTGTCAAGAAAGTGAAATTTGTTTCTGGTGCTCTATTCATCGCACTCTCTCCCATAATCTCTTTCCACACTGTCTCAACACCTCATACTCTCTTTCCTTAGTTGCAAAATGCTCTTGGCCAGAGATGTGCTTTAGTTATTTATACGTTAGCATTACTTTTTTTCAAAAATTCGTTATCTTGCTCCTCTCATAGTAATTCATACAAATATACTCCCTGAAGCTTTAGGGTGTGGGGGTGGATTTTCTTTCTTTTCTTTTTCTTACTTTTCCCCCTTCTTTCTCCATCTCTTTCTCTTTTTTGGCCTATGTTTTCTTTGCAGAATGAAAAAAGAAAATCTCTCTTCTGGTAATAATATTTCAGAAAGCAGACAGGCTAATGTGGAATCACCCTAAAATTAAAACTTCTTTGGGGCTGTTTGTTTTACCAACTGGATGGCACGGCTTGACCCACATAGAAACATTGGAAGAAGTGGAGTAGGTCCAGGAGAGGTGGAAATTAGGATGTAGGGGGCATCTATATCTTCTAGTGTTCACGACAATTCAACCAAGAAGGCTGTATTAAAATGGCTTCAAAAGTGAGGAACTTGAGGCTCAGAAGGGGTTAAGTAATCATTGAAAGTCACTTAGGAGCAAATGACTTATAGGAGCTCAGGTACATTGGCCTTCTCCTGTGCTTATATTTACCTAATAAACGAGATGGTCTTTGTGCATGGCACATTCTTTAGCATAATCAGGAGTAGCTGTCTAATCTGAGACAGTGTAGCCAAAACACAGAGCTGGCCAGTTATTTTCCCTGCCTCTGCAGCTGCCTCTCGATAAGGACTGAAGACTTGAGATGTTAAGGGGAAATGTGGCAAGCAGAATCAACCAGGTCTGCAAGTCTGCAACTCATTGTCCCTGAGTGAAAATCTGAAATGCAACACCAACATGTTTCAGTGTCAATATGGCAATTGGTGAACTAAAGAGATGACCACCTTCTTCAATTAAATGCAAATTATCCATAGCTTTAAGTGACAAAGGTTGAAACAGGCTTCTGTTTAAAATCCTTGCAACAAAAACACAGAGAGTATCTAAAATCCGAGTCCCAACTTGCTAGTTCTCAGAGAAAGCAGTAACTGCACAATTAAACAGGCTTGCCTCACTGTTGCTCTAATGGAGTCAGACACAGGGGGTTGGGAAACAAAACAAAACAAAACAAAACAGTAGACTGTGAGTCAAAAGGCCTGATTTCTACTTTTGGCTAAATCTCAACTCATCACGAGAGTCTGAAAAATCCTCTTTACTCTTCAGACACCAGATTCCTAATTTGCAAAAGAAAGAGATAGAGTGAGATGGTGTCTAAATTCTTGGCCAACTCTAGGAGTCTACTTCCTGTTAAAATAGTTAAGTAAATTTCTAAATTATTAATCACATTTTTTTCCAGTTGTGTAAAATATTATCCTGTATTTCTCCCTCTCTCTGTGTCTTTCCTATCTTTCTTTCTTTCTTCACGCCCTTTCTCTTCTCTACCACCTCCTTTTTACCCCTAAAAGCAGAATCTCAGTTCAGGAATTATTTCCTGGTGCCTTCAAAGCCACAAAGACTCTGGCCTTTTAGATTCAGTGTCCTCGGGAGACATACCTTGTGTATTCTGTTTAGATCAAAGCCGCCTTTCTGCCTCCAATTCTGGGTCTCCTAAGTTTCTACTTTGCCTTCATTTTCCTTTTCTGGTTCCACTAAAGAGAGTATGAAACCCAAGAGCAAATGCATTGAAAAGACTAAAAACTTTTCCCTTTGCCTTTGGATTTGGGTTCTCACACTGCCGTTCTCTGACAAATGCTGATACAGACTCTCATCTAAGATTCTTGGAAAGCCACAGGCAGGAGGGTTGGGCTGGGGAGTTTGTTGTTTTATTCAGGACTTCGGTCAAGGGGCAGAAATATTTCAGCCTAACAGATATCAGCCTAATGTAAAAATAATAATAGTACTCAATGCACAAATGCCAGCCATGCAGTTGTTCCCGCTCCCTCTGATACTCACAGTTCAACCGCATTCCTCGGGAGGTCAGAAGGAATCTCTGTCACCTTGCTCTCTTGGCAGAGAAAAACCCTGTTAGAGCAGTGACAGATCCGATGATGACATCCTGAGCCCAAGCTCAGGAATGCCAGCAAAGAGACCAGGAGCAGGGCCATAATTACACATCCATCCACCTGCTTTCTTCCTGCATTTGCAGAGAAAAACCTCCACAGATCTCAGAAGCTCCACACAGTGCCCTTATGAGAAGAGATCTGACTTGAGAACTGGTAGGGTCACGTGACGCACCAAGGGATGCTTTTTTTTGGTTACTTCCAGGCAAGATAAGCTACTCTGTTTTCCTTCAAGATTGGGTTTCTTACACCCTGACCTAAGGAACACAGCAAATAGAACCGTTAGGCATGTCTGGAATAGTTTGCATTATTTCATTGCAAAAGTCTCCTTGCTGTTCACCATTCTCTTCTCAACAGAGTAACATGATTGACTTTCTCCAAAAAAGACACAACACACAATATGACACATCACTAAGAGGGGTACTAATAAGTGAAGGGCCAGGACCTTCAGTCTTCAGCATCTATTTCTTCCACCAGCCTACCTGAGAGAAAACCAGCCCTTTTGGGTTGCATTCAATGATCCTCTTTTTTGCTGTAATTATGCCAAAAATGGCACTATTCAGAAACAGGCAGATGCGTTAGCAAACCCTAGGCAGATTTCCGTAGGTGGGAGGTACTTCTGATAGGGTTATCTGTAAGAATAATTGACTGAACTGAGTGACCTAAGAAATGGGCTATTTCTAGTGGAGATTTAGTAAATGCCAGCACGTCCACCCCCTCATGCATATCCTGCCTGCCTTCTGGCATTTCCAGGCTCTGAAGATTGCCCTTGCCTTTTGGCAGTTGGCATAAATGAATTTATTTAATCTATGCTTTTAACTTAGTTTTAAATGTTCCCTGAGGTGACAGCCCAGCACTTTTGTTGGCATTCCTCTCCTTGATGGTGAGGGATCTGAGGAACGTTTGGCAACAATTTTAGAAAAGTGGCTTTGTACTTTCAATTCTAGAATCTATGAAGATTAAAAGGCAGAGTATTCTGTAAGATCCTGCCCACAACTTATTACCTGCTAAAATTAGTTTCAATACTATCTTTAGATAATTAGTTGCGTAAAATTGAGCTTCATGAAAATATTAAAAATACATACCTATCCCACCTCTCCTTCCCTCTCGCCTGCTTTACCAAGGAAAACCATGTAATGAGTGATTAAATTATTAAGAAAAAAACAGAAGCAAGTGATTTGGGGAGTAAAGTTGATCCCCAGATTTTTCTGGGAGCAACTGGTTTATTCTAATTCTGGAATTGGCAGACAAAGGCCGTATTCATATGGACTTCATATTTTTAACAAATTGGCTAACATGAACAGTTAAATTAGTTTGTTCATCAACTGATCCAAGGAAATATAGTCTTTCAGATGTGGAAGGAAGTTAATTCAATCAACCAACTAATGCTTAAGTTTAAGTAATAATATTAATTTAAAAGGATTTTCTCATCTGTACTTGAATAACTCCAGTGACAAGAAACCCACTACCAATTAAACCTTTTACCCAATTCCTCTGCCCCATAATCCCCCTCCTAGCTTTTGGAGAGTTCTGTAATTAGTCTTTGTATAATAAGCACAAATCTTTTTAAGATTGAGATTTTTATTTTAAATGCTATGTCATATTCACAACTTACAGGTAACATAAATGTAATTTATTAAGCATAATAATGCAACAAACAATTGCGGGCTAGAGAATAAAGGACATAGCC
Source organism: Macaca fascicularis (assembly GCF_037993035.2). Taxonomy (NCBI): domain Eukaryota; kingdom Metazoa; phylum Chordata; class Mammalia; order Primates; family Cercopithecidae; genus Macaca; species Macaca fascicularis. Next base: position 72,854,757 of record NC_088387.1, on the reverse strand, counting down.
TGTGCTGTTGCATCTACTTAGTTGATGTTCCTTTATTACCTTCTTGTGTTGCTATGCCCAAGGTGACCATTAATCTGAATTTTGTGGTTATTATTTCATTTGTCTTGTAAAATTAATCATCACAAAATGCATGTATCTCCAAAGAATATATTATTTAATTTCTTGCTTGTTTTTAGATTTTACACAAAGTCTATCACTCTTTAAGTAGTATTTTGCTACTTACTATTTTACACTAACTAGACATTTTAAAGAAATAACCATGTTGTTATGTGTATCTGTAGTTTATTGATTTTGTGTCTGTTATGTGTACTTGTAGTTTATTAATATTATACTACTGTACGATGTTCCATTGCATAAATATACCATAATTTATGTTTTCATTCTCCTGTAAGTTTTAAAATCCTGAGGTGGTGAAAATATTATTTTATATTTTCTCTAAAATTTTTTAGTTTCGCTCTGTACATTTTAGCCTTTGATCTATTTGGCATGGATATTTATGGTGTAAGTAAAGGACTCAATTTGTTTTTTATCTGATGGCATAATGGTTTTATCCACATGGATAAACATTTGTCCCAAAACCATTTATTGAATGGTCCCTCTTTTCTTCTCTCACTTGTAAAACTACCATTCTCATATCTCAAGTAACTATTTTGCGTGGGTTTGTGTCTAAGCTTTTTTATATTCCACTGTTGTTTTTTCTACATTACATCAATGTTATACTGTCTTAATTACTACAACTTTAAAGTAAGTCTTGATATACAGCAAGAAAATACTTCTATCTTATTTCTTATAGCAGTATCTTGCCTATTTTGGACCTATGACTGAATTTTAGAATCAGATTATTAAACTCCTTGAAAACACCCTGGTATAATTTGTTTGGAATTATACTGATTACATAGATTAATTTAGGCAGAAATTATCACCTTTAAGATAACGAGTCTTCTTATCCATGAATATGGTATAGCACCATGTTGTTTAAGCCTTTCTTTGATGTCTTCAAATAAAACTTTATACTTTCTTCCATATATGTCCTAATACCTTAAATGTGTTTCCTGATAACATCCTGTTTTATGCTGTTATAAATGAAACCAATATTTAAAGTGACATTTTATGTTTGTGGTCGTACTACAAAAATGCAATTAATTTTGGAATATTTACCTTATATCTAAATTACCTTATTACATTTTCTATGCAGACAATTCTATCCATATCCAAATAATTCTATGTATGTGTATGTGTGTATGTGTACAGAGTTTCTTTCCTTTCAATTCATTCTTCCCTTCCTCCTTTTCTTCCCCGACTCCAACTTCCCTTTCTTCTCTTTCTCCTTCTACTCTTCCTTTATTATTATTATTTTTTTGACATGGAGTTTCATTCTTGTCACCCAGGCCAGAGTGCAGTGATGTGATCTCGGCTCACTGCAACCTCTGCCCCCTGGGTTCAAGCGATTCTCCTTCCTAAGCGTCCTGAGTAGCTGGGATTACAGGCACTCAACACCATGCTCAGCTAATGTTTGTATTTTTAATAGAGATGGGTTTTACCAAGTTGGCCAGGCTGGTCTCGAGCTCCTGACCTCAGGTGATCCACCTGCCTTGGCCTCCCAAAGTTCTGGGATTACAGGTGTGAGCCACTGCCCGTGAGCTACAATAATAATTTTATACTATTAAACTACTCATTTCCTAATATTTTATTTAGAAAATTTGCATCTATGTTCATAAGTTATTTGTAACTTAGTTATGAGTAATTTTTAGTGCATAATTATTAATTTCTGAGTTTTCTTTCTCATGTTGTCCTTGTATAGTTTGGTGTCATGGTTACATTTGCCTTACAGTCTGAATTGGGGTATAATCCCCCTCATTTTATTCTTAGAGAAAAAACTGTTTCAGATTAAAGTAATATATTCCTTTAAAGTCTGCTTGTATTTGCCTAAAAAAACATTTGAGCCTTGGTTTATATTTGTGTGTATATGCGTGTGTCTGTGTGCATGTTTGTGTGTGTTAGTGTATGTATGAAACTTTAAACATACTGATTCAACTTCTTTTTTTTTTTTTTTTTTTTTTTTTGAGACGGAGTCTGGCTCTGTCACCCAGGCTGGAGTGCAGTGGCGCGATCTCTGCTCACTGCAAGCTCCGCTTCCCGGGTTCACGCCATTCTCCTGGCTCAGCCTCCCGAGTAGCTGGGACTACAGGCGCCCGCCACCTTGCCCGGCTAGTTTTTTGTACTTTTTTTTTTAGTAGAGACGGGGTTTCACCGTGTTAGCCAGGATGGTCTCGATCTCCTGACCTCGTGATCCGCCCGTCTCAGCCTCCCAAAGTGCTGGGATTACAGGCTTGAGCCACCGCGCCCGGCCTGATTCAACTTCTTTATTGTCATTAGATGATTCAGGCTTTCTATTTCTTCTTAGATTTATTATAGTTTTTCTAGGAATTTTTCATTTTACTTAAGTTTTAGAATTTAGTCTCACAAAGGTTTTTAGTATTCTCTTTTTAAATCTATTCTAAACAATTTCTAGTCTTGTTTATTTCTGTTTAGTTTCTTTTCATTAATCAACCTTTCCAAAATTCTCTTTATTTTACTTGTTCTTTCAAAGAACCAACTTTTGCCTTTAGCCTTTGCTGATCCAATTCTATCTTTATGTTTTGTTTCCACGATTTTTGCTCTTACTTTTTCCTTTTTTTTTTTTTTTTTTTGAGACAGAGTCTCGCTCTGTCGCCCAGGCTGGAGTGCAGTGGCACGATCTCCGCTCACTGCAAACTCCGCCGCTTCCCAGGTTCACACCATTCTCCTGCCTCAGCCTCCCTAGAAGCTGGGACTACAGGCGCCCACCACCACGCCCCGCTAATTTTTTTGTATTTTTAGTAGAGATGGGGTTTCACAGTGTTGCCAGGGTGGTCTCGATCTTTTGACCTCGCGATCCGCCCGCCTCGGCCTCCCAAATTGCTGGGATTACAGGCGTGAGCCACCGCGCCAGGACTATTTTTTCCTTTTTTGTTGTCGCTTTCTAAAACCTTTTATTTATATGTCAGATTATTAGTTTTCAGCCTTTTTTCCTTTCTAATAATATACTAAAGCCGTAAATTTTTCTATAATTTCTGCCTTGGCCCTATTCTACAAGTATTGATAGGTAGATCTTTCATTACAATTTATTTTTAAATATTTCTCAATTTCCCATTACAATTTCTTCTTTGGCACATAGATAATTGAGAGAAGTGTTTTTGAAATTTACAAACTTCAGAAATATTTAAATTTATGTTTTTTATTATTTACCTCCGCCTTAATTGCATAATGGTAGGAGAATGTGGTCTGTGTTGATTCTATTTTTCCTCCATACATATTGAGATGTGTTTTATGGTTTAGGACACAAGTTAATTTTTACAAATACTTAATGTGAGTTTGAGAAGAATCAACATTCTCTGTTTACTTGTTTCCAGGTTCTATTTTTGCCCTATACATTCAGCTTATTTTCCTAAAATCTATATATTTACTAACATTTTAAGTTTTACTTAAACTAATTGAAGTATTTCTGTTGAAATTTCACATGATCAGGATGATACAAGTCTCTATAATTCTGTTAGTTTTTCTTTATGTATTTCAAGGCTGTTTTCTTTGGGCCATGAACATTTAGAATGGTATACCTGGTGAATTAAACCTTCTATCTTTTGTCACATCTTACTTTACTCATAATACTGCCTTTTATCTTGAAGTCTATTTTATGTGATATTAATATAGATATATCAGCTTTTTCTACCTTTGTACTTTCAACCTTTCTGTGTCTTTATGTTCTAGGCATTTTAACTGAATTTTGTGTTTTAATCCATTTCTACAATCTCATTCTTTTAACAGGTGAGCTTAGTCATTTACATTTTATTGCTCTATATAATACTGATCTATATAAATGTTTGTTTTTCTACTATGCAACATGCTTTCTATTTGTTCTAGTTTTACATGCTTTGTTTTCGTTTTATGCTGTTTGTTTTATTTCCTGAGATTTTGTGTGCTGTTTTTTTAAGTTGCTTTTTGTTTTCTTGTTTTATTTTGTTCCATTTACTGTTTTGCAAGTTTTATAATTTCTTTATAAATGTTTATGGTTACTCTCAAATTTTTATCTTTGACTTTATGCTTTTACCGTATACTTATCCCTTTTACTTAATACAGTTTAATTTTATCAGTATTCTAACTCCCCTTCTAATAAATGCATAAACTTTATGTTTTTAAGGCTATTTGCTGATTAGGTAACATGCATTTATTGTTGTCTAGGATCTTAGTTTTACCGTTATTATAAACCCTCATTATTTTATAGATTCAATATTGGTTTAGATTCCTTGACACTTTGAACCATGTCACTGGAACTCCTAGGAGTTTATTTTCATTTGCCTTTGCAGATACTGTACTGCAAAGCCTTGAGAAGCATTGTGTATAACCAAATATAATCTCATTTCAAAAAAAGCCCCCAATAATTAAAGACAACTAACCTCACAGATATGCTAGTAAATGTTCAACAACCAGCTCTCCAGAAAAAACTGATTTGTAGCATTTGTTAATTTCCGTGGTGTAACCTCTCCCTCTGCAGCTTATATCAAGTTACCCAGGTGATGCCAACCAGCTTGCAAAATTCCCATTTAGCAATCTGTTCTTGTGAGCTGGTAGGAGCTGGCTCCAGCACATCACCAGCTATTTTGTACTTTTTGAATCATCTTTTTTACTTGTTGAGGCAATCTCCAATTCCTTCAGCCATGCCTTATCTGACGTAGTTTTAAATGTGCTGCACTTAGTCTAGATTTTCATTCTAGAATAACGTCCAACCTCAGTTGCTTTAACATGGCTAAAACTTACAATGTTGTTCTGGGTTGTTTAACTCCATCTTAAGTTGTATGAGCTTTATGAGAGTCTGGCCAGACAGAAAGTGTTTTAGGGTGTGAATGTATATGGCCTGCCCTCTGAAGCAGCTATCTGAAGTTGTATTTGGCTACAGTATTAGATGTAGAAGGGGGGGAAAGAAAAAAAAAACCTCCTCTCTGATATAAAAGGGAATCATGTATAGAAAACAAGGCTTTAACATCTTAGCAGGAGATTGGTGGTGATAAACTGGAATGAAATGCCTTATTACTAAGTGTTCAACCTTAAAAATTATGTGGAATATAGATCTTTTTTCTACCTCTGTAAATCTCCCACCTGACTACCTTTATTCTTTTAAACTTATCACTAGCACTCCTTGTGTGTCCTCACAATTTTTCTACTTTATGAAGAACTTCCTTTTGAGGTTATTTTCTAGTGATTCCTTATCTCAGAGGACACCTTGCATTTGGCACTGCCTTCAGGTTGCTCAGACTTCCATAGGGATTAAGAACTATGCAAACATTAGGTGGTGATGATTATGATGGTTATGATTATGATTGACATCTTAGGAATCTATCTGTTAGGAATTGTATTGGAAAGTCGAGGTCCATTTTAGCTACATGATTTTATAACTTAAAGTTTCCTAAATCTCAAAGATCTCGAATCTCAACAATGAGGCAGTAGCTCGTTTTTGCACCACAGGGCTGGAGGACTAAATAGATCTTTCAGGCAGATTTTATTTCTTGGACTTTCATGGTTTCATAGAACTGTATATAATTCTTCATCAGAGAAGATCTGTCACCAGTTAGACAATTGAACTGGTTTAGAAACAAATCTGTGAAATTAATTTCCGGGTCATTTTTTTTCTTTTAAGGGTAGTCATATGAAGATAAGGTCTCTGGGGTCAATGGGAAAACACCTGTGTATCTATTTGGCTGGAAAGAAAGCCATTCTAACAGTGGTGAAAGTTGCTATATAAAAAATAAAGTCCTACAAGTAGGAGTGTAGAACGAATTGAGGTAGAAACATTTGTACTAAAGACTTTTCTGTCAAAAGGAAACTTAATCTAAAGAACATTTTCTTATGTATTGAAACAGTTAGAGTTTGATACTTAACAAACACCACCAAATCATCATGTCTGAAAACAACCAATATTCATTTCATTTGTGATTCTGGGGGCCAGCAGTTTGGTCTGGGTTCAGTTGAACATTTTTAGACTTGGCTGGGGTCAGCTATTGAGTCAGTTGGGATCTGGCTGGTGCCAGATGACTTTGCCCGGGATAACTTAGCTATGCTTCACATTCCCCCGCAGACTGCCTTGGTGGTATTCATCTGATGGCATTTCCAGAGGCTCAGAACTGCCATACCATGCATAACTTTTGCTGTGATCTATTGGTCATACCAAGTCACAAAACCCAGACCAGATTCAAGGAGTCAACCAGATTCTGTTGACGCCACCTCTTGAGGAGAGAAACACAATGTCACATTGCAAAGTGGTGTGCAAACAAAGGTAGAAATAACGACAGCCACTTCTGCCAACAATTTACCACAGGTACCCAAGCTCTTAGAGGGCATCCTTGTCCATGCTAGGTAATCTTTGCTTTCTTTATTATTGTTTTTCAAAGTACAAGTTAGGCCAACCAATAGAGAGACTGACAACAGTAATGTTGAAGACTCATTTTCAGCTTTTAGAAATTTGTTCAATTACTAACTAAGCATGTTGATGTCCCAAGAGGGAAAATAATGTAGGTTGGTCTTTTTAAAATTATAACATTATGAAGGGACCAAAGACATTTATTTGCCATTCAGAAATTCTTATTTGGTAGGTTTATATTTATTTTTAAAAACAAGTTCCTTTTCTATTTAATACATTATTATCCTGTATTTTCAATTGTTTCTGTGAATCTAATGTAGGATTACTATAATATTATAGGCTTTAAAATGTATACTGTGAGATTTATGGCAGAAATTAAAATTCTTTGTAATATGGTGAGACCGTAAAGATATAGCTTGTGAATGTTTAGTACAACATGATCATCTTTGAACACTAAATATTTCCAGTTAGCATCCTTAAAATCACATTATTATTAATATTAGAACATTGTTCTTAGTACACTTGTCTTTTACACATTAAGCTTTCATATTTTATTGCTTTATCATGTAATTTATATATTATACCAAATAAATTATACCACATAATATAAATTATTATATTATGCCATATAATAAAAATTAAGGATAGAACATATAGATAGAATTAGATGGGATTATGTAAATGTACCAGGATATTATATAGGAGGCTAGCATACCAGCTCTACAACCAGCCACACCTGGCCTGTTGGGGCATGACACACCTTTAGTTTACTGAGAGGACAGTCATGTAAGCCATAATGTTAATGAACCCTCTTGGACTGAGCAGTGCACGACTTGCACAATTGCACCTGGCTGTCATGCACTTAGGGTCTTAGGATGAGTGCTGGTGATGAGTACTGGACCTGTGGAGGGTAAGCTCATTGGATACTGGCAGTGGAGGCTGAGGAGAGGCACTTGACAGAGAACTCACAGTGTTGGGAGGAGGTCAACAACCAGCAAAGGAAGGAGCAGTATGCTGGAGTTGGAGACCTGGGCTCCAGTCATAGCTTTGTCATTATTGTAGAATCTCAGGACATTGCAATTATCTGGAAGTGCATTTCTTCTTCTCCAAAATGGGGGTGTGAACACTTACAGGGTTGTCACGAAGACAAAATGAGAGAAGCATGTGGAAATACTGTAAGAGAGACTGGTGTGAATATATGATATTATTCTCCTCACAGCTGTTGTCATGAAAGGGAGAAGTAGACTGCTCATCAGTGCAAAAGTGGGCCTTTTCAATGGCAATTTTTCGGCCGGGCGCGGTGGCTCACGCCTGTAATCCCAGCACTTTGGGAGGCCGAGGCGGGCGGATCACAAGGTCAGGAGATCGAGACCACGGTGAAACCCCGTCTCTACTAAAAATACAAAAAAATTAGCCGGGCGCGGTGGCGGGCGCCTGTAGTCCCAGCTACTCAGGAGGCTGAGGCAGGAGAATGGCGTAAACCCAGGAGGCGGAGCTTGCAGTGAGCCGAGATCGCGCCACTGCACTCCAGCCTGGGCGACAGAGCGAGACTCCGTCTCAAAAAACAAACAAACAAAAACAAAATCAATGGCAATTTTTCAGTTTGCTTACGTGGTGAAGGGGTGTGCAGACAACCCTGACCATATGGATATTTGGACCTCCACACCACTGACCCTGCCTGAACTGGCTGCCACAATTCTGCCATTGGCAACACATATCTTCACTCACCTGCACTTCCCTTCTGCTTTATTTTATTCTGTCTTTATTTTATTACCATTTTAATTGAGTAAAGAGTGAAGTCCCAGAGAAACAAATAATAGAGGAAAAGAAAAACTGATTTTTTTTTTTTATTTACTTTATGTTCTAGGGTACATGGGCACAACGTGCGGTTTGTTACGTATGTATACATGTGCCATGTTGGTGTGCTGCACCCATTAACTCGTCATTTACATTAGGTATATCTCGTAATGCTATCCCTCCCCCCACCCCACGAAAGGCCCCGGTGTGTGATGTTCCCCTTCCTGTGTCCAAGTGATCTCATTGTTCAGTTCCCACCTATGAGTGAGAACATGCGGTGTTTGGTTTTCTGTTCTCGCCATAGTTTGCTGAGAATGATGGTTTCCAGCTGCCTCCATGTCCCTGCAAAGGACACAAACTCATCCTTTTTTATGGCTGCATAGTATTCCATGGTGTACATGTGCCACATTTTCTTAATCCAGTCTATCATTGATGGACATTTGGGTTGGTTCCAAGTCTTTGCTATTGTGAATAGTGCCACAATAAACATACGTGTGCATGTGTCTTTATAGCAGCATGATTTATAATCCTTTGGGTATATACCCAGTAATGGGATGGCTGGGTCAAATGGTATTTCTGGTTCTAGATCCTTGAGGAATCGCCACGCTGTCTTCCACAATGGTTGAACTAGTTTACAGAGTTTACAGTCCCACCAAGAGTGTAAAAGTGTTCCTATTTCTCCACATTCTCTCCAGCACCTGTCGTTTCCTGACTTTTTAATGATCGCCATTCTAACTGGTGTGAGATGGTATCTCATTGTGGTTTTGATTTGCATTTCTCTGATGGCCAGTGATAATGAGCATTTTTTCATGTGTCTGTTGGCTGCATAAATGTCTTCTTTTGAGAAGTGTCTGTTCATAGTGAACAGGCAACCTACAGAATGGGAGAAAATTTTTGCAATCTACTCATCTGACAAAGGGCTAATATCCAGCACCTACAAAGAACTCAAACAAATTTACAAGAAAAAAACAAACAACCCCATCAAAAACTGGGCAAAGGATATGCACTTCCCTTTAGAAACCCATTCTCCCACTCAGGACTTGAGGAGGTCAGAGCTGAGCTATTGCAGGCAGAGTGAAGATTCACCTTCTTTGACTTGCCCTTGACCACTTTGGATAACAAGTGAAGTGTATGGGCCAATTTACACAACAAAAATGTTACTGTGAAAAGTAATCACAGGTGGGGGAAAAATGTAATGGTAAGCTTGTTGGGGAATTTGGTGCTGCTTTTAGATGAACAAAGTGGATTCTGAAATTCTCAGATTAGTTTAATTTCTTGTAGAGAGAAGTCTTGGTCTCTTTTAAAAATAAAATGTAGTAAATCTGCATCACATTTTGTTTGTAGCAAATGATCTATAGGTCACTGTTTTTATTCCCACATGTCTAGATTTCAGAGTAAGCAGAAATTGAAGGGGGGCATGTTTGGGAATTGGGGTACACTAATATGGAAGTCATATGTCTTATGTTTTGACGTAAGGAGCCAGTGGGAAGATGGGGAGCAGTAGTTCCTGATTTGACCAGGGAAAGTGTTCTAAAAATCTCAGGGCAGATAAATGTTCTCAGGAATACTTATAGTAAGACCAGTATTAATACAGATCTATACCCAATAGCTGCAAAAGAAGACTGGCCCTAGGAGTTGATGTGTGTCAGTCCAGGATAATGCCCCTTCCCTTGGAAAACTCAAACATTTAGCCATGATAACGTGACTGAATACCACAACATTCTTTATTTCACAGGCATATAATCAAATTAAAGTGTAGCACCATACTTAGTAGCTAACTATGTATGCTGTAGTGCTTGAGAAAACACTGATTTTAAGCTGAGCTGGCAGTGAAGATAAATAGATTTGGCAATTTTCTAGTTGATCTGGTTCTTGCACTCACTTAAACCTCTCAATCAAACTCCTAGTTAAACAAAATATTTTAAATATGTATATATATGCAGCATATACACATATTCAACACATAACAGCATCTCAGGGTAGGGTCATTGTTTGTGAAAGCGGGAGTGTCAGTTTTCAGCAACACAGCACTGCAAGCTGAAAATCCAAGGCCTATTTTCTATTTTTATACTTTGGAATGAAGAAAAATAATACTGTGTTTCCATTATTTATGAACATGGTTAAAAAAAAGAGCGAAGCGGTGAAATTTCACTGCTTTCAAAGAATAATTTATTTTGGTTCCACACGGGGCCTTTAGCCTTTCCTCATAATCTCCCCTTCCCTGTGGGTACCTCAGGCAACCCTGGTGGTGTGAAATCTTGGCTCCTGCTGGGAAAGGGGAAAGAGAGCTGGCAGGCTCTGGCTGGGAGTGTTCCCTGAGCTTGGGAGGCAACCGATTAATTGATCAGAAATTTATTGAAGGGTTGCAGGCAAAACTGAGGTATAAAATGGAGACTTTGTCCTCAAGGAGTTTACTGACACAGGAGAGATGAGATCAATGCGTATAAAAAGAGGAGCCCATTTATAAGATATGGAGAGTCACATACCTAAATTCTTCAGAATTCAGATTTAGGCTACGAAATAGCTTCTACTTATTTTGTGCTAATTTTGTGCTAGACATCAGGCTACATACCTTACATAATCTCTGATCCTCATACCAGCCCTACAAGGCAGCTCTGATTATTCTCATTTTGTGGATGGAAAGGGTGAGGCTTAGAGAGGTTAAGTGAATGTGCCCTAGGTCACACAGCTGGTAAGTGATAAGCCCAGGCTTCAAACACAAGTGTGATGGTTTTCAAGCCAGCACCCACTCCTTGGGGGCAGCTCTGTCCTAGAAAGCCAGAGCAGCAGGCAGTTGGACCGAGGGACTGAGAAGCAGCAGGCTGAGGCTGATTGACTGTCAGACTGACACTGACTTCTGCAGGACTGCACAGCCACCCTTCCTGGGGAGAAGAGTCCCTCCCTCGGTTGCCTTGGTGGCCCAGGAAGACTATGGTCCCTCTTTTGTTTCTGCCAGATGGTCCTGCTGAATCATTTCCACCTCATTGTGGCTAAATTACCTGCATTAATTCTATATTTTTATTTCTGTGGCTCTGAAATAATGGGAAATAGCTCAGTTTTAATGCTAGTTTTTAGAGTGAGGTTTCTAAAGAAATGATTTAGCTTACCTTGTAAACCAGAACAATTTTGAGAGTGAAAGGAGACTCTATTAGTAATTACTGCCAGGACTATCCCAGGCATCCAGGACTTAAAATCATTCTACCAATATGGGATCAAAGAATATAGTTAACATGGAAATGAGACCCATATTATTCAGACAAAAATGTCTTTAGGGCATCAAGCAGCCAAATAGAAGTGAACTCCATTGACAGTAGTAGCAGTTATCTGCTGCCTGATGTTAGAGCACAAATTTGGGCAGCTTAGTCCTCAACCTTCACCCACCCCTTACTAAGCCAAGGCAGCCCTGATTTACTGTGTCAGGGTGACATTGTTTTGTGGAAACCTCTTGCTTATTGCCAAAGTTAGTGAATTTGCACTGTTCTAACTTACAGGATTTAAATAACTTCTAATACTTGAAGGGCTTTTACCTCTTTTCTGCTTAAAGTTTACAAATTGGACTGCGACCACAAATACTGAGGTTTACCCACATAGAAATTCTGGCAAGAATCTGAAAAAAATCACAAACTGACAAGCTGGGCTCCAAAAGAAAGAAAGGAGGTGAGGCATGGGGAGGGAAGAATGGGAGGATGGGAGGAGGAAGGGAAGGAGAGAGGACAGTCTAGGTGATTTTAAAGCAACATGATACAGGAACATCTTCCAATGTGACAGTGGCCTTCTAACACAAGACTTCTCTTTTCAATCCCTGACCCTCTTGTCATTTGTTCTTTTCAGGTTGACAAATGGGTGTTGGTTTATGACAGCATCATTGATCAAATGACACGTTGTCTTGTATTATGTCTGGTAATAAAAAAAGACATAAAAATGCTTCTTGGAATAACTTGACAGTGTCAATTTAGATAGTAACTTCCAGTCCTAAATCTCTCTGGGAATGAAAACAAATTCCACTGATCTAAAACCAAGGTGTTTTTCATTACTAATGCTGCAAATAGCGCTTACTCTGAGATGAGATGGTCGTCAACAGTTTTCATCAGACTACCCCAATGAGGGTGGAGTTTTCCAAAGAGAGCCTCAATAAGGTCAACATTTCTTTAGTGTCTCTTATTTTATATTATAAATGTATGCAAATTTTACATTCTCTTTTACAGTAGAGTCATGTTTATTTTACTATCAAATTTCTCAAAATATTTTTAGTCACATATATGTGCAGAGATGAAAAGATGAGCCATTTTTATTCTGTGGCTTCATGTTTCCCCTTGGCATCATGCCAGGCCCTTCATTCTCAGAATGTGGGGATGAAACCGCCGCAGAGCAGCTGACAGAAGGGAAGAGTTAATTATTTTAAGGGTTTATAGACATAGATTTTTGATGATAAAAGTCAACTGCAAATCTGGAAATACTAATTTTATTTCAAAGCTTTAAAAAATACTTTATTAAACTAGAAGCAAAGTATTGAATAAGGAAGTTACTCTGATGATGTTATTACAAATATTAGCTGACAAGGAAGACAGGGAGAGGATACACAGAGAAAAATAGTGTACTAAAGTCTTTGTACGGACCAAATAAAACCTGTAGTGACTCTTTTCTCCCAAAATATTCCATTTTCCATAAGTATTTCCTTGGTTTTTATCAGAAAGATAATTTACAATTTTGAACTTCAGGATAAGTAGAAGTAAAATGAAGTCACAAAATTGTATGTGAAGATTTTTTTTTTTTTTTTTTTTTTTTGAGATGGAGTCTCACTCTTATTGCCCAGGCTGGGAGGCTGAAGTGCAGTGGTGTGATCATAGCTCACTGCAACCTCCACCTCACAGGCTTAAGTGATCCTCCTGCCTTAGCCTCACAAGTAGCTAGGACTACAGGCATGTGCCACCATACCCAGCTAGTTTTTAAATGTTTAGTAGAGATGAGGTCTTGCTGTGTTGCCCAGGCTGGTCTTGAACTCCTGGCCTCAAATGATTCTCCCACCTTGGCCTCCCAAAGTGCTAGGAGTGAGCCACCGCACCTGGCTGAGGACTCTTTTTCTTTTCTTTTCTTTTTTTTTTTTTTTTGAGATGGAGTCTCGCTCTGTCACCCAGGCTGGAGTGCAGTGGTGCAATCTCGGCTCACTGCAAGTTCCGCCTCCCAGGTTCACGCCATTCTCCTGCCTCAGCCTCCCGAGTAGCTGGGACTACAGGCACCCACCACCATGCCTGGCTAATTTTTTGTATTTTTATCAGAGACAGGGTTTCACTGTGTTAGCCAGGATGGTCTCGATCTCCTGACCTTGTGATCTGCCTGCCTCGGCCTCCCAAAGTGCTGGGATTACAGGCGTGAGCCACCATGCCCAGCCGAGGACTCTTAATAACTCTGAATTTACCCTTCTGTTTTTGTTGCTGGAGACTTGCTTTTATTTCTGAGGTAAAGGCAGATGAGTATGAACTTTGGCATTCTTGGAGTAGACTTAAAACAGAAAACAGATGTACTTTCAAACAAATTGATTTTCTGGTAAGAACAATTAACCTCAGTATAAATCTGTTGACATAATATGGTCCTTCATTATACATTACTGTCAGCATCCTAAAAACAACAGCAGCAACAAACAGAAAACCAAAAACGAATGATCACCTTAAAGCCAAAACAAAACACAATAAAACTGAAGATGTGGATAACATTAAAGGAAAAAGGCAAACTTGATTTTAGTTAACATTGTCTTACTTTTTGAAATTTCAAATAAGTGTGTTGATGTATGTAATTACATTTATTTTCACAGTGAAATTCGTTTACAATCATTTAGTCACTGGAGTCCAGTCTTGCTTGACACATGAAAGATTTTTGTCCCAAGAATGTGTAGCACCATTTCCACCATACGCTTTGAGAATGATTGAAAACACAAAGGCCATATCCGCCATTTTAGTGCTCTTCATTCATTGTCCATATCTCTATTGAGTCTCTGCTACGTCTTAGGCACTCTGCCTGATGCTGAGTAATTTAAAATGGATGGAACATACTCCCTGTCCTCTTATCTCATAGTCTAGAGTACAGACAGTGAGGGTGTGCTGGATTCTGTTAGGTGAACTTGGCCAAAGCTGGAAATTTTATTTCCCAGGACAATAACCTTCTCTGACTGTCTTTTTGAAAGAGGTTGCTTGAGATTTGCTTATAGAAACGAAGTAGAATTCATTACTCTCAGAAGGCTGTCACCATCGGCTATGGTGATAGATAGATGCAGAGGTGCATCTCCTCTTCCCCTCCAATTTGTCTTCAAACAGTGGCCCCAGGCCTACCACCAGGTTCTTGGCTGGGGACACACCAAAACTGCATCTTCTGCACAGGCAACTCTTCCCAGGAAAAACAATTTTTGTAGACTTCATGAGCTCTCCTTTTGTGATTTCACTTTGGTGGCTTTTTCCATTTCATTTCAAGCTCCTGCTGGTTGACCCACACCTTTGCTTCAGGGCATCTGGTTAGTGACCAATTTTTTTTGACCATCCAACTCTCCCTTCCAAATTTTCTCTTCCTCAGCTCCTCCCATATTTGTGTAAGGGCTAACATCTACAATACATTTTTTATTCCCGTAATACTTATAGTGAATATAATTTTCTGTCTGAATCCTATACAAACCCTTACAAGAGGATGTTATAATGAAGACAAGTAGTGGGCATTAAGGAAGGTCAGAAAGGAATGACATCTCACCCATATTGGGTGGTGCCACAAGTCTGATCAGGGAAGGCTTCTAGGACTAGGTGAGGCAGGTCTGGCAAAGCTGGTAAGGGCATTCCAGAGAGATGGTATGTGATATGATTTGGCTCTGTGTCCCCACCCAAATCTCATCTTGTAGCTCCCATAATTCCCATGTGTTATGGAAGGGACCTGGTATGAGATTATTGAATTATGGGGGTGAGTCTTTCCTATGCTGTTCTTGTGATAGCGAATGGGTCTTACAATATCTGATGGTTTTAAAAAATGCGAGTTGCCCTGCACAAGCTCTCTCTCTGCCTACTGCTATCCATGTTAAATGTCATTTGCTCCTCCTTGCCTTCCACTATGATTGTGAGGCCTCCCCAGCTATGTGGAACTGTAAGTTCTTTTGTAAATCTCCCAGTCTCTGGTGTGTCTTGATGAGCAGTGTGAAAATGGACTAATACAGTAAACTGGTACCAGTAGAGTACGGCATGCTGAAAAGATACCTGAAAATGTGGAAGCGACTTTGGAACTGGGTAACAGGCAGAGGTTGGAACAGTTTGGAGGGCTTGGAAGAAGACAGGAAAATGTGGAAAACTTCCTAGAGACTCATTGAATGGCTTTGACAAAAATGCTGATAGTGATATAAACTATAAGGTCTAGGCTGAGGTGGCGTCAGATGGAGATGAGGAACTTTTTGGGAACTGGAGCACAGGTGACTCTTGTTATGTTTCAGCAAAGAGTCTGGCAGCATTTTGTCTCTTTCCTAGAGATTTGTGAAACTTTGAACTTGAGAGAGATAGCTTAGGGTATCTGGTGGAAGAAATTTCTAAGCAGCAAAGCATTCAAGAGTTGACTTGGGTGTTGTTAAAGGCATTCAGTTTTAAAAGAGAAACGGAGCATAAGTGTTTGGAAAATTTGTAGCCTGACAATGCAATATAAAAGAAAATCCCATTTTCTGAGGAGAAATTCAAGCTGGCTGCAAAAATTTGCATAAGTAACAAGGAGCTGAATATTAATCACCAAGACAATGGGCATGTCTCCAGGGCATGTCAGAGACCTTTGTGGCAGCCGCAGAGGTTTAAGAGGAAAAAGTAGTTTCAAGGGCTAGCCCAGGGTCCCTGTGATGTGTGCAGCCTAGGGACTTGGTGCCCCGCGTCTCAGTCACTCCAGCCATGGCTGAAAGGGGCCAAGGTAGAGCTCAGGCTGTGACTTTAGAGGGTGCGAGCCTCAAGCCTTGGCAGCTTCCAGGTTGTGTTAAGCCTGTGAGTCCACAAAAGTGAAGAATTGAGGTTTTGGAACTTCTGCTTAGATTTCAGAAGAAATGTGGTGTCGGAGTCCCCACACAGAGTGCCTACTAGGGCACCACTTAGTGGAGCTGTGAGAAGAGGGCCACTGTCCTCCAGACCCCAGAATGGTAGATCCATTGACAGCTTGCATCGTGCACCTGGAAAAGCCACAGACACCCAACGCCAGCCCATGAAGGCAGCTGGGAGGGAGGCTGTAACCTGTAAAGCCACAGAGGTGGAGCTGCCCAAAATTATGGGAACCTACCTTTTGCATCAATGTGACCTGGATGTGAGACATTGAGTCAAAGATCATTTTGGAGCTTTAAGATTTGACAGCCCTGCTGGATTTCGGACTTGCATAGGGCCTGTAGCCCCTTTGTTTTGGCCAATATCTCCCATTTGGAATGGCTGTATTTACCCAATGGCTGTACCCCCATTGTATCTAGGAAGTAATTAACTTGCTTTTGATTTTATAGGCTCCTAGGCAGAAAGAACTTGCATTGTTTTGGATGAGAGTTTGGACTGTGGACTTTTGAGTTAATGACTTTGGGGGACAGTTGGGGAGGCATGATTGGTTTTGAAATGTGAAGACATGAGATTTGGGAGGGGCCGGGGCAGAATGATATGGTTTGGCTCTGTGTTCCCACCCAAATCTCATCTTGCAGCTCCCATAATTCCCATGTCTTGTGGGAGGTACCTGGTGGGAGATGATTGAATTATGGGGTGGGTCTTTCCCATGCTGTTTTCATGATAGTGAATGGGTCTCATGAGATCTGATGGTTTTAAAGAACGGGACTTGCCCTGCACAAGCTCTCTCTTTGCCTGCCACCATCCATGTAAGACGGCACTTGTTCCTCCTTACCTTCCACTATGATTGTGAGGCCTCTCCAGCCGTGTGGAACTGTAAGTCCAATGAAACCTCTTTCTTTTGTAAATTGCCCAGTCCTGGGTATGTCTTTATCAGCAGTGTGAAAATGGATTAATACATTAATCCAATCTTGTGGAGCTGCAAATAATTCTATATGACCAGATCACGAGACATATGTGGAGAGGTGTGGTGAGAGTTAAGTTTGGAGAGGTTATACAGGAGGCAGATCATAAAATTATTTTATACCTGACCAAGGAGTCTGTTTTATGGACAATGGGTGACCTTGAAGTGGTTTTATGGACAATGGGGGACCTTGAAGTAAGGAAGAGACTGATGAGGTGTACTTTGGAAAATTTCTCTGGCAGTTATATAGAGGCTGAATGGTAGATAAGCAAAATTAAAATCAGGGGGCCAAGAAGAAGCCTGTTACATCAGTCCAAATTAAAACAAAATGCAAATCTCACTGACACAGAGGAAGAGGGACAGAAGAGAAAGAGGGAATGTTACCCTATGATGGGCTGAAGCATGAAATCTGTGCAAGATGCTGAGAAGGAGAGGTCAGAGAAGTTGACGGAGAATCAGAAAAGAGTGGGAACAAAGGGAGGGGAGAACTATAACAGAGGAAAGTGGTCAATAGTATAAGGAAATTAGGAGGTTAAAGAACTGCCCATTCTTTTTCAACCATGTAGGTAACATTGGTGACCATAGGTGAAGTAGTTCCTGTTGTATTTGTTTTATTTTTCTTTCACTAGCCTTCTGGACATGGAAACTCTTGAGGAAATTGCATTGTAAATACAGCGAATCTCTGCAGTTAAGGGAACGAAACACCCTTAGCTCTGGCAAACAGCTAACTTTTCTCAATCACAAGTCCAAAGAGGCTGATCAAGGTCTAGAAGCCTCCTTTTCCTCTGACCTATTGCCCCCAAAAGAACTCAATTCTGACTTGTATATGTGGCCAGCCATTTAAAACGTTTTAATAGCTTGTCAATAAATTGAATGATGATGGAGAGAAGTGGGAAAAGAGATGGCTTTTCCTAAATCTGAAGTTTGCTTTGTCTCGACCTCTTTAGACAGAAATAGTGTGTTTTGATTTTCTGAGTGAGCCATCATCATTTTTCATGAGGCCACACGTGGGGTGATTCTCCATTGCTCTCTGCTGTAGGACTCATAGGCACTTGCCCTCAACCCAGGTGACCCTGAAGAAGAAACTTCACCATGTCAATGGGAAAGACCACAGAGGCTTAAACCAGAGGATAAACTTTCTCCTCATTACTAGTAGATAAAGTTAATTATTCAGTTCACAGAAATTCACTTTATGATTTGCGTTCTCCTGATATTTTTAACAAATGTTAATTTCATCTTTTTCGTTTCTAAAAATCTATCTATTTAGTTTGTAAAGAGTGGGAAAAGCTATAGTTTCCATGGAGCAATCTCTTCCTCCCGCAGAGCCTGTGACTGAAGAGTGGCTTTTGCTACGTCCTTGTGTGTTAACCCAGTTGCTCTAGGTTAACCAGTAGCTTGTTCCAGAGAAGGAGCAATTTGAGGCACCAAAAACTTTCCTCTTCTACAGACAGATTATGAACCTGGAAATGGCTACTCACACTTTGACATCCTGCTGTTAAAATGCAACCTTCCCAACCTGCCTAGCACCTCCCCACCACACACTCACAGCATTCACCCACAAATGGCTACCCAGTAGACTTTAACTGCTTTGGGCGAAGGGGCCATGTTTTATTGACCTTTGTATCTCTAATTCCAAGCATGTGTCTGGCACATTTATCATATAAATGGTAAATGTAACTGGAAAAGCCCCCTTATTTTGTTCCTAAAAGGGGTACTAAATGTTTCATGCATAATTTTTTTTGAAAATCCATCTTTCTCCTAGTTTTCTTTTCCAGAGGGGCTCCCCAAGGAAGGCTTAGAGGTTCTTCAGACTAATCTTGGTAGTCACTTGTTATCCTGTCTACCAACTCAGCTCTAAACCATTGTTTTCCCCCAATGCCACATTATCACGTTATCTTATAATTCATTTCTCCCAGTTGCTGGTGAGCAGTCTTCTCTTCAAAAGTACAGCTAAGACCAGATTCATTTATGGATTGCTGATGAAGTAATAGAAGCACCACCCCAAGTATAATGTACATTGTCACAGCAGTGGCCGCTTCTGCGACCCACAGACACTAATCCGTGAGCCTGAGAAGGTTTTATTTCCACTTCAATATGAACTTCCATTTGTTTCAAGGGAACTCTAGAAAAGTCAGTGGCAGTAGTCAACAATGTATTTTCCCAAGTCTGCAGTATTCTTATTTAAATAATGCCATGTAAGGAGCATTAATTATTAAACTTGCTTGTTAGAACAGTTATCAAAATCTTTAAGGGCACATCCCGGCTTACCATGGATGGATCAAATTTACCCAACTAATAAATGCAAACCTCAGTCTACACCATCTGCATTCACATTTGTGGGGGAATCACAGTTTTCTCTGGGAACAATCGTTGGCAGTTCCATGATTTCTGTGTAATCCTGTTGATTTCTCCAGAACTGAGGAAGTCGGTGTCAAAAGTTTCTGATTCCTAAATACCAGTTTTGTTGTTAAAGTACAATCACAACATTTAAAGTTTGTCTTGATTGGTACCCCATTATGGAAGTATTTATTGAATCAAATAGATTTTAGAATCTTGTGATTAAAAACAAAACCTTTCTCTCAATAATTGCTTCTCAAACAATGGCAAATTGAGCAAATGGTAAAGGCTAGAGAAGTTCCTCTAAAATTCTGCATTGTCAGCACGTTGTTATTGTTGCTGTTGTCATTTGAAAATAGGAAGTGGTAGTATTTCATCTTAATAGAGAAGAAAAATGGCCCTTGATTCTTCCCTGTTCTTGTGTACCCTCTTCCCTTTCTAATCATATACATAATGTGAGAATCCCCTGCTTCTAGATGTCTTACTCAGATGAAGCAGAGTGTTTTAATGCGAAAAGCATAAACTGGGAGATCCATAACTTCTCCCCATGATTTTGGACAAAAATGTTTGGGCTACAGTTTCCTTATCTATTCAGAGAGGGTGATGAGGTTTGTCTTCTCAGGGTAAAACAAAACAATTAGATGTAGGACTCACAGTCATTATTTTACTTACTGGTGAACCTCTCTTGGGGAAATCTGGGTGCTGGGAAATAGATGGTTCTATATCTGTGGGTGGGGTACACAGAAAAAGGAGTGTGGGCCAATGTTTAGGTTCCAGTGGAAAGGTGCTGAGAATGGAGCCTCGGCATGTATTTGAGAGATGACTCCAGGACCAAGGTTTTCAATAGTGGAGAGTCCTTGAAAGAGCTGTGCCACTCCCTACATACTGGATGCTAGGAAATGAGCATACGTGGTCTGTGATTCTCAGACTGGAGCTCATGGACAAAAACTTTTAATGTTTCATAAAAGAATGTTTTAAAAATTATGTTGCATTTCAGTTATAATGCATTGCATGACAGGCATATTTAGGCATTTTAAAGATCACTCATTCCAAGAATGGAACACAGTTTCCATGTGGACATTTACATTTGTTTTTATAAATGTTATTTTCACTAAATGAAAGTCAAATGATGTCGAGGGGGTGATGCATTAATGAAAGTGTCACAGGAAGAAATGTGATGGGAGAGCTGAGCCATCAGAGGGCGGAAGGACAGACATGCCCGTCAAATTCACAATATGCTCCTGCACAGGCACTCCAAAATTGTACAGACACCCTCTACAGATCCCATCTTTGAACAAGCCAAACTGTCACCGCTCATTCCTTGTAAGCATGGCCAGGCACATGAAATGAGACCTGCTTCTGGCAATCAGGATTTTCAATAATGCTGGAATCATAACCTTATTTTCAAGCAAACAAGACAGCATTACAGAGTTATCAAATGACGCTTAATTAAAATTGGCACTTGAAGATTGTTTGTTGGCAATGTTTTGGAAAAATATGAGGTCTATTTGTTGTGAACCAGCAAGCCAAGCTTTGAAATAATTAATAACATACTTATGCTAACAGGCATTATCTGAATTACTGAAGCCAAAATACCAACAAAAAATTATTCAGTAGAGAACCTGACCTGAGGCTCATCTTTTTCCTATTAAAACCAATACTGAAGATCTAGTTTCAGCAGAACAACATGCTTTATCACAGTGAATTAATGTTTTTAATTTGAATTTTATTGGTCTTATAGTTTAGTTATTACATGTTTTTAATGTATATGTTTGGTTTTGGTTTAATGATTTTAGAAGGAGTTTATAGCTAGTTTTAGTCAGTACTGGCTATCCACAGGAATGTTTTTCTCTTTCAAAGGGCGTTATGTATCATTCAAATTTGGGAGGCACTGGTATAGGGGTTAAGAGCACAGAGTTTAAAATCAGACCTGGGTTCAAAACCGGAGCTCTCACACTTAAACACTGTGTAAACTTGAATGTGTTATTTAATTGAACTGTGTTTCATTTTCCTGATCTGCTAAGATTGATATAATAAAAGCAATAATCATTATCATAATGACTTACAATGACTTACATCATTGGAATAAATAAAATAATAGCTCCCCAGTATAAAGATCTCTGGCATATAGTAAGTGCTTAATAAAAGTGAGTCATTATCATCATCATCATTTTTTAAACTTTGGTCTGAGAGACCCAAGAGTTGGCACAGCCAGATAAGGAGGTAAGAGATGCAGGAGGAACAGCTGCTAGGAGTCGCTGCTTTCAACAGGGAACATTTTTTAAGAGTCATTGGACTGCAGCAGCTGTAGGAACTACCATTATCTCTGGAAGCACCTGAGGATGTTCTGTCTGTAGACACCTCATTGCCTGGAGTCCCATCCCCTCTAACAGCACTATAGCATTAGTCACCTCTGGAGAGGAAAGCAGTTGTTTGAGCCCTTGTCTCCTGGACTGATGCATCCAGAACTGGTTGACCTTCTCAGCACAGCTCCCTGCTGTGTACTCCCACAGTCACCCCTTGCATCTATCCCTGTGTATGGATTTTCAGGTCTTGGCTCTTGATTTTCCTCATTTTATGTCTGTTGTGGCCATTCAAGGGACATCCTAGCCTCATCCATTGTGTTTCCTGGGACCCCTGTGGCTGCCATTCCCTCTGGGTTTCCCCAGATCCCAAAAGGGGAAAGCAGAGCCTTCTTATGGGGATGAGATGGCTGGTGGGAGGGATTCATGGTGTAAATTATTTTCTCCTGTTGTTCTCCTCGTTTAATGCCTGGGGTTTGTTGAAACATATCTTGAAGATATATTTCACAGAACTAACAGAAGTCCTGATCGAATTGCTCAGTGGGGTTCCTTCAACTCTAGCCTCCTCCTGCAGTTGCTGCTATCACAAGTTTCTCAGATTTGGTTAGGACATCTCAGAGCTACTGCCTAGTGAATCTGGGGAGAGAATGGGGACTGAAGTTGTGTGAATATCAAAGGGCAAAACTGATCTTGATGGAAAGGAGGCAGAATCCTATATGGACAATGGAGAGAGAAGAAAAAGGGTAGGCTGTTTCAGCCTTGCAGATCACATAGAATGTTCACTGTGATGATTTAAAAACAAAACAAAACAAAAAAACAACAACAAAAAAAACCACTTGCAAACCTGGTTGAACTCCCAGAGAAATCCAGCCTGATTCCTAATCATGCGGTCTGTGGTGAGATTTGCTGATGTGGGCATCTGGTTAGAGTTGCATTAACATGTAGTACACATACCCACTCTCTTCCCAAACTGCAAAACCCTCTGGACAAATTTTTTTCCTCCTCTTCTTTTTCCTAGAACATCTCAAAGCCTTTCTGTGATCCCAAAGGGTATGAATTATTCACCATATATAGCATCAAGCTTTAAAGAGCTTACTTTTAAAAAAGTAAAACTGCCCAAACCACCCAATAATTTGCTTCTGCCTTCATTTTCATTAACTGAACAACATCTTTAGAATTATTACTCACTTTCCTTCCTGGCCATCTTTTTGTTGGTTTGGTTCTCTTTTTTACTTCAACATTCCCCCTCCCCATGCACCAGCAAGAATGTAGAGGATTCATCCTTGTCTTGCCTCTGGCATGTCCAGGCCAAGGGTGTGGTTTATACATGTAGTCAGGTTTCCATGTAAATGTCATCATCTTCACTTTAAATACCTTCCTAACCATACATGGAAAGACGTAATATCTCTCTTGCATAGTATCAGCCCAGCTGCAACTTCTGCTGACAGAAGGTATTGACCACCTACCTGCATTCCTTTAACATTTTTTAAGATTCAGGAAGCATCTGCAGCTTAGGTTTGCATTCCAACACTGCCATCAACAGAATTAGGGACTTTGGCCAATAGTGGAGTCTTTCTGAGCCCCAGTTTTCTCATCTGCAAAAGACTATGATAACTATCCAGCAGCATGGTGAAGGTTAGAGACACGATGCCTACCCAGCATCACCTAGCATAGAGAAAGTATCTAACTAGTGGTATAAATATTTTTCTTTTTTAAAATTTTTGGTTTTTTTGAGACAAGGTCTTGCTTGGTTGTCCAGGCTAGAGTACAGTGGCATGATCATGGCTCACTGCAGCCTCAACCTCCCAGGCTCAAGCAATCCACCTACCTCAGCATCCTGAGTAGCTGGGACTACAGGTATGAACTACAATGCCTGGCTAATTTTTTAAAGAAAATTTTGTAGAGAAGAGATCTCACTATGGTTGTCCAGGCTGGTCTTGAAATCCTGGGGTCAAGTGATCCTGCTGCCTTGGCCTCCCAAAGTGTTGGGATTACAGGAGTGAGCTAACACATCTGGCCTAAATAATTTTCTTGATCAAGCTGGGTGTGGTGGTATGTACCTATAGTCCCAGTGACTTGGGATGCTGAGGTGGGAGGATCCCTTGAACCTAGGACTTCAAGTCCAGCTTGGGCAATACAGTGAGACTCCTTCTCTTAAAACAAAATTACTTTATTTATTATCCATAGTCCAGATTAATGATATTTTAGCTCCTGGCTTCACCAATTGCAGCCTTCACATATAAAAAAAAAAAAAAAAAAAAAGAAAAGAAAAAACAAAACAAAAAACCTGGCATGATCCTTTTGTGTTTGCAACAGGACACAGCATGTGCTAAATGCATTTGTAAGTAAATACTAAGACCAAGAGACAGTAGCAACTTGAAAAGAAACCTTATACCTTGAGTGTTAGAAGTTCAGGAGCTAATAGTAATCAGATTTGAGTTCAAATTCTGTCTTGGCCACTTACTTGACCAGGTGACTTTGGGCAATTGATTTCATGTGGGAATCATTTCATCTTCCTAAACTGATTTTCTCATGTGTGAAATAGGGACCATACAAGCACCTAATGTAGTAGTTCAGTCAGGGTGGTAGGTGAAATTGTAAAATAGACACAAACCTTCTTGGAAGGCCAGAAGGTTTTGCAGAAGCCTTAAGATAGGGTTCTGGCTGAAGGCAGCCTAATCCTCTTACCTTGAGCTGATAGCTTAGAGTAGGTACAAAGGAATGTAAGGGAGTTTATCTAAAGAGCTTGTTTACTCATGTGGTCCTAAGACTGGACTTTGATCATTTGTAGGACTGCTCTCTCTGGGGTAGGGCAACTGGGTTAATTACCCACAGGTGCGTTGATTGGAAGCCTTTGTCATTAAATATGTGCTGAACAAATGCCCGTGAAGTCAGCTAGTCAGTGTGCGCAGCTGCCACAACTCTTTCTGTGAGTGGCCTGGCCCCCTGGCCCGCTCTTTCACTGAGTATCGGTGTCTGAGTACATTATTCATCCATCATGCAGCCTGGCATACCCAGTTGCTTTTGTGATGATTAAATAAGATATTGAATATAAAGTATTTAGTCCAGTTTTTGACACAGGATAAATGTTTGCTTTTAAGCTGTGACTTTTACACAGTATGGCTGGCCATTTTGTGTTTTCTCCACAGCTATAGAGAAATGTTGAAAATGTGTGATGGGGAAAAAGGAAATGCCACAGGCAAAGTGATCTAGTGTTTTCCAGAACAACTTCTTCAGTTTTTTCCTCCTTTTATTATGAAGCATTTAATATTTATAAATTAAGCAACATGTGAGCTATAAATCAGAAGAAGAAACATATTACCTAGGAAGGTGCTGTTCATGATAGTTACTTAAATCCTTGAAACGTCTGTAATTTTTCTTGATTTCATTTCCCTGCCTTACTCAGAGGTAACCACTATCTTTGACTGTTTTTTATTCCCTTGCTTTTCTTCATAGAATTACCACATATGTATGTATCCCTAAACAACATATTGTTTAGTTTTGTTCTTTTTGGGCTTTATGAAAATGGTGTTACACTGTGTTTATTCCTGTGAAATTTGCTTTTCTCAGAAAACATTTCTTTCTAAGATTCAAATAAGAGTGTCTGTGGCTGTTGTTCTTTTGTTTTATTGCTGCATAGTATTTCATTATATGGGCAATCTATAATTAACTATCCTCCTGTCAATGTAGATCTAGAGTGTTTACAGGATCTTTTTTGTTATGAATCACCATAAATATAAACCTGCTGTACATGTTTCCTGTGATTCCTTAAGTTGTGCTGTTCAATAGGATAACCACTAGACACATGGCTATTGAGCGCTTGAAATGTGGCAAGTTAGAATTGGTACATACTCTACGTATGAAATACACATCAGCCATTAAAGACTTAGTACAAAAAATGTAAAATATCTAATTAATATTTTTCATATATTGATTGCATGTTGAAATGATAGTTTCTTATATTGGGTTAAATGAACTACATTACATTTATTATTAAGAGTAATTTCACATTTTTTACTATTTTCAATATATCTATGGAACATTTTAAGTTTCTTGTGTGGCTTGTATTACATTTCTGTTTGACAGTGCTGCTTTAGGGTATGGATAATGTATTCTTAGGAGTGGAACTTCTGAATCTGAGGGTAATGTACATCAGTTTTACAAGATGAGGTTAATTTTACTTCCAAATGGTTGTACTAATTTGAATTCTCATTATTAGTGTGTAATCCTCATTGCTCTACATTCCTTTCATACTTGGTATTATCTGATTTTTAAATTTTTGTCATATTGGTGATTGCAAATTGAATTTCATTTGTCTTATTTTGAAGTTCTCTGATTACCATTTCAGGTAAATTTTTTTCCCACATATTCCTTAGTCATTTGATTTTCTTCTTCTGGAAAATGCTTGTTAATATATTTTGACCATTTTTATGTGGGGTTTTGCCTTTTACTTGCATTTTTGCAGGCATTTTAAAATGGAATATTTGTTCTAATATTCCTCACAGTTTATGGCTCATATTTTCATTTTCTTCCTGGAATATTTTGATGAGTGAAAGTTCTTTTTTTGTCATTTTAAAATTATACTTTAAGTTCTGAGGTACATGTACAGAACGTGTGGGTTTGTTACATAGGTATACACATGCCATGGGGGTTTGCTGCACCCATCAACCCATCATCTACATTAGGTATTTCTCTTAATGCTATCCTGCCCCAGCCCTTCCCCCTCCGACAAGTCCCAGTGTATGATGTTCCCCTCCATGTGTCCATGTGTTCTCATTGTTCAACTCACACTTATGAGTGAAAACATGTGGTGTTTGGTATTCTGTTCTTGTGTTACTATGCTGAGAATGGTTTCCAGCTTCATCCATGTCCCTGTAAAGGATATGAACTCATCCTTTTTTATGGCTGCATAGTATTCCATGGTGTATATGTGCCACATTTTTTTTTTATCAGGTCCTTCGTGGATGGGCATTTGGGTTGGTTCCAAGTCTTTCCTATTGTGAATAGTGCTGCAGTAAACAAACATGTGGATGTGTATTTATAGTAGAATGATTTATAATCCTTTGGGTATATACCCAGTAATGGGATTGCTGGGTCAAATGGTATTTCTACTTCTAGATCCTTGAGGAATTGCTACACTGTCTTCCACAATGGTTGAACTAATATACACTCCCACCAACAGTGTAAAAGCATTCTTATTTCTCCACATCCTCTCCAGCCTCTGTTGTTTCCTGACTTTTTAAATAATTGCCATTCTGACTGGCGTGAGGTAGTATCTCATTGTGGTTATGATTTGCATTTCTCTAATGACCAGTGATGATGAGCTTTTTTTCATATGTTTGCTGGCTTCTTTTGAGGCGTGTCTATTCATATCCTTTGCCTGTATCCTTTTTGATGTTTTTTTTTTCCTTGTAAATTTGTTTAAGTTCTTTGTAGATTCTGGATATTTATAAATTGCAAAAATTTTCTCCCAATCTGTAGGTTGCCTGTTCACTCTGATGATAGTTTCTTTTGCCATACAGAAGTTGTTTCATTTAATCAGATCCCATTTGTCTATTTTGGCTTTTGTTGCCATTGCTTTTGGTGTTTTAGTCATGAAGTCTTTGCCCATGCCTGTGTCCTAAATGGTATTGCCTAGATTTTCTTCTAGGGTTTTTATGGTTTTAAGTCTTATGGTTAAGTCTTTAATCCATCTTAAGTTAATTTTTGTATAAGGTGTAAGGAAGGGATCCAGTTTCAGCTTTCTCCATATGGCTAGCCAGTTTCCCCAACACCATTTATTAAATAGGGAATCCTTTCCCATTGCTTGTTTTTGTCAGGTTTGTCAAAGATCAGATGGTTGTAGATGTGTGACATTATTTCTGAGGCCTCTATTCTGTTCCATTGGTCTATATCTCTGTTTTGGTACCAGTCCCACGCTTTTTTGGTTACTGTAGGCTTGTAGTATAGTTTGAAGTTGGGTAGTGTGATGTCTCTAGCTTTGTTCTTTTTGCTGAGGACTGTCGTGGCTATGCGGGCTCTTTTTTGGTTCCATTTGAAATTTAAAGTAGGTTTTTCCAATTCTGTGAAGAAAGTCAATGGTAGCTAGACTGGGATAGCATTGAATATATAAATTACTTTGGACAGTATGGCTATTTTGATGATATTGATTCTCCTATCCATGAGCTTGGAATGTTTTTCCATTTGTTTGTGTCTTCTCTTACTTCTTTGAGCAATGGTTTGTACTTTTCCTTGAAGAGGAGAACTTCCTTGAAAGTTGGATTCCTAGGTATTTTATTCTCTTTGTAGTAATTGTGAATGGGGGTTCACTCATGATTTGGCTCTGTTTGCCTATTATTGGTGTATAGGAATGCTTGTGATTTTTGCACATTGATTTTGTATCCTGAGTCTTTGCTGAAGTTGCTTATCAGCTTAAGGTGATTTGGGGATGAGAAAATAGGGTTTTCTAAATAAACAATCATGTCATTTGCAAACAGAGACCATTTGACTTCCTCTTTTCCTTATTGAATACCCTGTATATCTTTCATTTGCCTGATTGCCCTGGACAGAACTTCCAATACTACATTGAATAGGAGTGATGAGAGAGGGCATCCTTGCCTTGTGCCGCTTTTCAAAGGGAATCCTTCCAGTTTTTGCCCATTCAGTATGATATTGGCTGTGGGTTTGTCAAAATAGCTCTTATTATTTTGAGATATGTTCCATCAATACCTCATTTGTTGAGAATTTTTAGCATGAAGGGCTGTTGAGTATTGTCGGAGGCCTTTTCTGCATCTATTGAAATAATCATGTGGTTTTTTTCATTGGTTCTGTTTATGTGATGGATTACACTTACTGATTTGCATGTCGAACCAGCCCTGCATCGCAGGGATGAAGCTGTCTTGATCATGGTGGAAAAGCATTTTGATGTGCTGCTGGATTGGTTTGCCATTATTTTATTGAGGTTTTTCACATCGATGTTCATCAGGGATACTGGCCTGAAATTTTTGTTGTTGCTGTTGTTACGTCTCTGCCAGGTTTTGGTATCAGGATGATGCTGGCCTTATAAAATGAGTTAGGGAAGATTCCCTCTTTCTCTATTGTTTGGAATAGTTTCAGAAGGAATGGTACCAGCTCCTCTTTGTACCTCTGGTAGAATTCAGCTGTGAATTGTCTGGTCCTGGACTTTTGTTTGTTGGTAGGCTATTAATTGCTGCCTCAATTTCAGAACTTGTTATTGGTCTATTCAGGGAATCGACTTCTTCCTGGTTTAGACTTGGGAGGATGTATGTGTCCAGGAATGTATTGATTTTTTTCTAGATTTTCTAATTTGTTTGCATAGAGGTGTTTATAGTTCTGTGTGGTAGTTTGTATTTCTGTGGGATTGGTGTTGATATCCCCTTTATCATTTCTTATTGCATCTATTTGATTCTTCTCTGTTTTAGTCTTTATTAGTCTGGCTAGTGGCCTATGTATTTTGTTGATCTTTCCAAAAATCAGCTCCTGCACTCATTGATTATTTTTTTTTGGAGGACTTTTTTGTCTATATCTCCTTCAGTTCTGCTCTGATCTTAGTTATTTCTTGTCTTCTGCTAGCTTTTGAATTTGTTTGCTCTTGATTCTCTAGTTCTTTTAATTGTGATGTTAGTGTGTCAACTTCAGATCTTTCCTGCTCTCTCGTGGGCATTTTATTCTATAAATTTCCCTCTACACACTGCTTTAAATGTGTCCCAGAGAGTCTGGTACGTTGTGTCTTTGTTCTCATTGGTTTCAAAGAACATCTTTATTTCTGCCTTCATTTCGTTATTTACCCAGTAGTCATGCAGGAGCAGGTTGTTCAGTTTCCATGTAGATGTGCAGTTTTGAGTGAGTTTCTTAATACTGAGTTCTAATTTGATTGCACTGTGGTCTGAGAGACTGTTACGATTTCTGTTCTTTTTCATTTTCTGAAGAGTGTTTTACTTCCAATTATGTGGTCAATTTTAGAAAAAGTGTGATGTGGTGCTGAGAAGAATGCATATTCTGTTGATTTTGGGTGGAGCATTCTCTAGATGTCTATTAGGTCTGCTTGGTCCATAGCTGAGTTCAAGTCCTGGATATCCTTGGTAATTTTGTGTCTCGTTGATCTATTATTGACAGTGGGGTGTTAAATTCTCCCACTATTATCGTGTGGGAGTCTAAATCTCTTTGTAGGTCTCTAAGGACTTGCTTTATGAATCTGGGTGCTCCTGTATTGAGTGCATATATACTTAGTATAGTGAGCTCTTCTTGTTGCATTGATCCCTTTACCATTGTGTAATGCCCTTCTTTGTCTCTTTTGATCTTTATTGGTTTAAAGTCTGTTTTATCAGAGACTAGCATTGCAACCCCTGCTTT
Source organism: Macaca fascicularis (assembly GCF_037993035.2). Lineage (NCBI taxonomy): Eukaryota > Metazoa > Chordata > Mammalia > Primates > Cercopithecidae > Macaca > Macaca fascicularis. Next base: position 72,824,538 of record NC_088387.1, on the reverse strand, counting down.
TTGTTTGCTTTCCATTTGCTTGGTAGATCTTCCTCCGTCCCTTTATTTTGAGCCTATGTGTGTCTTTGCACGTGAGATGGGTCTCCTGAATAGATCACATCAGTGGGTCTTGACTCTTTACTCGATTTGCCAGTCTGTGTCTTTTAATTGAGGCATTTAGCCCGTTTATGTTTAAGGTTAATATTGTTATGTGTGAATTTGATCCTGCCATTATGATGCTAGCTGGTTATTTTGTACGTTAGTTGATGCAGTTTCTTCATAGTGATGGTCTTTACAATTTGGTATGTTCTTGCAGTAGCTGGTACTGGTTGTTCCTTTCCGTGTTTAGTGCTTCCTTCAGGTGCTCTTGTAGGACAGGCCTGGTGGTGACAAAATCTCTCAGCATTTCCTTATCTGTAAACTATTTTATTTCTCCTTCACTTATGAAGCTTAGTTTGGCTGGATATGAAATTCTGGGTTGAAAATTCTTTTCTTTAAGAATGTTGAATATTGGCCCCCACTCTTTCCTGGCTTGTAGGGTTTCTGCTGAGGGATCTGCTGTTAGTCGGATGGGCTTCCCTTGGTGGGTAACCTGACCTTTCTCTCTGGTTACCCTTAACATATTTTTCTTCATTTCAACCTTTGTGAATCTGACAATTATGTGTCTTGGGGTTGCTCTTCTCGAGGAATATCTTTGTGGTGTTCTCTGTATTTCCTGAATTTGAGTGTTGGCCTGCCTTGCTAGGTTGGGGAAGTTCTCCTGGATAATATCTTGAAGAGTGTTTTCCAGCTTGGTTCCATTCTCCCCATCATTTTCAGGTACACCAATCAAAAGTAGATTTGGTCTTTTCACATAGTCCCATATTTCTTGGAGGCTTTGTTCTTTTCAGTCTTTGTTTTCAAATATTGTCTTCTCACTTTATTTCATTGAGTTGATCTTCAATGTCTGATATCCTTTCTTCCACTATGAATTTGGCTATTGATACTTGCGTATGCTTCATGAAGTTCTTGTGCTGTGTTTTTCAGCTCCATCAGGTCATTTATGTTCTTCTCTGAACTGGTTATTCTAGTTAGCAATTTGTCTAAACTTTTTTCAAGGTTCTTAGCTTCCTTGCATTGGGTTAGAACATGCTCCTTAACTTGGAGGAATTTGTTATTACCCACCTCTGAAGCCTACTTTTGCCAATTTTTCAAATTCATTCTCCATCCAGTTTTGTTCCCTTGCTGGCAAGGAGTTGTGATCCTTTGGAGGAGAAGAGCCATTCTGGTTTTTGGAATTTTCATGCTTTTTGCGCTGGTTTCTCCCCATCTTCATGGATTTATCTACCTTTGGTCTTTGAAGTCGGTGTCCTTCTGATGGGGTCTCTGAGTGGACGTCCTTTTGTTGATGTTGATACTATTCCTTTCTGTTTGTTAGTTTTCTTTTTAAAAGCCAGGCCCCTCTGCTGCAGATCTGCTGGAGTTTGCTGGAGGTCCATTCCAGACCCTGTTTGCCTGGGTATCGCCAGTGGAGGCTGTAGAACAACAAAGACTGCTGCTTGTTCCTAGCTCTGGAAGCTTTGTTCCAGAGTGGCACCCCCCAGATGCCAGCCAGAGCTCTCCTGTGTGAGGTGCCTGTCAGCCCCTACTGGGAGGTGTCTCCTAGTCAGGATACATGGGGGTCAGGGATCCACTTGAGGTGGCAGTCTGTCCGTTATCAGAGCTCCAGCACTGTGCTGGTAGATCTGCTGCCCTCTTCAGAGATGCCAGGTAGGGACGTTTAAGTCTGCTGAAGCTGCGCCCACAACCACCCCTTCCCCAGGGTGCTCTGTTCCAGGGACGTGGGGGTATTATGTATAAGTCCCTGACTGGGGCTGCAGCATTTTTTTCAGAGATGCCCTGCCCAGAGAGGAGGCAGTCTGGCCACAGGGGCCTTGCTGAGCTGGGGTGGGATCCGCCCAGTTCAAACTTCCTGGCAGCTTTGTCTACACTGTGAGGGTGAAACCACCTACTCAAGCCTTAGCAATGGCGGATGCGCCTTCCCCACCAAGCTCGAGCGTCACAGGTCCATCTCAGACTGCTGCTGTGCCCGCAGCAAGAATTTCAAGCCAGTGGATCTTAGCTTGCTGGGCTCTGTGGGAGTGGGACATGTCTGGTTACTCCTCAGTCAGCATTACTACTTCTTCCTTAGCTTCCTACCCCTACTAGTGAGTTGGCCCCAAACTCAGTCCTTGGATCTCTCTTCTTTTCTGTCTACACTCACTCTCTTGATGATGTCACCAAGGTGCATAGCTTTATAAACCAGCCATTTACTGATGACTGTCAAATATTTAATCTCTAACTGTGGCACTCCTCTGAACTCCAGATTTATATATTGGACTGCCTACATGATATCTCTCCTGCGTGTCTAATTGACATCCAAAGGTTGACTTGTCTAAAGTGGAGCTTCTGTTCCTCCCACAGCCTCTCCTTTTAGGAAATAGCAATCCATCTTTCTGGCTGTTTGGACCAAAAAACCTTGGCATCTTGCTTAATACTTTTCATCCAATCCGTCAGCAAATCCCATGGACTCTACTTCACTGTAAATCCGGAACCCAGCCATTTCTCATCACTTTGACTGCTACCACCAAGTTCCAAGCCACTGTGATTTCCCACTTAGTTTTGTAATAGCTCCCTAACTTGTCTCCTGGCATTTGTTTTGACTCTTCAGTCTATTGGCAGCATAAATGTCAGAGTGGTATTTTGAAAATACAAATCGGGCCAAATTCTCTTCCAATATAATCCTTTCTCACTGATAGTAAAAAATGAACATTTCTTATAATATATTTGGGGTCCACCTGATCTGGCATCCCATATCTCTCAGACCTTATTGCCTGCTATGCTCCTTCAGGGTCATTCTGCTTCAGCTACATCACCCACCTTGGTGAAACAATCTAGGCATCCATGAATCCCAGGCCCTTATTCTTTCCTGTTTCCTGTGCCTGCAATGCTTTCCCTCCAAGTACCACATGGCTCCCTCCATGACCTCTTCCGGGTCTTCACTGAAATCTTTCTTTCTCCATGCCCTACCTATCTAAAATTGATACTTTTTCCTACTCTACTGCCTTTCCTCATTTATGGTTTGATTTATTCTCCTTATTATTTATCATAATCTAATATACTATATGCCTTACTTATTTATTGTCTGTCTTCTTCCAGCAGAATATAAAGTGCATGAGGTAGTGGTCTCTGTTAACATTTGTAAAGATTCCATGTGTGCCTGAAAACAAAGTGTTAGCTACAACATTCTTCATATTCATATTCATTCTTCATATTCATTGAGCTTGCTAATATTTAAATCTTCACTATGCTTACTAATTTTTGGTCTGTTTGATTTATACATCACTGAGAATGTTAATATCTCCTACAAAATGGAAGAATTTGCCAGTTTTTCCTCATAGTTCCTTTAGTTTTTGTGCTACATATTTTGGGATATCTTAGGGTAATACAAGTTTAGAATTATTACATGTCTTAGGAAAACTGAACCTTTTTTTTTTCATTATGGTGCAATCTTTAACTCTGGTTTTACATGTATTTGTGGGAAAGCCTATTTTGACTGGTATGATATTGATATACCAGATAGATATCTAGGTTAGTTTGCCTGGTATGCTTATTTTATCTCTTTATTTAAACATTTCTGCTTCTTTTATTGTGAGGCTTGTTTCATCTAATGGGTGTATATTACTTGAATTTTTATAATCAAGTCTGACGGTTCATGCCATTTACCCAGAGTTCAGTCCATTCTCATCTACTGCAATTTCTAAAATATTTTGATTTATTTTTACCTTATTTTTAAGCTTTCTATTTGTGTCCCTCTTTCTGTCTCAGATTTTCCTCCTTTCTTTTCTTTGAATCAATTTATTTCCCCCTATTCCACTATCTACTCTTCCTCATACATATTTGGAAGAGATATACTCTCCTTCTATTTTTAATTAAAAAACTTAACTTCCACACTTCTTATACTTAAGTCTAAATTAAGAGTTTTTCCTCCCCTTCAAAAATATAAAAATTATAGAATATTCTATTTATTATCAGATAAATTTATAGAAAGAATGCATGGACTGTAAGAGGGATATGCAGGAATAAGAAGGTTCGGCACTCACTCTCTCTCCTACATCTCTTTCATATTTTTCTCCATAGAATTTTGTCATTTGCTTATTGGCTGCCTTTCTCCTCTAACATGCAAATTTCACAGGGACAAAAATTTTTAACAGTTTGTTTACTCTTGTTTACTCAATGCATCAAATAATTCCTGTTTATAATAAGTGCTCAGCAAATATAGTTACTTTTATGAATGCTTCAATTGCAAACACACACTTCAAGCCTACGTGATGTTGTTGCTTAGCCTTTTAAACTCTTTTATTTATTCTTAACATCACTAATTATATCCCTTAGAAGTTTTGGGGAGGTCTGTGGATAGCAAAGTCTCCAGAGGCACCTGCTCAAGTGATGCAGGAACTTGATATCTGGAAGGAGGAATGAGGAGCTGGACAGTAGTGCTGTGGGAATCACAAACAAAACAGGACAGTGGGAACCAAATTTCTGTGATGGTGCTAGTACTTTAACACCTCCTGGAGGAGGTGCCCATAGAAACCCCTGTTACAGCTGCATTTCTGACTGTCTATGTATTTGAATTTTTGGCCCCACGGATCCTATGTCATTGATCACTAAGTCTTTATTCTATTTGGCTGTCAGAATGCCATCCAATCCCCATCACTTGGCTCTGGCAAGAAAGCTTTTTCATTCAAATAGCAAAGAAGGAAAAAATCTTTTGCTACCTCTCCCTCTCCCACTTGTTTTCTCCATGTGTCTACTTACTTGTTTCTCAAAGGTAGGGGAGGGATAGACTTGCCTTTCCCAGCACCCCCTTAAGGTCCTGAAACTACTTCTAAAAGGGGAGGTCCAGTGGCTAAATATATTTGCATAGTTCACAGAGTTAGCATTTTGGCAACTGCCTGTTTTTCATTTTTATTCTTAAATGTCTATTCTTCCACTCTCTGCCTGTCAGCATGACTCCTGATGTTTGTGTGGCAGGGCTGCATTTGAACAAGGCAAAGGAACAAAGCTGTGTGGCCAGTGAGCCACAGGTTTACAACCTTCTGAAGAAATGACTGTATCTTTGGGTGTTTCTTTCCTTGGGGGTTACTACTGCTGCCTAATCCCCTCTGACAATTGAACTCATAAGAATTATTTTCCAAGTCTTAGTTGTGAGAGTCAAGGAGGTAGCCAAGGTTGTCTAGGCAATCCCCACCTAGCTTTATAACTAAAGGATTGTTTCTGTCTTCAGAGCTGCTTCTAAAGTCAAGGAAAGAAGGCACTCATAATTTATCTGAGTGTTAAGAGTCAAAGTTCATTGAGTCATAGAGTATTTCAACATTCAGACTGATACTCTGGCAGTGGATATCCTACCTCCTGGGAACAGCGAAGCAGAAGACAGAGTGCTCTCCTTCCCTGGTCACTTTGCCTTGCTTTTGTGTATGCAAATACACTTCCTTCCCTAGTCATTTGGTTCCAGGATGTTCCAGAAGGAAGAAATATCAGAAGCCATTATGCATTTAATTTTTCTCTTTTATTTAAGAAAATTCCATTTTGCTACACTCAGAATAAAAGAAACAAATACATGAGGCGGAGATGAGACTAATTATAGATAGTAAGTAAGCAAATAGCTGTGAGTCATAGAGGAAACTAAAAAATGTGTTGACCATGGATAGTAAGTTAGTAACTTGAGAGGCACAGTAGACCTAACAGAATTTGTAGAACTTTTTTGTTGAATATAGATCAAAGTGATGGAACAAAAAAGAATGTGACTTGTTGATAGAAGATGGTGGAAAGCAAAGTATATGTCAAAAATCCCCAAAGCACAAATTATGTCACTTCCAGATTGATAACTTATGCCATATCTGAACTGTCATGTACCTCCATTCTGGCACATGTGTCCTCTGTCCAAGACACACACTCTTAACTACTTAGAGTGCTATGGGCCACTTACCATGTAGCCAAATAAAAAATTGTCTGGTAGTCTTAGCAAGAAAAGGTCATCACTCTCCACTGTCTTTTTTCTTTGCTAGCCCTCAAATGTTTATTATATAAACATTCAGTTTCATTGTGTTTCTTTCTGTATCTCATCAGTAAGGAGTTTGCAGAGGGAGTCTCTGGAGTCAAGATAAATAGGAGACTTGAAGTTCTATAAGGCTGAACATACATTATGTGAAAGTTGTGGATGTTAGATGTGAGGTCCTCAAAAACAAATCTGTTCATGCCTGCTTTGTCTAGCTCAGCAGAGTTGTGGACTATTGATGAGGGGTTGGTCTACTCTGATGTCCTCTTTTCTCTGGAAATTGTTCTTTCTCCACTATATTCTGTGATCCTAGTAGGACTTTCTATCATAGCACCCAGTCTCACTGGCCACTGGGATAGACATGTGACCAAGACCAGCAATTTCCTTAGAGTATCCATAGTGCCTGACTGCCTCTGCATTTATGAACAGGAAACTATGAACTGAGGTTTGGCTCTCCTGCCTGAGAGGGCATCACTGTCTATAGAAGGAGGGAATAAAATCAGAGAAAGTAGGTTTAAGAGCTGGATGTACAAGTAAATGATCATGTCAGGATCAACTTCTTAGGCTAGTTCTCATTGGTCCCAGAGCTTCCCTTGTTCCCTTAGTGAAACTTTTGTTTCTGTGAGCACATCTAGTTTAACAGGACAATAAGGCTCTTTTAGTATGAGCCACTTTCTGTTGAGTTTCTGTTATATAATATACATTTCTGAAAAAGTAGAAATCACTCATTAGAAGTAGGGTGTTATCAGGCCCTACAATTTGGAATTGTTTGACTTCAGGTGGTGTGTGATTTATAGGATTCCCTTCTTGTGGGCTGGGAAAATGGGATTATTGTTATATGATCCCATATCAGATGGCTGAATGCTTGCCTTTCATCTCTTGGTGTCATATACCAATTAAACATACCAAGACAGAGCCATTAAGGACTTGGAAAACAATTGTAGGTTTATTAGAGGATGTTGGTTTTTTTCTTAGTTATATGGGAGTCCAAGTAAAGAAAAAAGTCTTATTACTAGCTGACATGACTAAAATTATAAAAGGAATAACATTCAATATTGTTGGGATAAGCCCTATCCACTTGTCACCATCATCCTTCTTGGTCTTGTTCAAACTCCGTCTCCTGCATGAAGTGTTTCCTAACTACTCTAGCCCACACATTCATTTCTTTATGGGTTAATTCCTCAAATATTTACTTTGTACCTACTGTGCATCAGAAATTGGGCAAGGTGCCAGACATTTCTACCAACTCTATTGTTTCTGGGACATAATTCTTTTAATAACAGTTTATTTACTGATGTTTCCATTGAAGAACATAATGAAACCTGAAATCAGTGGCAGCTGAGGGAAGGAACTCTGGCCTTGTGATAGTCTGTTAATACAGAAGAACCACAAAAAGCAAGATACACATTGGGCAACATTAATTGAGTACCTACTATGCAAATCTGACATGACTTCTGCCCTTGGGGAGGGAGTTCTTAGATTCCGGGAGAATGGTTAGAGTCACACACGGGGGTCATTGTGAATTATCAGGAAAACTGGCTTCTGGGTTTCTCTTCACAGGGATTATATATTCATTCTCTCCTAAAAGCAAATCGGGCCAAGGAACCGATGATGTATTCTGAACATTTGGGTAAATGCCAAAGCTACAAAATCACCTTGTGAACAGGAAGAAACCTTTCTTGCTGCTGCATAAAATTTCTTTGTGGGGTTGGTATTCAAATCTCTCTCTATTACACATTTCCTAGTTCTCTGTGTTCTTAAAATAAGATTACCGAGAGTCAATTCCAATGGCCACATAAATTTGTAAGTTTACTATGTTATTCATTCATTTGTTTCTTCAAGTATTTATTAACTCATGCTGTGTAGCGAGTTGTTTGCCAGGTGAACCATAGACAGCATAGAACTGAAAGTAAGGAAACTTAAATTACTGATCCTGTTTTGCGGCTGAGTGACTGTGTGACCCTGGGTGAATCATGAAAATGCTTTGAATCTCAATTTATTTATCTGTACTTCACAACTACATAATTAGCCAGGAACATACATGAAATAGATATCTGTGAGTTCAAAATGACATAAATGGTCGAATAAATGGGGAAAAGAAGCAGATTAGAATAACTTCAAATAAATGTAGAAAGACTTAGATAAGATTATCATTAGATGAGTGCTGCAGACAAGATCCACAAGTAAATGCTGAAACTTTACACGGGATATTTGGATAGCCTCAAAGTATCTCCCCCAAATATTTACTAAATAGATTAGTGGTTTTAACATGTCTACAGATTCTTTCACAGTCCTCCTTTCAGGAGATGGGCCTTAATCCCCCTCTCCTATAATGTTTGCTGGGCTCGGACTTTTTCTAACAAAGGTCATAAGAAAAGATACCACTTTTAGGTGGAGAAATTCAGCAGACACCACCGTAACCAAGTGATCACAGTTAACATCACCAGTACTGTCATAGTGACATTGTGCAGCCCCTGAAGAAGAAGGCTTTGTTAATGCAATGAATAAGATACATTACTTTTGTGGTATTTTCCCCCAAAATCCATAACTCCAGTCTCATCATGAGAAAACATCAGATGAACCCAAATTGAGGGGCATTTTGCAAATACCCAACTAGTTCTTCTCAAAGGTGTCACCAGCATGAAAAATAAAAACTAAGAAATTGCCACAGATTGGAGAAGATTAAAGAAAATGCAATGTGGAATTCTCTGTTGACTCCTAGAACACAAAAAGGATTAGTGGAAACTAGAAAATTTTGTGAAATCTGAATAAAGTCTATAGTTTATAGTATAGCATCAGTATTAGTTCCTTAGTTTTGATAAATGTTTCTTAGTTACATAAGATGGAAATATTGGGGTTGGGGGGGAAGCAGGGTGAAGGGTCGATGTGAATTCTCTGAACTATTTTTGCAACTTTTCTGGAAATCTAAATCTATATCAAAATAAAAAGTTTAAAAAATATTGTATCTTACAAAATTGTATAAGGAACCTCTTCAATAATATTTGAAAATGCCTAGAAAAGATCTAGCATCATATTTACATATAAAAAAGCATCATATTACATCATATTACATAGCATCATATTACATATAATTTTTCTTATGGGGATATGGAAAGCATAGACATAGGGATGGCTGCTGGAAGGTGTAAGAGATGAAGGAAAATATTTTAAATGACAGTCTTAAAAGGTCCAAAATCATTTTCTAACTCCTGCTTATTAGAATGTCAGCTCCATGAAGCGAGATGGGTTTTTTTGTTTTGTCCAGGGCTGTATACATAGCAAGTACAGCAATCATCTAATGATAATCTTATTATGGGAAAAGTGCCTGGCACATAGCAAGTGCTCCATACACATTGTTGAAGAATAAATGAATGAATTAATTAATGTTGGTCTATGTCGGTCACCAGGTGAGGCAGTGTTAGAATGTGGTGATAGCAGTGTGGAGAGATTATAAACCCACCAAATCTTGCTTAGGATATGGGAGAATGATCCCAAACTTAATCTGTTTGGTAGGGGTGAGGGGTGAGGTTAAGATCAGAGCAAGGTTGAGGGTTATCAAAAGCAGGGAATGTGGGTGAGCGAGATGTTTTGGGAGAACCCGGATTAAAAACGCCCAGAAGAAAAATGAGGCCAGGCGCGGTGGCTCACGCCTGTAATCCCAGCACTTTGGGAAGCCGAGGTGGGTGGATCGTGAGGTAAGGAGATAGAGACCATCCTGGCTAACACAGTGAAACCCCGTCTCTACTAAAAGATACAAAAAATTAGCCGGGTGTGGTGATGGGCGCCTGTAGTCCCAGCTACTCAGGAGGCTGAGGCAGGAGAATGGCGTGAACCCGGGAGGCGGAGCTTGCAGTGAGCCGAGATCGCGCCACCGCACTCCAGCCTGGGCGACAGAGCGAGACTCCGTCTCGGAAAAAAGAAAGAAAAATGAACCATTAAAATGCAATGCTTTGAGATGACTCAGCATCTGGAGCAGCTCTCAGGACCTTTGGCCTTTTTCAGAAGTCAGACTGCTCCTTACCAAGGTCTCAGTTCCTCTAGATGAGTTGAGTGTCAGGAGTATTCTCCCCTCCACAGAAGAGCCCACGGACTGGAGGTATGGAAAAACTGCTACTTGACTATAAACAAAACCCTCTTGTTATAATTAGACAGTGATATGCCCAAGTACACAATACCCTTCATCCCAGTACAATTAGGAATATGGATTTCCACCCCAAAATGGGTTCCAGTTCCTCAAAGAAAGCATCTTCCACACTCTTTTGGGGATGAGGTGCAGGGTATATTTCACCTGCCTTCAAGTAGTTGTCTAAATTGTAGGGATTGCCATGTTCTTTCAGAGTAGGGATATGGTGTTTAGTATAGCAAAACAAAGTGCAGGCAGGAGGAATAAAAGCAGAGTCCTGAGTCTTAGGCAGGCAGTTTCTTAATTGCAGGGAACACTTCAACCATGTTTTCTAGTTCATGACTGTTTACCAGGACTGGGCAACTCATTCTGCAGGCCAGCCATTTGTTAGGTCCTGGCTGTAGTGTTTCTTAGTGAGGGAGACTCTGTCCCCTACAGAGACCATGGCAAGGCCATGGTGGGTTTGGCACCATTATCAGAGGCCCCAGAGAATGCTGTATCACCATCTCTCTCCATTTATGTAACACAGAAGAATCAGTTCTCTCCTTGCCTTCTTCAGATTGATTTAATTTCCCCGGCTGAGCTCCATAATGTAAGCTAAGGCCTGCTTCCAGGCCTATGACCATTAATGTTGAGTTGCAGTTTCCAGCAGAAAGTTTTTCTGAAAGTTGGTAGCTCAGCTGTTTCATTTCATAATGGGTGGGAATGTGGCAGGCGGGCTGTCAAACCTGATGCAAATGATATTTTATAAAAAGTGGTTTAAATTGGCTAAAGCTGTTTTTAGACTGATCAGTTAAAAAATATGTAGGGCATCTTTCTGACTTGCAGGAACACAGCTCCCAAGAATTGGATTTTTCATCGCATACTTTGAGAGAGGTTTGTAGGTGGGCACAGGCTCATCAGAAAAAGCAGATGAGGACTTGTTAATGTGGGAACATGTAAATTGGGTTCAGGCTGCCCTCAGTTAATTGGAAGGGATATGTGAGCTAAGAAGGGAGAAAAGAAAAGCCATATTGGAAGGAATACACTTCATGCCCTAGAGAAATAAGCCTTGTTCTTGGTTCTCCCCAGGCTATTAGAAGGGTTGCAGGAATTCTGCCCCAAGACACAGAGGCAGTGTTTTTTAGCTCCTGGGATTACAGTTGCTCTCATTTTCAGCAAGATCTGAAGAAGCAAGTGATATTTTGACCCTTGATAAACAGATTTCAGGAGTAGCAGCCAGCAACTGTGGAAGGTTGGCTTTCTGAGTTTTGCAGACTAGTGCTCTTGAGATTAGACAAGCACAAATACAAAATTCTACTGAGAAACTTTGGAATTTATTTATTTATTTTTTTGAGACAGAGTCTTGCTCTGTTGCCCAGGCTGGAGTGCAATGGTGCGATCTCAGCTCACTGTAACTTTTGCCTCCAGGGTTCAAGTGATTCTCCTGCCTCAGCCTCCCAAGTAGCTGGGATTATAGGCATCCGCCACCATGCCTGGCTAATTTTGTATTTTTTAGTAGAGATGGGTTTCACTATGTTGTACAGGCTGATCTCAAACTCCTGACTTCAGGTGATCCACCCACCTCGGCCTCCCAAAGTGCTGGGATTATAGGCATGAGCCACGGTGCCTGGCCTGGAATTTGTTTTGTATTAATATCAGAGCTATCTAAATGCCTTTCTTCTCCTCCTCCTTTCTACTCAATCCTACTTTCAGCCATTTTCCTGAGTCTGGGTCAGTCTAGATGCAGCACACGTGCTTTCTTCTCTGACCCTGCCAACGCAGGTGACATGCTCCTGAACAGAATGCATCTATTGCTTTGCCACTCTTGTTAAGTCTGTGGAATTTAGCTCTTAGGACCCCATCTCTTGTATGTAAATTTAGATGAGATGCAAAATATTGAACATACATACATTTGGCTTCACATAAAGTAAATGTTGGAAGTTTGTGGAAATGGTTAATATGTAAATGTCTACAAAATCTCCCTCCTCCTTCCTATTCTCAGAAATTCTCTGTTGTTTTATTCGGGATTGCTCTGCTTCTTTTTTGGATTCTTTTTAGGACTTAGGGGATGAAGAATTTGGGAGGCAGGGGAAGAGAGGACCAGAGGGAAATAAAAATAAAGTTTTAAGGGTGGCTTCATGTGGTTTTGAGGAGAGATGTGAGAGCAGGTGCAGTGTGTGCAGATTGCAGACTGGAGAGGGAAGTTTTTAATTTAAAAATTTTAAGAAATGCTGCTATTGATTAAAATCTTTTGCAATGTAGGTGTTAAAGAAAAATATAATCATTAGAGTTGAACTACTTTTAGGTTTTTTAGTTGCATGGACCATGTTTTTGCTTTTAACTGCAATCCCATTTTGATGCCAAGCCATGTGGATCACAGCATTATAAGCATATTTAACTAGTTGGCTAATCCACGTGTATCATGTCCATGTGTCTACTCTCTTTCTTCATCCTTCCACTCTCTTCCTTCAACTTATGTTAGGCAGAATATAAATTGTGCTTTGAGACCTAGAGAAAGGAGAAATTCATTTGGGAACATAAATAATGGGAATAATTTACAGAAGTTTTGGTTGTCCACTATGATGGTAATCATGGGTGCAACAAGAATTGGGAGAAAGGCTAACTCACACAAGAGCTTCAGTAGATCCTGTTTGCTGCCATAGCCGATCTCATGTCTGTTTAGCATTGTAGTGTATCCAAATGCTGGACTCAGCCTTCCTGGCCTTTCTTCATGTTCTATTGCAACACTCTTACTTGCTCCCTTTAGGTTGTTCTCTCTCATCCTTGCACTTCTTCCTCAGTTCTGGTTACGTACCTGTCTTGGCTCAGGCTATCAACATCACTTGGAAATATATTCTCAAGAATGTAAGCGCTAATGATCTATGAAATTTTTCAGGTTCCCCAGTCCCAGGATCTTTCTATATTCATTGTACTCCTTTAAAGTACTCATTATTTTACACACTTTAATAATTAGAATCATAAGATGTGAGAGTTGAAGGGTTCCTTACAGACCATATCTAGCCATCTCCTTTCATTTGTCAGATGAGACAACTGAGCTTCGGTGACAGGGTTTTACTCACGTTAGATCATATGCTTGGAATATATGTTAACATGTTTATAAACTGAAAGTTGCTATAGAAATAGTAGTTAGTACTCTTTGAGCGGCAGAGCTGCATCTAGAGAAGCCAAGTCCCCTGACTACTTTCTTCCCTATCTGTCATATCAAGCTGCCTCTACTAAATTGCTGTCATTCTATGTAAACCTTGTCTGCCCAGCTTGTGGTGAGAGACAGTGTAGAAAGAAGCCTCATCTAGCACCTACCATGTAACAACCACATTTATTACCAATACTCTGTCAGATAAGGTATCGTTCTTAGTTTTACAAATGAGGACACTAAACTTCAGAGAGGTTTAAACATTTTTAAACATTTTCCCAAGGAGAAATCTAAAGACTCAGCATTCAACTCCAGACTTGTGTAACTCGAAAGCAGTGTGTCTCGTTTTTCTTTCCTCTTTATCATGCCCCTTGAGGTCAAGATGACTTTTTTCCCTTTTGTTTCTCTCAATATTTATGCCACCTTAGACCACAACATATGATTAACCTCAATATTCTACTTCATCAATGGCTTTGTCCTCCATAGGAAGTCTCTATGAACCTTTACTTTTTTTCAATGAACAATTTCCAAGGAGGATCCATTTCACAAATTCTAACAGTCCATAATCATTTAAAAAATCATGATCAGAATAAAAGGACATGTGCTATGGCTCTCTGGAGAAAGATGTGAGAATTTGGCTCATGCTTTGTACTCTTTAGTTGAAAGTTACTCTTGAAATATAAAGGACAATTCATCTTCGTTTATAATGGGTGAATTCTGCATGATGATTGACAAGCACAAAAATGAGTTAAGGAGTTTTAACAGCTCGAACTGATTTGAAGATGAGTTGCTACCTGCTTCATCCCTAGAGTGTTGATGCTGATAACCTCCCTTCTGGACAGTGCATAAATGGCAATGACCCGGCAATGGTGGGCTTTGGTCAGCTCAAGGGGTTTCCTGCTTTCCAGAGTTATTTTTCTTTTCTTTTCTCTTTTTTTAAGACAGAGTCTCACTCTGTTGCCCAGGCTGGAGTGCAGTGGCTCAATCTCAGCTTGCTGCAACCTCTGCCTCCTGGGTTCAAGTGATTTTCATGCCTCAACTTCCCGAGTAACTGGGATTATAGGCATGTGCCACCACACTCGGCTACCTTTTGTAATTTTAGTAAAGATGAGGTTTTGCCATGTTGGCCAGGCTGGTCTCAAACTCCTGACCTCGGGTGATCCACCCTCCTCGGCCTTCCAAAGTGCTCCAAAATGCTGGGATTACAGGTGTGAGCCACCACGTCCGGCCTCCAGTATCATTTTCCTCTTTTTCAGAGGACCTTCTTACTGAGCCTGGACATTTTTTTCTCTGAATCAGCCCAGTTGGCTTCATGAGATGAGATGCCCCACGTGACACCTTATCCTGAGGCAACCTTAAAAAAGTATTAATGCTTCTGTTCTAGAGCAAACCTACACTTTAAGAGGGGTGTTAGAGGTAATGCCTTTAACCCTAAAGTGTGAATGTAATTTCGGATTCCTGGTAGAATGAGAGGCTAGTGTTTTTGGATGAGTATGTAATTAAGTGGGGAAAAGGAAGGAATATATATTTTAGGCCATAGTGGCCACTGCATACTGTACATTGAAAATACAACCTAATTTGTAAGGAAGTAATAGTGGCTGCGAGCTGATAAGGGGAAAACATCCAAATTAAGGGGCATTTAACATTTGACCAGAGTCATTTTGAGTCATAGCTTGCAATCCTTTGTCCTACTTGTAAGCCTTACTGTATGTGGCTCTGGCCTCGCTTTGTCATTTGCCTAGGTAGGTAACACTACCACTGATGAGTAGCAGCCACACATTCACCTGGCCTCTTCCCATCATTTCCTTATTTTCTTTTATTCTTTCTGTGGCAATGACTAGTGAGTGATTTAACCTCAAATGGTAATCTACGCATTCAGAAATGACCCTTAGGCATTCAATATACATAACAGGGTACCCTACACATTCAATTTTACCTGTCACCTATCTTTTTACCTAATGGTTTGAGAGTCTATTTGCCAGACAATTGCAGTTTGGACTATGATTTTGAATAACATCTCTGGCAAATGGGTTTCTTCAGCCTCTGGGAATAGCATCTCCTTATAGCTCCCCTAATGCCCTGGTGTTTATTCTTTTCACTGCCAAAGTGCTCTCCCATTTATCTGAACCGTCAACTTTCCCAATAACCTGTCTTTTAAAATAGCAACCATTGTCCCTCTGTGTCCCCTGAGGACAGAAAAGTATAAAGTAAATTTTCTGCTTCTATAGCATTCAGCTGCTAGGAGAGGAGTTCTTGACTAGGGAATTTATCTATCTAAAGTGATATTGCAGAACCTTGGCTAATTAAAGAGAATTGGGTAGCATGATGGCCAATGCATTCTCTTCCATTGGATTGGAGGGTTTGTCCCTTGACATCTGTAATAAACCATTTATTTATGCCCATAGTGTTCTTTTCTTTATCTTGGGTGCTGAGGGGCTCTGGAGCAACTTGAAACATATCCCTGCCCTTATGAAATGTATGAATGAATTCATCTATTCAAGAATATGTGTGGGCTACCTATTACATACAACACACTGTGTCAGGGTATTAAGTGAGTAAGATGTGGGCTATGCTCTTGAGGGATCACAATGTAGTAAGATTAGTTATACCCAAAACATACCACAATACATTATGCAATAAATGACACAAGAGTGTATTATGAATGTTCAGAGGCAAGGATTACCTAGCTGTCTTGCATATATACATTTTTAATGTGCAATGCCAAACTTGTTTTGCCTTTATTTTTCCTCTCCTACCCCAATTTGCTCCTCTTCTTGTCTTCTTCAAATAATGTCAATCAAACCAACAGGACTAAAATATCAATATTTTCCATATTTTTCTTTTACCTTCCCTTTATAACCAATTTCATATTATACTTGCTTGTCTCACAAGATATTTCCCTCCTTCCCTTCATTACCCTCCCCTTCTCCAAGTGTGTTCTCTTCATCTGTAATTTGGGTTATTGGAATAATTTCTTAATGATTTATCTGTATATATGCTTATGGTTTTGTGGGCCATACAGTCTCTGTCACAGCTACTCAAATTTGCCATAGTAGTACAAAGCAGGCATACATAACACATAAATAGGCATGGCTGTGTTCCAATAAAATCTTATTTATAAACCCATATAGTTTACATTTGTTCTTCTTTTGATTTTTTAAAGTTAAACATGTAAAAATCATTATTAGCTCACAGGTCACATACAACAAATGGCAGGCCAGATTTGGTCTACAGGATAACTCTTGGTGTACAGAGGCTTGGAGCCCTCTTAACCTCCCTGATGACTCAGTACGTGTGCTCCTTCATCTTCTCCCCAACCCCTTGTTTCTGCCACAAAAGACCATTAGTCTATTCCTGTACATGCCACATGGTTTTATATTTCTATACCAGTGATTTTTTAACCCTGGCTGCTACTTGGGCATGACTATCTCATACTGAATCACACAGAATCTTCTCATATCCTTGAAACTGACCCATGAGACTCTTGTGTTTCCTCTTTCAGAAAGCCATGTCCCTGTGAACATCCCATTATTACCTCCCAAATTATCAAAAACAGTGAAGGGTCTGAGATTTTATTTCACATGCATTCACCCTTGATTAGGAGTTTGTAAAACTTTCTCCAGTTTAGACTTTATTCTTAAAATAAACTGCTGAGATTTCTAGTGAATATTCATGCATTATTTTGAGGCTTTTTTGAATTTAGATATACCAAGAGTTCCTTCTCCTTTCCTTTGTGTACTTCTGCACAGTTATGAACACACAGGTCTTATCATTAAGTAGTTTGAACTCGCTTACTAGTATTTTGGAGTTCCTGGTGATATCTTGTCATCTCCTTTTGCAGCAGAAATTGGGGGTTCTTGGTTTTCTAGATGATCTGTTTTTATGAGGGAATTTGAGGAGATTCTACAACTATGATGCTGTTGTAGTCTTCTCAGAGTCATGTCATTTTTTTTTCTTTCACTTTTAAAATCTACTATCCTTCATTATTTTTTATTCTCTGAAGTTTACACTCAACTTCAAGACCTTGCTTAGAACATATCTTGTTTTCTTTTGTTCCATTTTCTAGTTTCTAGCCCAGGCATCTTTCCCAGAATATGGGCATTTTATAAGGTGCTATAATATAAAATGTCATAAATGATAACATCTTAATTTACTAAAATTTACCACCACCTGAAGTTATTACTCATTTTATACTAAACCTTCTCTTTTAGGAATGAATTAAGTAATTTTCTATATTGTATTTCACTATATTCTATTCTATATATATATATTCTATATATGTGTTTCCTTAATTTTCTATTGTGTTTCACAATATTCTAATGTGTTTCACTCCCATTCAATGAAAGCTAAAAAGTAGCCTAATAACAAGGACAGGAAAAAATTGTCAAGTTATACTTTATGGGAAGTATTAGTGTCTTTAGCTATTTGTAAAGTTAATGGATGGCCAAATCACCTTGGAAAGGCAGTTGAAACTGAGAAATATCATGGGTTTTCCGGCTTTTTATCTAGCCATTGGAACCTAACTTATATGCTGAAGCATGTAGATTCTGTCAAGCCTCATTTATTTCTTGAAGATAAAAGTACTGAATATTTATATCATAAAAGTCCTCTTTTAAAATATAAGCTGCCATAGTATTAGGTTTTTGTGTTGTAAAATCTCTGAAGATATGCTTAATCCAGTAGATCAGACTATCTATTCTGAATCATACGAGGCATTATTAGTATGACCTGTTTGAATATTACATTAGTGTTCTTTGCTGCCATAACAATTTACCACATATTTAGTAGATTGAGACAACACAAATTTGTTGTACCACAATTTCTGTTGGTCAGATGCCTGAGTGGGCATGACTGGATCTTTTGCTAAAGTTTAACAAAGCCTAACTCCAGGTGTTGGCAGAGCTGCATTCCTTACTGGCATCTCTGAGGAGATAATTCTTGAATTCAGTTTCTTGCAGCTGTAGAACTCAGGTCTTTGTTACCTGACTGGTTGTCAGCCAAGGACTGGTATTTGCTCCTAGAAGCCACCGGCATTGTTTTCATGCTTTCCAAGTAGTTGTAAACATAGCAAGTTGAGTCTCTCTCCGATTCGAACCTCTATGACTTCTTATTCCACCCTTCTCTTCCCTCCAGCTGGAGGGCGTTCTCTGCTTTCAATTTGGCCATCCAGATAATCCAGGAAAATCTCTCTATTTTAAGGTTAGTAACCTTAATTATATTTGCACACTTACATATTCCGATTCCAGGAGTTGGGCATGGACTTCTTTGGAGTACCATTCTGGCTACCACAAATATTGCTACTATCTTTACTTCTTCATGGCTAGAAAACCTATTGGGACAAGAAGAAGAATTAACAACACGAAAATAACTTTATTTATCATGAAACAAGAATCTTCACATCAGCTTCTCTTCGTCATCCTCATGAACATTCCATTCCAGATGTGTGTCTGATATACATTAGATAGTTAATAGGTATAGCAATAGGTACCAAGGGCTTTATAGAAACCATTGGTTTGTCAGTGGTTCTATAAAGGCCACAGACAACCCTACACATATAGTTTCTTTTCAAAACCTCTTACATCTGTTATCAAAAGAAAAGATGGAATGAGAAATTCCCTTGGCAAATGATGAAGAAATTTGTTTCTAGTTAACCTACAGAATAAAAATAATGGCTAACATTTATGGTACCCTTAATATTTACCAGACTATTTGATTAATTCTATACATTTATTATCATTTTTGTTAGTCATAACAACTCTGTGAAGTGGGTATTATTCCCTCCAGTATAGAGATAAGGAGACATTAAAGAAGTTCAGAAATATGCTCAAAACTAGTAAGTAGCAGAGTTAAGATTTTAAAAGCCAGAAGCAAATTCCATGCTGCTTAGAAAAACTATTTATTTTCATTAAAGTTATACATGACAATATTTTAAAGAGTTATATAAGATTTGTTGCTAAAAACAGCACATACACCACGGAATACTATGCAGTCATAAAAAGGATGAGTTTATGTCCTTTTCAGGGACATGGATGAAGCTGGAAACCATCAGTCTCATTACACTAACACAGGAACAGAAAACCAAACACCACATGTTCTTACTCATAAGTGGAAGTTGAACAATGAGAACACATGAACACAGGGGAATATCACACACCAGGGCCTGTTGGGGGGTGGGGGGCTAGGGGAGGGATAGCATTAGGGGAAATACCTAAAGTAGATGACAGGTTGATGGTTGCAGCAAACCACCATGGCACAGGTATACCTATGTAACAAACCTTCACATTCTGCACATGTATCCCAGAACTTAAAGTATTAGAAGAAGAAGAAGAAGCAGTCTTTTGCCCACATGACCACTATGCTCAACTCAAAAAGACAACTGCTTCCAATTTTATATATTTGACTATGTTCATATTGCTATAAAACATGCCCACACAACTTTTTCAGTTTTATTACTTGTCAATTGCCTCCTCATTTTTAAAAAAGCTCCCATTTTGCACACCTGTTGGAGAAATTCTCTCAACTTTAAAAAAAAAAACTATTTTATTGAAATTTTAAATGCATTCAAACACAGTTTTAATTTCCAAAAGGTTTTCTTTAAATGTTCCATTTGTATAGCATGTTGTTCTCAGTTCTCTGAGGTTATTAATGATATATTTGTATATTATTTTCCTCTTTTTCCCAAATTGCTCTTATCTGTTTGTTTTGGTTTCAGCCTTTCAAGTAGAGATTTTTCTTAGTTTTCTGCTATTTCATGACTCTCTGTTCATATTTAAGAGAACAGAAGCTGAGTTTGCATGGATTGATAAATTGTGGGCCTTATTGCATGGCATTATAATGGGACTTTTTTGTGGGCTTTGTTGAGTGGTATTATAATGAGGAATAACCCATGTTACAGATTTGGGCTTTTTCCCCAGAATTGGTCAGGTTTCTGAATAGAATCTTTGATTCTTCTTTCTTGGAGGATAAGCCTTCCTAATAGACCATTCTGAGAACTTGTTAAGGAAAGAGGACTGGTGGAGAAGTGGGAGTAGGGATATCTCAAGATTCTACCTACAAGCTTTCACATTTTCTCCCTTACCTTAGTATCACATTCCTACTCTTTCTTTTAATTATTATTATACCTTAAGTTCTAGGGTACATGTGCACAATGTGCAGGTTTGTTCCATATGTATACATGTGCCATGTTGGTGTGCTACACCCATTAACTCGTCATTTACATTAGGTATATCTCCTAATGCTATCCCTCCCCCCACCCCATGACAGGCCCCAGTATGTGATGTTCCCCTTCCTGTGTCCTAGTGTTCTCATTGTTCAATTCCCACCTATGAGTGAGATCATGCAGTGTTTGGTTTTTTTGTCCTTGCCATAGTTCGCTGAGAATGATGGTTTCCAGCTTCATCCATGTCCCTACAAAGGACATGAACTCATCCTTTTTTATGGCTGCATAGTATTCCATGGTGTGTATGTGCCACATTTTCTTAATCCAGTCTATCATTGATGGACATTTGGGTTGGTTCCAAGTCTTTGCTATTGCAGATAGTGCCACAATAAACGTAAGTGTGCATGTGTCTTTATAGCAGTATGATTTATAATCCTTTGGGTATATACCCAGCAATGGGATAGCTGGGTCAGATGGTATTTCTAGTTCTACATCCTTGGGGAATCGATATTTCTAGTTCTAGATCCTCAAAGAATTGCCATACTGTCTTCCACAATGGTTGAACTAGTTTACAGTCCCACCAACAGTGTAAAAGTGTTCCTATTTCTCCATATCCTCTCCAGCACCTGTTGTTTCCTGACTTTTTAATGATTGCCATTCCAACTAGTGTGAGATGGTACCTCATTGTGGTTTTGATTTGCATTTCTCTGATGACCATTGATGATGAGCATTTTTTCATGTGTCTGTTGGCTGCATAAATGTCTTCTTTTGAGAAGGGTCTGTTCATATCCTTTGCCCACTTTTTGATGGGGTTTTTTTTTTCTTGTAAGTTTGTTTGAGTTCTTTGTAGGTTCTGGATATTAGCCCTTTGTCAGATGAGTAGGTTGCCTGTTCACTCTGATGGTAGTTTCTTTTGCTGTGCAGAAGCTCTTTAGTTTAGTTAGATCCCATTTGTCAGTTTTGGCTTTTGTTGCCATTGCTTTTGGTGTTTTAGACATGAAGTCCTTGCCCATGCCTATGTCCTGAATGGTATTGCCTAGGTTTTCTTCTAGGGTTTTTATGGTTTTAGGTCTAACATTTAAGTCTTTAATCCATCTTGAATTAATTTTTGTATAAAGTGTAAGGAAGGGGTCCAGTTTCAGCTTTCTACATATGGCTAGCCAGTTTTCCCAGACATTCCTACTCTTAACAATGCTAACTCTCTATTAGCAGATCAGAGACTCTGTTTTCCTCACTGGAGGATAAATCTCTAGTCTTCTGATAAGGTGGGACATTAACTAAGTCAGAGAGATGATCTTGGGATCTAAGCATTTTGTATACGGACTTTGAACTCATCCATTTGCAGTCCCACTTTACCCCCACTTCTAGGGAATAGAAAGTAATTGATAATAGATGATGCCCCTTTCTGAGCCTTTTGTGGTATTCTGTAGTATGCATCTGGTTGCTTTTAACATTCTCGTCTTCATTTAAAATTTAACTTTTTGGTTTTCTTCCATGCTTTCCAACTTTCACAGTGTTTTGCCATTGCCTCCTCTCCTTGTCTTTATGAGTTTATGTCTTTTGAAAATTCCATTTCTATCACTTCAGTAAGTGATAGACTAGGAGCAGAGGTGAACACTTTGCTCACTCTGCCATCCGCCTTCTTCCAATGACATCTGAGCCAATTGCATTATTGACCCTGGCCTGTTACTCTTTCAGGCCCTCCTCTGTCAACATTGGCAGTTTAAATTGTTCATTCCGATTAACAAACAAGGATAAAGGGTAAGGGTAAGAAGAAAGGCTCTTACTTACTCCAGGGCCTTGTAGAGTACACTAGTGTTGAGCACAGATTTTCAGATGCAAATATCGACACTCACACTTTCCTCCCCAACAGCGGCCTTTAGAAGCAGCTGTCATGCTACCACTCCTCTAAGTTTAGAAAAGGCTCATACAAGGAGTATGAAGATTGTGGTTGAGTGTTCTCTATGCTCTTTAAGGAAGAGGACCAGAGTCATGACTAATTGTGTCTCCTCAAGAAGAAAGAAAGTTAATTACTTGTATAAATCTAAGCATTAAAGCAAGATATCCAGGTTTTTCTCTCCTCAGCAGAACATGCCATTGAAAAGTTACCAGGGATTCTAATCAGTGGAAAAAGTATAATGGAAAAGCTTTAGTTCCTTTGAATCTGTACTTTTTCTTGAGCTAATCAATCAGTCGTTTGATAACTGCTCACTAAGCACAAGCTCCAGGCCAGGCAGAATGTGAGGCTCATGGTGTTAGAACTAAAAAGAGATGTACGGTAGCACCTACCAAAGTGCTTGGAACATCTTGGTCTTTGCTAATCATTTATTAAATTCAGAATGTGGGCACTGTTCTCAAATAGCATACTCTCTAACAGTGAAGCAAAGGCCTTTTGTGAGAGTGCATAGATGAAACAAAGATTTAGATAGTTCTAAAAATTAGAGTAATAATCAGATAAAAGTTAATTGCTAACCTGACTTCCTTCCTGTGCATGCCTAAAACACTTGACCAAGTTGAGAGAAGAATAAATAATTGCCTGTGGGAATGTTGTGTAAAATATTCAAGGCACTGAATATTGTCTGATGTGGCTAGAGATGGCAGGACTGCATACAACTGACCCTTGAACAACATGGATTTGAACTGCCTAATCCACTTACATGCAGATTTTTTTCAATAAATATATTGGAAGATTTTTTGAGATTTAGCAGATGAACTTCATAGTCTAGATATCAAAAAAATTAGGAAAAATTAAGTATGTCACAATTATATAAAATACACATAGATACTAGTCATTTTATTATTACCATAATACATATACAGGTCTATTATCAAAAGGTAGGCACACACAGACTGTACATGCTGCCATTCACAGTCAAGAGAAATGTGAACAAATGTAAATATGCATTATTAAATCATAACCACATAAAATTCACTGTAGTATATATTGTACTATTATAATAATTTTGTAGCCACCTTCTCTTTCTGTTGTGGTGAGCTCAAGTGTCTGCTTAAAATGCTGTGTGAGGCTAATCATCTCCTTGTGAGCAACATCTCCAGTCAATTTTGCATCCCAGTAAAAAATGATCACTCTCAGTTCTTGCATATTTTTCATCTTTTTGTTAGTGCAATACCATCAACCTTGAATAACACCACGGGCCCCATACAAAGTGTCACTAGTGATGTTGGAAGTGCTCCCAAGAAGCAGAGAAAAGTGCTTTACAAGAAAACATTGAATTGTTTGATACGTACCATAGATTGAGGTCTGCAGCTGTGTTTGCTCATCATTTCAACATAAATGAATTCAATGTAAGGACCATTACAAACAAAACAAAGACAGGAAAGTAATAAAGCAATTGCTGTAGCTACGGCAGCAGACACAAAAGCCTTGCAGTTTTTGCAAAATACCTTTTTATCTCATATTGAAAATATAGCTTTCATGTGGGTGCTGGATTGCTATAAGAAAGGTGTATCTATAGACTCTACTATGATTTGAGAAAATGTGAGTTCATTATATGACAACTAAAATCAAAAGGAAAGTGAAGGATCTAAAGCTGGAAGGTTTAATGACAGCCAAGGATGATTTAATATTTTTAGAAAGAGATTTGGCTTAGAAAACATGTCAAGGATTCTGCTGACCAAGAGACAGCAAAGTTCCTAGATGCCATTCAGACCACAGTGCAATCAAACTAGAACTCAGGACTAAGAAACTCAATCAAAACCGCTCAACTACATGGAAACTGAACAACCTGCTCCTGAATGACTACTGGGTACATAACGAAATGAAGGCAGAAATAAAGATGTTCTTTGAAACCAATGAGAACAAAGATACAACATACCAGAATCTCTGGGACACATTTAAAGCAGTGTGTAGAGGGAAATTTATAGCACTAAATGCCCACAAGAGAAAGCAGGAAAGATCTAAAATTGACACTCTAACATCGCAATTAAAAGAACTAGAGAAGCAAGAGCAAACACATTCGAAAGCTAGCAGAAGGCAAGAAATAACTAAGATCAGAGCAGAACTGAAGGAGATAGAGACACAAAAAAACCCTCCAAAAAATCAATGAATCCAGGAGTTGGTTTTTTGAAAAGATCAACAAAATTGACAGACCACTAGCCAGACTAATAAAGAAGAAAAGAGAGAAGAATCAAATCGACGCAATTAAAAATGATAAAGGGGATATCACCACCGACCCCACAGAAATACAAACTACCATCAGAGAATACTATAAACACCTCTATGCAAATAAACTGGAAAATCTAGAAGAAATGGATAATTTCCTGGACACTTACACTCTTCCAAGACTAAACCAGGAAGAAGTTGAATCCCTGAATAGACCAATAGCAGGCTCTGAAATTGAGACAACAATTAATAGCCTACCAACCAAAAAAAGTCCAGGACCAGATGGATTCACAGCTGAATTCTACCAGAGGTACAAGGAGGAGTTGGTACCATTCCTTCTGAAACTATTCCAATCAATAGAAAAAGAGGGAATCCTCCCTAACTCATTTTATGAGGCCAACATCATCCTGATACCAAAGCCTGGCAGAGACACAACAAAAAAAGAGAATTTTAGACCAATATCCCTGATGAACATCGATGCAAAAATCCTCAATAAAATACTGGCAAACCGGATTCAGCAACACATCAAAAAGCTTATCCACCATGATCAAGTGGGCTTCATCCCTGGGATGCAAGGCTGGTTCAACATTCGCAAATCAATAAACATAATCCAGCATATAAACAGAACCAAAGACAAGAACCACATGATTATCTCAATTGATGCAGAAAAGGCTTTTGACAAAATTCAACAGCCCTTCATGCTAAAAACGCTCAATAAATTCGGTATTGATGGAACGTACCTCAAAATAATAAGAGCTATTTATGACAAACCCACAGCCAATATCATACTGAATGGGCAAAAACTGGAACAATTCCCTTTGAAAACTGGCACAAGACAGGGATGCCCTCTCTCACCACTCCTATTCAACATAGTGTTGGAAGTTCTGGCTAGGGCAATCAGGCAAGAGAAAGAAATCAAGGGTATTCAGTTAGGAAAAGAAGAAGTCAAATTGTCCCTGTTTGCAGATGACATGATTGTATATTTAGAAAACCCCATTGTCTCAGCCCAAAATCTCCTTAAGCTGATAAGCAACTTCAGCAAAGTCTCAGGATACAAAATTAATGTGCAAAAATCACAAGCATTCTTATACACCAGTAACAGACAAACAGAGAGCCAAATCAGGAATGAACTTCCATTCACAATTGCTTCAAAGAGAATAAAATACCTAGGAATCCAATTACAAGGGATGTAAAGGACCTCTTCAAGGAGAACTACAAACCACTGCTCAGTGAAATAAAAGAGGACACAAACAAATGGAAGAACATACCATGCTCATGGATAGGAAGAATCAATATCGTGAAAATGGCCATACTGCCCAAGGTAATTTATAGATTCAATGCCATCCCCATCAAGCTACCAATGAGTTTCTTCACAGAATTGGAAAAAACTGCTTTAAAGTTCATATGGAACCAAAAAAGAGCCCGCATCTCCAAGACAATCTTAGTCAAAAGAACAAAGCTGGAGGCATCACGCTACCTGACTTCAAACTATACTACAAGGCTACAGTAACCAAAACAGCATGGTACTGGTACCAAAACAGAGATATAGACCAATGGAACAGAACAGAGTCCTCAGAAATAATACCACACATCTACAGCCATTTGATCTTTGACAAACCTGAGAGAAACAAGAAATGGGGAAAGGATTCCCTATTTAATAAATGGTGCTGGGAAAATTGGCTAGCCATAAGTAGAAAGCTGAAACTGGATCCTTTCCTTACTCCTTATACGAAAATTAATTCAAGATGGATTAGAGACTTAAATGTTAGACCTAATACCATAAAAATCCTAGAGGAAAACCTAGGTAGTACCATTCAGGACATAGGCATGGGCAAGGACTTCATGTCTAAAACACCAAAAGCAATGGCAGCAAAAGCCAAAATTGACAAATGGGATCTCATTAAACTAAAGAGCTTCTGCACAGCAAAAGAAACTACCATCAGAGTGAACAGGCAACCTACAGAATGGGAGAAAATTTTTGCAATCTACTCATCTGACAAAGGGCTAATATCCAGAACCTACAAAGAACTCAAACAAATTTACAAGAAAAAAACAAACAACCCCATCAAAAAGTGGGCAAAGGATATGAACAGACATTTCTCAAAAGAAGACATTCATACAGCCAACAGACACATGAAAAAATGCTCATCATCACTGGCCATCAGAGAAATGCAAATCAAAACCACAATGAGATACCATCTCACACCAGTTAGAATGGCAATCATTAAAAAGTCAGGAAACAACAGGTGCTGGAGAGGATGTGGACAAATAGGAACACTTTTACACTGTTGGTGGGATTGTAAACTAGTTCAACCATTATGGAAAACAGTGTGGCGATTCCTCAAGGATCTAGAACTAGATGTACCATATGACCCAGCCATCCCATTACTGGGTATATACCCAAAGGATTATAAATTATGCTGCTATAAAGACACATGCACACGTATATTTATTGCGGCACTATTCACAATAGCAAAGACTTGGAATCAACCCAAATGTCCATCAGTGACAGATTGGATTAAGAAAATGTGGCACATATACACCATGGAATACTATGCAGCCATAAAAAAGGATGAGTTTGAGTCCTTTGTAGGGACTTGGATCCAGCTGGAATCCATCATTCTTAGCAAACTATCACAAGAACAGAAAACCAAACACCGCATGTTCTCACTCATAAGTGGGAACTGAACAATGAGATCACTCGGACTCAGGAAGGGGAACATCACACACTGGGGCCTATCATGGGGAGGGGGGAGGGGGGAGGGATTGCATTGGGAGTTATACCTGATGTAAATGACGAGTTGATGGGTGCAGCACAGCAACATGGCACAAGTATACATATGTAACAAACCTGCACATTATGCACATGTACCCTACAACTTAAAGTATAATAATAATAAATAAATTTAAAAAAAAAAAAAAGAAAATCATTGAGGAAAAAGAGTATCTGCCTGAACAAGTTTTTATTGCGGACAAAAAGTGACCTATTTTGGAAAAAAGCAACACAAAAGACATTTATTAGAAAAGAAGAGGCATGAGCACCAGGATTTAAGGCAGGAAGGGATTAGCTAACTCCACTGTTTGGTGCAAATGGAGTAGGATTTATGATGAGGACTGCTCTTATCTATAAAGCTGCTAACAACTCAGCCTTAAGGGAAAGAGATAAACACCAGTTTCTAGTAGTTTAGTTGTACAATACGAAGGCCTGGACAACAAGAACGCTTTTTCTGGATTGGTTTCACTGATGCTCTGTTCTTGAAGTCAGGAAGCACCTTGCCATAAGAAACTGCCTTTTAAAGTTCATTTGATAATAGACAATGCTCTTGGCCACTCAGAACTCCATGAGTTTAACACCAACAGTGTCAAAAGGATTTACTTGTCCCCAAACTCAATGTCATTAGCTCAACCTCCAAATAAGGAGGTCATAAGGACCTAGAAGTTTCATTACATGTGGTATTCTATGGAAAGGATTGTCAACTCCATGGAAGAAAAGTCTGATAGAGACAGTATCGTAAAAGTCTGGAAGGATTACACCATTGAAGATGCCATTGTTGCTATAGAAGGAGCCATGAAAGCCATCAAGGCTGAAATAATAAATTTTTGCTGGAGAAAACTGTGTCCAGATGTTATACATGACTTCACAGGATTTACAACAGAGCCAGTTAAGGAAATCATGAAAAATGTGGATATGACAAAAATGGTGGGGGAAGGAGTGGATCAAGATATGGATCTTGGTAAAATTAGAGAGATACCAAACCAGAGGAATTAACAGAAGATGACTTGATGAAGATAACTGCTTCTGAATCAGTGACAGAATGTGAGGAAGAAGATATACGAGAAGCAGTGCCTGCAAACAAGTAGACATTACACAATCTTGCAGAAGGGCTGTCATTAATGAAGACTGCTTTGAACTTCTTTTAGAACACGCATCCTTCTATGACATGGGCACTAAAACTAAAGCAAATAGTGGATGAAGCATTAGTACCTATACAAACATTTTTAGGGAATGAAAAGGCAAAAATTCAGGCAGAAATTATGATGCATTTCCATAAAGCTATAGGGAGTGTGCCTGCCTCTCTTGCCTCCCCTTTCCACCTCCTCTGCCACCCTTGAGACAACAAGACCGATTCCTCCTCTTTCTCAGCCTACTCAATGGAAATGACAAGGATGAAGACCTTTATGATGTTTCACTTTAACTTAATGAATAGTAAATATATTTTCTCTTCCTTATGACTTTCTTAATAATATTTTCTTTTCTCTAGCATTATTGTAAGAATACAGCATATAATACATATAACATACAAAATATGTTAATAGGCTGTTTATGTAATTGGTAAAGCTTCCCATCAACAGTAGGCTACTAGTAATTAAGTTTTGGGAACCCCTAACCCCTGCATTGTTCAAGGTATATTTAGAATCTCAAAAAACTCCATGAATGAACAAGGGCAAAAAAAAAAAAATGTATCTTAAAGCATTCATGTCTAACTCATTATTTTTCTAGTTTTTCTCAATGAAATGGGGATATAAACATGGGCATACCAGACTTATAAAAATTACATATAAGGCATTTCTGAATAAACTGTTTTGACTAGATTAGATTAACTGAATTGTTCACTCAAAAACCCACTAATACAACAGGGTTTTAGTGGTATTTTAAAATCCTTTAATTTCATATATGGTGAAATCGGTGTATTCATGTAGTTATCTTGTTTTCGTGTGAATATAGTATTAATTTAGGACTTAATTTACAAAACTAATGTAAGGTGCTTGAGGAATTTTATACCGTGAATCTTGTGATAATTTTAGTCTTGAAAAATATATGCCATTGATCAAAGGAAAATATTGAAACTGGTTTAATATGTGTGGCAGACATTGTTTATTGGCACTTAGCTCTACACCCACCATTCTACTGGAAACACATTTATCAGACCCTCTTTTTAGTCGGGCTTAAGGGAAAGTCTCCCCATGGAAGATCTCCATGGGGTGTTAGAAGACAGAATGGTGATAGAAGTCTGTCTGCTTCTGCTGCACTTTAGGTAGAAGAACCAACCGTGCTTGCAGTAGGGTTGTACTTCCTGTTTAGTCCTTTGGTGGCACCAGCAGCAAGTATAGTCCCTAGGGCTCTTGCAAGGACACTGGAAGCTGCTTGCTGTCTGGGCAATACCACCCTCCCTCTTAAGCTTCCCCAGAACTTCCAACCATTTTCTAATTTCTTGCATTAAATCACAAGATTCATGGTGAAGCTATGCAGACTGTTTTTTGTTTACATCCCTGAATACTAGCTGATAAAAAACAGAATACCTTAAAACTAAAATCAGGATTTTTCTATATCTTTTATATATCCATAGAAAAGTATTTTCCTATAATTTCTCGGTGTTGGCTTCATGCTCTAGTTTCTCTACCTCTTGGTCTTCTAAAGGAATTGATTTGGTCTTCATAGAAGGTCATATATATAACTACATAGACATTATTTTTATATAATCAAATAGTCTTCAACCTTATTCTAGTTTATATTGTATATAGATATACCACACTTTATCTACTCTTTTACTATGTAAGATATTGCATATTTAAGTGTTCTTGATTTAGTTATCTATTGTAGCATAATAAATTACCCTCAAACTTAGTGGATTAAAACAATATTCGTAGACTTCATTCCAAGATGGCCGAATAGGAACAGCTCCGGTCTGCAGCTCCCAGTGTGATCAATGCAGAAGACAAGTGATTTCTGCATTTCCAGCTGAGGTACCTGTTTCATCTCACTGAGACTGGTTGGACAGTGGGTGCAGCCCACAGAAGGTGAGCCAAAGTAGGGTGGGGGGCATCACCTCACCTGGGAAGTGAAAGGGGTCAGGGGATTTCCCTTTCCTAGCCAAGGGGAAGCTGTGACAGACTACCTGGAAAAATGGGACACTCCCACCCAAACACTGCACTTTTCCAATGGTCTTAGCAAATGGCACACCAAGAGATTATATACCATGCCTGGCTTGGCAGGTCCCATGTCCATGGAGTCTTGCTCACTGCTAGCACAGCAGTCTGAGATCAAACTGTGAGGTGGCAGCCTGGCAGGGGAAGGGGTGTTCACCATTGCTGAGGCTTGAGTAGGTAAACAAAGCAGCCTGGGAAGCTTGAACTGGGCAGAGCCCACTGCAGCTCAACAAGGCCTACTGCCTCTAGACTCTACCTCTGGGGGCAGGGCATAGCTGAACAAAAGGCAGCAGCAACTTCTACAGACTTAAATGTCCCTGTCTGACAGCTCTGAAGAGAGCAGTCATTCTCCCAGAATGGTGTTTGAGCTCAGACAATGGACAAACTGCCTCCTCAAGTGGGTCACTGACCCCCATGTAGCCTAACTGGGAGACACCTCCCAGTGGGGGCTGACTGACACCTCATACAGGCAGGTGCCCATCTGGGACGAAGCTTCCAGAGGAGGGATCGGGCTGCAATATTTGCTGTTCTACAGCCTCTGTTGGTGATACCCAGGCAAACAGGATCTGGAGTGGACCTCCAGCAAACTCCAACAGACCTGCAGCTGAGGGACCTGACTGTTAGAAGGAAAACTAATGAACCAAAAGGAATAGTATCAACATCAACAAAAAGGACATCCACACCAATATCCCATGTGTAGGTCACCAACATCAAAGACCAAAGGTAGATAAAACCACAAAGATGGGGAGAAACCAGAGCAGAAAAGCTGAAAATTCTAAAATTCAGAGTGCCTCTTCTCCTACAAAGGATCACAGCTCCTCACCAGCAGTGGAACAAAGCTAGACAGAGAATGACTTTGACAAGCTGACAGAAGTAGGCTTCAGAAGGTCGGTAATAACATATTTCTCTGAGCTAAAGGAGGATGTTCGAACCCATCATAAGGAAGCTAAAAACCTTAGGTATTAGACGAATGGTTAACTAGAATAAACAGTGTAGAGAAGACCTTAAATGCCCTGATGGAGCTGAAAACCATGGCACGAGAACTACATGAGGCATGCACAAGCTTCAATAGCTGATTTGATCAAGTGGAAGAAAGGGTATCAGTGATTGAAGGTCAAATTAATGAAATAAAGCAAGAAGAGAAGTTTAGAGAAAAAAGAATAGAAAGGAATGAACAAAGCCTCCAAGAAATATGGGACTATATGAAAAGACCAAATTTACATTTGATTGGTGTATCTGAAAGTGACGGGGAGAATGGAACCAAGTTGGAGAACACCACAAAGATACTCCTCGAGAAAAGCAACCCCAAGATACATAATTGTCAGATTCACCAAGGTTGAAATGAAGGAAAACATGTTAAGGGCAGTCAGAGAGAAAGGTCAGGTTACCCACAAAGGGAAGCCCATAAGACTAACAGCAGATCTCTTGGCAGAAACTCTACAAGACAGAAGAGAGTAGGGGCCAATATTCAACATTTTTAAACAAAAGAATTTTCAACTCAGAATTTCATATGCAGCCAAACTAAGCTTCATAAGTGAAGGAGAAATAAAATCCTTTACAGACAAGCAACTGCTGAGAGATTGTGTCACCAAGAGCTCCTGAAGGAAGCACTGAACGTGGAAAGGAACAACCAGTATCTGCCACTGCAAAAACATGCCAAATTGTAAAGACCATTGATGCTAGGATGGAACTGCATCAATTAACGGGCAAAATAACCAGCTAACATCATAATGACAGGATCAAATTCACACATAACGATATTTAAGTGTAAATGGGCTAAATGCCCCCAATTAAAGGACACAGACTGGCAAATTGGATAAAGAGTCAAGACTCATCAGTCTGCTGTATTGAAGAGACCCATTTCCTGCCAAGATGCACAGAGGCTCAAAATAAAGGGATGGAGGAAGATCTACCAAGCAAATGGAGAACAAAAAAAAGTGGGGGTTGCAATCCTGATAAAACAGACTTTAAACCAGAAAGATCAAAAGAGACAAAGAATGGCATTACATAATGGTAAAGGGATCAATGCAACAAGAAGAGCTCACTATCCTAAATATATATGCACCCAATACAGGAACACCCAGATTCACAAAGCAAGTCCTTAGAGACTTAAAGTCTCCTATTATTATTTTGTGGGAGTCTAACACCCCACTGTCAATATTAGACAGTTCAATGAGACAGAAGGTTAACAAGGATATCCAGGACTTGAACTCAGCTCTGTACCAAGCAGACCTGATAGACATTTACAAAACTATTCACCCCAAATCAACAGAATGTACATTCTTCTTAGCACCACACCACACTTATGCCAAAATGGACTGCACAGTTGGAAGTAAAGCATGCCTCAGCAAATGTAAAAGAATAGAAATCACAACAAACTGTCTCTCAGACCACAGTGCAATCAAATTGGAACTCAAGATTAAGAAACTCACTCAAAACTGCACAACTATATGGAAAATGAACAACTTACTCCTGAATGACTACTGGGTAAACAACAAGATGAAGGCAGAAATAAAGATGTTCTTTGAAACCAATGAGAACAAAGACACAATGTACCAGAATCTCAGGGACACAGTTAAAGCAGTGTGTTGAGGGAAATTTATAGCACTAAATGCCCACAAGAGAAAGCAGGAAAGATCTAAAATCGACACCTTAACATCACAATTAAATGAACTAGGGAAGTAACAGCAAACAAATTCAAAAGCTAGCAGAAGGCAAAAATAACTCAGAGCAGAGCAGGACTGAAGGAGAAAGAGACATGAAAAACCTTTCACAAAATCAATGAATCAAGGAGCTGTTTTTTTTTTTTTTTTTTTTAAAGATCAGTAAAATTGATAGATCACTAGCAAGACTAAGAAAGAAAAGGGAGAATCAAATAGACGCAATAAAAAATGGTAAAGGGTTATCACCACCAATCCCACAGAAATACAAACTACCATCAGAGAATACTATAAACACCTCTGTGTAAATAAACTAGAAAATCTAGAAGAAATGGATAAGTTCCTAGACACATACACCCTCCCAAGACTACACCAGGAAGTTGAATCCCTGAATAGACCAATAAGAGGCTCTGAAATTGAGGCAATAATTAATAGCCTACCAACCAAAAAAAAAAAAAAAAAATCCAGGAACAGACAGATTCACAGCCAAATTCTACCAGAAGTACAGAGAGGAGCTGGTAACATTCCTTGTGAAACTATTCCAATCAATAGAAAAAGAGGGAATCCTCCCTAACTCATTTTATGAGACCAGCATGATCCTGATACCAAAGCTTGGCAGAGAAATAACAAAAAAGAATTTTAGATCAATATCCTTCATGAACATTGATGCGAAAATCCTCAATAAAATACTGGCAAACCAAATCCAGCAGCACATCAAAAGGCTTATCCACCATACTCAAGTTGGCTTCATCCTTGGGATACAAGGCTGGTTCAACATATGCAAATCAATAAACGTAATCCATCGCATAAACAGAACCAATGACAAAAACGACATGACTATTTCAATAGATGCAGAAAAGGCCTTCGACAAAGTTCAACAGCCCTTCATGCTAAAAACTCTAGGTATTGATGGAACGTATCTCAAAATAATAAGAACTATTTATGACAAACCCACAGCCAATGTCATACTGAATGGGCAAAAACGGGAAGCATTCCCTTTGAAAACTGTCACAAGGCAAGGATGCCCTCTCTCACCCCTCCTGTTCAACATAGTGTTGGAAGTTCTGGCCAGGGCAATCAGGCAAGAGAAAGAAATAAAGGGTATTCAATTAGGAAAAGAGGAAGTCAAATTGTCCCTGTTTGCAGATGACATGATTGTATATTTAGAAAATCCCATCGTCTCAGCCCAAAATCTCCTTAAGCTGATAAGCAACTTCAGCAAAGTCTCAGGATACAAAAGTCAATGTGCAAAACTCACAAGCATTCCTATACACCAATAACAGACAGAGACCCAAATCATGAGTGAACTCCCATCCACAATTGCTACAAAGAGAATAAAATACCTAGAAATCCAACTTACAAGGGATGCGAAGGACCTCTTCAAGCCTAACTGCAAACCACTGCCCAAGGAAATAAAAGAAGACACAAACAAATGGAAGAACATTCCATGCTCATGGATAGGAAGAACCAATATTGTGAAAATGGCCATACTGCCTAAAGTAATTTATAGATTCAATGCCATCGCCATCAAGCTACCGATGACTTTCTTCACAGAATTGGAAAAAACTACTTTAAATTTCATATGGAACTAAAAAATAGCCCGCATTACCAAGACAATCTTAAGCAAAAAGAACAAAGCTGGAGGCATCACGCTACCTGACTTCAAGCTATACTACAAGGCTGCAGTAACCAAAACAGCAAGGTGCTGGTACCAAAACAGAGATATAGACCACTGGAACACAATAGTGGCCTCAGAAATAACACTACACATCTACAACCATCTACAACCACCTGATCTTTGACAAACCTGACAAAAACAAGAAATGGGGAAAGGATTCCCTATTTAATAAATGGTGCTGGGAAAACTGGCTAGCCATATGTAGAAAGCTGAAACTGGATCCCTTCCTTATGCCTTACACAAAAATTAATTCAAGATGGATTAAAGACTTAAATATTAGACCTAAAACCATAAAAACCTTAGAAGAAAACCTAGGTGATACCATTCAGGACATAGACATGGGCAAGGACTTCATGATTAAAACACCAAAAGCAATGGCAACAAAAGCCAAAATAGACAAATGGGATCTAACTAAACTAAAGAGCTTCTGCATAGCAAAAGAAACCACCATCAGCGTGAACAGGTAACCTACAGAATGGGAGAAAATTTTTGCAATCTACCCATCTGACAAAGGGCTAATATCCAGAACCTACAAAGAACTTAAATTTACAAGAAAAAACCAACCCCTTCAAAAAGTGAGCAAAGGATATGAACAGACACCTCTCAAAAGATGACATTTATGCAGCCAACAGACACATGAAAAAATGCTGATCATCACTGGTCATCAGAGAAATGCAGATCAAAGCCACAATGAGATACCATCTCACACCTGTTAGAAGGGCTATCATTGAAAAGTCAGGAAACAGCAGATGCTGGAGAGGATGTGGAGAAATAGGAATGCTTTTACACTGCTGGTGGGAGTGTAAACTAGTTCAACCATTGTGGAAGACAGTATGGCGATTCCTCAAGGATCTAGAACTAGAAATACCATTTGACCCAGCCATCCTATTACTGGGTATATACCCAAAGGATTATAAATCATGCATCTATAAAGATACATGCAAACGTACGTTTATTGTGGCACTATTCCCAATAGCAAAGACATGGAACCAAGCCAAATGTCCATCAATGATAGACTGGATTAAGAAAATGTGGTACATATACATCACAGAATACTGTGCAGCCATAAAAAAGGATGAGTTCATGTCCTTTGCAGGGACATGGATGCAGCTGGAAACCATTCTGGGCAAAGTATCACAAGGACAGAAAACCAGACACTGCATGTTCTCATTCATAGGTAGGAATTGAACAATGAGAACACATGGACACAAGGCAGGGAACATCACACACTGGGGCCTGTCATCAGGTAGGAGCCGGGGGAGGGATAGCATCAGAAGAAATACCTAACGTAAATGAGTTAATGGGTGCGGCAAACCAACATGGCACGTATATACCTATGTAACAAACCGGCACGTTGTGCACATGCACCCTAGAACTTAATGTGTAATAAAAATAAGTAAATAAAATTAAAAAGTGAAAAATAATAAATAAAATACATTTTAAAAAATTCGTTATCTCACAGTTTCTGTGGGTCAGAAATACAGCATGGTTTAGTTGGGTCCATTCTTTCTCTGGGTTTCTTTCAAGGCTGCAATCAAGGTATTGGCTGGGGCTGTAGTTGCTGGCAGGATTCAGTTCCCTATGAGCTATTGGTGGAGTGAGTGCCTCATTTCCTCATAGGTTATTAACCAGAAGGTGCTCTCAGTTTCTTGCCACATGGGTTTCTTCATAGGAGAGCTCACAAAATAGTGGCTGGCTTCATTACAGAAAGCAAGAGAGGAGAGAAAGAGGAAAAAAAGAAAGACAGGTGTCACACTCTTTTATAACCTAATCTTATAAGTGACATCTCATCACTTTTTTCATATTCTGTTTGGTAGAAGCCAGTCAATACCTGCAGCCCACACTCAACAGGATAGGGATTACATAAGCATTTTAATGACAGAAGGCAGGGATCTTTTGGGCCATTTCAGAAGTTGCCAACCACATTACTTGCTAAAGAAATGGTCAATTTCTTGCTTTTTCCTTTAGCGTTTAAATATTGTTGAAAATTGGGCTTTTGTGTAGTATAGAGACAATCCAATTATTTAGTTTCAGTGACTGAACATCTAAAGTTATAAACAGTAATAACAGCCAAACAAATAAAGCCACCTCCCTTTTTTACCCAGGAATATAAATTTATTTCTTGTTTTTACTTGTATATTTTGTAAAATCACCACATCAATAAATCACCACATCAATAAATCACCTTAGCTGTTACTAGTTTATCTGAGAGATTTTCTTTAGTTAGAAAGGAAACTTTAGGATCTTGAAGCCAAACTTCAGTCTCGGACTCATCCTCTAATGGCCACAGAAATAGAAAATGTGCCACCTGCAGACTTTTAGATAAACCCATCCCCATTTCCGTTGGGTGTGGATATGTCTGCTTTTAAAGGGATCTTTTAAAATTGCATCATGCTTGCACTTCAGTCTCTTCCC
The DNA here is from genome assembly GCF_037993035.2 of Macaca fascicularis. NCBI lineage: Eukaryota > Metazoa > Chordata > Mammalia > Primates > Cercopithecidae > Macaca > Macaca fascicularis. Next base: position 72,787,261 of record NC_088387.1, on the reverse strand, counting down.
TAAATCCTGATAAATAGCAAAGTGCTCTCTTTGGATGGGGGCACGTTTCTACTGTTAAAGATGTTCACACAGAAACCCTATGCTATCTCTTATAAGTCCTGCCAATGCTTTCATCACTTCAAATCTAAAAAGGGCTTAAAGTGGCTTCGTTAAAACTCTCTCTATGAAAAGCTTAAATCCTTCAATAAGTCAGAAGGAGATGTACAGCTATATAAAGACACCACAGTTACGTGATTTTCCAGGTAGGAAGTGTGTTGGCTATGTTTTACAGTATTACATTTGAAGAAGAAAGTTTTAATATAAATTTGATATATCAGAGATATATTATACACGTTTTAATTATACACATAAAAATTGGTGCAAGTCTTTGCCCTGCGTGAATGCAGAGACAGCATTACCTAGGCAAACCAATACCCTAAAAAATTGTATAGTAGTTCCCTCTTATCTGCTGGGAATATGTTCCAAGACCCCCAGTGGATGCCTGAAACCATGGATAGCGCCAAAGTGTGTGTGTGTGTGTGTGTGTGTGTATGTGTATGTGTGTATATATATATGTGTGTGTGTGTGTGTGTGTACATATATATATGTATATATCATATGTATATATTTTATGTTTTTCCATCTGTTAACCAACATGTCTACTAAGTGACTAATGGACAGGGAGGTTATACAGTGTGGATGTGGTGGACAAAGAGATAATTCATATGAGATGGGGTGGAGATGGAGTGGAATAGTGTGAGATTTTATCATGCTCCTCAGAATGGTGCACAAGTTAAAATTTATAAATCATTTATTTCTGGAATTTTCCATTTAATATCTCCAGACCACAGATGACCATAGGTAACAGAAACTGTGGAAAATGAAAGTGTGGGTAAGGAGGGAATACTGTACCTTCAGTTTCTATCATTTAAGAGGTACCTCTCTTAAATGATAGACATTGTCTCCTTTGTAAATGCAAATGCCTCTGGAAAAAGAAAACAAGAAGTGATTTTCAGAATCTAGTATCTTTGAATAAAGTAATATATATGTATGTATAGTTTCCATAGGACGATTCCTGACAGATGGCAGAAGGTGAAGGGAAGGAAGTTGATTACCTTCCCCAGGCAATGAAGAGTGAGGCTCATGGGGCAGGTAGGTCATTAGAGGGCAGATGACACTCTAGAGGCAGATGAAAAAAAAAAAAACAAAAAACCATGAGTCAGGCATTTATTTCTGTGTTGGATACTGTGTAAAGTGTGATATACACATTGCATAATTCAATCCCACGTCTCTCTTACGTGGCTAGACAGGGCAGAGCTAGGGTTCAGGTTCAGCTCTGTCTGACTCTAAAGGCAGTGCTCTTTTTATCACACTTTCTCAGAATAGTTCTGAAAGCGAAGGTGGGAAGCCCCAAAGATAGAATTGGCAACTTATTTTGTTAAGTGTATGTAAGTTTAAGAGTGAGAGAGCCATCCCACGCTAGAAATAAAATGTCTGCATTACTGTCTTAGAGAGAAAAGAAAAGTCACTCGCATTTGGATACACTTCCATTTCCCAAGGAAAATGGCTTGTTTGGTTGTCTTAGATTTTCTGTCTTGCATGCTCTAGGCCATTGGGCATATACGGCTCAGGGAATGGTGAAGGGCCACATTTGCTTCTGTGCCTCTTCTCCTTCCTGCAAATGTCAGACCAAACTATATCTTCAGAGGCAGAAGCAAACAATAATTGATGCTCATATAATAATCCTAAGACATCAAGAAAATGTCAAATTGTGTTCATTGGCCTACATATAAGACAAAAATATGTATCCCATATTTCAGAAATAATTTTAATATGTTTACTTTTCTAAACATTGGTGCCTAAATTCATTAATGTTAACTCATGCTTTGACATACTGCTTAATTATAAAAAACATCTAAGAGGCATTTGGCATGATACTCATCCTCAAAGATTTCTACTTTTGTTTATTTAAAAAGTATTTATCAGGCACCTACTGGATTCTGAACAGAGGTGTGGAGGCTACAGATAAAGCAGTGAACAAAGTCGTCTGGGATAAGAAGGAAAACAAGACAAAGAGTTTAAAAAGGCTAGATGTGGTGCGTAGACTTCTAGCACTATAGGACTGCAGGAAGAAGGGAAGGCCAGAGGAGCAAGGAGGGAAGAAAACTGGGGGTGGGGGCAAATTGGGCTTGGAGAACTTTTCACTTGGCCAAATAGAGACAGATTTTAATTTCCTGAAAGGTCTAAAAGTAAACTTTGAAAAATGTAACTTATTCTTTCATAATGGCTGTCTGATTTACACATTCTTCTCTCCAGGTATACCAGCCTACCATCCATTCATCCATCCATCCATCCAACCATCCACCTATCCACCTATCCATTCATTCTTTCAATAAATACCTGAGTGCCTACTATACACAAGGTGGTAGGTTGAGTTCTGTTAATATAATGGGGAACAAAAGGGCAAAACCTACCCCTCATTGAAAGACTTACATGTTGCCGAATGCTATAGAGGAAAAGAACAAAGGGTTATTTGACAGAGTACCTAATGGAAGGCTTATTTTAGGAGGTGGTATTCATGCTTGAAACCTGACACATGAGAAGGGGCAGCTAAGTGAAGACATAAGAGAAATGCGTTGCACACTCAGCATTCAGCCTTCATAGGGAACAAAGGTGAGGATGAGATTAGCATGTTTAAGAAGGGAAACAAGGCCAGTGGGGCAGGTACACTGGGAGTTAGAGTGGCAATCATATGCGATTGGAGAGCTGGGCAGGAATTAGACTGCCAGAGTTTTGTAAGCCATGGTAAGTGGCTTAGATTTTATACCAAATGCAAAGGAAATCATTGAGTGGTTTTAAGCAGGCGGTGATCCAATTTATGTTTATAAATACCCCATTTATTTTTATAAATATCATTTTGGCTGCTGTATAGAGAATCGATTGAAAAGGGAAGAGAGTGATGAGACTACTTGGAGGCTTCAGCTACAGATTAGGTGAGGACATCACAAGCTTTTCACTTGACAAAAGTAACATTATAGAAGTAGAGTCCATAGTACTAACTTGCTTCATTTATCTGAAGCACTGTTTAAATTCAGAGATAATCAACTGAACAGTGGGAAATGGCTTTTCTGGAGATCACTCTGACCCAATAAACATTCAAAATCAGTGTCAATTTAACCCACATTGGCGTCTTCATTCCTGGCTGTCCAGTACTTTTTCTCTTCTTTTGCCCTCCTCCTCCTCCTCCGTTGTTATTTTTCTTGTCCTCCTCGATTCCACCAAATAATATTTTTTATCTCATGTTACATCTACTCCCTCATAGTCCAGCTTAAACATATTCTCAGTCATCCTAGTCAAGTCAAAGGATAGAGACTGACCACAGTATATACTACGCACAGAGCAGGAGAAGAATAATTCTTACATGATCAATGGCATTATATCACATTCACCATATAACAATATGCACAAGAAAATAGCTAAGTGATAAGAATTATGATTGTCAAAGGAAGGTGAGGTCAGTGGGTGAACTAGGGGGTGAGAGGAAGAAGTTGCTATAGATAGGGGGAGGCTTGGCCTTGAAACTGCCTTATACCAATCATGGACCAATTACAGGGCCTATGAGAGAAGAGAAGCACATCCTGTTCTATCTTAAGGGCATCTACACCAAAGAGAGGCAGAGGAATGGATGTCAAGGACACAAATTCCCTAGACCATGTATTAGTCTCTTACCCCCATCATGAAGGCCTGATCTTTATGATCTCATCTAAACTTAATTACCTTCCATGGGCCCCATCTTCAAATACCACCATTATATTGGGGGTTACAGCTTCAACATAGAAATTTTGGGGGAACACCATTTAGTCCATAGCAGACTGTATAAGGCCCTCTGGGACATGTCACAGCCCATTATACACTCTTTTCATAAAAATGATGAAATATGCATATGTATTATCTGATTATATATTGTTGCATAAAGTATATTTAATTTGTATAACTTTAATTCATATCTGTCTCTTTCATGAAACTAAACTCTGTAAACACAGTGACTGAGTTCTTTGCTCATTATTCTATCTCTGTTTAAATGATAGATACTCAACACGTATTTGCCTAATGAATATGTTTAAGTATGAAGCATAATATCAATTTATATTAAAAACATTTTGTGATACTTCATTAATATTTTACCCTTTACATGTATTCTAATACATGGTTAATTGCTAAGAAACTTTGAAAACAATGCCCTATAGAACTACCTAGGAACACCTCTCTCTATAAACTCTTCTATCATTTGTATTATGGGCAAACTGAATTTATAGTGTTATATAAAACCCTCTATAGCTTATATTTGATAGCTCCTATTATAAAAGTCACTTTCAGTCCTTCAGGTTAGAAAACCCTAGCCAGGCATGCAGGACGCCCCTACAATCTTCTTTCAATCTATTCTCTAACTTTGTCAGTTGTTCTACTTTAGTCTGCTGGCTCCACCAAAGACTATCTGCTGGTTTATCTGTTTCAAAAACATGCCCTACAACTTTGTCCTTGCTGCCTTCCTAACCCCAGTGATTGAATTCTGTGCTGAGCTTTCCCCAAGCTTCATATACATAATTCTATTTAATCTTGTCAATGATCCTATAAGATGGATATTGATATACAAATTTCAGCTGAAGAAATTGCAGGTCAGAGGAATGAAATAATTCACCCAAGATGATGATGTGGCCAATAAGTGGCAAATCCAAATCTCTACCCTAAACCCTGTATTCCACAACATAATAGCTTCACTTTTGAAAGTCTCTACCCAAGTCTACCGAAATATTTGAGGACCAACGTGGATCACATTTCCTTTAAAAAGCTGTTGCTATACTCTTTAGTTCAGTGAGTCATCCCTTTTTAAAAACAATAAAATCTACCCTATATACCCTATGTACTAAAACTTCTGTTAAATTCTTACATATAAATTATCTTATTTAATGCTCTCATTGACCTTATGAGTTAGGATAACATTTTAATAGACAAGAAGCTGGTTTCAAAGTGATAGAGTAGTTTCTTTGACGTTCTCAGAGTTACAATAATAGTTCAGAGAAAGGGCTTCAACCCACATTTGTCTGGTCCAAGATCTAGAGCTTTTACCCTCTTGTATAACATCCCACTTTAGCAGCATCACCTGCCCCACCAGGCATGGCTGGTTATGGGCTAATATTTAGCATTTAATTAATGTTTAGAAAAATGTAAATGACATTATCTGATTATGAATAATGAGAAAGAATGACCAACACAAACAACACAGATCCATGTTAAAGAGTCTAAATTAAGTGGTTATATTAATTTCCTATTGATACTATAACTACCACGAATGAAGGGATGTTAAATGACACACATTTGTTATCTTACAGTCCTGGAAGTGAGAAATCCTAAAATCAAAGTGTTGGCAGGGCACATTCTTTCTGGAGACTCTAGGAGATAATGTGTTTATTTGCCTTTTCTGGCTTCTAGAGGCTGCCCACATTCCTTGGCTTATGGTTTTATTATCTATCTTCAAAGTCAGCAGTGTATTATATTCTAATCACTTTCTCTGTCTCTGATCTTTATACCTTTTTCTTAAAAGGACTCTTATTACCACAGTAATAAGGCCCAAAGGCCTGTTTGAATAGTCCGGGATAATCTCCCTATCTCAAAATTCTCTGCTTAACCATATTTGCAAAGTCCCCTTTTCCAGGTAAGGTAACATATTTATGTTTTGGGGATTAGGACATGAACATCTTTGGGGTTCCACTGTTTATCCTACCACAGCGGTGGTGGTGTATAGGACATTCTGCTGTCAATGGCTAAGGAGGAGTTACGGATTTTTTTTTTTTTTGATCCATATTATGGCATTGCTATTTTAACTAAACAGATTAATATGAATAATAGGAATATTCCACCGGAAAAAAAAAGCTGTGATGGTGGGATTATAGGCATTGCTACCTACAACATGTTCCAAAAAATTGCCTGTTGTACTAACACAGAACACCAACCTAGGAAAAATATCCACAGAAATTTCTCAGTAATTCCTTACTAGGGATATAAGTACGGTGGTCACACATCCTCTCTGTGAACCTCTTCAATCATATTGGAGTGCTAGGAGTGGAGATGTGGCCAAGTAGCCGGGCTGGGTCTGCTTAGCACCTCTCTAGCTGAGATGGGCACACCCATTTTTTAAGTCGTAGAGGATGGCATCCAAGTGACTGACCTACTTGCCCAAGTTTTTACTGAAAATAGGTTGAATGGTTGGAACTAAATCTGTGGTTGCTCAACTCTCAGTCCAGTGCTCTTTTCCATCTGACTCACTGAAATCAAGAAATGTTTTGAAATGCAATGGAGAGAAAAGAGGTGTCAGCTAGGAGAGAACAGAACAGAACAGACTACAGAAAGGGGACTTGTGTGGGGAGTTAGCAGAACACCAGATTTCTTTCTATGCTTCTGTTCTAAATAGGGCCCCACTTTCCATAATCTTCTCTTGGTTCCTTTTTCCTCTCCAAGAAAATGACAGTCTATGGTGGTGGCCCATGGTATTAATGCTTGGCAAAGGAAAGGCTAGAGTTGACGGAGGAGTACAGCAAATGCTTTTGCTCTCACCTCGAGTCCTGTTTGAGTTGTTTGCATGACTTAGAAGTGAAATGGTTAGAGGGGCAAACAAATTTCTGCAGCTAAAGAAAACGTTTCCATTTGTTATACAGGATGTACAATGGTATCCAATTTCCATGTGATTAATATTTTTGAAAGTTGGACTCTAAACTTGAAGTTACTTTACCCTTCCCAATTCTGCAGCACAAGCAAAATGCAGAATGCTGAATTATTTTTTGAGGATTCTATATCAAGCACTCAGAACAAAGATATAGATGTAATTCCAGCATCTTGCAAACAGAGATGCAAATAGTAAAAGAAATAGATGACAGGCATTTGCAGAGTAACCTAAAGGAAATAAATCTCTTAGAGAATTTTGAGGTAGTTAATTTTAACTACAGGAGGTATGCTTTGAGTTGAGTATCTGATTATTGCATTTAAGATCTTGATATCCGCATTTGGTGAACTTGGTAAGATAACACTTGAAAAATGTTGGTTTAACAAGGTGTATTTAAATCTTAAGAAGCTACATGTTAACAATTGCCACTCTGGAAGACAGTTATGGCTGCAGCGTAAGATTTGCTCCAGCCTGTACAACATCTCCTAGATATATTTATTTCATCCACACTGACACAGACTCTCTTATTCATCCATAATGACATGGCAGGGCTGATGGGCTTCCCATTTCCGGGAATTTATCTTTAAAAGGAGTCTGAAGTGAATGAAACTTTCTACTATAAGTAATGCACAATCACAGGTAACAGTGGAGAAGATATTTGGGAGAAAGAAGATTTTCTCCTGCAAATTACATTTTATATCCTGGTATTACCTTCTTCCTTACCACCAAAAGGAATTTAAATGTTCATTTCTCTCAGTGCAATATCTAAGTATTTTTCTAATGCCTCAAATTCTGGAATGCATACTGATCTATTAACAGTTGACTTGGGAATGGACTACCAAAAATTGATCAGCTATCATTTTCCAGTGCTAGGGCCGGGGCCGAATCAGCAGCCTAATGACCTACAAGCAGCTGGAACACCTGGAACGACATCAAAGGTGTAAAGAAAACAATTTCTCATGGCCATGTCTCAGACTAATTCAAACACAAACAAATTCAAACTGATGCTAAATTCACTTTGGCTCTCACTCTTGTGTTAGAAGCATCAAGTCTCTGCCAGGACAACTAGTATGGCTGAAGGGAGGAAATTAAAACAGCAATTAGATGGCACTAATATGGCTCCGATATAATCTCTCCCCTGGTTTCGAGTCTCTGCCTGCCAGGGCTCCTGGCCACCATCCCAGGGCTTAATTGCAGTAGCCATGGTACACTTGCCACTCTATCTCCCTAACTAATTTCAAACAGAGTCCTCATATCCAATTCAGCAAAAAATAAGCTGAAATACCTCTGACAGAAAAATGAACATGTTATCTAGTTTAAAGATTGGTTCAATTAAGAGACTAACTGGTTCTGAAGGGTAAAGAATAAGGGGATAAAATGGACAAATCACAGCCTTGAATTCTAAAATTTTCAGTAAAGCATGGTAGAGGAATGGTTAATGATAAGATTTGGGACATTGCTGTTGTTTAATGTTTATGTGCATTTTTAGGTGGAATGAATTTTAAATGTGATTTGACCTTGTGGTAATTGAGAGGCATTAGGGCTTAGCAGAAAGCACATTCTTCTTATTCTGGAGACCACTGGATTTAAGCCAGATAAACTGTGTTTTGTCTCTCTTGTTCTAGTTACTAAGCATATGAACTTGGAGAAGTTCCTTGAAAATGCCACATCTGCATTTTCTCTCCAACATATTGAGCATGAAAAAAATTTTTCTTATCTAATCTGTGGGGTTGGTTACTAAAATACTTATAAAATTACAAAATGAGTTTAAGGTCTTATATTAAAACCTAACTAGTAAATATTTTCAGGAAGTATTTCTTGTAAAGTAAATGCATATTTATCAAATACAGTCATCTATAGAATGATGAGGAAAGCTGGAGGAAGGTAAAGAAAATGGATGAGTTTTATGGATGACAATGACATGGCCAAGAAAAGCACATTGGGAATTTCGCTTCTTTGTGTTAATTCTAGTAGAATAGGCTAATCTTATTTTTCATTAGGTTACAGTGCAGTGAAATGGAGCTGCTAGTCCACCAGTTGACAACATCTATTAAGCACTTAATGGTATATTTAACACGATACTAGTCATTGTGGGAATTACAGAACATTCTAGTTTCTTTCCTTAAGGAGATTATAATGTAGCTGAAGAAACAAGACCCAGACAGTATGTCATTAAATAAGAAAATATATAGTAATAATTAACTACACATTTTAAGAAAAGTATGAGTTAAAGTCCTAAAGAGAAGGAAAAAAAAATGAAAAGAAGGTTTAAAGAGGCTTCATAGAGATGACAGGATCTGAATAGGACCTGAAGAGATGGTTATGATTTGAAAATACAAAAATATGTCAAAGATTTGATATTTCAGTAGAGGAAAACATAATGAGTAAAAGTATATAGGAGATAGTAAAGATGATGGAAAGAAAGGTGGCTATGTTAAATAAAATATGACTTATTATCTTTGTTTATAGCTCCGATGTAAGCAGGTATGGCAAAGTTTCTTACCAAAAAGGCATTGGCTGTTAAAGATCTATACCAAACAGTGACTGTGTAATTCATGAATGTCCAAATCTTCCTAAAAGATAACAGGAACAATGGATAAACAAGACTGACTTGAACATAGAATATTTCAAATGCAAATGAACAGATGAAAATTAAAGGACTAAATCTAATAAGAGCAAGAATCAGCTGTCAAAGTCAAGTTAGAGAATCAAGAGTTCAAAGTTCCAAAATCAAGGTCTAATGAGTTCAAGAAAGGCAGAATCTTCAGAGAGAAATTCTGGTCCTGAGTGTTTGTCTTCAAGGCCAGCTCTTCATTAGGACTTGCATTTATGAGCCAAAAGGAAAATATCTGAGAGTCTGACTCAAAGACCTGGGGTGGGGCTGGAAGGGAGACAATTAGATTAATAATAGCTCTTGATAATCAAGTTTCTCATTGCAACACTATCCCTTTAAGGTTCAAGACATAGGAAGAATGGGCTCACTGAGCCCAAAACAATAAAGCCTGAAAGAGGCCTTAAATACCCTTATTGTATTTCAAATAAATTGTGAATACTAGTAAGTTTGGAGGAATATTTGGAAAGATTTAACTCTATAGTCTGGAAGAAAACAATAATTAAAGTATGTTTTGGAGCATCAAACTTTGATTTCCATAGGGAAATGTTAATCCCTATGATCTCCCAGATCGTTTGTGATAATGGGAGACATTTAGGGAGAAAAACAGAATTTTACAAAGCAGAGTCAGTGCAATGAGTGTCTTCAGGGTAGTCTTATATAGATTTAGAAATTCTCTCTGCAAGTTTCTCCAGAGAGACCAGCATAGCTATGGGAGTCTATCAATGCTTTTGCAAAGGTAATGCTTACAGTGCTTTTGGTCTTCTTAATAGCAACCTTAACCTGAAGACCAAATTTGGCAGAGGTTAAAAGGAATACGTTCAGGAAAATAGTTGTTACAAAGCCTATTTACCTTATTAACAAGTGTAGAGAAGACAAGTCAGAATCTATGAATTAGACTCTTGCATAAAACAATGATCTGGATTTAATCTGGTTAACCTTTTATTGTTGGTACCTTTGGTACTATCTTAGCAGTAAAACACACACACACACACAGAATAGAAGAGCAGTCAACACATCAATTGAATTAACATGTGAAAAAAATCTAGATTCTCACAGCATGCCTTAAGCCAAAATAAATTCCAGATGGACTGAAGTTCTAAATATAAATAACAGAAGCTTGAGAGCAACAGAAGAAGTAGGTAAATAATAATGTTATACTTGGTAAAGGAGAACTGCCTAGGCATATCTCCCAAAACGAAGCTCATAAGAGAAAATAGTGATAGATTTGATAACATTTTTATTTATTTTGTTTATTATACTTTGAATTCTAGGGTACATGTGCACAACTTGCAGGTTTGTTACATAGGTATACATGTACCATGTTGGTTTGCTGCACCCATTAACTCGTCATTTACATTAGGTATTTCTCCTAATGTTATCCCTCCACCATTCCCCCACCCCACGACAGGCCCCAGTGTGTGATGTTCCCCGCTCTCTGTCCAAGTGTTCTCATTGTTCGATTCCCACCTATGAGTGAGAACATGCAGTGTTTGGTTTTCTGTCCTTGCAGTAGTTTGCTCAGAATGATGGCTTCCAACTTCTTCCTTCTCCCTACAAAGGACAGGAACTCATCTTTTTTTATGGCTGCGTGGTATTCCATTGTGTGTATGTGCCACATTTTCTTAATCCAGTCTATCATTGATGGACATTTGGGTTGTTTCCAAGTCTGCTATTGTGAATAGTGACACGACAACTTATGTGTGCATGTGTCTTACATAGTAGCATGATTTATAATCCTTTGGGTATAGGCCCAGTAATGGGATGGCTGGGTCAAATGGTATTTCTAGTTCTAGATCCTTGAGGAATTGTCACACTGTCTTCCACAATGGTTGAACTAGTTTACAATCCCACCAAGAGTGTAAAAGTGTTCCTGTTTCTCCACATCCTCTCCAGTACTTGTTGTTTCCTGACTTTTTAATGATCACCATTTTAACTGGTGTGAGATAGTATCTCATTGTGGTTTTGATTTGCATTTCTGTGATGACCAGTGATGATCATTTTTTCATGTGTCTGTTGGCTGCATAAATATCTTCTTTTGAAAAGTGTCTGTTCAAATCCTTTGCCCACTTTGTAGATTCTGGATATTAGCCCTTTGTAAGATGGGTAGATTGCAAAAATTTTCTCCCATTCTGTAGGTTGCCTGTTCACTCTGATGGTAGTTTCTTTTGCTGTGCAGAAGCTCTTTAGTTTAATAAGATCCCATTTGTCTATTTTGGCTTTTGTTGCCTTTGCTTTTGGTGTTTTAATCATGAAGTCCTTGCCCATGCCTATGTCCTGAATGGTATTGCCTAGGTTTTCTTCTAGGGTTTTTATAGTTTTAGGTCTAACATTTAAGTCTTTAATCCATCTTGAATTAATTTTTGTATAAGGTGTAAGGAAGGGATCCAGTTTCAGCTTTCTATATATGGCTAGCCAGTTTTCCCAGCACCATTTATTAAATATGGGATCCTTTCCCCATTGCTTGTTTTTGTCAGGTTTGTCAAAGATCAGATAGTTGTAGATGTGTGAAGTTATTGCAGAGGCCTCTCTTTTGTACCATCATGCTGTTTTGGCTACTGTAGCCTTGTAGTATAGTTTGAAGTCAGGTAGTGTGATGCCTCCAGCTTTGATCATTTTGCTTAGGATTGTCTTGGCAATGTGGGCTCTTTTTTGGTTCCATATGAACTTTAAAGTAGTTTTTTCCAATTCTGTGAAGAAAGTCATTAGTAGCTCGATGGCAATGGCATTGAATGTATAAATTACCCTGGGCAGTATGGCCATTTTCACGATATCAATTCTTCCTATCCATGAGCATGGAATGTTCTTCCATTTGTTTGTGTCCTCTTTTATTTCGTTGAGCAGTGGTTTGTAATTCTCCTCGAAAAAGTCCTTAACATCCCTTGTAAGTTGAATTTCTAGGTATTTTATTTTCTTTGTAGCAATTGTGAATGGGAGTTCACTCATGATTTGGCTCTCTGTCTCTTATTGGTGCATAGAAATGCTTGTGGTTTTTGCACATTGATTTTGTATCCTGAGACTTTACTGAAGTTGCTTATCAGCTTAAGGAGATTTTGGGCTGAGACAATGGGGTTTTCTAAATATAGAATCATGTCATCTACAAACAGGGACAATTTGACTTCCTCTTTTCCTAATTGAATACTCTTAATTTCTTTCTCTTGCCTGATTGCCCTGGCCAGAACTTCCAATACTATGTTGAATAGAAGTGGTAAGAAAGGGCATCCCTGTCTTGTGTCAGTCTTCAGAGGGTATGCTTCCAGTTTTTGCCCATTCAGTATGACATTGGCTGTGGGTTTGTCATAAATAGTTCTTATTATTTTGAGATATGTTCCATCAATACCGAGTTCTTTGAGAGTTTTTAGCATGAAGGGCTGTTGAATTTTGTCAAAGGCCTTTTCTGCAGCTATTGAGTTAGTCATGTGGTTTTTGTCATTGGTTCTGTTTATGTGATGGAGTACATTTATTGATTTGCATATGTTGAACCAGCCTTGCATCCCAGGGATGAAGCCAAGTTGATCTTAGTGGATAAGCTTTTTGATGTGTGGCTGGATTTGGTTTGCCAGTATTTTACTCAGGATATTTACATTAATGTTCATCAGGTATGAGGATGATGCTGGCCTCATAAAATGAGTTAGGGAGGATTCCCTCTTTTTCTATTGATTGGAATAGTTTCAGAAGGAATGGCATCAGCTCTTCTTTCTACCTTTGGTAGAATTTGGCTGTGAATCCGTCTGGTCCTGGACTTTTTTTGGTTGGTCTGCTATTAATTATTGTCTCAATGTCAGAGTCTGTTATTGGTCTATTCAGGGATTGAACTTCTTCCTGGTTTAGACTTGGGGTGGCGGGGTGTGGGTCGAGGAATTTATCCATTTCTTCTAGATTTTCCAGTTTACTATAAGCACCTTCACACAAATATTCTCCGATGGTAGTTTGTATTTCTGTGGGATTGGTGGTGATATCCCCTTTATCATTTTTTTATTGTGTTGATTTGATTCTTCTCTCTTTTCTTCTTTTTAGTCTTGCTAGCAGTCTTTTAATTTTGTTGATCTTTTCAAAAACCAGCTCCTGGATTCATGGATTTTTTGAAGGGTTTTTTGTGTCTCTATCTCCTTCAGTTCTGCTCTGATCTTAGTTATTTCTTGCCTTCTGCTAGCTTTTGAATTTGTTTGCTCTAGCTTCTCTAGTTCTTTTAATTGTGATGTGAGGGTGTCAGTTTTAGATCTTTCCTGCTTTCTCTTGTGGGCATTTAGTGCTATAAATTTCCCTCTACACGGTGCTTTAAATGTGTCCCAGAGATTCCGTTATGTTGTGTCTTTGTTCTCATTGGTTTCAAAGAACATCTTTATTTATGCCTTCATTTTGTTATTTACCCAGTAGTCATTCAGGAACTGATTGTTCAGTTTCCATATAGTTGTGCAGTTCTGAGGGAGTTTCTTAGTCCTTAGTTCTAATTTGATTGCACTGTGGTCTGAGAGACAGTTTGTTGTGATTTCTGTTCTTTTACATTTGCTGAGGAGTGTTTTACTTCCAACTATGTGGTCCATTTTGGAATAAGTGTGATGTGCTGCTGAGAATGTATATTCTGTTTATTTGGGGTGGAGAGTTCTGTAGATGTCCATTAGGTCGGCTTGGTGGAGATCTGAGTTCAAGTCCTGCATATGCTTATTAGCCTTCTGTCTCGTTGATCTAATATTGACAGCGGGGTGTTCATGTATCCCATTATTATTGTGTGGGAGTCTAAGTCTCTTTGTAGGTCTCTATGGACTTGCTTTATGAATCTGGGTGCTCCTGTATTGGGTGCATATTCATTTAGGATAGTTAGCTCTTCTTGTTGAATTGATCCCTTTACCATGATGTAATGCCCTTGTCTCTTTTGACCTTTGTTATTTTAAAGTCTGTTTTACCAGAGACTAGGATTGCAACCCCTGCTTTTTTTTTTTTTTTTTTTTTTTTTTGCTTTCCATTTGCTTGGTAGATCTTCCTCCATCCCTTTATTTTGAGCCTATGTGTGTCTCTGCATGTGAGATGGGTCTTCTGAATACAGCACACTGATGGGTCTTGACTCTTTACTCAATTTGCCACTCTGTGCCTTTTAAATGGGGCATTTAGCCCGTTTACATTTAAGGTTAATGTTGTTATGTGTGAATTTGATCCTGTCAGTATGAAGTTAGCTGGTTATTTTGCTCGTTAGTTGGTGCCGTTTCTTCCTAGCATCGATGGTCTTTCCAATTTGGCATGTTTTTGCAGTGGTTGGTACCGGTTGTTCCTTTCCAGGTTTAGTGTTTCCTTCAGGAGCTCTTGTAAGGCAGGCTTGGTGGTCACAAAATCTCTCAGCATTTGCTTTTCTGTGAAGGATTTTATTTCTCCTTCACTTATGGAGCTTAGTTTGACTGGGTATGAAATTCTATGTTGAAAATTCTTTTCTTAAGAATGTTGAATATTCACCCCCACTCTGTTCTGGCTTGTAGAGTTTCTGCCAAGAGATCTGCTGTTAGTTTGATGGGCTTCCATCTGTGGGTAACTTGACCTTTCTCTCTGGCTGCCCTTAACATTTTTTCCTTCTGTTCAACCTTGGTGAATCTGACAATTATGTATCCTGGGATTGCTGTACTCAAGGAGTATCATTGTTGTGGTCTCTGTATTTCCTGAATTTGAATGTTGGCCTTCCTTGCTAGGTTGGGGATGTTCTCCTGGATAATATCCTTAAGAGTGTTTTCCAGCTTGGTTCCATTCTCCCCGTCACTTTCAGGTATACCAGTCAAACATAGATTTGGTCTTTTCATGTAGTCCCATATTTCTTGGAGACTTTGTTCATTTCATTTTACTTTTTTTCCCTCTAATCTTGTCTCCTTGCTTTATTTCATTAATTTGATCTTCAATCAGTGATATCCTTTCTTCCACTTGATCAAATTGGCTATTGAAGCCTGTGCATGCCTCATGTAGTTCTCATGCCATGGTTTTCAGCTCCATCAGGTCATTTAAATTCTTCTCTACACTGTTTATTCTAGTTAGCCGTTCTGCTAATCTTTTTTCAAGGTTTTTTAGCTTGTTTGCGATGGGTTCAAACATCCTCCTTTAGTTTGGAGAAGTTTGTTATTACCGACCTTCTGAAGCCTACTTCTGTAAACTCATCAAAGTTATTCTCTGTCCATCTTTGTTCCATTGCTGGTAAGGAGCTGCAGTCCTTTGGAGAAGAGGCTCTCTGGGTTTTAGAATTTTCAGGTTTTCTGCTCTGGTTTCTCCCCATCTTTGTGGTTTTATCTACCTTTGGTCTTTGATGTTGGTGACCAACAGATGGGGTTTTGGTTTGGATGTCCTTTTTGTTGATATTGATGCTATTCCTTTCTGTGTGTTGGTTTTCCTTCTAACAGTCAGGTCCCTCAGCTGCAGGTCCGTTGGAGTTTGCTGGAGGTATTCACTCCAGACCTGTTTGCCTGAGTATCACCAGCAGAGACTGCAGAACAGCAGATATTGCTGCCTGATCCCTCCTCTGGAACCTTCATCTCAGAGGGGCACCTGGCTGTATGAGGTGTCAGTTGGCCCGTACTGAGAGATGTCGCCCAGTTAGGCTACACAGCGATCAGGGACCCACTTGAGGAGGCAGTCTGTCTATTCTCAGAGCTCAAACACCATGCTGGGAAAACTGCTGGTCTCTTCAGAGCTGTCAGACAGGGACATTTAAGTCTGCAGAAGTTTCTGCTGCCTTTTGTTCAGCTATGCCCTGCCCCTAGAGGTGGAGTCTACAGAGGTAGGCAGGCCTCATTGAACTGAGGTGGGCTCCACCCAGTTTGAGCTTCTGGGCTGCTTTGTTTACCTACTCAAGCCTCAGCAATGGCAGATGTCCCTATCCCAGCCAGGCTACCACCTCACAGCTGGATCTCGGACTGCTGCGCTAGCAGAGAGCAAGGCTCTGTTGGCATGGGATTTGTTGAGCCAGATGAGGCATATTATCTCCTGGTGTGCCATTTGCTAAGACCATTGCAAAAGCGTAGTATTTGGGTAGCAGTGTCCTGATTTTTCTGCTACAGTCTGTCATGGCTTCCCTTGGCTAGGAAAGGGACATCCCCCAACCCCTTGCACTTCTCAGGTGAGGCGATGCTTCACCCTGCTTCGGCTTGCCCTTCGTGGGCTGCACCCACTGTCCAACCAGTCCCAATGAGATGAACCAGGTACCTCAGTTGGAAATGCAAAATCACCCATTTTCTGTGTTGATCACGCTGGGAGCTGCAGACTGGAGCTGTTTCCTATTCGGTCATCTTGAAAAATATGGAACACTTCACGAATTTGCATGTCATCCTTGTGCAGGGGCTATTGCTAGTCTTCTTTGTATTGTTCCAATTTTAGTACATGTGCTGCCATAGCGAGCACTGTAAACATTTTAATTTGGTGAGACAAATAAACTTACAGATACAATGAAAAGGCAAGTCATAGTCTGGAAATGCTTTTATAATACATATAAGGAATTGTCTTAATATTAATTTGTATTCATTAATATGTATATGAGATATATAAAGAATGTTTCCTTAATATTTAAGTAAATCTTATAATAGTCAGAAGAGATAATATTCATTGTCACTAGTGATTAAATAAATACTAATTTAATTAACAAAATCATATTAAGGCTCTGAGATTATAAAAGAAAAATATATTGTGTTAATAAAGATATGGTGAAAAGACAATTTCATATACTGAAACAATAATGGTTGAATTTTATTTACTAAGTCCTATATGTCAGATCCCATTTTATATTTTATGTATATTTTGACATTTAATTTTCAGAACAACAATACAATTTGGTATTTTACCTATTTTTCAGTTGTGGATACTAAGAAGAGTTCAAGAACTTGCCCAGTGCCTTCAACCAGATAAGACTGAGCTAAGATTTGGACCTAGAGGCTACTAAGAGGCCATGGTCTTACTCATCCCTTGAAAGCTACTTTCATTTATGGAAAATGTAAATTGATAATGCCCTTCTAAGAGACAATTTGGCAAAAAATAAATTTAATTACAAAAGTTGTTATACTTTTACCCACAAATTCTTCTTTTAGAAATATAATAATGTGAGAAAAATGCAAAATTATATGTGCAGAAATATTTGTCATAGTATGGAGCATAGTGAGAAGAGAATGCAAATATGAAAGAATTAGGACATGGCAGTATACATTGAAAGAATAGCTACAGTGGAATATTATGTAGATATTAAAAATCATGTTGAAATATGGTCAGAGATACACACTTCCAGTTCAAGAAGCAAGCAGTTCCTGTATTCAAATTGCTGCCAAGTCCAATTACAAGCCCTTTTGATGGTAATGATATTCTTCTTATTATTACTAACATTCCTAGAGCTCTCTAGGTACTGAGCATTTATATACAAAAATGTATTTTCATTGCCATGGACTTTATATTCTAGTGGAAGAGACTGACTAAAAATAGAGACAAAATGGAAAATATATAGCATACAATAAGGACTAAAGAGAAAAACATAAAGCATATGCAACATTGGTAACGGCAACTAAAATTTACAGAGAATGACCAGGGGCTCACAAAAGAATCAACTCATAAAGAAAAGATCATAAAATAGTCAACTGTTTAGCAAACAACACAGATCACAAGAGGATATTGAAATGCAGAGTCAGGGAATAATTTTTCTGAGTTCTGACACCTAGTTAGAATGAAAGGTAGAACACAGGCACTCTGATTTTCCTATGCTACAAATGGAAACTTTGAAAGAATATTGTCTAATCATTAATAGTAATTATTTATGGATGGTAAGACACATTGAATTTTTTGAAAAGTACCATGGTTGCTGATGTACAAGATGCATGTTATCTTTATAGTGATGCTTGGCATGATCATCACATTGGTAAAGAAATAGAGTGGCTTATTAGACTTTTTTTTTTTTTTTGAGACGGAATTTTGCTCTGTCACCCAGGCTGGAGTGCAGTGGTGTGATCTTGGCTCACTGCTAGCTCCACTTCCTGGGTTCATGTCATTCTCCTGCCTCATCCTACCAAATAGCTAGGACTACAGGTGCCCGCCACCATGCCTGGCTAATTTTTTTGTGTGTGTTTTTAATTGAGACGGGATTTCACTGTGTTAGCCAGGAGGGTCTCAATCTCCTGACCTCATGATCTGCCCACCTCAGCCTCCCAAAGTGCTGGGATTACAGGTGTAAGCCACTGTACCTGGCCATTTATTAGACGATTTTTGAATGGATATCAAGACACACTAAATCCGACTCACATCTTTGGCTTCTGCTGTAGTTGCTCTACTCCAGCTCCATACTTTATTTTTTATATATATAATGATAACTTTATATCATAGGTATTTATATTCTTGGTATGAAGTCTCCAGAGTGGCTTCTTCTGTGGACTGCCTGTACAATGATACCACTATGACTAAAGTCCCTGGATTTCTCCTTTCTGTACTCTCTACTCCTCATGTCCCATGTTGAATTAATGGCCAAATCGAATAGACTTTTACTTTCATCATTTTCTCACATATGCCCTCTGTTTTCCATTGTCATGACCATGGTATGTTTAGGCTTTAAATTTCTCTCCTTCTTTCCCTGAGATAGGCACCACACCAATCTCCCTCTTCTCTCACAATTTATCCAGGAAACCACCTTCAGACCTTCTGGTTAACAGCTAGATTATCACCAAACCCAATCAGATCATCCTCCTAATCTTGTTCATCCAATGTCATCCCAGTTCCTAGGGTTAGTGTAAATTCCACATCCTGAAAGTCACTGCTAGAAGTGGCTGACATTTTCCATTTTAACTTTTATTCTCCATTGTATATGTTTCATAGCCCAGCCATGAAAGAGATAACAATGCTCACCAAATAATCTCCTTTCTTCCACTTTATGCAGCTTCTTGCCATTGAGCAGGCCATACAGCTAGTTCTGGTTAACTGGCTGTTAGCAGAAAGAACATATGTCATTTCTGTGCCTGAGCCTAGAAGAACAGGCATGAGTTCTCCATGCTTCTTTATTCTTTTCCTGAAGCAACAAGGAAAGTTGCACATTTCAGATCCTGTAGCTACAAAGTGGTGGAATCTGACATTTCATTGATCTAGCGTGTGAGCAAAAAATAAACATTTGATGTGTGTTGGTTTGTTGTGCTACTGGGATTTTGAAGTTAATCTGTTACTACACATAACTTAGCCTCTTTAAACTAGTACATCAACCAAAGTGGATGAACTCACCAATTCCTGCACCACATTGTGCTTTCCCTTATTCTTAACTTTGCCTTTGTATATCTCTCCATTGGGAACATCTTTCTCTGAATGATCAATTCCTCCATCCCCACATTGCCTTATTCTGATTATTGGCATTTTACTCACCCTTCCAGAACCATCTCTAGTGTTAATCATGTCTAGGTGCTTGCCCAATCAGATGTAATTTTACTTTCTTCTAATCATGACGAGTCTTGGTAGTTACCTTTTTCATTGCTAGTCACAAATTCTGTCTCATCCTATAGTTATTAGAATACTTATTTTTCCTCTCTGTTAGAAAGCAGGCCCTTCAGAGGGCCTGAATTGTACTTACATGTGTCACCTGCATAGGCCTTTGTATCCAAGTTTTCTGGAAAATATTTGTGAAACTGAGTTGAAGACTCAGAGTGTGCAATATAATTTTCAAAAATTCTACCATAGTAGCTAAAAGAAAATGTTTTGATATTTAGAAAGCATCTATATGATGATTTTTACAGATTTTGTTACTTTCCTATTTCTCTTCTGTTTTTATCATGAAATGGTGAACTCTTTTTTCACTATTGTCTTCTCTGGGCCTAGCACATTGTTTGGCACAAAATCAAGTACTAGATAACTTGTGGGTGAATAAAGAAAGATTCAGTACATAAAACATTACTGTATTAAAAATTGAGTTAGCTAAGACTTAATTGCTTACAAGACCTCTATAGCTGGAAAGAGCATTTAATATATAAAATTAGAGTTTTAGAGGTAATAGTGGCTTCAGAATAAGAAAAATGAAAAGTAATTTAGAAAGAAGTGTTGTATTTCATAAAGCATTCTCATGTATGTTATCTCAGCTGATTGTGTAATCATTGTCTGCAGTAAGCAGATATTATCCCCACTTTACAGATGAAACAACAATCACAGAAAGGTTAAGTGAATTGATGAGGTCAAACAGTTGGTTAAAAACTTTCTCAGGTCTCTAAATTCCTGGTCACAGCTCTGTATTCTACATGTTATTACCTTTATCTAAGTTCAAGACAAGGAACACCTTTAGGATTATCATTTTGCTTGTGTAATGTGTTATCTCGGCAGCAGCAGCTAGGTAAGTACTGTAGCTGAAGAAGGCATACATGTATGCATACACACACATGCACACAAACATAATTATAGAAGCCTCGTCTGGTCTGGGCCAAAATAGAATTAATCCTGCGTTCATTGCTGGTGAATGTTGAATCCTTCCATCTCAGTGTTGTGTTTAAGAATAAGTCAGTATACACGCTCTGTAATTGAATGTCAGGAAATGTGAAAATATATTGTTTTATTGCTACTGTTCATTGATTTATTGAAGTGATTTATTGACAATGGACATGCAGTACAACAAATCACTTTGCTGACACCATCAGCTGCCTTAACTAGGTTGTCAGTTCACGACATTAAAGGTAATGGATAGTGATTATTTTACAGTAATGGGTTTAATCAGCACTTTGAATGACTTAGCAGTCATGTCAGAGGAGAGCCAACTTATCATTTATCAAGGCAGCATTTTGTTTACCAACATCATCTATAATTCATTTGATTGTTGACAATCATCAGCAAGTACCTCTCAGGCAAACTTTTATCAGAGATGGAAATCTGCACAGCTGCAGCATGCTAAGTAACCCCAAGGGGCTGCCTAAGCAGACACAGGTGGGGAGGCATGCTGTTACCCTGGCCACCCAGAGAGGTGGCTTCCACCAACTGGGCTTTTAGTCTTCTCACAGTGGGTTGGATTCTTTGTGTTTCCTTCTCCTCAACCCCCTGATTCCATAGGATCTTCAGTAACCCAGAAAGGTTTCAGGTACAAAATCTATGAAGGTAGGCAAATGAGAGGCACATGATCTTGTGTTAAGCTTGAGTCAGCTTGACATAGCTAAATACATCGTCTTGGCTCTGCTACTTGTCACAGTAGAAGCCTGAACTGATCCACTACTGAAATATCAGGCATGTTTGGGCAGGTTTGATGACCCAATGGGACAGACATAGCAGGAGTCTATTTTCATAAGAGATTGTACAGCTTCCTACAGGAAAGCTCAACAAAATGCTAGGACATTCTTTTTGCCCTTTGAGCGCCTGAAATTTATCTCTAGAGGGTAAAAAGCACATGCATACATCATTTTAAATATAATTTTAGTGATTTTTCCAAGCTCTCTAAAGTGTAGCCCTAGGCATTAAAATAAAGTAATTAGGAGCTTGGATTCTGGAGGAAAGCACACTTGGCTAGAACATCTACTTCACCCATTGCCAGTTTTGAGACCTTGGGCAAGTGACTAAACACCTTTCAGTTTCATTCATTCACAGTGATAGTAATATTACCTTTGTCAAGGATGCCTATGAATATTAAATGAATTAATGTTGGTAAAGTGCTTAATGCCATGCCTACACAGAGTAAGTGCTCAAAGAGTGGTTTTTATTACTGCTATTTTTTTAACTTATGAATTCAGTCTTACAGCACTTGTCTTTATGGAAGGGAGAATCAGAAAGCCAAATTAAGGTGGAAACAAAGCCTTAGTTGTATGAATCCCTTATTGTGTCTTAGTCCTGTTTGTCTATTCATTTTCAGACACAATGCCAGCAAGAGACACAGGGAGGAAAACAGGAGCCATAAATAAGAAGCTGAAAGAAAGAGCTGTTCTGCTAAATCTTGGTGGTGGGCTGCAATGTAAGTTACACTATCTTACTTTTCTCTATAACATAAGAAAGCATTACACGGCACAAACCTTTGGCATCTTAAAAGTCCCAGGCCAAAAAAAAAATTAAAAAAAAGAAGTCCCAGGCCATCAGTGGGGGTAGAGTGCCCAGGGGGAGATGACAGCACCGATAGGAGGGGCAGCAGTGCCTAACACAAGCAGCATGCTCAGCAGAAGCAGCAGTGGGAACCAAAAATGCTATAGGTCCTGGAGGTGCCATGGACCCAGATGTATATAAAGCATGAATGAGTAATTCAAATAGCTGATTAAGAAAGGGAGAAGAGGAACAGAGGAACCATGCAGTGGCTAACAGGACAGTTTGATTTTAAGCATAAGTGGAATATCCCTTGAGGGCTTCCAGAAACTATTTTATTTGGGGGCAACCATATGTCACCAGAGGCTGGAGACCTAAACTATCAGGGTAGGGATAAAAACCAGAGAAGCGCTAGTCTACAGTTGTTAGCAACTTGTCTTTGGCAGAGCTATTTATCCTCTCTTGGTATCATTTTTTTTTGTTCTCTGTAAACTGAGAGTATTAGACAGGATATGTAGACACCAGTGGGTAAGGGGTTGGTAGAGATACATCAGAATCCTCATATAGTCTTTTTCAAAATACACATAGTTGTGGCCGTCAACAAATCTATCAGAATCCCTGGTTGGGGTTTGGTAGATGTCGGATGGGATGAAGTTGGGTGTGTTGCATTGGGGTGTGTGTTTGTGTGTGTGTGTGTGTGTGTACTGGGGTGATGGCATGTGTATTTAAACTCCCTATGTTATTCTTATTGATATTTCCACTTTTGATAACCATAGATTAAACTATCTCTGACTTACTTTCAGTCCTGTGATTCTATACATTTTTGATGCATTAGTTAAATTCTTATAATTATATCTAGTTTCCTTTCATAGATCTTTTCTTATTTCTTTGCCTGGTCCAACCATCCCTGGTCACGGAGGAAGCAAGCCCCTCTAAGTTAGGTACTATAAGAGAGACATTAGAAAAGGGGAGCACTCTCAAGTAGTTTAAGAAATGAATAAGAATATTATAATAACTTTCATTGATTGCAATGTGATAAACACTGTTCAAAGTGCTTTTCATGTATGAATTTATTTAATCTTCACAACATACTTATGGGGTAGATTTGGTTATTATTCCTGCTTTATATACGAAAAAAATTCAAGCACTAGGAAGTCAAACAATTTGCCCAATGTCAACCAGCTGTAGAGTGCTAAAGCCATTCTTTTAACTCAGGCATCTGATTCTGGGGACTGGGCTGATAACCCTTTCTCTATAGTGCTTGGGAATGATTAATGCATAGACAGCTAGGGGAGAATGACTCAGGGCACTCCTCTCAGATGACAATTAGCGTATCGGTGTGTAAGAAACCCTTTCTGAACCTCACTCATGTGGGTAACAGAAAGACTAACATTGTCCCTACTGGAATTGACAATTAAGATGTACAACCAACTTCTTTACTTGGCATGTTATGTAGTATATGCACAAATCATACTCTCTTTGGTGCTGAAGGGAGAAGTAAAGTGTGGAGACAGGCTGGCCTGGGAATCACAAAGGCAATATTCCAAACACTGGAGCCTCAAGTACTGAAGACAACTTTGCCTACTTCACAGCATAACTGGTGGTGTGCTCTACTTTTGAACCTGGCCAACTCCTTTTGGCCTGGATAAGCAGTGTTTTTTTTTGAGATGAAGTCTCGCTCTGTTGCCCTGGCTGGAGTGCAGTGGCACTATCTTGGCTCACTGCAAGCTCCGCCTCCCGGGTTCATGCCATTCTCCTGCCTCAGCCTCCCCAGTAGCGGGGACTACAGGCACCCACCACCACACCTGGCTAATTTCTTGTATTTCTTAGTAGAAGAGGAGTTTCACCCTGTTAACCAGGATGGTCTCAATCTCCTGACATCGTGATCCACTCGCCTTGGCCTCCCAAAGTGTTGGGATTACAGGTGTGAGCCACCACGCCCAGCCCAAACAGTCTTTTATCTGTACAAATCCCAGGGAAAGAGGATCATGTCCAGGAAAGAGGGACTGTTGAGAATGGCCACCATGATGCTGAGATTACAATCACATTCCTGTGGCACGATCAGGAGACAAACATGCACTGACCCCTGAAGGAGTGGCATCCTCTGACCCCTGGAATAGTGGCAGGGATTTTTTAAAAATGAAAAAAAGAACAGACTGTTAAATCCTGTTAGAAGAAAGTGATGATGCAGCTTGCCTAATAACATGCACTTTATTAGCTAAACATTTCTTTCTACCTATTTCATCATCTGCAAAAAGCTAGGAAATATTCAGATTTAAACAACCAGTGTGAAAAAGAGAAGCCAATAAAGGAAACTTTTATAGCTTTTGAAACAACCCCATTTCCTTATACCTCCATAATGCAACACTAGTTGTCTGTCTCTACTCTGGCTCCAGGAAATACTAACTTGAAAGTGTCTCTGCTAAAACCATCTTCTCTCATCTCCAGATGATAAGCAGGATACTCAGGAAGGAGGTAGAGGAGAATAAGGGGTCTTCAAAATGAGTTTGTTCACAACAAGTAAAAGCTGCTAGTGCAGAGATGTTTCCTCATTTACTAAAACTCCTTCCTGCCACATGCCCCTCACAAGTCTCCAAAATGAGGGTATGCCTGCTCAAACACCAGTGCATTCCACTGGGAAGGAGAGTCCCTTACTAAAAGTGATGTCACAGCTCAGAAGAAATGAGAAGTGCTCATAATCAGGAAATATATATCCCTTTCTCTCCTGCTGCAAGGGAAAGGATGGAAGCTGGGTGTATTAGTCCCTACTCACGATGCTAATAAAGACATACCCAAGACTGGGTAGTTTATAAAGGAAAGAGGTTTATTGGTCTCACAGCTCCATACGGCTGGGGGTGCCTCAATCATGGTGGAAGGTGAAGGAAGAGCAAAGGCACATCTTACTTGGTGGCAGGCAAGACAGCATGTGTATGGGAACCGTCCTTTATAAAACCATCAGATCTCATGACACTTATACACTATTAGAGAACAGCACGGGAAAAACCCACCCCCAAGATTCAGTTACCTCCCACGACACATGTGGATTATGGGAGCTACAATTCAAGATGAGATTTGGGTGGGGACATAGTCAAACCATATCACTGGGATTGCTCTTTTTCTCTGGAAATCTAAATGCTTGATTTATTACAATTTGAAGAAATTTAAATAATCAAAGTTTTCTGCTCAAGTGCTGCACATGAAGCTCAGAGTTTCTGAGAGATTTCAAATATTCAATTAATCACGGTTTTATTGAGGGCCTGCACATACATAAGATAAGCCACAACATAACCAGATAATCAAACAGACTGTACAAAGAGGAGTTATCAGTGTGGGCTGAACAAGCCTTTGGAACAAAGTGGGCCTTGAGGAAATGATTGGCCACAAAAGGGGTGAGGACAATCAAGAAGACAAAAACTGCATCAGCAAAACTTTGAAGATGGAATATTATTGAAAAATGAGGTGATCTTCATGAGGATAACTTGGTTTGGCTACAAGTGTGTGTATTTACTGCCTGAAAGCATGTTAATATTACTATAATTTTTGATGAATAACGTGAGTCATATCTAATTTTCAGTCCTTCAAAATTAACTGAATGTGTGCAATTTGGCAAAGTGGTGACAAAATAGTAATGGCAGTGTTGCAAATTTCCTTTCAAATGAATGAGGGCATGACCAGTGTCTCCAAATGATACTTTTGCTATCAAATGTGCATTGTTTAGACCTTTTAACAATTGGACCATTCTACATTTTGAACAGGATATGTTAACAGACAACTTTTTCTGGGCTAACTTTAAATTTTTAATAGAAAAAATGCATCCTATATGTGCTCACTGTAGATTTTTAAATTCAGATTTAAAAAATGAAGAAAAATGGTTAGACCAATGACTAACTAGAATAACCAGTGTAGAGAAGAAAATAAATAACCCGATGGAGCTGAAAAACAGCATGAGAACTTCGTGAAGCATACACAAGTTTCAATAGCCAAATCGATCATGAGGAAGAAAGGATATCAGTGATTGAAGATCAAATTAACGAAATAAAGCTAGAAGACAAGATTAGAGAAAAAAGAGTAAAAAGAAACGAACAAAGCCTCCAACAAATATGGCACTATGTGAAAAGATCAAATCTATATTTGACTGGTATACCTGAATGTGATGGAGAGAATGGAACCAAGTTGGAAAACACTCTTCAGCACATTATCCAGGAGAATTTCACCAACCTAGCAAGGAAGGCCAACATTCAAATTCAGGGAATGCAGACAACACCACAAAGATATTCCTCAAGAAGAGCAATCCCAACACGCATAATCATCAGATTCACCAAGGTTGAAATGAAGGAAAAAATGTTAAGGTCAGCCAGAGAGAAAGGTCGGGTTACCGACAAAGGGAAGCCCATCAGACCAACAGCAGATCTCTCAGCAGAAACTCTACAAACCAGAAGAGAGTGGGGGCGAATATTCAACATTCTTAAAGAAAAGAATTTTCAACCCAGAATTTCATATCCAGCCATAGTAAGCTTCATAAGTGAAGGAGAAATAAAATAATTTACAGATAAGGAAATGCTGAGAGATTTTGTCACCACCAGTCCTGCCCTACAAGAGCTCCTGAAGGAAGTACTAAACATGGAAAAGAACAACTGGCACCGGCCACTGCAAAAATATGCCAAATTGGAAAGACCATCGATGCTAGGAAGAAACGGCATCAACTAATGGGCAGAATAACCAGCTAACATCATAATGACAGGCTCAAATTCACACATAATAATATTAGCCTTAAATGGAAATGGGCTAAATGCCCCATTTAAAAGACACAGACTGGCAAATTGCATAGAGTCAAGACCCATCAGTGTGCTGTATTCAGGAGACCCATCTCACAAGCAAAGACACACATAGGCTCAAAATAAAGGGATGGAGGAGGACTAACCAAGCAAATGGAAAGAAAAAAAAAAAAAAAAGAGCAGGGTCGCAATCCTAGTCTCTGATAAAACAGACTTTAAACCAACAAAGATCAAGAGACAAAGAAGGCCATTACATAATAGTAAAGGGATCAATGCAATGAGAAGAACTATCTTAAATATATATGCGCCCAATACAGGAGCACCCAGATTCATAAAGCAAGTTCTTAGAGACCTACAAAGAGACTTAGACTCCCACACAATAATAGTGGGAGACTTTAACACTGCATTGTTGATATTAGACAGATCAAAGAGATAGAAAATAACAAGGATATCCAGGACTTGAACTCAGCTCTGCACCAAGCAGACCTAATAGAAATCTACAGAACTCTCCACCCCGAGTCAACATAATATACATTTTTCTCAGCACCACATCACACTTACTCCAAAATTGACCACATAATTGGAAGTAAAGCACTCCTCAGCAAATGTAAAAGAACAGAAATCACAACAAACTGTCTCTCAGACCACAGTGCAATCAAATTAGAACTCAGGATTAAGAGATTCACTCAAGACCGCATGGAAACTACATGGAAACTGAACAACCTGCTCCTGAATGACTACTGGGTAAATAACGAATGAAGGCAGAAATAAAGATGTTCTTTGAAACTAATGAGAACGAAGACACAACTTTCCATGTGTCTGGGACACAGACACAAAGAATTTCTGGGCCACATTTGAAGCAGTGCATAGAGGGAAATTTATAGCACCAAATGCCCACAAGAGAAAGCAGGAAAGATCTAAAATTGACACCCTAATATCACATTTAAAAGAACTATAGAAGCAAGAGCAAACAATTTCAAAAGCTAGCAGAAGACAAGAAATAACTAAGATTGGAGCAGAACTGAAGGAGATAGAGATACAAAAATCACTTCAAAAAATCAATGAATCCAGGAGCTGGTTTTTTGAAAAGATCAACAAAATAGACTACTAGCAAGACTAATAAAGGAGAAAAGAGATAAGAGTCAAATAGATGCAATAAAAACTGGTAAAGGGGATATCACCAATGATCCCACAGAAGTACAAACTACCATCAGATAATACTATAGACACCTCTACACAAATAAAGTAGAAAATCTAGATGAAATGGATAAATTCCTGGACACATACACCCTCCCAAGACTAAACCAGGAAAAAGTCGAATCTCTGAATAGACCAATAGTAGGTTCTGAAATTGACGCAATAATAGCCTACCAACTAAAAAAAGTCCAGGACCAGACGGATTCACAGCCAAATTCTACCAGATGTACAAACAGGAACTGGTACCATTCCTTCTGAAACTATTCCAGTCAGTGGAAGAAGAAGGAATCCTCCCCTAACTCATTTTATGAGGCCAGCATCATTCTGATACAAAAATCTGGCAGAGACACACACACAAGAAAATTTTAGGCCAATATTCCTGATGAACATTGATGCGAAAATCCTCAATAAAATATTGGCGAACCGAATCCAGCAGCACATCAAAAAGCTTATCTACCATGATCAAGTTTGCTTCATCCTTGGGAGGCAAGGCTGGTTCAACATATGCAAATCAATAAACATAATCCATCACATAAACAGAACCAATGACAAAAGCCACGCAATTATCTCAATAGATACAGAAAAGGCCTTCGACAAAATTCAACAGCCCTTCAGGCTAAGAACTCTCAATGAACTAGGTATTGATGGAACATATCTCAAAATAATAAGAGCTATTTATGACAAACCCACAGCCAATATCATACTGAATGGGCAAAAACTGGAAGCATTCCCTTTGAAAACTGGCACAAGACAAGGATGCCCTCTCTCACCACTCCTATTCAACATAGTATTGGAAGTTCTGGTCGGGGCAATCAGGCAAGAGAAAGAAATAAAGAGTATTCAATTAAGAAAAGAAAAGATGATATGACATCTTTCAAACAGAGACAGATTTATACACACCAATAACAGAGAGCCAAATCATGAGGGAACTCCCATTCACAATTGCTGCAAAGAGAATAAAATACCTATGAATCCAAGTTACAAGGGATGTGAAGGATCTCTTCAAGGAGAACTACAAACCACTGCTCAATGAAATAAAACAGGATGCAAGCAAATGGAAAAACATTCCATGCTCATGGATAGGAAGAATCAATATTGTGAAAATGGCCATACTGCCCAAAGTAATTTATAGATTCAATGCTATCCCCATCAAACTACCACTGACTTTCTTCACAGAATTGGAAAACCCTACTTTAAATTTCATATGGAACCAAAAAAGAGCCCATATAGCCAAGACAATCCTAAGCAAAAATAACAAAGCTGGAGGCATTATGCTACCTGACTTCAAACTATACTACAAGGCTAAAGTAACCAAACAGCATGGTACTGGTACCAAAATAGATATATAGACCGCTTGGACAGAACAGAGGCCTCAGAAATAATACCACACATCTACAACCATCTGATCTTTGACAAACCTGACAAAAACAAGATTGAGGAAAGGATTCCCTATTTAATAAATGGTGCTGGGAAAACTGGCTAGCCATATGTAGAAAGCTGAAACTGGATCCCTTATTTACACCTTATACAGAAATTAACTTAAGATGGATTAAAGACTCAAATGTAAGACCTAAAAGCATAAAAGCCCCAGAAGAAAACCTAGGCAGTATCACTCAGGACATAGGGATGGGCAAAGACTTCATGATGAAAATACCAAAAGCAATGGCAACAGAAGCCAAAATAGACATGGGATCCAATTAAACTAAAGAGCTTCTGCACAGCAGAAGAAACTATCAGCAGAGTGAATGGGAAACCTACAGATTGGGAAAAAAGTTTTGTAATGTATCCATCTGACAAAGGGTTAATATCCAGAATCCTCAAGGTACTTAAACAAAATTAGAAGAAGAAAACAACCCCATAAAAAATGGGTGAAGGATATGAACAGACACATCTCAAAAGAAGACATTTATGCAGCCAACAAACTTATGAAAAAATGCTCATCATCACTGGTCATTAGAGAAATGCAAATCAAAACCACAGTGAGATACTATCTCATGCCAGTTAGTATGGCAATCATTAAAAGTCAGGAAACAACCAATGCTGGAGAGGATGTGGAGATACAGGAATTCTCTTACACGGTTGGTGGGAGTGTAAATTAGTTCAACCATTATGGAAGACAGTGTGGTGATTCCTCAAGGATCTGGAACTAGAAATACCATTTGACCCAGCCATCCCATTACTGGGTATATACCCAAAGATGCTACTATAAAGACTCATGCACACCTATGTTTACTGTGGCACTGTTCACAATAGCAAAGACTTGGAACCAACCCAAATGCCCATCCATGATAGACTGGATAAAGAAAATGTGGCACATATACACCATGGAATACTATGCAGCCATACAAAAGGATGACTTCATGTCCTTTGCAGGGACATGGACGAAACTGGAAACCATCATTCTCAGCAAAGTAACACGAGAAGAGAAAACCAAACACTGCATATTCTCACTCATAAGTGGGAGTTGAACAATGAGAACACATGGACACAGGAAGGGGAACATCACACACTGGGGCCTGTTGGCAGGTGGGGGCCTGGGGGGAGGAATAGCATTAGGAGAAATACCTAACATAAATGACGAGTTGATGGGTGCAGCAAAGCAACACGACACATGTGTACCTACATAACAAACTTGCATGTTGTACACATGTACCCCAAAACTGAAAGTATAATAAAAAAGAAGAAAAAAATATTTGTAACCTCGCTCTTCCTCCTCTCAAAGATAATATGTTTGTGTATTTCTTTCAGACTGTATATGTGAGAATGTATGTGTGCTAGGATATGATTATAAAGGGCATGCAATTTGTGGTAGATTATACGTTTTCCAACGTGTCAACCCCTCCATGTATGCTATACCCTGGCAGAGTGTCCCTTCCCACATGGACTCTGGGGTGAGCCGTGTGACTTGTTTAAATCAATGGGGCATCAGCAAACAGAAGACTTGGTCAGCTCCAGATCTGGTTTTCTTGAGAATAAAAGACCACATTTATAGAAAAGTCCAATCATCCCACTTGTCCCAGATGAGCCAGGCCTCGAGTAACCCTGTGGCTGCATTGCATAGCACCGCTGCATGACTCATCCCATGAGAATCCCACAGAATGACTTCTTAGCCAACTGAAAAATTATGAGATATAATATATTGTTATTTTAAGCCACCAAATGTTAGCGTATAACTGATGCAGTGTTTTAAACCTGATTTTTCATTTAGTGTACTGTGAACATCGTTTTTGCTCTTAAGTAGAATTCAGGAACCTAATTTTTAAAATGCTTTTTATCACATTCCATTACAACATGTACTATAACCTGTTTAACTAATATCTCATTGTTTGACATGCTTACAATTAATTTTTAATACCCAATTGGTAACTCCCTGATGCCACTTCCACTATGTAAACTTATTTTAAAACAAGTTTATATATAATTACCTTGTAAGCTCTTTGAGAACAGTAGCTATGAATAAATAAGCGTTTCTCCCTCTTAAGCTCTTCCACTGTTCATGGCAAATAGTCAGTGCTCAAAATATTTAGTGAATGTAAAAATGAATAAATATGCTTATAAATAAGTTAGAAAAACAGCATTTAATAATAGCCTACACATGTTAATACAATGTTATATTCAGACAAAACATTATAGAGAATGCTTGCTATTGTTAGACTCTTTTTCCCCACCTCATACTTTCACGCTGTCCAAAAACACTAGGAAATGAACATTTTTAGGAAATCAGTGTTGCTGCATTAAAACCTACTATTCCCCTGTCCCATTCATTCAATGTCTTATTTAGAGTGGAGGTGACAACCAGCTAAAGTGATGAAAAAAATTGTAGTAAATTGATACTCTACTCTACCATCCTGAAAAATGTGTATGTTCATGAAGAAATAGTTTGTGTTTCCTCAAATCATACTGCATTTATCCATATTCTGACATTTATGACAGTAAAATACTTCGAGGCATCTACTGTTTTGGAGTTTTTGTTTCTTTAGTTCAATTTGTAAATAAGGATAATTCAGAGATGACCACATTGTGTTTTTCAGTAAATTATCATCTATCATTAAAGTTAATCCAATATCCAATTTAGGTTTGAATTGAAATGCTTTAAATACGTAAAAGAATCAAGATAACAATTTCTTTTTCCATTAACCTTTAGGGCAGCTTCTTTTATATTTTGCTTCCTTTGGATAAGGAGAAGTACATTGTAATCTTTATTTTAAATTAGGTTTTACAGCATATTTAATCCCCAGGTTAAAGCATATTATTCACATTTAAAAGAGAAAATGAACAAGCTTAAAGATGTCAGCTTCAGACTGAAACCACAGTGGAAATAAGCTATTTGGATAACATTGTCTAGGAGGTACCAAAACTTCAAAAGATATCCTTATAGATTGAAACTCTGACCCAGAAAACCCTTTTTCTTCACTGCTTCTCATGGTGAACCATTTTGAATATCTAGTCATTTTACTTTACTGTTTCCCACAATGTCATTCTCTCCCTTTGAGAGGCAGGCCCAGGAGTGGGAAGCAAGGCTCAAAAAGAAAGAGGACTGAAACTAATTGAGCACAGTTTGTTGCCACCTGAAATAGAATCTATTACCAAATTTTACAGCTAACAAAACTGAGGCTTAGGTGATTACAGAAGCAATCAGTTACAGAGTTGACACTCATCTCTCTCTCTAGATCCAAAGTACATTATTTCTTAAACTGAGCAGTCAGAAGGCCCAGATTCTAGTTACAGTTCTTGCAATCCTTGTGACATCTTGAGAAGATACATGGGCTTCAGCTTCCTTATCAGCAATATAGAGATAAAGCATCTTTCCTATTCATGAGGATAGCATCACCTTTCCTACCTATTTCATGGGGCTAGTATGATATGGTTGAGAGTATGTTTTAAAAACGGAAACATCAAATAGGAATACATTGCCTTAAGTTCCAGGTTCTGAATGAATTTGAGTAATAGATTGACTGGGCCCACATAGGGTAGCTTGGTCTTTCCCATGAGAGAGACAGAGTAGGGCTCTTCAGAGTCTTTCTCTGAACTGAGCCTGTTGTTCTTCCTTTCACGGTGACTCATTGATTTTCTTTTCTTCCTTCCTTACAGCAGTCTTTGGGATTAAAAACAAAAAATAAAAAACCAAAACCCCTGTAATAAGGCAGAGATCTACCCACTGAGAATGGTTTTTGAAGGGAGAAGAAGGGACAGCCATACAGGGCTAGTACCATAGGAACACACGTTTTGAATCTGGTGAGTTGAATTGGATGATTTCTAAATTTAGAGAGAAATTTCTTTTAGTCACTATAGCCATTACTGACTTCTGTTTGTAGGTTTGGTGAGTAGACACCCCTTCTACTCTTCACTACCCCCTTAGGTATCATTCGTTTTCTTTCACAACTTTTATATCTCTACAATGGTTTACCGCCTATGTTCTCATTCTCTAGGTGTGCATTCTAAAACATCAACTTTGGTGCCAAGAATTGGACACTTTGGCCACTGTTTTGCAGTATGGTGGGTCAATTTATTTTTTAGGGGCCCTTTAAACTTCCCCTGCAAAATGGGGATACGGCATTTGCTCAGGTCTCTTAATCCTGAATATTAAAAAGGTCTTTAAAAAACCCTTGGGTGTCTTTCAGTGACACTGTTTGCTTATAGAACCTTTTTTGATGGCAAATACTAGTTCAATGTTCCAGCACTTGAAACTTTTTTCTCCTCCAGAGGCAATATTCACTTAGACAAATAACATGTTTCTACCGGGTTGAACCATATGCTATTGCTGTGTTTACAGGGCAGAAATGGTGAAATGCCAGAAATTTCATATAGTTCAGCCTAGCATCTCAAATTATTATTTTTCTTCATACTTGTCTCCCTCCTTCCCTTTATTCCCCCTTTCCTTTCCTCTTTCCCCTTCCCCTTCCCCTCCCTCCCTTCTTTTCTTTTACCTTCTCTTTCTTTCTCTCTTTCCTCCCTTTCTCTCTGTCTCTCACCCAGGCTGCAATGCAATGGCATGAACACAACTCACTGCAGTCTTGAACTCCGAGGCTCAAGTGATCCTCCCACCTCAGCTTCCCAAAGTGTTATTACAGGTGTGTTTCACCACACTCAGCCCATATTTACCTTTTAATATGTAAACAAAACTATATGCATTCTGCTTCCCCAAAGATAAATAATATCATTATGTTTTCCTGTTAATAGGTATTATGGAATAATAAAGTTTTCATTTATTCTGCAACCTAGAATGCTGACTCACCAGATGATACAGCTCAGGAGCTTGATACAGAGGATACAGTCATGAGTAAATACTGTATCCCCAGTTTGCAAGTGAACATGTTTGTGGCATTTCAGTGCTTGGGGAAAGAGAAAGCAATGCAGACCATTCCTTGGAAGAGAGAAGGATGAGAAAGGAAGAGATTGTGACCTGGGCCAGGTAGGAAAGAGAGAAGGGATACCAAGAGGATTCCAGAGCCTTTTCTCTAGGAAATAACTTCCTGCAGAAATGGAGTTCTGGCTGTTGAGAAGATATCCACTGACAGTAGGGAAGCCCAAGCTCTGAAAATTACAGGGTCTCTCTCCCCAAATCCCATTTCACCACTCACTCCAAACATTACATATGGTCTCATGATGAAAACAAAGGTTAGTGATTTAACTGTGATTTGCAATCTTCAGATTTAAAGTTTACATATTATATGCTTTTTATTAATTATATTTTTTCTACAATTTAGTTCTGAAAACTGATGTTATCAGAGTATAATATTAGAATGCCTAGTGGGGTAGATAATTCTAGATATGCCTCTGAAACTGTGGCAGAGGTCCTGAGTGGCAGCTGTAACCTCTGTAAAGGCAGCAGTGGTTACCCACGGTTATTTCATGAAAGGCGAATTTACTGTGCATTACAAAGCAAAGATCTTGGGAGGAAATAAGAGGAAATAAATGGAAAATATGGGTGATCTCTTTTTCTTTTATTTTTCTCATAGTTGATTATGTGTTGAATACTGTTGGACTGTTTTTTGCTCATACGCATTGCCTGTATAGCATTAATGATTGCAAAAGTGGTATCAAACACATATGAGCACTTTTTATAAGACAGGTTCTCTAGGCAAAGATTAACATGTATATCTCAGTTCATTCTTACGAAATTCTTACATGAGAGATATCATCTCAGTACCCCCATTTTGCAGAAGAAAAAAAATCTTAGAGAGGTTAGTTACATGCATTTTGGAAGGGCAGAACCAAGATTCGTATCATGATCGATCTGACACCAAAGGCAGAATTTTCAAAACAACCCTCCGTGACCTGTCGGTCATACCACTCTGATGAGCTTATAAAAGGACACAAGGAAGAATCTGACTGGACAGTTCAATGACTTAGGAAAGAAGGATGAGAGTTAATGCAGGTAGAGAGGCAAGACTGGTCAAATAGCCAAGTACTCTTACAGTCTATGTACAGAAATAAATCTCCAGTTCCTTACAGCCATTGTATCATATAGTCTTCTTCATTTATTCCAGATTAACTGCCTGTTAATCTCCAGATGATTCTCTGTTCTTCCCTTTAGAAATCTAAACTATTTCTGAGTGAAATAAAATAGAGATCAACGCAAACCTCCATACTCTTTCTCTTAAAGTTGGAAACACTGGCATGGCATTAAAACTTAAATATTTCACTGGCCTTCACTGGCCTAGTATTTCTTCTCCCGTATTGATTTTGCTCACCTTGGAAATGGAATTTGAAAATAGATTAACAATGTTAGAACTTATGTTACTATGGTGACCCAGGACACAGGGTATGAGATTTCTTCCCTTCAGATCTTGATATTGAGAAGTCTGCCTATTTGTCCCTGTCTTTTACAAAACCTCATGGTGTGATAGAAGGGATAACATGTGGGAAGAAGCATTACTACAGATACATCGAGAGAAATGCAGCTTTAGAACTGGCCTCTCTCTGCTTCTGAAAGATCCAGGTGCAGATAACTCTGTAATGCCTGTTCAAAGACTAATAAAGTCTTGGATGGTTTGAAGTCTGACATCTGTACTGAGTGATTTATTTATGGATGTCCAAAGTATACCCACAGCTCTCATCTCTTTTCTTTCCATATTCATCCTTAGGTAATCTCAGTCTCAGTTTTAAAATCCATCATATTACGATGCCTCCTAAATTTTTATCCCCATCCATCCAGAAATCTCCCCTGAACTTCAGACTTTTAATCCAAATGCCCTTTGACTAGTGTTGTCAGGTGAAATGTAAGATGCTCAGTGAAATTTGAGTTTCTGATGAACATTATTTTTAATGTATGTCACAAACATTGTATTTACTTATGCTAAAAGATTCTTCATTGTTTATCTGACATTCAGATTTAACTGGGTATCCTTTATTTCATTTGATAAATCTAGTAACACTACTTTTCAACCAAAGACCTCTATTTGAATAACTAACAAATGTTCGTAGCTTAGGATGTTCAAAGTGGAACTCCCATATTTCCTCACCTGAACATGCTTCTCTCATAGTCTTTCTCAAATCTGTGAATGACAACTACATTCTTCTGATTACTCAGACCAAAGCTCTCGACTCTTCTCCTTTTTTGGCCACTATATTGAATCTAAATATAAATGGCTTGATTCTACCTTTACTGTCTGTCTAAAATCCAATCACTTTTACCACATTCATTGCTACTACCTTGAACCAAGTCATTGCCATCATTTGCTGGACTATTAAAAGACCTTCCTTCCTTTTGCCCTTGTAGTCCTTTTTCCAGACTGAAGTCAGACTGATTATTTTAAACCAGAGCACATCAAAGAGCTCTAATTGCCAGTAAAAGCCAAAGTCATCGAAATTGTCTACAAGGCTCTCTGTGCCCAGCTCCTCTGCCACTGCCATTGCTTTGCCTCTCCTTCCTCATCCCCAAACATTCTTCTATTCACTTGCTCTGTGCCCTATGTGGTGGGTGGCAGGGAGGGGGTGCTGCTCATTGTTCCTCAAACACACCAAGTCTTTGCACTGCACTCTTGTTTGTCTGGAAGTTTCCTTTCTCCTTATATACACGGCTTGCTCCCTCACAATGCCCTTTGGGTTTTCAAATATCTTATTAAAGAAACTCTCCTTTCTCCTCCACCCCTCAACATTCACCATTCCAGTTATATTGTTTTATTTTTTCCGTATATGTTCAACACCTGACATATATATATATGGATTTTGGAAGGGCATATATTTATATTTTTATTAAATATTTTAATATTTAATAAATTTTATTATTTTTATTATATTTTATTTATTTATCATATTTTATTATTTTATATGTTTGTTTATTATATTTTATTAATTTTTATTTAATAAATAAATATATTTATTAAATATATATATTAAAAATATACATATTTTCCAGCCTGTGAATATAATCTCAATGAGGGTATGAACTTTTTTTTGTAGCCCCAGAACTAAGGACAGTATACAGCTCAAAGCTGGTATTCCAGGAAAATTTGTTGATTAAATGAACAGAATCATCAATTGTTTTGCAGTAGTCAGATGCAGAAAAATCCCACATGAAGATTAAATGAGTATATTAATGTACATGTAAATTGGAATATGCACAATTTGTGTACTTGGACATATAGGAATAAACATCTTTGTGCATATGTGTGGGTCTCACATAATCCTAGTGTGCTTACTGAGAAGAATACCATAAAGCATACCTTTCCTTCTCTGTTCTTAAATCTGGTGTTATTGCCAGAAATCCATTTTTGCCTCTGTCTAAAGCGTTATGCATCTATAATCGGATTTTTTTTCTTTTTGCTTACTTTTTTTAGAGGAGACTTTAGTGAGTTTTTTTCCTTAGTATTTTAGGTAATGCCTCCCTGAGTCATATATTAGCTGTGATAACTGTTTATCTGGCTGTCCCTCTTTCTCCTGGCATCTGTATGATTTCTTTTAATCACATTCCCATTATCCTCTAATTATGTAAAATTATGTTATATTAAATATAATTTCTACTGGTAGCCACAGGGTGGCATTCATGTTCTTTGCTATCATTTTAATGACTGATAGATTACAAGGTCACTCTGAGTAGATAAATAGCCTATAGATTCTTTCCAGTGAGGTTCACATTCTGATTTTTCATATTAACACTTGTAAATTGCAGAACTTATTATGCTTTCCCACCCGTACTTCATTTTGCTTCCAGCACCTTCAGTCCCTTCCTGCAGGAATCCAAGATGACTCTATCAGGTGGCTTTGTTTTAATATTCGCCTCAGTCAAAGAGAATCTAATGAAAGCCAGAAGCTGACACTGCCTTGGTATTCATTTCAACTCAACCATCACGGGAAGATTTGCCAGCAGCCTTTAGCACAGGGCTCTGACTGAATGCTTGCTGGTAAACACTAAACTGAATAGCAAGTAGGATCACTTACCCCAACAGGTTTGCCAGTCTAGGTGTAATCTCCAGATGAGTACTTAAGGTACTAAAGCCATCTATTGAATATTTAAACACCACTTTGATTATCAGGAGAAAACACACACACACACACACACACACACACACACACACACACACACACACACACACACAAAATGAAACGTTTATATGGGAAGTTCAGCTCTGAGGAAGCATTTGGATGGTGTTTTAGAGACGGAGAGCTTCTTGCTTTTATTCTGGAGCTGGGCGTTTCATTCATTCATTTATTCATTCTTTCTTTTAGGTAACCTAATTATCATTCATTCACTTATGGTGAGTTCACACATCATTACATATTTTATTACATTAATTTATCAAATATTATTTGTCCATTTTAGAGATGAGGAAAGTGAGTTAACAGTTAACAAGGTTAACAATTAATTGAAAGCAGCACTAAGAGTCAACTACAGAGGTGAAATAAACATTAAAGACTTTTGACTAATTATTTTTTCTCTTTTCACATCCCCACAGTTGTTACGGGAGTGATGTAAACACTTCTTGCCTCCAGGTACCCCATAGCTTGAAATATCACCATTTTCTCACTATCTCACGTGGAATTATTCCCATTCACAATTGCTTCAAAGGGAATAAATTACCTAGGAATCCAACTTACAAGGAATGTGAAGGATCTCTTCAAGGAGAACTACAAACCACTGCTCAATGAAATAAAATAGGACACAAACAAATGGAAGAATATTCCATGCTCATGGATAGGAAGAACCAAGGTCGTGAAAATGACCATACAACCCAAGGTAATTTGTAGATTCAATGCCATCCCCATTAAGCTACCAATGACTTTCTTCACAGAATTGGAAAAAACTACTTTAAAGTTCATATGGAACCAAAAAAGCCTGCATTGCCAACACAATCCTATGCCAAAAGAACAAAACTGGAGGCATCACACTACCTGACTTCAAACTATACTACAAGGCTCCAGTAACCAAAACAGCATGGTACTGGTACCAAAACAGAGATATAGACCAATGGAACAGAACAGAGCCCTCAGAAATAATACCACACATCTACAACCATCGGATCTTTGACAAACCTGACAAAAACAAGAAATGGGGAAATGATTCACTATTTATTAAATGGTTCTAGGAAAACTGGCTAGGCAGATGTAGAAAGCTGAAACTGGATCCCTTCCTTACACCTTGTATGAAAATTAATTCAATATGGATTAGAGACTTAAATGTTAGACCTAAAACCATAAAAACCCTAGAAGAAAACCTAGGCAATACCATTCAGAACATAGGCATGGGCCTATGTTCTAGACTTCATGTCTAAAACACCAAAAGCAATGGCAACAAAAGCCAAAATGGACAAATGGAATCTAATTAAACTAAAGAGCTTCTGCACAGCAAAAGAAACTGCCATCAGAGTGAACAGGCAACCTACAGAATGGGAGGAAATTTTTGCAATCTACTCATCTGACGTAGAATCCTTTAATAGGGGCTTTCCAGGCTTTTCCTCACTCCAACTTCGTCTCCATTCTCTTTCTGGAACCATCTTACTAAAACTCTGCTGTGATCTTTTTTCTGACTCAGAAAAGTAGAATATCATATAAAACTCAACTGTGTTTTTTACTCCTCATTGACCCTTTAAAATTAATTTGCTGAAAATTTCTTTCTCCTCTTTTGAATAAACATCTTAGCCATCCTCTATGAATTATCTGGGTACTTACAGGTAATAGAAAGTCCTATGGTTTCCTTAAGTCACAAATATAAACTCAATACAGAAACCAGAATATCTATCCCAGTATCTTAAGCAAGACTTTAATGGAAATGCTTCTCCCATTTCATCTGCAGCTAAGCTTCCTGCCTTCAAGGAGCAGAGTGCAATCAGATTCACCTTTTTTTCCTTCTTTTTCTTGAGATGGAGCTTCACTCTTGTTGCACAAGTTTGAGTGCAATAGCATGATCTCCGCTCACTGCAACCTCCGCCTCCTGGATTCAAGTGGTTCTCCCGCATCAGCCTCCTGAGTAGCTGGAATTACAGGAGCATGCCAACATGCCTAATTTTATTTTTTGTACTTCTAGTAGAAACAGGGTTTCACCATGTTAGCCAGGCTGGTGTCAAACTCCTGACTTCAGGTGATCCACCTGCCTTGGCCTCGCAAAGTGCTGGGATTTACAGGTGTGGGCCACCTTGCCTGTCCTCCGATTCACCTTCTTACTTGCTCACCTTTTCTCCTACTTGCTAGATGCTGTTACTGACTTCTTTGGGGTAGTGGATGAAAGAAGAGAAATAGTGGAACTAGAAGTTGTTACTTGACTGGTATAAGAAGATAGCTTTGCTTTCCTAAGCCTGAAAGATGCATAAAGTCAATTATCTAATGGCAGCCAACTCTCTAATGGCATTTGTGGGTTCTCTAGATGCTACTTGACTCGATCCTCTTCTTTAACTTGCTTCTCTAAATGCCCTTCAGTTTCTGTTTTTTGTTGTTGTTTTTCTCTGTGTGTTTTTTTTTTTTTTTTTTTTTTTTTCCAGCAGTCCACTCTAGACCCTCTGTTGAAATGCCATTGCCTCAGAAGCAAATCTTTTGACCCAGAATCATTTAAAACATGATCACAGGCTCAAATTTTCACCATAGTTCCATGTCTGGCCCCCAGGATTCATGCATCTTTGACCATCATTGGGGGAATAGTAGTTACTCCGTTAAGAATTTTACTCTTCTCCCATGAGATGCTTTAGCTGGCCTCTCATCTTTGGACTCTTTCAGACTAAGCATCCTTCCTCTGTATTTTCTAGCTGCAGAGAATGTTTCTCGAATTCTGACTAGTCTCATAGATCGCTTCTCTAGTTTTGAAATTAAGCCTCTCTCCTCAAAAATCAATTGCTTTGTTGCATTTTGTGCAAAATGTTTTTTTCTTCCTTGTAGACCAGCTGGCTTTCTAGAATCTTCTTTGAAAAATCAGGTCCTTTGTTACCTCACTTTTGTATTTGATACCTATTGTTTGGTCTTCAAATTTTAATCCCAGTATGTGTGTGTATGTGTGTGTGTGTGTTTATGTGTATATATACACACACACACACACACACACATATATGTATATATATTTTAAGATTATTTAGATTCCAAATATTGGAACTGGTAGTTCAGCCTAGCCATCTCACTGAAAATAAAACACAAAGCAACCTGGAAACTCAAAACTCTGAAAAGTGACACAGCATATTGGAAAATAATCCAGTATAAATTCTTAAAAGGGAAATGTAATAAACAAATCCACTGAATTTATAATTTTGCTTAAGAGTGTATTAAACATAAATAGAGAAAATTAGTGGAATTTGATGTAGACTGAATAAAATATCTATAAAGAAGTACAAAGACAAAAAAATGGAAAATTCAGCAGAGTGGGTAAGAGAAAGATGATGCAGTAGGGTCTAATACATGCTTGACACAGAGGGAAGAAAGAATAGTACAACCAGATATATTTAAAGTGCTAATGTCTAAAAATTCTCCAAAATTGATGAAAGACCTCCATCCACAGATTGAAAAACTTCAACAAAACTATAGCAAAATAAATTTTTAAAATACCTAGACAAATTACAG
The DNA here is from genome assembly GCF_037993035.2 of Macaca fascicularis. Taxonomy (NCBI): domain Eukaryota; kingdom Metazoa; phylum Chordata; class Mammalia; order Primates; family Cercopithecidae; genus Macaca; species Macaca fascicularis. Next base: position 72,745,044 of record NC_088387.1, on the reverse strand, counting down.
TGAAATTACAGAAAACAATAGAAGATATCATCTTAAAAATATCCAGAAGTGGGGCAAAATATTTCCTTCAAAAGAGCAATATTTTGACTGAAAGCTCATCTCTCAAAAGCATTGCAGCTTTTGAAAATTAGAACAAGGCAATGAAGTAATATCTTTAAAATGGTGGAAGAAAATAACCGGAAACCTAACATTTTAACCCTGTGACATATCCTTCAATAATAAAGGTGAACATGACAACTAAATGTACTGTTTGATCTGGGACTAATTCTGGATCAGAAGAAAAAGTGTTATGAAGGATACCATTATACCATTGCAAATATTTGAGTATGTACATGAGATACTTGCTACTCATAGTACCGTCTGGGGATATGCCTCACCTGTGAGCTTGTTAAACTATGAGCATAATCACAGGCACCACTCCAGACCTTGTGGATCATTTGCATATTTTTACAAGATCCCCAAATGGTTTGTATGTAAATTAAAGTTTCGGCAGCACTGTATTAGTTAATTATATTTTATTTATGTTAAATGTCCTGAATTTGATAAGAAAATGTGACACGTTGGAAAGTGTCTTTGCTCTCTTGATATGTATGCTGATATATTTAAAGTTGAAGGATTATGATGTTTGCAACTGAATCTAAAATGGTTCATCAAAATGATGAATGGACAATAAGTAAAAATATATAGTAATAATTATAAGAAAACACATTGTTACTGTGAGAGACAGTGCAAATATGGAAACATGTTTTTAATTGGTGAGTCGAGGTGAAAGGACAGGTGTTCATTGTGCTATTTTGCAATGTGGAAAAATAGCTTTGGAAAGGAGTTTGGAAATCATATTCATTAGGGTTGAAGATACACATAATGTCTACTGCTAAATGTGTATCCAAGAAAAATATTCGTGCAAGTCTACTAAGAGACACATGCAGGAATATTCAAAGCAGGTATTATTTGCTGTGATCCCAATCTGAAAACACTCAAAGTTCCACCAACAATGCAATGAATAAATTGTGACATACACAATGGAATATTATAGAATATTACAAAGCAATGAAAATAAATTATAATTACAGATAATAATATTCATGATTCTTATGCTAAAGCAATGCATACTGTATTTTATTTCACTGTGTAATTTTATTTCAGTTGGCAGAGGCATAATTAAATGCTAAAAGTATAAATAAAAGCTAGCAATTTATTACTGCCCACTGTCAAGATAGTGGTTACCTGTAGGAGAGAGGGAGATGGTTGGGATTGGGGAGGAGCATGTTTAAATTTTTTATATTGGGAAGAGTCTAACTTTTGAACTTGAGGGTGGTTCTATGGATGTTTGCTTTATATTAATTCATTGAGCTGAACATTTATGTTTTATGTACTTATGATATATGTGTTTTATTTCCAGACAAAATAAAGGTTTAAAAAGTAAGAAAAATATGATTACTCTGGTTGGTATGTGGAAAATGTACTTGAAGAGATAAGAACAAAAATGGGGGGATAGGAGGAACTTGCCATATTCTGAGCTAGATGGTGATGGTATGTACCAGTGAGGTAGCAGGAACAATAGAGAGAAGCGGATAGATTCCAGGCAGTTTGGAGATAGAGTCAATGAGACTTGTCAGTGGAATGTATGTACAGACTGAACCTCTTACCTCCAAAAAACTGTAAAAGAATGGCATCTTGGTTTTTGGATGGAGTAACTATGCAGATGATGGGGCCATTGACTGAGATGGACAACAAGGAAGGGACAATTTTGAAGGGAGAAATCAATAGTGTATTCTGGGGTGTAGAGAGAGAAGACAGTGGGATCAAGACCAAACCTTAGGGCATTCGGGTGAATATGGTATCATAAAAGCAAAGATAAAAGAGTGTTTCAAGAGGGAGGGATTAGTTGAGCAAGATGAAGATAGATAAGTGGCTTTTGATTCTGGCAAGATGAAGATTATTAGGAATTGTATTACAATAAGAGCAGTTTCTGTGGAGAGGTAGGTGGGAATAGTAGCCTCCTTGAACTGGGTCAAAAAGACAGTGGAAATGAGGAAGTCAAGAAATCAAGGATTAAAAACTTTTAAAGACATACTGCTGTGAAACTAAAAAGATAGTGTTGTATGATAGCTAGAGTGGGACATAGGGTCAATTTTTTTAATAAAAAAGAAACAAGGACACATTTCTAGTTGATGAGAATAATCCAATGAAAGGAAAATTATGATGCAGAAGAAGGATGGAATACTTCTAAGGATGAAGGATGAAATCCTTGAGTAGAAGACAGAATAGAATATAGGTGATAGTGAGCATTTATTACGTGGTAGTCATGGTTCAAAGAACTAGATGTATACAGCATAAAAATTCATTTTCTGCCTTTAAGGACAGCACAGACCAGTAGTAAGACAAGTTAGTAAACTAACAATTGTAATATAGTATGCTGTTAAAATATAGGAATGCTCGGAATTACTCTAGGATTATGGAAGTCAGCCTCGGAAATGGGATGGGGAAGGTTTTCTCAAAGAACTCAAAGGATGCATCTAATCTAACTAGGTGTAAGAAGCCTAAGTAAATGTTCTTTCACAAATTCACCACTACTAAACTTATCAGAGTATCCTTCCTCCAAACACGCACATCTGAACCTTCACCCACATCAAAGCATCTGTCATTTGTTTAACATGTCATTCTATATTATGCATGTGCTGTTGGTTTTCTGTGAAATGCTTTTTCCTGCCTTGTGAATGTCTACATATCTCAAAATTCAGCTTAAAGGCCAATTATTCTCCAGTTTGCTTTCTAACTCTAGAAGCAGAAAAAAATTGCTTTTGTCCCTGGGCTCGTATGGCACTTTCAGAGCACCTTTATGGCATGGGGATTTGTGACTTTTTAGGGAATACCATACCATGGTTAAGTAGGTGGATGATGGTACCAGGCTGCCTAGGTTCAAACTGTAGCTGTGCCCTTTACTAGCTGTGTCATGTTAGGAAAGTTCCTCAACCTCTCTGTGTCCCAGTTTTTTCCTTTCTAAAATGTGGATAATCAAACCAACCTACCGCAATGGAAGTGAGAGAGATATGAAAAGAGAAAGAAGGCACAGAAGATGTAGAAACAAGCGACACCCAAGGGGAAAATTCCAGACCCTGAGGGTTTTCTTGGAGGTCTGTCCTGCTTCCTTGACCAGCCTTGCTCAGTTTTCCTAGAGAAGAGATGAATATATGTGCTGGAGGGAAATTGGTCCTTGTTTCTATCTTTGAAAACATAACTGCGTTGCCTATGAATTATGTGTGATTCTAGAAATGAAACCAATTTTATTTTTGACAAGGTCTTTTTTGTCTTCTGCATTCTCTCCCTTTATTTTTTTTTAAGTGCACTGTCCATTTTGCCAATTTGTTCCCATAGAAACCACTGAAAATTTATAGCTTGTTTAAGTGGATCTGAGAAGAGGCACAGGTTGTTGTGGGTATTAAATTAGTTTACGATTCAAAGCACTTAGAGTGGTGTCCGGCAAGTGAAAATATGCTCGCTAAATCTTAGCTATTATTATGATAATTATATGTTTTTCCACTCTGATGATAAAAATATCTCTTATTTATTTTTATTTATTCTTTGCATCCTGCCAGTCTTCTATCATGCACCAACTTGCTCTTAAATGACAGAAAGGAGCTCAATAGAGACATACAGAAGAAACAAATGAGTGGGTTTCCATCCCCGCTACCCAACAGGTTTTGTAGCAAGGCTGTTTTCTTGGTGTCTCCTTTGGGCTTAGCTAGGTTTGGACATAAAGCACGCAGAACATAGTGTTACTTTAATAATTTTTATAGGTGCTTGCCCCTAAAGATTTTTTAGATAGTAGAAATGTGAGGGGCAGTGCATTAAATCCTTAACACTTTAGTGCAACTGCTAACAAATCAAAGATTGTTAGAAGAAAACTTGAAGCTAAAAAAGTTAACTTTCCTTTTTGTTACGGAATCCTTTCTCAGCATCCATGACCAATGCTCAGTCATTTAGTCTCTGCCTAAACCCCAAAGTTAGTTATCAAGAAACCTCTCTGGGGAGAATTTGAACACTGGGTGCCAGAGAGGGAGTAAGAGACAAAGAGGAGACAGGGACAGAAAAGACGGAAAGAAGAGACACCCAGGACAAAAATTCCGGATTCCTGTGGTTTGCCTGCCAGTCCTGCCCTGCTTGACCAGCCATAGCCAGCTTCCCCGGAGGAGTAATGTATGTACTGGAGGGAAAACTGGTCCTGATTTCTACCTTTTGAAATCATAAGTGTAATGACAGTGACATCTCTGTGATTTTAGAAAGGAACCTGGTTTTATTTTTTCACAAGTTCCTTTTGGTCCTTTGCATTCTCTCTCTCCTTTTGTTTTAAGTGCACTGTCCATTTTGCCAATTTGTTTCCATGGACACCACTGACAATTTACAGGTTGTTTAAATGGATCTGAGAAGAGGGAGTAGTAATAAATAAAGCCCTGACATGGCTATAAATACCAAGAGTGCTCTGGACTTTCATCTTCCACCTCTCTACTTACCATTTAGCAAATCAACTCATAACAGTAATAATATAAAAGAACACTGGACCTTTTTTTCTCTGTGAGTGGCAGAAGGCAGGTAAATACATATCAATCTTTATCCCTTTGGATTGAAAGTAGTGGGCAATCTAAGCAGAATAGGGCATTCTCGAAGAAATCTATGGATTATTAGTTGGTGTCTGGCCCACACACAGCTGTTAGCACTTATTCTTTCTCAGAGTAACTAGGGAAACTCTGGCTCCTAATTTGATTGCCAACAGCAGGGAATAAAGAGCTGGGGATTTTGTCATTCTCACTGATAGTGAAAAGGGGTGGATATAGCAGAGAAGAGATGGTTGCTGAGAGCGACAACTGACAGATGCCAAGAGTAGGAGGCTGAAACCCACAAGGGCAATCTCTGGCACTGCAGGGAGACCATCTCCATAGCATCCACAACAGAAGGGGCAAAGTAGAGGGTAGGGTCCTGGGCCACCAGGGATTAAGGCTGACTCAAAGGAAGAGGGTTGCCTTTATTCAGAGAAGTGCTCCTCAGATTTAAATTAAGAGGGAGAAAGCAAAGGAGGCTTGTGACTCATAAGAAATTTTAAAAGGAAAGGGAAGCAGGGTGAGGGAACAAAAAGAAATGAATAAAGTAGACATAGACATAGAGAGACAGAAATTCAAAACTATGTTCAAGGAAAACAAAATCAGTATTTTCCAAAGGTACATCTTATAAGATTGACTCTCCCAAAATTAGTGATTGTCTGTCTGCCATTTTTCCATCATTCTGCTAGGCGCACTGGGGAAAAAAATATAAAGGTCAGAATTTCTACCCTGAAAAATTTGCAATGGATGAAAGAAAACTTGAAAAAATGTTTCTCCATCAAATACCTTAGATCTTTTCTGTTAGATAAGACAGTAACAGCTTAAACGGAAGTTGATAGTTGTAATTTGGGTGAAGCCAGAAAACCCTCGAGAATATAGCCACTCTTGTTGCTGTTGATCAGTGGCGAATCAGTGTCAACCTAGAATGTCAAAATCGCCCCTGGACAAATACTTTGGAAAATAAGGAAGTTGAAGAAAATATTTTACATTTCTGACATGGTAATGAGTTAAGCAGGTTAGCTTTACAATCATGTCTGTTCCTAGTCTTGAGCCACATACTTGCTCTAAGGCTTAATTTGGATTTTACCTACTAACACCCAGGAGGTGGTAGAATTGGGGAACCAAGAAGAGGCTACCATGCTGAACAGCTTAGAACTCTACTCACAAGTTGGATATTACAATTGGCTCATTGTAGAAGAGGGATGGAATCTAGGAAAATCTTGTCTGGCTCCTCTCTTGCACTCTCATACACACAGAGATTAGAATTTTTAAGCAGGATGGAGATGGCACTTTTACAATTTAGAATGCTGAAATACATGGGGTTTGATGGAGTATTTAAAGGATAGCAAAGTGCTCATTCTATACATCAATTCAAGTAGCCTGGAATTGCCCTGTTATTTTATGATGAAAGGTGCTCTGAGTAAGTTAGGTAACAGAATAATTGATTGAAATAATTAGATAGAACTAAAGGTCCTGTGGGGGTCTAAATAGGAAGCATGAGGAACTTCTCATAAAAGCCTGGTAAATATGGGCCACTCCTTTAAGAAACTTAAGGAATGAGCCAAGTAGACCAAGTAGATAAAATATCCAGTGAATGACATATTCCTATACAAGATGCTGAGAAACTTGCCTATTGACAACCTTACCAGTTAGAAGACATGAAAACAGATGAATAGCCAGATAAATATTGCATACAGTAATTATGCACCAGCTATAAATATGGTGAGTTGATGTTTTCTGCCTCCAGGGAAGTGCAGTTAACATTGGGATAGTGATTTCGATAAGAAGGGAATCAGAATTCAGGGAACCTGAGTCCAGAATTTTAAATAGCCCTGGAGATTGGGTCATCATAATAAAACATTATAGACCACCAAGGAGAATTTTATTTTCTCATGTCACTCCCATGAGGTTTGCACGTGAAGAGGTTAAGATTCTTTCCTGCCTTTTTGTTTCTAGCAGGATTCCTTGGGTTATGATGTCCATTTGTGTTAAAGTATTTAGCCACAGGCAATCTGGTCTGGTTGCTTTTTCTTTGCTTAGATGCTGTACTGAAGTAATAATAAGATTAGCTCCTGAAAAACCAAAAATCTTGAACCCTGTCTTTGCTGAAAGTTGTTCTCTAATGTTAGGGAAGTGTAAATTCCAAAGCTAAATCCTGTGTTATAGGAGGAAAAAAGAAGCCTAAGCCTACCTCAGAAAGATATCTCTGCAAGTGATTTATGTGTTTTGCTTTGTAAGCTGTGATAGAAATATGGTTTTAGATATGAGGATCAAGGGTAATATCCTAGTGTTCAAAATATATATCCCCAGTGCAAGCTTTCCCCACTCTGAGCTGCTGTAATTTTGGTTAACTGTTTTCTTTCTTTTTTTTCTTGAAAAATCTGTTTCTTGGTATATGACACAAATAGGCCAGTGATAATCCTAGGAAGTGGCTGCTCTCCCTCCATCTTGATAAGGCCAACAAGTAAAGGAAGCAATTGCCATTGGTTTGCTTTTATTTGTTGAAAATTAGTTCAGAGTCTGTGGGGGAGGGAACCTCATGCTTGCATTGTGCTTCTTGTGCATGCTTGCATTGTGCATTCCTCTGCTGGAATTATTCCTTAACATGAAAGTGCTCAGAACACATTTCTACTTCAAAATATTACCTGGGGCTGGGCACAGTGGCTCATGCCTATAATCCCAGCACTTTGGGTGGTTGAGGCTGGCGGATTACCTGAGGTCAGGAGTTCAGGAGTGGCCTGGCTAACATGGTGAAAACCAGTGTCTACTAAAAATATAAAATTAGCTGGGTGTGGTAGCGCGTGCCTGAAATCCCAACTACTCAGGAGGCTGAGGCAGAATTGCTTAAACCCGGGAGGTGCAGGTTTCAGTGAGCTGAGATTGCACCATTGCACTCCAGCCTAGGGAGACTCTGTCTTGAAAAATAAAAAGTAGATAAAATATTACCTTGTTTCTTGTTACTTGATGGTTTGAGTCTAGATTTCCTAGCATGGCATCCAAAGCATTTTATAATATGATCCCAAGCATGCAAAGCTTCTCTATTCCTGTATGATCACTGATCATACACCCCTAGGACTACATCCAGTCCACCACACCTTCATTTCTTTTTGCCTTTGACTAGCCTACCTTCTCTGTTTGGAATTCCATTATTTTGTTTTCTGTATCATGTTTCCTCTCCAACTCTTCTTCCTGACCTACTCATTTTCCAAATTCCAGCTTAAAAGTCATCTCTGTGAAGTCTTCTTGAGTAACTCTCTTGATCCTAATGTAACAAAATGATCTCTACTTGTACATTTTGTTATAAATTGGTTCAATCCAGGTCAAGGATGGTGTCTCATTAACTTCTGTATTTCTCAATGCCCAGAAAACTGCTTAACACATACTAAGTACCAATAGGAAAACAGAAAGAGAGAGAAAATAATGGATAGGTACTAGTGAAATATAAATATTGGTGAAAAGAGAACTACATTAAAAATTACATACTGTCTTTTGAATACACAATTCATATTTTAGCTTAGATAATTACCTTACCCAGATTCATTTTGTTACCGGGAAATAAAACTGTTGAAACTCAAAAGTAAATCACAAAATTCAATCTTTTTTGTTAGTCCATAGAACTTCAGATTTACATGATATGGATAATTGTTTTAATAATCTATTTTTTCAGAGCAAGTCATCCCACAGCCTAGATACTTAAAATAAAAACACATTGTTTTATTTAAAATTTTATAGGTCAAGAATTCAGGGAGAATTTTACTGGACGGTTGGTCCCTATAGTTGAGAGTGTAGGATCTCCTTACACATGGGCATTTTGGTGCTCCTTGGCTTCTTTCTATCTCTCCACATGACATCTCATCCTCCAGGGCCTCTTAACATAGCCTGGAGTTCCCACATGATTATTTCTGAGTAGTTATACTTCTTACCTGGTGGCTGGTCTCCCACAGGCAGAAAGTGGGCGCTGCCAGGCCACTTAAGGGCTATCCCTAGAACTGGCATTGGTTGTTTCCTCCACACATTATTAGTCAAAACAGTAGCTGAGTCTATCAAGTTCAATGTCTCTTAACGGGATGTGGGGAGATCACATGGAAGAAATCATGTAAGATGGAGCACTGTTATGTGGCTATATATGAGAAATACAACCAATGACACAATATATATTTGATAAATCAGCACCTAAAGGCCCTTGTCATAAACATCCATCAACCCTCTAGAAATGTTCAATGTCTCTCACTCTAACAAAGTATAATCCAGTGTAAGCTTCTTTCTGTAGCCTCTCTGCCATAGAGATGGAAACTCTGAGGAAGAGAAAGAAATCCAAGTCTACTTTTCTTCACCTTGATGTTTTGATTCCATGGATCTTATGAAATACACTACAGAATACAAGTAAGAGTCAGTTTTGCTTCATATTGTGAGTATTCACCCTGGCATAGCTTTAGGTAAATTCATGAGTATTAGAGTCTCACTGGGTTAAATAGAAATAGGAGTGTTACCACATGTTCTCACTCATTAGTGAGAGTCGAACAATGAGAACACATGGACGCAGGGAGTGGAACATCACACACTGGGGCCTGTCGGGGGCATGGGGGGCTAGGGGAGGGATAGCATTAGGAGAAATGCCTAATATAGATGACAGGTTGATTGGTGCAGCAAACCACTGTGGCATGTGTATACCTATGTAACAAATCTGCACGTTCTTCACACGTATCGAAGAACTTAGAGTATAATTTAAAAAATTAAAAAAGAAATAGGAGCGTTAGAGACCTATCCCTAGCCTTTGAGGCTGACAGCAAGTAGAGCAAGGTTTTTTAAGCTTTGAGTTGTGATTCTATTATTGGGTCATGGAATCAGTTCAGTGGGTTGGGGCCAGTAGATAAAAGAAAAAAAAGAGAGAGAATAGAATACAAAGTGTTAGTTTTATATACATAAGTATGTAGAGGTGTGTTTTGTGCATGTGTGTGAATGTGAGAACTGGATTACAATGTGATCTCTATTTCTAACTATAAGCCACAGTCAAAAATGTTTTAAAGCCACTAAAATAGAGCATCTGTGTCCTCTCGTGAACCCTCTCTTGGTACCACTTTCAAAGGCAAACATGGGACTAAAGGGACCATTGGTTTGATCCAGCATGGCATTTCTGATGTTCTTATAAAAAATATTCTGTTTGGGGCCCAGAATGACAAATAGCTCAGAGTCCAATAGAAACATCGTTTTCTAAGAGAAGAGATTGCTTTACAGACAGTATACAGCAAAATAAAATATCTCACCTCTACAGCTTGTGCCCTCTGTCGCCAATAAAGAGTTTTTATATAAGATTTTTTCTCTCTCTTTTCAAACTTACATTTGATTGAACAGATTTCCCAAGAGCTTAATTCTTCACCTATCCAATGTTTCTGACCCTTGACAGGCTACAAGAGATGGTTCTGGCTAGACCCTGAAGTGCTGAGAAATGCCTAGTTGTGCAGCAACAGCCATGTCTGATTGCACTGGAGGATTCTTTCTACACCAGTCTCAGCTCAAGTATGGGTGTCTTGACATAGAGGTATTTCTTTAATCTCTGTTCTGCCACATGCTATGCAGTCTCCTTCCTTCCTACTAAGTATTTTACCACTCTTATTTTATCTACACCTATAAAGGCAGAATGATTTATTTTAGTGTCTGTTTTTGACTCTCCAAATTAGGCCCCTTTAAGATTATAATTTGTTATGAATAGTAAATAGAACTTACAAGTCGCTTTTCAAATATGTGTTTCACTTAATATTTAGAAGAATCTTGTGTGGTGCTTATTATAAATATTTTCTTTTAAAAGTTGGAGAAGTTGAGGCTCAAAGAGGTAATGTTGCTTGTCCAAGGTCATACAAATGTATTAAGCAGCAGACCTAAGACTTGACTTTTGGCCCCAAATCCTATACCATGCTGCCTTCGGCCAGAGAGGAATAGGTCTGAGCTAACTTTCTGGACTTGTGAATTTTCTTGACTTTATTTTAGGTTTCTTTCCTAAGGATGCCTTTAGGGTATTCATCCCTGTATTAATCCAGCTCTCAAAATCGGAAATAGTTCAAATTTTGCCCTACTTCTAGAAGTTGATGTCATTGCAAAAAAATAAAAGTGATGTTAAGGCAAGTATCTAATGATAGCCAAGCAGAGCTATTTCACATAGAGATGTACTTTGTTTGCCAGACTCTTCTATACCTCTGCTTGGCTCTTAACTTGATTTTTTTTTTTTTTTTTTTTTTTTTCTGAGACGGAGTCTCAAAACTCTCTCGCCCAGGCTGGAGTGCAGTGGCGTGATCTCGCCTCACTGAAATCTCCACCTCCGGGTTCAAGCGATTCTCCTGCCTCAGCCTCCCAAGTATCTGGGATTACAAGTGCCTGCCCCCACGCCCAGCTAATTTTTGTATTTTTAGTAGAGCCGGAGTTGGGGGTTTCACCATGTTGCCCCGGCTGGTCTCAAACTCCTGACCTCAGGTGATCTGCCTGCCTCGGCCTCCCCAATTGCTGGGATTACAGGTGTGAGCCACTGTGCCCAGCCTTAATTTGAGAATGTGGTGAATGAGCCCTCAAAACATTGGGATGTGTCTTAGTCCATTTGTGCTACTATTACAAAATACCCAAGAATGGATAATTTATCCAGAAGAACAAAAATTTAGCTCCTTACAGTTCTGGATGCTGGAAGTCCAAGGCACCAACAGTCATGGTGTCTGGTGAGGGCCCACTCCTTACATGGCACCATTTAGCAGTTTGCATATGGCAGGAGAAATGGAAAGGCAAAAGGGGATGAACACTGTGTCCTTACATGGTGGAAGAGCAGAAGAGACTGAACCCACTATTCCTCAATCTTTATAACATGGGCCCTAATTTCATTCATGAGATGCCACCCTCCTAACTTAATCACACCCTAAAGCCCCCACATATTTATACTATTACATTGGTGATGAAGTTTTAACTTATACATTTTTGGGGGACACATTCAGACCATAGCATTCCACCACCACCCCCCAATCCCCCACACCCAACAAACTTTGCAGATAGATCACTAATCTACTGACAGATATTGCCAATATCTCTGCTTTGGCCTCTAGAGGAGACACTGCTTTTATTGGAGTTACTTTCAAAATATAGACCAGGTCTTCCAACTGCTACAAAAAAAAAAAAAAAAAAGAAAGACAATTCCTAAAGACCGTACACCTACATCATACTTCAGAGTCCCTTGGTGGACCTCGCTCCCCTACTGTTCATCACATGACAATAACTAGTCTACCTTATCCCCATTTTCCACCAATTACTAAAAATCTCCAGAACTTTCTACACTTTAGAATTCAGACCCAGCAAAACTCCCCCGATCCAGAAAGAGCTGTTGCTACCCCTAAGAAAAATGGTTAATACCTACCTTACATCTGTGTAATCAAATGGGCTTTGCAAATCATTCTCTCCTAGAACAAAGGAATTCTCTGCCCTAAAGGCAAACTCCAGAAGCAGAAATGACTTATATCTTTTAAAATGGCATTTTATTTTTCTCTCAGAAATTGGTTGGCTCAGTCTTTGCTGGACACTTCATTATGCAGAGAATTTTACATGTTGCCATTGCAATTGCCCAGAAATTCAAAATCTTCACAACCGTTGGCCAGTTGTTTTTATATTTGTAAGTTGAGTGAAGTTGGGAACACCAATTTCCCTAAAATTTGGGTAATGAAGAAAGCACATGTGTTCCTGTAAGCCAGTGAGCAACATTCAACCCCTTACATTCCTGAAACTTTCTGATGAGTTTTTATTAGATTTTAGTTTTTACTCATCTCCTATTTCATAGACATAGCCTCTTCATCCTGTACCCTCAGTAAGGTGTAGAGCATGTTGGCCAAAGGCCAGAGGCACATTGTTCCTATTCTATTGTCTCTTCCTCCAAAATTCTAGAGCCTAAAGACAAGTTAAGAAAGCAGCTTTTTAGTGCTCCTGCCTAGTCTAAGTTCTGTCTGCCTTAGGCCTGGAAGTCCATCAGCAGGCCAGTAATCTTGCTCAGCTGTATATATTGATCAGATTATCAAAATAACAGCTGAATTGCCAATTCATTTCTGTCAACCTTGTTCCTTGCTCAGGACATACCACCTGGAAGGGGTCCAAACTGTCTTTCCTAACATTTATTGTGAAGGACAGCTGTCTCCGTAACTTCCAAGATCCCCTCTCACCAGCTGAGCTGGGATCCTGGACCAAACTCCCATATGCACTTATACCAGCTAGTGTCAATTTGCTAACAGCTGACATTTCTTCTTGCCAATCATTTATGATAGCATGGCCTATTTGGTTAAGAAATAATAGGACTTAGGAGGAGAAATAAGACAGAATGAGAGAGGAAAAAACTGTGATGCTAAAATTACAAAAAAAAGCAGTAACTCAAATGACTGAACACATAAGGGCCAGGCTTTTGGATTATATTTGCAGTATGTCTGTTTTGTTCATGTTCTTCTCTCTCTCCCACTCTGTCTTTATCTCTGTCTCTCTCTCTCTCTCTCTCTCTCACTCACACACACCCCAAACATAAATAAAAAGTCTTATCATAACACAAGGCCACTAAACCCACCTTTATGGTTCACAAAGCAAATTCAATATTACCACAACATTCTTCCTTGCTTACCTGGCATTCATCATGATTCTCATTAGGCTTGTAGCCTTTTGTGAGATTTACTAATATGGATGAGGAGTAGATTGGTAGATGACAGTTTATAAGTCCTTCCTTCCACTTTCCTCCCTCCCTTCCTTCCCTTCCCTCCCTCCTTTCCTTCTCTCCTTTCTTCCTTCCTCTGTCCCTTTCTTCTTTTAAAAAACTGTCATTGAATACCTATCATTCATATTATACTACTAAGTTTTGTGAAGGATTCCAAAAAGCATAGATGGAGATATCTTTGCCCTCAAGAATGTTGTAGCTTGGAAAATGAAATGCACAGGAAATGTTAAACATTAAATGTCAAATATTAATAACAATAGCAATACAGTATATGCCATAAGTTAGAGTAAGGACCATTACATTCTAAAAGGACAATACAGAGTAGATGCTCTGTGCTCAGAGCAGGGAAAGAGTGTGAGCTCAGGAGATGTTTTGCAGAAGTGATAGGACTGTGATAGAGCTTTTATGAAAATGTTTGGGATAAATGGAATTAAGGTAAAAGAGAAATAGGCAAAACTTGATAGGTAAAAGAAGAGTGTCTGTGGCTCAAGCCTGTAATCCCAGCACTTTGGGAGGCTGAGACGGACGGATGACGAGGTCAGGAAATCAAGACCATCCTGGCTAACCCGGTGAAACCCCGTCTCTACCAAAAATACAAAAAATTAGCCGGGCGAGATGGCGGGCACGTGTAGTCCCAGCTACTCGGGAGGCTGAGGCAGGAAAATGGCGTAAACACAGCAGGCAAGGCTTGCAGTGAGCCGAGATTGCGCCACTGCACTCCAGCCTGGGTGACAGAGCAAGACTCCGCCTCAAAAAAAAAAAAAAAAAAAAGTGTCTGTAAGCTTCTTCCTGTTAGAGAACATCTGTCTGTTAACCTCTTTAGAGCAGAGAATAAATATGCGTTTTGCCACTGAATGTTCAACAGAGGGCCTAAGTCCACATGGTATATGCTGAACAAATGCTGAATGCAAGGATGAGATTCCAAACAAAGCCACAAGAGCATCCACACTTACTTCGTGTGTGTGTGTATCTGTATACTTTAATATGGAAGATTTAGGGAGCAAAGTGATTTGTTTTCTGCCTTGCTTTTACTACATCTATAATGGCTATTGAAGAGAGAGCTGTAAGTCACTGTCAAGGAAGAGAAATACTTTAGGGGAAGATAAGCGATGAGGACAGGGAGGTTTATTGCTCACAACTTACACAATTATAGACCCCAAACAAGAAGCCACCTTATGGCCCCAAGCTTTCTAGTTTTTTTTTTTCTTTCAAGTAAAGTTGAATGAATAAGTTCCTAACATTCCCTTTTTAAGAGCTGTTCCTGAATTGGGAATATTTTTTTTATTACAATCAAGGGAACATATATCAGGATAAGGTAACTTGTCCAATTCTAGCCCAATACCACAGCCAGTAGCAGTCTATGAGGGAAAGTAGTCCCAAACCCACACCTGTCCAAGTTCCCAACTTGGAAAAAAATTTTTTAAGAAATAGTCTGTCAAACTGTTCTACTTTACCTAAGATTATGGTAGCTACATAGGAAATAAAACAATGATATTCTCTACCCCTGAGACTTTTTTTTCCTTGTAGTGAGCTTGGTTCAATTTAGATGGAAGAATTGTCTTTTATCTTTCCTGCTTGTAAATAGTAATATGTAATCTGATTGGCTCAGCTGTCAATACTTTTACATTTCTTCCCTGACAGCATAGTTGCACGTATGCCCCAAAGTTTGAGATCTTATTGCTAATTTGCCAGATTTATTGGGTTATTTTTTTATTACACTCTTCAGGGGCAAAAGTAGAAAAAAAATCCAATTTCGGATGCAGCTTTAATCTAGTGAATACTGCTGGAAACTAATAGAAATGCAGCCATAAATTCAACATGCATAAAGAGTGCTGGATGGGGGATGGAGATAGGAGATTTGTTCATGTCAGATTTAGAAAGCTGGCATCCACATTTCTCGATGATAGGGATTTCAATGTAACAGGAAGCTACAGAAGTACACAAATGGCAGGGGAATTTATGACTACTCCATTTATTTTCTTGGGTCTACAACAGTTATTACATGAGCTTGATGTTATGTTTTTTAATTATGAAGCTTCAGGTCCCAGGGTGCCCAAGGAGTGTACCTACTTCTCGTAAGACTCAGGACAAGAGGTTGCTATTGTCATCATGACATGCAATCTTGGGCAGCTCTCTTCAGTAATCCTGGCTATGAGGTGACTGTGAGGGGAAAAGACAAGTCATCCTGCTCAGTGTCCTCAGAACATGCTTTTATTTCTTTCAGTATCTACAGTGCCTGGAACTGTGCCTGGACAAAGAAGACCTGAAGTACACATTTATTGAACTGAGTCTGTTTTAATGTCTAGTAGGGGCTGGTGCTGTAACTTTACCCTTATGAGTTCAGCAAATATTCCTACACTGAGGGAATCTCCAGAAAAAATGAGTACTATAATGGTTAAGAGTACTATTATGGTTTGGACTATGATTTGTCAACTTGATTGGGTCTTCACCCAGATACCCAGAGAGCTGGTAAAACATTATTTCTGGGTGTGTCTGTGAGGGTGTTTCTGGAATAGATTAGTCTTCAAATCAGTAGACTGAGTAAAGATGATCTGATTTCACTCCCCAGTGTGGGCAGGCACCATCTAATCTTTTGATGGCCGAATTAGAACAAAAAGGTGGAGAAAGGGTGAATTTTATCTGTCTTTCCTTAACCTGGAACATCCATTTTCTGGTACCCTCAGACATCCAGAGACACTTGTGGCCCCTCCTGGTTCTTGGTCCTTAGGCCTCAGACTGTGAGAACATCAGCTCCCCTGGTTCGGACCTTTGGAGTCAGACTAAATTATACCACTGGCTTTTCTAGTTCTCTAGCTTGCAGATGGTATGTTGTGGGACTTCCTTGCCTCCATAATTGTGTGAGTCAATTCCCATAATAAATATATATGTTTATTATATTTATATATAAATATAAACATATAAAAATTATATTGTATATAAATATAGATTTATATAACATATATATGTTAAATAATAGTATATATTATTATATATTATATTATATACATTTACTTCTCTGTTTCTCTGGTTCTCTTTCTCTGGAGAACCCTGACTATTGTAAGTACTATTTAATGTCCCATTTTCTCTAACTGAGCTGGAAGAAGCAGAAAAACAAATACATTCTCTCTTTGTCTTCTCTATCAGAGCTCTACATGAGTCCTGGTGAATTGCAGAATCCTTAAAAACTCTATTGCTTTTATAGAGTGTTTTTTAAATGGCCTTTTCGAGTCCTGATCCTTAATCTACTCACTGAAATCATGCCTCTGGCCATGTTTAAAAGTCCTATATCTACACCAAAGAAGC
The DNA here is from genome assembly GCF_037993035.2 of Macaca fascicularis. NCBI lineage: Eukaryota > Metazoa > Chordata > Mammalia > Primates > Cercopithecidae > Macaca > Macaca fascicularis. Next base: position 72,728,427 of record NC_088387.1, on the reverse strand, counting down.
CAAGTTTCTAATGTTCACGTCCAGAACACCCAGATGTAAACGGTAGTGAGAGAATATGCCATTCTGAGGCAGTTCCCAGAATGCTCTCTGCTATTGCATCCCTGTGCCTTAGCACATGCTCTGTCTAGAACTCTAGACTCTGCTGGTTACTGCCTATTAGTTCCACAATGCTCAGACCAGGCTCATGTCTTCTGGGAACCTTTCAGTGCACTCCACTCTGGGATAGGCACCATTCCTTTGTACTCCCATAAATTTCCATGTGTTCACAAACTTTATTACTTGCTTCTCTGATTAAGCTGTTGACTTTAGTTATCCTTACCCACACATATACACAGAATTATAAACTCTTTAAAGGCAGGCCATGTATTTTATTCATCTCTATTTTCTCTTTAATGACTACAACATCTGGCAGATCCCGGGGATGCAATATATATTTTTGAATTAAAAAAGTGAAGCTGTTCCAAAGACATTTTCCACTATGATTAGGCAAATGAAAATATGGTAGAAGGAGATAAAGAGTGGAAAGCCTGCTTTGGGTACTTCTTGGGTTGATCTGATTTGTAAAATCACCGAAGTCCTAGGTTAAGGATGGTGGGCCTGGTCTCTCTAGTCACTGGGATGATGCCTTCTCTTCTTCCAAAAACTGTTCCGTTCCCATGAGAAGAATGGAACAGTTCTGGTCACTTTCCTGAGCATAGAGACAAACACTACCCCCAGATTATTCTGTACACAAGAGGCTTAAGGACCAGGATATGCAAGGCCAGACCCACAATAAAGGCAAGGACAGCATCCTTTAGCCCCCAGTCTCACTTTACCATCTTGAGTACATAGTTGCACTGGATCTGTCCAGATGGGCTGACTACCACTAATGGGAAAAGAAAGTATAGTGAATTATTTCATAGAACAAAACAACTTTACAACCCTGAGGGAAAATATAATACTGTTCCCACAAGCATATTAATACTTATTGAGCCTCTCTTGTTCAGATCTGTTTGAGGTATTATTCTGTAGGTTATGTGAGGTTGCATAGACAAGCAATGGTAAAAGATACATAACCTAGTTCCTTCTCTCCTGGGACCCTGAGTTTACAATATGGCCAATGACAGGGAACAGTACAAAGCCACATATGTTGACATATTTATTGAAAGGTGAATAAAATCAAATGTCATAAATGTGTGTTCAGTAAATTACCATGAGTAGATCTGATGAAAAAAGTCAGTAATGACTGAAGTTATCAAGAGCTGAGAAGTGAGGTTGTTATACTCTTCCGGTTCCAAGGACATTGCAGCCCTTCAGTCTTTGATTCTGACCATTAGACTTTCTCATACATGCCTCCAATCTTGTCTCCAAAGTTATCAAATATCTGGCATCTGGCTCATAGCTGCTATCTCTACCCCACTGCCTGCTGTGTTTTGGGGGTGATTTCAAGGTCTGTGTGGGTAACTTTCCCCAAACCTTGTACTCTTTGTTTCTTAATCTACTCAATTTTAGTGACGTTCATAGCTACTCATCTTCAGAAATTCTTACTTAGATCTATCTAGGTCCCGATGTCCCTGTAACTATTCCTACTCTAAGATTTTAAATCCAAGCTCTACGATCACTTAGGGAGAGAGAGGGGTGTGGATAGACAAGAGGGCAAAGGCAGAACATTGAGGTGCCACAGCATTCAGACCTTGAGTAGAGGAGAAGGAGTCAGCAGAGGACAGTGAGACAGGAAGAAAACCAGGAGGGCATGGTATTACAGCAGAACAAAACAAGTTTTTTTGGAGACACAGTGGGGTCATTTGTGTCAATGCTATTGAGAGATTGATTAAGATAATGAGAGAAAAATGGCTATTGGATTTATTAATATGTTTGAGGTCAAAAGACAAAGTTACAACAAATTTCAAGATTCAAATTGGCTTTTATTTGTTATTCTAGAATAAGGCAACACTTCATTCTATAAAATAGAATGAGTTTTCTGATGAGCTGACCAGAGGTTGGTTTTACAGACCAAAAAGAGCAGAGGAAAGCAGAAATAGAGAACAAATAGCTGATTGGTCATTTCAAAGTTACTTTTATTGTAAAGGTTGAAGCTGAGGAGACTTCCTTATGACACCCACTAAAATTGGCCTATTTAGGGATTTGGCTATTATTTCTCTCTCTCCTGATTTCTTGGAAAGTCAGTTAAACAGTTTGGTTTCAGCTTGGTGGCATGGAACTTCAGCATGAATGACTCCGTTTTGGTTTGGTCTGTTGGGAGCACAGTCCAAACCAATTGTCTCCTGTAAATTTTATTTAACACTGGTAATCTTGTAAAGTGCAACTTAAAGCTTTCATAATGATATCCTGAACCAAGCAAACCTCTGAGTAAAGACTCCTAGGAAGATGCTACTGACTGGAGGCAGAGGGAACAGCAGAAAATGAACCAGCTTGTACACCATGGAGAGTATGATTTTTGGCAAATTGAAATGACTAATCAATTAAAGAACAGATCCTGGGAGATTCTACTGAATCTTTAGACAATACTCTACAAATGTTGGAGGGAAATTAAGTAGCCTAAGGAGGTCAGGAGGACTGAAACAAGCATCAGTTGGGTAGAGACAGGTAGACAGTAGAACCCAACCAGAGTTCGAAGGACTAAAACTGAAACTAAATATTTCCTGAACATGTGCTGGTCATTGCTCATTAAATAAAGAGGAGCTGAAAATTGGATTTGATAAACAACTTCAGGGAGAGAAAGGGATATATAGAAAGGAAGAAAAAGATTTGAGGCTACAGAGAAATTCAACGGTTAATACTACACTCTGAAAGGGTTTTGTCAAAAGGCAGAACAAATAGATGGAATGTATGTAATCTCCTTAGCTGACCACAACCCTGTGTTCAGACTTTCAGTGTTTTGTAGAGAGATAAGAGAGATTAAAGCATTCTGCCTAAACAGACCAGGAGTGTCACACTCTCTTCTGAATTATAATTAGACCTACAAGAACAGTGTTGCTTTGGGCAAACTATTGAATTCTCTGAGCCTCAATACATCTATATGTAAATTGAGGGATAGTTTACTCAGTAAGTCATAGGAAGCCAGTTACTTTCTCATCTTTTCACTGACCTGCCTAAAGGAAGATAATTATCAAACTGGCCAAACCCAGAACAAACTGTTCCAATGAGGCATATATACATTGCAATAGAGCTGTGGGCCCAGCAGAAGGGAGCCTGAAATAGCAATATCCAGAAAAGAGGTGCTGCTGAGACTCCATCTTTAGCCTCATGCATTATGCCTTTGTTTTAAAAGAGGCAAAATCTAAGGAAGGAACTGGAACAATTTGCTCTGGGCTGGTGACAAATCCTGTGGGCTGGTTCATGGCAAAAGGAGTTGCTATGTCGTTGTCAGTTCCCTCCTCTCTCTTTTCTGATGTGTCAAGACAATTCAAATACTTTTTTTTTTTTTTTAAACTTATGTGATCCTTTATTAAACATGAATTGGAGACATACTGTGTGGTGGGAATAGAAAAATAAACTTGGATGTCATGGTCTCTGCTCTTGAGGAACTCCCAGTCCAGTAAGGAGGATAAATATACATAAGAGAGTTAAAATAACTGTAGGTGCTATAATACCTGTATAGTGCTCAATGTGGGTATCTCTCCGAACTCCAGTTCACCTGGCCTGTATAGACAGTATAGATAATTGACCCTTGGGAGTTCTGTTTGTTAACTCTAGCTACATCTATGTCTTCATTAGAGTCCTCAATTTAACATTGTGAGTTTGCCATCTGTAATTCTGGAAGAACTTTCAGAGTGCTATAAGTAGCAAACATTTTAAAGTACCTACTTTAAATCATGAGTAATCCACAAGACAGGTTTATTAGTGCCATTTCACAAATAAGTAAACTGAGGTTCTGAGCGTTCATGTATTTGAACTGAGAGGTCCAATAAATTAACTGATTCAGTATATTTCAGAATCATTTGGAAGGTTTTTTAAAGTTAAGAGTACTGGTCTTTACCCCCTCATTCATTAGGTCTGGGGTAAGGCCTTAGAATTTGCATTTCTAACAAGTTTCCAGATGATGCTAACTCTAGTGGTCTGGGGCCCACACTTTGGGAACCACGGCTCTAGTGTTGAAGGTGCCTTTACAAAAATTATAACAATGAGAAAATTATGACAGTGAAAGAGATATGACATAGCAAACTCTATCTTGCCTTTATCTCCAAATTGTCCTAGGTCATTCCTAAACATGGGTCAAGCTGACTTTAGGAGAAATTTAGTTTATAGTTCAAATAATAATAGCCCTTTCCAAAACTAAACTACCTTTGTAAAACTAATGAAATACCACCAGGTTAGGAGAATGAGAGGGGTCTCAATTCTATAAGTGTAGCTGAACAATTACCAGCCATGATTCTGGAGGTCACAAGATTTGCAACTTCCCTAATTACTCCTGTAAATAACATCACTATTGTAGAGCCTAAGATTGACCTTTTAAGATATCTTTTCAGACTTTTGCATTTCTAAATGTGACTCCACTCAGACCAGCATCTCCTCTGTGGCCCCCACCCAAAGGTGGACTCTGTGCATGAGGACCATTTTCCACACCGCTGTGATTTCATCCCCAACCAATCAGCAGCACCCATTCCCTAGCCTCCTACCTATCAAGCTATCCTTGAAAAATCCCAGCCTCTGAATTTTTGGGGAGGCTGATTTGTATAATAATAAAACTCCAGTTTCATGTTTCACCAGTTCTATGTGTATTAAACTCTTCCTCTATTGCAAGTCCCTCGCCTTGATAAATCAGGTCTATCCGGGCAGTGGGCAAGAAGAACCACTGGGTTGTTATAGTATTTGTTAGTATCTGGCAGAGTATGTTTATGAGACCAAGTCTGTCTGCCTGTGATAACTATGTCCTTTCTACTATACCATACTTTCTCTTCTTGCATTAGCATTGTTCTTAATGTTTCTTTTATGGAAGCTTAGCTTAACAACAACAAGAAGTTACATGGAATTAATTTTAGCAAATAGGGACACTCTACTGCCTTTTCAAATGGAATTACCATACATTCCGGGACGCCTAGGATAGTTCTGTTTTTTGTCTATTAATCTGGCATATGCATATTAGTTTTCCGTTTTCCTCCAATAAGTGTTCAAGGTTAGATAATACATTATAGGGCAATTCTACTTTTAGAGATTCACAGCTCAACAACTCACATTCTTATTTTAAAAACTCCAGAAAGTACTTCAAAAGGTTTTTGAACTTCATTTAACCCAGTGTTCTCAAATTTATGTAAGCATGGGACCCTTTTATTCTATGCAGGTAACATCTTTCAATACTTTGGTGAATGCTGACCTACATGCATTTTTTGTGTTATCTTTTTAAGTACGTGTACAACTCCTAAGCATTATATATGAAAGTGGACTCCTAAGCATTATATATGACACTCTATATCCTTCTAGGGCACCTTGCTGGGTGCATGCCAGGCTCCCAGTTTGTTAATTAAAACTGATTTAGGCAAAAACAAATCCCATATATTTTTAGTAGAAATGTTATGGGACAGGGAAACATTTCAGTATTCACTCACACACTACAGAGATGTGAGCTGTGAACAGAGCACTGCATCTGGGGGAAAGCAAACCTAAGGGACCATATCATCTTTCAACTCAGCTCTAATCTTCTGAGGTGAAATAGACAAATAAGAGCTTCCTTACACCAACAGGCTTATGATTATGAAACCCATCATCCTGGAAACTTCCTCTTTTAGTAAACCAATGAGAGAGGAAGGTGTCTCAACCTTGGACATATCCATATCCATGCTGGTTCCTGGGTGATCTTATCACCTTGCTGTTTACTGATAGGTGGAAACAAAGGGCAAGGAATGCTATAGACATCACACACGTGGGGTTAGAATGGACTTTGTTCACTGACATTATTCATTAAAATAAACTAATAAACCTAAAATCTCATACTTATATAGAGCTTGCTAGGTGTCTGGCACTCTGAAGAACTGTTATACATACATGCATATACACCCACACACACACACCCCTCAGCCTTATCCTATTTATAAAAGTGGATTTGTAAGTTTCATAGGTTGTACAATCAGTGTACACACGAGCCAGTTATATTTCCAAAGACAGAAATCTTCCTTCATCCCAAGTCTACTTCTTAATACCCACTAGACAATTCTCAAATGGCTGTCCAAATGCCAAGGTGTAATTTGACAACCAGTCCCAAATCCACATTCTCTTTAAAGATGAATTTAATCACTTTTCTTTTGTTAACTTTCTTAAACTCATGAATCAACTTGCACACCCTCTCTAGGATGACTTCCTTCAACCTCTGTCTGGGCTTATAACCCTTCTGTATGGAAGGAGGGAATCCTGGGCTAAGCTCTAATGTATCACTTACGTTACATTGAAATTGTCTGTTTATGACATCTGTCTCCAGTGAGTTCCAGACAGGGATGATGTATTGCTCATTTATGCACCTAGTGTGACCAGGGTCTAACAAAGTACCTGACACATAATTTTTGCTCATTGAATATGTGTTGAATCCAACTGAGCTTTCTATAGGGGGTCTCATCTGTCATTGAACTCATAGAACACATTGGTGATATTTCAACATGGGTGAAATGACCCCTTAAGAAGGTGAATAGTAATACTTAGAAGGTGATGATAATGTAGAAATTAAAATGATTGTATCTTCCAAAGGGCCACAGTACATAAACAGATGTACAGTATATTTTGGAATTATAATTTCATGGCAGAGTGTGATTTTTTATTAAAATGGTTGAAAAGGCTGCTTGCCCGGTGATCATTGAAAAAAGGCCGAGAAACACTGCTCCTTAATAGTGTTTCTAGAAAAATGGCCAAGAGGTCATCCCTCCAAAACCAGCTTGAGACTTTGCTAAAATGTGGATTACAGGCTCCACTGCAGATGTCCTGCCTCACTCACTTGGTAGGGGACAGAGACTGGCACAGAGTAGGTGCTCAGTAAGTGTCTGCTAAGTAATTGTTTGCTCTCCTAACTTCCCATTTTCAGAACAATGAGAGGACATCTTTCTTGTAAAGATTAATTCTTGTCAAGTAAGGTTTGCATCTTGCTGACTTACATTCCTTGCATTCATTACTCAAGGAAAACAAAATAGTCCTAGTTGATCTATTGACAATGGGACAGCATTCACAATGTGGGAAAAATCATGTTTACTCAACTTTGGCTGGGTTAAAATGTTAAGCTGGGGTAAACACCACATTCTCAGGCCCCACTGTAAACTTCAGAATGTGTAGTAGGAAAGAAGTCTAAAATTCCTTTCTTTCTGTCCTCAGCCAGAGGTCACTACTTCCAGAAGTTCCTACTTGCCCCGTTATCACATGGCTTAACTGCTCCAAAGGGCCTCAGCTGAGCCAGGGAAATCAGCTTTTTAAAGGCAATACAAACTTGTGTGAATCACAAAAAGACATACTGAGAGTCTCTTCAGAGGGTGTCAGAAGGTTATGGGTGGCTTCTTTTCTATATCCAGTTATCAATATTCCTGCCAAGGCTAGCAGTGCCTTCTTCCTTTTCTCCCTTGGGTGAGCTCTTTCATCTCCCTCTTCTTCCACCCTAGTTTTTCCTTCTGCTATATACCTTGATCTGTTTATTTCCTTCATTCCCATTCAGTGTGTCTGCTTTCCTTTGGGCAATTATTCCAAATTATTTAATAGATGTTCCATTTTTTTTTCCTGTTCATTTCATTCCCTTGTTTTCTTTCCTTGTTGGTTTGTCTGGGTTTCCTTCTGCCCACATATGCAGTGCATCCAGCATTTCTCCTCTTTCTAAACCTTAAACCATGGTGGATTGTATCTGAACACCAGAGAGGGGAGATGCAGCCCTAGGTGGGTGGTTAGAGGAGGAGCATGCATCAGTGACTTGCTTTTAGGAGATAACTGATTTGATCATTTTTCCTGAGAGCACAGTAGGCAGCCTATAATCAGTAATGAAGATTCATCTTTCCATCAATGTGCTAGACTGCACAGAACTTGGGTTCATTGTGTCTGCAGTTTCCTAACTTTTTCACTGAGCCTTTCTCCTGGCAACTCTGGGTCAAAGTAAAAGGAAAGTATTTCATTGTTAAGAAAAATTCTGTTCTTTTGAAGTTTTTATGTTTGTCAACAGCTGGAAAAGTAGTTTTCAAAAGAAGAAAGTCCTTTTTTCCACATGGCTCCACACAAATACACACACCCTCATACACATTTGGGAAACTCTTGACATTCGATAAGTTCAGCCTTTGGTAATCTCTTCCTAAGTGCTGTCTTTCCTTCCAGGAGCCTAGCCATGGAAGGCACCCAATATATCCCCTGGGCTTCTCTCTCCAAATTGGAAGAAAAGAATATTGTAGGATAAAAACGGCTAGGTATGGAATGAGAGCCTCCTACCAAGGAAGACTGCAATTAAGAGGCACAAAAAGGGAACCTAAACCACTCTAAGCATTTCAATTTTCTGGCAATCCAGTTTGGGAGAGACTTTAGGGGTAGTGACAGATACATTGATATTCACTAAATCCTTGCTGTTATTTTCTGCTACTTTAGCAGTAAACTGAGGAGGAACCAGCCACGGGCATTTTGATGTCATCTGACAGTTGCTGCTTAGACTGCTCTTTGGCCTAACTTTGTGATAGGGATGCTACCCAGTTGGGTACTTGTGAGTACTTCATCCAAGTTGACATTCTGTCTGTGGCCATTTACATCCTATTTAATCAAGTATGAAGCTTATTCATTCAACCAATGTGTTCTCAGTCCCTGTATGCAAAGCAAAAGGAAAGTCTCACTGAGTGATATACACACAAAAAAATCTAGTCTTTTGTCTCTGCATTCATGGCTAAGTCTCTGTCCTCTAGTAGGAGAGATAATGTATTCTGGTATTCACTAAATTGTTCTCTTTTTAGAACACTAGAGGCACACGGTGGTGTTATTGAGTATTTGTTGGGGGGAATGAGTTCTAGGGTGAAACAAATGGGGGAAACAAGAAATAACACTGGGAAAATCACTGGGAAGTTAAAAAAAAGTTTCTTCACTGCAAAGTCTTGCAGTAAAGTCTTTGACTTGCTAATGACATACGAGCTGATCCTTTCAGAGTTTTTCCAGATTTTACCTTGGGAAAGGCTGCCTAGTCCGATGTAGATAGTGGTTAAGTACTGCAAGAGAGATATTACAAATTTGGTGTGAGTGAATAGAGGACTATTTTGATGCCTGAAAAATCAATAACTCTAGAGAGAACATTGTATTTAAGTTGAATTATTAAAAGATGGGTAGAATTTGGAATTGGGATTTGTGAGGGCACAACATGTAGAAGAAGGGCACCTGAAGATAAAATTAGAGAGGTAGAAAACTTGACACACATGTGAAAGATTAGGTGAGGTGGATAGAAGAATAGCTTGTGGAAAAGTCAGTGGTGGTGGATGAAGGCTGGAAAGATTAATTAAAATTCTGGAAGATTTGACTCAAATGAAGAAGGCTTTTTTTTTGGTATTTGTTTTACAGTAAAAATGATAAGCACTTCCTTTCTAGTCTAAAAAATCCTCCAGAAACAATGACCAGCACAGAGTTTAAAAGCATAGGTAGTTTAAAAAACTACTAAAATCTTAGTAGTTTGTGTCCTTGAAGAAGCTGTGTCACATTGTACTGATCCTCTATTTTCCATCTGAAAAACAGGTGGAGGATCATAATGACTCCTTGGGTTACTGTGGTCACGAAATGAATGTTCCATGTAATATGTTTAGTACAGCATCTGATCTATATGTGTGTGTGTATATATTCTCTCTCTCTCTCTCTCTCTCTCTCTATATATATATATATATATACACACACACATATATATATAAGCTAGCAAATATTAGTTGCTTGAATTAATACTTCCTGTGAAGAGAAGAAAAGTATAAACAACAACTATAGGTAATTTTTTAAAAAAAATGTAAAACACTGGCCAATTCCACCTGCTTTGACCAGCATCTGTTAATTCTTTCATTTGTAGATTTCCTGTGACCAGATTTACATCTATACTTACAAATTTCAAATACAGAAATCTGGACTTGTTATGTCTCATTTTCCGTCTTTGGAAATTTTGCTTTTGGTAATATCTGCTCTATCTTTATTGAGTTTGTGGTACAACCATCTCTCTTATATATCCTATAACACATACATACACACACACACACCCCACAAGCTTATTGTGAATCTTACTGACATAAAGGTTGTGTGGCACATGATTTACAAATCTAGTAAAATAACCAATATTCTTTATGGTAAATTCCATAAAGCCAATTGATTAGTATAAAATGTTTTTGTTGAAGTCATAGACAACCTATGGTTTTAGTTGATGAACAAGTAGATTTCCAACCTAAATATTGACTGAAATTTCTCTTTACATTCAAGAGAAAGATGAAAGTAAAACAATGAAAATGCATATAGAAATTTGTTTATCAATGACATAAACTTTTTTGTTGAGTCAGATAAAGTTTTTGAATATTGAAAGAATATTTCTTCAACTTTTTGTGCCATTGATGTGTGAAAACTACAGAATGACATACAAAGTTAAATGAGCATTATTACTATTTTCTCCATCACTTAAATCTAGACAATCAACAAAACAATGAACTAAACCCTGATTTTAGGGTTTGCTAGTTTCTGTAATATGGATACTTCTACCACGGCCAATTTGAATAAAAGTAAAAAGTAGTGAGTTAATAAGGAAGTGATGGGTTTTAAGAATTTGTTTTAAATATAATTTAGTTGTAAATCTACAGAATTTCATTTGAAATAATGCTTAACAACTGATTTTCGTAATTCCTAAAAATTTAATAGTCAGATATTGAGGGTAATCAGATATCGATGTTGAGGAGATTTTGCTAAAACTGAATTTTATAAGGAAGTGCACAGATGGGCTTAGGAGAAGGTTCTGGAGTCTGACTAGTTTGGCCGACAAAGGAACCTTTGTCACATTGAATTAGTTTGAGTTGGCATTTATGTTTATGGTACTGGGAAAATGTTCTCATGGTTGAGATGTTGGAATAGCCCTCTCCTGCTCTTCCCTCTGCAATTTCTTGCATTGTGAAAGAAAAATTTTCTGCTTTGATTTTCCAGCACAGACCTGCCTCCACTAGTGCTATTTTAATTTGGTTCTACAACACCCCTCAATCCTGCCTGCTCTAATCTCATCACAGCATGTTCCAATAACATTTCTTGGCTCATGTTTTTGCTACTTGGCATCAGCACCTCTAAAATGATTGCAGTATTTCATAGAGAGGCACATGATCAAGTACTAGGTGAAACATCACAACTATGGTCACTGTTTTGGGGGTATTCGGGCTTTAAGTTTCTGAAACAAATTTCATGCATGGAGATTTAGCCATTTCACTTGCATTATAATTTCATTTAATGATTAACTTGTAGTTCCAGGTTATGTCATTAAAATGTGTCCTTTCCGGAAAATGTCAATGATAACCTGCCATGATTTATCCTTAGGACCTTCTCTAAAATGCTACATGTAAATGAGGAACATCTGAGTTTGAGGGCATCATTTCTCCAATTTGATACTTTTTATAAAGCTGCATCACTCTCTTTGTAATGAACAAGTGACTGAGGCCAAATGGAGGAATTTTTCAAAGCCCTTCTAAAAGCAAAGAAATACAATTGTCTGTATACCAACCACATCCTGCTGAGGTTAGCGTTAATCCTCACGACTAAAAATGGAGATATAAGTATCTATGACATAGGTGTGGCTATCCACAGCACATTTCAACTATGGAAAAATTAGTCCCCAGGTTTAAATACCTCTGCGTTTCTCCCAGACTGCTCTTCAAAATGATGCAATGGGTTATTGGGATCTGAATTCCTAAGTAGGCTGTCCTTCAGGACAATGTTTAAAGGTATATTTCCCTCTCTAGACTACTTCCACTGGAATCTCCTGAACTGATCTGTGTTTTTATTTCTTAGAATATACTTGTGGTTTTCAATTTGAACTGTTTTTGTTTTTTGTTTTCAGTCCACTATTACAAAGGCTTTTCTGCAATGTCATTCCAAACTACAGCACAGTGATTATTTATATCATTGGCAGCTTGTCAGTGCCTCTCATGTGTTTGGGGTTTTCTTTTTCCTCCTCCCATCTTATGCAAAGACAAATGTTATCCCTCATCTTAAAGTTTAATATGGATGGTGAAATCCCATGATCTCAAAGGCAGTGCAGTAATTTTTATGAGCATTAATACCTGCATTGTTTATAGAGTACAGCAGGGATGAGTTTGCTCATCACCACATGCAGGCTGAGAAAATTAGGACAAGTGCATGCTTAATCATTTCCCAAATAAATAGAAATGCTATCTTTCTCAAATGTTCCTCTGAGAAGGATGTGCTGAATGTTAAAAATATAGGTATCCAATTACCAGATGAAAACTGAGCTACATATTCACTGTATCCTTCACCTAAAAAGTTCCATACATAAGGACCTTGCAACATTTTTAAACTTTTTCTCCTTCCTTTCTTCCTCCTTCCATGTATCCTTCTAGGCAATTAAATGATTTGCCTGTTGGCAGTTCAATACGCTTTTGACAGAATGGACCCATTTGTTACAAAGAAATATGCCTAAGGCTTCCTCTGGGATTCACAACTAAGGCATGGGTGATGTAAATATAATATGGGGTAATACTCAAATGTTGGAGTCAAGTATTCACCCAGCTCCTTTTTCTCTGACCGACCAATTGTGACTCTTTGCAGGGATGAAACAATGGCCACTATAAACATACAAAATATTGAATACTCATCTTAAATCTGTCTATATCTCTCAATCTCCATAACCAAACTCATCTGTATTATTATAATAACTTCCTAATTAGTTCGTTTGCTGTTTATGTTTGTTGTTTATGAAAGATTTGTTTCTCTCTGACTAGAAGGTAACTCAATGACATGGGGTCATTGTGCATTAGTGCATAGAGGCTCCTCTACCATATATTCAGCTATACACATTTCATTGTGCAGATATTCCATGGTTTGCTTAGCTGGTCCTTATTTGTAACCATCTTAGTTATTTTCAATCAATTGTTGTTACAAAAAATGCTATAAATTTACATACACATAATTTCATATAAATTCCCCCAAATAAGATTGCTGGGTTAAAGGGAAAATGTGTATTGAATTTTGTCTCTAAAAATATTCAAGTCCTAATATTTAGAACCTGTGAACGTGGCTTTAGTTGGAAATAGGATCTCTGAAGATGTAATCAAGTTAAGATAAGATTGTACTGGGGTAGGCTGGGCCATAATTCAATGACTGGTGCCCTTATAAGAAGAGACAAAATTGGACAGAGATACACATGGAAAAACACTGTGAATACAAAGGCAGAGACCGGAGTGATACATCTACTAACCAAGGAAAAGCAAGGATTTACAGCAACCACCAGATGCTAGTAAGAAGTAAGGAAGGATCCTTCCCCAGCACCTTGATTTCAGACTTCTAGCCTCCAGAACTGTGAAATAATAAATTTCTGTTGTTTTAGGCTGCCAAATTTGTGGCACTCAGTTATGGCAGCCCTAGGAAACTAATATAATGCCTTTGTAATTTTGATAACTATTTCTAGATTATGCTCCATGGACATGGTATCATGCTGTCCTCTCACTAGCAAAGCAAGGCAATGGTCCCTGTCCTTCAGCCTCACCAGCAGAGGGTAATGTTAAACTTCTGGATAGCTTATTATCATCTATCGGGCAGGCATCAGGGTAGTTTCCATCAGTGTAGTTTTAATTTATCATCAGTATAGATTTAATTTATATTTTCCTTCTTATGAGTGTTTTGTCATTAAGGGCTATTAATATCTCTTTTTCTGTGAATACTGTTTATATTTTTTGTCTGTTTTTTTCTGTTTGGCTATTGTTGTTTTGTTTCAATTCATAATTATATTAGAGGATTAATTCTTTGTGGCAGATTTTGTAAACATCTTTTCCAGTTTATTATTTATCCTTTAAAATACCAATTCGCTAAATTTTTGTTTAGACAAATTTATTAATAATTTATGTGGCTTCTGGAATTTGAATTGTAGTTAGGAAAGATTTCTCTACTCCTAGTTTATAAAGGAATTCATCCATGATTTTTTTTTTCATCAAAGCAGTTCATTGGAAATTTTGAAAGGATAAAGTTGGATCCAACTTTATCTTTTTCCAGATGGTACATAGTTTATTTCAACACCATTTATGCTTGAAATGTTACCTTTATCATATACTGAATTCTCATATATGTTTGGATCTATTTCTGGAAATTCTATTTTGTTATATTGGCCTGACTTTCTATTCATGTGCCAATAGAAACCTGCCTTACTTTTTGAAGTTCTGAATATGTTTTAATATGTAAGCCGTCTAGTCAATTTTACCACTCAGTCTCTCTAATGAACCCACTGCAATTAAGCCTCCATCTACATCACTGTACCCAAACTGCGGTCATCAAGATTTCCAATGAACCCCATGTGGCTAAGACAAATGGTTTGTTCTCAGTCCTCAACTAACTAGATTAGTCAGTGACATTTGACATAATTGAAGAAATCCTTCTGAAAATAATTTCTTCAATTACAGTCTTCTCTCTTGGTTGTCTTACTACTTCACTGGTTGTTTCTTCTGAATCTCCTTGCACATTCTTTTCATTTCTCTGATCTGCACATCCCTTATAAGCCCCATGGCTTAGGCTTCCGACATCTGTATTCTCTCCATATTCATTTTCTGAATGATCCCATTTAGGGATAGTACATTAAATACCATCTGTATCCTAAAGACTACCATATTTTATATCTTTAACCAGGTCCTCTCCCATGAACTCAAGACTCATATATCTAATCGTTTATTCAATGTTTCTACTTGTACTTAAAAATTACTCTCTTGAAGACTCAATTCATCATTTCCCTCTACCAAATATGTTCCTTTTATCAAAAAAAATATATATATACAAAATCTTAACTCTTTTTTCCCTGTCACACCTCACATCGATTACATAAGCAAATCCTGTCAGTTCTAACTTCAAAATATTTCTGGAACCCAACCTCTTAACATCTTCACTGCTATGTTCTGGTCAAAGTCCAGTCCTCTTTTGAGAGAACTGCTGTAATACCCTCCCTGCCTGGTCTCTGCCTCTCCATATAGTCTGTTCTTCCCACTGCAGTCAGATTCCTTATAAGACATATGTCAGATCATGTTGCTTTTCTGCTTAAAATTCTCCACAGGAATATCCGTCTCACTTAGAGCAAAGGAAAGGCCAAAGTCTTTGTATGACCCAAAGGCCCTAAAATAATGTAAGCTTCACGATGACCTGATCTCCTTCCACACTTTCATATTCATTTCCAGCTGCAGTGCCTCCTTGTTGTTCCTCATACCTGCTAGCTACTCTTTAATATTTTATTTCATTAAATCCTCACAATCCTACCATGTGGGGATCATCCTCACTTTGCAGATGATAAAGGGACACACAGAGAGTATACTATTCTTCCCAAGTCTGCACCATTAGTAGTAGAACAACAAGGCCTCTGATATGGTTTGGTTCTGTGTCCCCACCCAAATCTCACCCTGAATTGTAATTCCCCAAATCCCCACTTGTCAAGGGTGGGACAAGGTGGAGGTAATTGGATCATGGGGGTGGTTTCCCCAATGCTGTTCTTGTAATAGTGAGTTTTCTCGAGATCTGATGGTTTTATAAGTGTCTGGCATGTTCCCTGCTTATACTCACTCCGTCCTGCATCTCCTGCAGCCCTGTGAAGAAGGTGCCTGCTTCTCCTTTGCCTTCTGCCCTGATTGTAAGTTTCCTGAGGAACTCTGCAGCAATGCAGAACTGTGAGTCAAGTAAACCTCTTTTCTTTATAAATTACCCACTCTCAAGTATTTCTTCAGAGCAGTGTGAGAATGGACTAATACAGCCTCTAACGTAGATCTCTTTGGAAGTTAATTCTAAATACTTTTTACTTCCTTTTTTTTTCTATTTTTTTGAGTCAAGTTCTCTCTCTTGACCAGGTTGGAGGGCAATGGTGCGATCACAGCTCACTGGGGTCAAGCAGTTCTCCTACCTCAATCTCCTGAGTAGCTGGGACTACAGGCATGTGCCACCACACCCAACTAATATTTGTGTATACACACATTGATTGATTGATTGGTATAGACGAGGCCTTACTATATTGCCCAGGCTCTTCTTGAACTCCTGGCTCAAGTGATGCACCCATGTCAGCCCCACAAAGGTCCAGGTTTACAGGTGTGAGCCACCATACCCAGCCAATTCTTTCTATTAAAGGAAATTTCTGGTTTGTAGTTATATCTCTGCTGCTGTGTTACCTGGAGCACCTCTCTGAGTAACATATCTTGGCCTTGGTTTATTCACCTACAAAATGAGGACTTTGGTCTAAGTGTTCTCAAATTTCCTATTCACTCAGAGGCTTAATAATTTCATGACTCCGTAAGAGTCCCTGATACTTCTCAAAGAGAGGTTATTAGTGATTTTGTTGAGATGAGGAGGATGAAACAAAATATGAGAAGATGTTAGTGCAGAGAAAAACTTACTATAGCAGAAGAGAAGAGGTACTAAAGGCTTGTTTTTTAATACTCAGGAATTTTTTTCTAGGTTTGTCCCTCTTGACTGTGGGGCATTTCAATTCAGTGTCCATATGTGAATAAACTAACTTGCCTTTACCTGTTACTCTTGTCATCACCTCCATCGTCAGATCAGACAGTCAGCATGTGGAGAAAGGTGAAAATTTATTTTTATCCAGGCTCATGAAGCTTAAAAGAACTGTTTCCATTTCTTAAGTTAGAAGGTTTGTCTAGCAACCCATCTCCCTAATTCTGCTTATATCAGGATAAAAGTTAAGTCACTCCAAAAGATAATGGTGTACCTATTATCTACTGTCTCAGTATCAATTCCATCAGAGAGCCAAGGGGACAACACATTGGTTCCTGACTCTAAATCTATCCATGCTATCATACCAACATTCCTGCATCCTACTCACCTGAGGCAACTCTTCCATAGTTCTCTAGGGTTTGTCGGGTGGCTATGACATCATCCACTTGGGTTTAGTGCTGCTGCTGCCATTTCCTTGTGATGTCATTTGCTCTGTCTATAGTTGGTGCTCCTCTCTCCTAAGGGCTGACTCTATAGCCTTGGGGGTAAGGCCTTCTAAAACTTTCTCCAGTCTTTTCTCTAGTTTCCTACAATGCTATCCATACTATCATTCTTTATCTTATTTATTCATGATGAATTGTTTTTTTCCTTCTAGGAGCCTGAATAGTTTCACTGGAGACTAGGATAGAAGCTAATTTGATAGAGTATAATGTATTACTACTCCATGCGTCTGTGGTAGAAATAAAACTACTCAACTTTGAGAGTACACAAGAATTGCTGCATTTTTGTTGTTGTTGTTTCTTTTCAATCAGATTAAATCTAACTCGGAGCCTCAGTCCACATACATAACAAAAAATGTAAGCTCACTTTTCACTGGGGAGCCCTCCACGAACTGAAATAAGCAAAGTTTCTCATTTAGAGATTTCACGTGATCAAAAGAGTACCTACCTAGGTCCAGCTTTCTGAGATCTCATGGCTGCCAAATAGCTGGTCAGGGAGCTGCATTTCTATGTACTGCAATGTGACTGGAAGCCCTGGGGATGAGAAAATATTTAATAAAAGTTTATGTAAAATAATAAATGAAACAATTAGTAGATAATTCCAGATTTTCTTTCCTATATAACTCTGATCCCTACTTTCCTTTAGAATCAGTTCAAATTCCCCACATCTGTTTTCTGTGGTCTGCACAGTGGTAAATGACACTGTAACATAAGACCAGAGAGCTCTGTGCTTTACCTGTCATAGCCCACTACCCTGGTAGGTAGGTAGAGGCCATTGTTTCTTCCGCTTTACAGAGATACAGACATTTTAAATAATGGGTGCAAGGTTGAACAGATTAAATAGCACAGCCAGGATTTGAGCCCAGATGCTGTGGTGCCAGAGTTCACCCTCTGAACACATGCCGCTATTAATCTCACATCAGCCCAAGAAGTTGGCAGTCTTCGGACTCGCACTTTATAATAACAGAACTGAGGCAGGTGTGGACTCTGTCTCTTGCTCATGATTACTTAACCATGAAAGGGAGAATGAGTCCAGACCCAAGCCTAGATCTTCCAATCCCATAGCCCTCATTTTTGGTTTCTCTTTAATCCTTGCTGGTATAGACTGGTTGTTTCTCTGAACAAACAAAATTTATATGTTAAATACTAACCCTCAATATGATGATATTTGGAGGCAGGGCCTTTGAGAGTTGATTAGGTTATGAGGGTAGAGGCCTCATAAAAGGGATTGGTGATCTCATAAAAGAGACCAGAAATAGCCTGCTTGCTTTCATGCCATGTGAGAACACAGTAAAAAAGACTGCTGTCTATGAACCAGGACACTGTGCCACTGTCTTGACATTGGACTTCTCAGCTTCTGGAGCTGTGAGAAATCAATGTCTGTTGTTTATAAATCACTCAGTCTGCAGATTTTGTTATAGAAGCCCAAATAGACTGAGACACCTGCATTTCTCTTAGTTCCTCTTGTTATATAGAAAAAAGCAGATTCCCTTGAGAGGGTAATGGGGCACTCTGTCTTCTGTGTATCCCCGAGCTCACTCTTACATGCAGAGATGAGTCCAGGTGGGAAGAGCAGGGCTAGGAAATGTGTGCAGTGGAGGAACCCAAGGGGATCCAGTGACTAAGGTCACCTGTGCCTCATGAATGCTTTACCACAACCCTACTTCTTAGCATTTATAATCAGACACAGGCCAACGAGATGTAGACAAACACCTAGAGAGATAGAGACATCCCTTGTGGAGTACACCAAGAGAGAATACTCTGTCTCATGCCAAGTTAAAAATATACTCTGTTTACAGCACACACGCCCTCCCATGTGCTGCAGTATCTCAGAAACAGAGGCAGAATTTAATCATCTCATCCTCTCATGTGAAGGTCTCTATGGTTTAATATGCACACATCACAGATTTCAAATTTTGCTGCTGAAATTCAGTCTTCAACAGAAACCTAGCTGTCTCTTTGACTTGAAATGTGTTCTAAAATGTATAATAAAGGTCTATTGAAACCAATAAAGCATCTCCAGAAAATGCTGGTTTAACCCACACAGCCAATTCTCTTTTTCATAAATTCAATTTGTATTATTTGGTTGAAGAGACTGTTCTCTGAGCCCTGACATAAGTGAGTGCTGAGCTGCTGACACTCAGTCCAGAGTCTGCATGGAAAAAATAATCTCTGGGGAAAAAAAAAATCACGTATAATTATTGATCTCATTTGTTAGGTTTGTCAGGCCCTGCCTGGCTCTACCTCTGTACATGCCTTTTCTCTCCACAGCTGAAAGCTGCTTGACCAACAGGGTTGATCCTTCTATAATCCCCAGATCCAAGAAACTCTAGCCCACCTCTAGTTGGGATGCGATTGTGTGTGTTTGTGGTGGAGGGGGCTTGACCCTGGAAGGAGACTGCTTCTGGAGTGTGCCCTCGTTCTCATAAATACACCCATGTTGTTTCTAAGATCTAGTCCTCACATTGTATATTGATTCCAGCACAGAACTCCCAGCTCCTTCTGCTCAAGTCCCTGTTTGCCTTCCTGTTTAGTTCCCTAATTCTGCACAGAATGGAGAAACCCACCTGCTTATGCTAATCTTAATCTTGGTACTATTCGTATTATGGGCCTGATAACTCTATTGTGGGAGCTGTCCTGTGCATTGCAGGCTGTTTAACCCCTACCCACTAGATACCAGTAGCATCATTACCCCAGTCATGACAGTCAAAAATGTCTTCAGACATTGGTGAATGTGCCCTGGAGGGGGCAAAGCAATTTGGTGCTGGTTAAGAATTCGTGTTTTAATTCAATCCAGGGATAAGTGCACTTTCTTTGCACCCCAGTGTGGTTGCCAGCAATTGCCAAGAGGCTTCTATGACCTCAGGGCTGACCAATACAAATACAATGTAAGCCCTTAATGTGAATCACCAATGTCATTTTAAATTTTCTAGTTACTGGGCAGGGTGGCTCACATTTGTAATTTCAGCAATTTAGGAGGGTCAAGGCAGGAGGATTGCTTGAGCCCAGGAGTTTGAGACCAGTCTGGATAACACAGTGAGACTTCGTCTCCAGAAAAAAAAAAAAAAAAAAAAAAAAAAAATTAGCCATATGTGGTGGCTCATGCCTGTAGTCCCAGCTACTCTGGAGGCAAACTCAGAAGGACCGCTTGAGCCAGGGATGATGAAGCTGCAGTGAACTGTTATCACACCACTGCACTTGAACCTGGGTGACAGAGTGAGACCATGTCTCACAAAAACAAATAGATAAATATAAATAAGTAAATAAAATTTCTAGTAGATACATTAGCAAAGCAAAAAGGAATAGGTAAAATTTATTTTCATGCTATATTTTATTTTATCCAACACATTCAAATTATTGTTCTTATTGGTAAGTCTTCAACATCAGGTGTGTATATTATGTTTATAGCACATCTCAATTTGGATTAGACACATTTCAAGTGCTGAGTAGCCACATATGGCCAGTGGCTACTGTATGGGCAGCACTAAAGTAGATTTCTAAAATACCCACTCCTCTTCAATTCATTCTGAGAATTAGAATCTTAAAGTGATAAGCCCCAGTAAGCATGGGACTTTGGTGTCAGAAATACCTGGTTTAAACATTTCTATATCTGACACTGTGAGCTTGAAAGAATTGATGTCTTTGGACCCAGCTTCAATATTTGTGTTAGGGAAATAATAATAGCTGCTTTTTAAAGAGTTGTTGTAAGAGTGACATGAAATAACGTATACAGTGCCTGGTATAGAGCAGGCAGTTAAGAAGTGGGATAGCTGTTTTCTGAACCTTTGCTACTACCAGACAAGTTGAATATTTAGTTCCCCACTCTAGCCTCTTGCTTGAAGCAACACGCATCCTCCATCTTTTGGACACCATGCTCTATGCCTAATTGGACACTCGGTGAGCACGCAAAAGATTGCATCATCCCAAAGAATTCAAGATTATTATCTCGAGGAAGGGCATTCCAAGATGACTGAATAGAAACAGCTCCGGTTTGTAGCTTCCAGTGTGATCGACGTAGAAGATGGGTGATTTCTGCATTTCCAACTGAGATACCTGGTTCATCTCACTAGGACTGGTGGGATAGTGGGCGCAGCCCATGGAGGGTGAGCTGAAGCAGGGTGGAGCATTGCCTCACCCAGGAAGCACAAGGGGTTGGGATTTCCCTTTCCTAGTCAAGGGAAGCCATGACAGACTACTTGGAAAAACAGGACACTCCCCGCCCAAAGACTGCAGTTTACCCAAGGTCTCAGCAACAGGCATACAAGGTGATTCTCTACCGGGCCTGACTGGGCGAGTCCCATGCCCACGGAGCCTTGCTCACTACGAGGGCAGCAGTATGAGATCAATCAGCAAGGCGGCAGCCTGGCTGGGGGAGGGGCGTCCATCATTAGTGAGGCTTGAGTAGGTAAACAAAGCAGCAGGGAAGCTGGAACTGGGCAGAGCCCACCCCAGCTCAACCAGGCCTACTGCCTCAAGACTCTACCTCTGTGGGCAGGGCATAGCTGAACAAAAGGCAGCAGACAACTTCTGCAGACTTAAATGTCCCTGTCTGGCAGCTCTAAAGTGAACAGTGGTTCTCCCAGCACGGCCTTTCAGTTCTGAGAAAGGACAGACTGCCTCCTCAAATGGGTTCCTGACCTCCATGTAGCCTAACTAGGAGACACCTCCCAGTGGGGGCAGACAGACACCTCATATCGGCAGATGCCCCTCTGGGAGGAAGCTTCCAGAGGAAGGATTAGGAACAATATTTCCTGTTCTACAGCCTCCGCTACTGATACCCAGGCAAACAGGGTCTGGAGTGGAACTCCAGCAAACTCCAACAGACCTGCAGCTGAGCAACCTGTCAAGCTAACAAACAGAAAGGAACAGCATCAACATCAACAAAAAGGTCACCTATGCCAAAACCGCATGTGTAGGTCACCAACATCAAAGACCAAAGGTAGATAAAACCACAAAGATGGGGAGAAACCAGAGCAGAAAAGCTGAAAATTCTAAAAATCAGAACGCCTCTTCTCCTGCAAAGGATCTCAGCTCCTTGCCAGCAATGGAACACAGCTGGACAAAGAATGACTTTGATGAGCTGACAGGAGGAGACTCAGAAGGTTGGTAATAAACTTCTCTGAGCTAAAGGAGGATGTTCAAACCCACCACAAGGAAGATAAAAACCTTGAGAAAAGATTAGACGTCTGGCTAACTAGAATAAACAGTGTAGAGAAGACCTTAAATGACCTGATGGAGCTGCAAACCATGGCGTGAGAACTTCGTGATGCATGCACAAGCTTCAATAGCTGATTCAATCAAGTGGAAGAAAGGGTTTCAGTGATTGAAGATCAAATTAATGAAATAAAGTGAGAAGACAAGGTTAGAGAAAAAAGAGTAAAAAGAAACGAACAAACCTTCCAAGAAATATGGGACTATGTGAAAAGACCAAATCTACTTTTGATTGGTGTACCTGAAAGTG
Source organism: Macaca fascicularis (assembly GCF_037993035.2). Classification (NCBI taxonomy): domain Eukaryota; kingdom Metazoa; phylum Chordata; class Mammalia; order Primates; family Cercopithecidae; genus Macaca; species Macaca fascicularis. The sequence continues at coordinate 72,705,891 of NC_088387.1, read as the reverse complement.
ATGGGGAGAATGGAACCAAGTTGGAAAACACTCTTCAGGATATTATCCAGGAGAACTTCCCCAACCTAGCAATGAAGGTCAACATTCAAATTCAGAAATACAGAGAATATTACAAAGATACTCCTTGAGAAGAGCAACCCCAAAACAAATAATTGTCAGATTCACCAAGGTTGAAATCAAGGAAAAGGTGTTAAGGGCAGCCAGAGAGAAAGGTCAAGTTACCCACAAAGGGAAGTCCATCAGACTAACAGCGGATCTCTCGGGAGAAAACCTACAAGACAGAAGAGAGTGGGGGCCCATATTCAACATTCTTAAAGAAAGGAATTTTCAACCCAGAATTTCATATCCAGCCAAACTAAGCTTCATAAGTGAAGGAGAAATAAAATCCTTTACAGTCAAGCAAATGCTGAGAGATTTTGTCACCACCAACGCTGCCTTACAAGAGCTCCTGAAGGAAGCACTAAACCTGGAAAGAAACAACCGGTACCAGTCACTGCAAAAACATGCCAAATTGGAAAGACCATTGATGCTAGGAAGAAACTGCATCAACTAATGGGCAAAATAACCAGTGAACATCATAATGACAGCATCAGATTCACACATAACATTATTAACCTTAAATGTAAATGGGCTAAATGCCCCAATTAAAAGAAACAGACTGGCAAATTGGATAAATAGTCAAGACCCATCAGGGTGCTGTATTGAGGAGACCCGTCTCATGTGCAAAGATGCACACAGGCTCAAAATAAAGGGAAAAAGGAAGACCTAAGAAGAAAATGGAAAGCAAAGAAAAACAAAAAAAGCAGGTGTTGCAATCCTAGTTTCTGATAAAACAGACTCTAAATCAACAAAGATCAAAAGGGACAAAGAAGGCCATTACATAATGGTAAAGGGATAAATTCTACAAGAAGAACTAACTATCCTAAATATATATGAATCCAATACAGGAACACCCAGATTCATAAAGCAAGTCCTTAGAGACCTACAAAGAGACTTAGACTCCCACACAATAATAATGGGAGACTTTAACACCTCACTTTCAATATTATACAGATGCAGGAGACAGAAGGTTAACGAAGATAGCCGGGAACTTAGCTCTACAACAAGCAGACCTAGTAGACATCTATAGAACTCTCTATCCCAAATCAACAGAATATTCATTCTTCTGAGCACCTCATCACACTTATTCTAAAATTGACCACATAATTGGAAGTAAAGCACTCCTTAGCAAATGTAAAAGAACAGAAATCACAACAAACTGTCTCTCAGACCACAGTGTGATCAAAATAGAACTCAAGATTAAGAAACTCACTCAAAACCACACAACTACATAGAAACTGAACAACTTGCTCCTGAATGACTACTGGGTAAATAACGAAATGAAGGCAGAAATAAAGATGTTCTTCGACACCAATGAGAACAAAGACGCAAAGTACCAGAATCTCTGGGACACATTTAAAGCAGTGGGTAGAGGGAAATTTATAGCACTAACTGCTCACAGGAGAAAGCAGGAAAGATCTAAAACCAACACCCTAACATCACAATTAAAAGAACTAGAGAAGCAAGAGCAAACACATTCAAAAGCTAGCAGAAGGCAAGAAATAACTAAGATCAGAGCAGAACTGAAAGAGATAGAGACACAAAAAACCCTTCAAAAAAATCAGTGAATCCAGGAGTTGGTTTTTTGAAAAGATCAACAAAATTGATAGACTGCTAGCAAGACTTATAAAGAAGAAAAGAGAGAAGAATCAAATAGACACAATAAAAAATGATAAAGGGGATATCACCACTGATCCCACAGAAATACGGACTACCATCAGAGAAGACTATAAACACCTCTATGCAAATAAACTAGAAAATCTAGAAGAAATGGATAAATTCCTGGACACATACACCCTCCCAAGACTAAACCAGGAAGAAGTTGAATCTCTGAATAGACCAATAACAGGCTCTGAAATTGACGAAATAATTAATAGCCTACCAACCAAAAAAAGTCCAGGGCCAGACAGATTCACAGCTGAATTCCACCAGAGGTACAATAAGGAGCTGTTACCATTCCTTCTGAAAATATTCCAGTCAATAGAAAAAGAGGGAATCCTCCCCTAACTCATTTTATGAGGCCAACATCATCCTGATACCAAAGCCTGGCAGAGAAATAACAAAAAAGAGAATTTTAGACCAATATGCCTGATGAACATTGATGTGAAAATCCTAAATAAAATACTGGCAAACTGAATCCAGCAGCACATCAAAAAGCTTATTTGCCACGATCAAGTTGGCTTCATTCCTGGGATGCAAGGCTGGTTCAACATATGCAAATCAGTAAACATAATACATCACATAAACAGAACCAATGACAAAAGCCACATGATTTTCTCAGTAGATGCAGAAAAGGCCTTCAACAAAATTCAGCAGTCCTTCATGGTAAAAACTCTCAATAAACTAGGTATTGATGGAATATATCTCAAAATAATGAGAGCTATTTATGACAAACCCACAGTCAATACCATATGGAATGGGCAAAAACTGGAAGCATTCCCTTTGAAAACTGGCAAAAGACAAGGATGCCCTCTGTCACCACTCCTATTTAACACAGTGTTGGAATTTCTGGCCAGGGCAATCAGGCAAGAGAAAGAAATAAAGGGTATTCAATTAGGAAATGAGGAAGTCAAATTGTCCCTGTTTAAAGATGACATGATTGTATACTTAGAAATCCCCATCATCTCAGCCCCAAATCTCCTTAAGCTGATAAGCAAATTCAGCAAAGTCTCAGGATGCAAAAATCAATGTGCAAAAATCACAAGCATTCGTATACACCATTAACAGAAAAACAGCCAAATCATGAGTGAACTCCCATTCACAATTGCTACAAAGAGAATAAAATACCAAGCAATCCAACTTACAAGGGATGTGATCGACCTCTTCAAGGAGAACTACAAACCACTGCTCAACGAAATAAAAGAGGACAGAAACAAATGGAAGAATATTCCATGCTCATGGATAGGAAGAATCAATATCATGAAAATGGTCATACTGCCCAAAGTAATTTATAGATTCAATGCCATCCCCATCAAGCTACAAATGACTTTCTTCACAGAATTGGAAAAAAACTACTTTAAAGTTCATATGGAACCAAAAAAGCCCGCAATGCCAAGACAATGCTAAGCAAAAAGAACAAAGCTGGAGACACCACGCTACCTGACTTCAAACTATACTACAAGCCTACAGTAACCAAAACAGCAAGGTACTGGTATCAAAACAGAGATATAGATCAATGGAACAGAACAGAGGCCTCAGAAATAATGCCACACATTACAACCATTTGATCTTTGACAAATCTGACAAAAACAAGAAAGGGGGAAAGGATTCCCCATTTAGCAAATGGTGCTGGGAAAACTGGCTAGCCATTTGTAGAAAGCTGAAACTGGATCCCTTATTTACACCTTATACAAAAATTAATTCAAGATGGATTAAAGACTTAAATGTTAGACCTAAAACCATAAAAACCCTAGAAGAAAACCTAGGCAATACCATTCAGGACATAGGCATGGGCAATGACTTCATGACTAAAACACCAAAAGCAATGGCAAAAAAAGCCAAAATAGACAAATGGGATCTAATTAAACTAAAGAGTTTCTGCACAGCAAAAGAAACTACCATCAGAGTGAACAGGTAACCTACAGAATGGGAGAAAATTTTTGCAATCTACTCATCTGACAAAGGGCTAATATCCAGAATCTACAAAGAACTTAAATTTACGAGAAAAAAACAACCCCATGAAAAAGTGGGCAAAGGATATGAACAGACAATTCTCAAAAGAAGGCATCTGTGCAGCCAACAGACACATGAAAAAATGCTCATCATCACTGATCATCAGAGAAATGCAAATCAAAACCACAATTAGATACCATCTCACACCCGTTAAAATGGCGATCATTAAAAAGTCGGAAACAACAGATGCTGGAGAGGATGTGGAGAATTAGGAACACTTTTACATGGTTGGTGGGAGTATAAGTTGGTTCAGCCATTGTGTAAGACAGTGTGGCAATTCTTCAAGGATCTAGAACTAGAAATACCATTTGACCCAGCAATCCCATTACTGGGTATAAACCCAAAGGATTATAACTCATGCTACTATAAAGACACATGCACATGTATGTTTATTGCATCACTATTCACAATAGCAGACTTGGAACCAACCCAAATGTCCACCAATGATAGGCTGGATTAAGAAAATGTGCACATATACACCATGGAATACTATGCAGCCATAAAAAAGGATGAGTTCATGTCCTTCATAGGGACATGGATGAAGCTGGAAACCATCATTCTGAGCAAACTATGGCATGGACGGAAAACCAAACACTGCATGTTCTCACTCATAGATGGGAATTGAACAATGAGATCACCTGGACATAGGGCGCAGAACATCACACACTAGGGCCTGTCGGGGGGTGGGGCATTGGGGGAGGGATAGCATTAGGAGAAATACCTAATGTATATAGATGAGTTTATGTGTGCAGCAAACCAACATGGCACATGTATACCTATGTATCAGACCTGCGTGTTGTGCACATGTACTCTAGAACTTAAAGTATAATAATCAAAAAAAAAAAAAAAAAGAATAAAGGAAGTCACCAAAAAAAGATTATTCTCTCTTGTTCCTGTCCACTTGCTGTTAATTAAGCCATGTTTAGCTGTGTCTAAGAAAAATGGCAATCAAAAAAAACTGAGCTGTTTATTTTTATTTAAACTGATACTTGCTCTTTTTACTACAACTGAAATAACACGAGGTAAAAATAAAATAAAATAAATCTTGAATGCATGTTCTCCATTAAGTAGGGTCACCTGCACAGAACAATCTATTAAGCCACAGTAACAGTACTGTATTGCTGGTAGGTTTCCTCTGCAGAGACACACAGTCAACTTCTTGGCTAGTGTTAAGAAGAGAACAAATGGCTGGACCAATTTAGCTAGATAAATGGTTAATCCATCCATTTTTTGTTCTAATGAGTGGGATGTGTAAAAGATATAAACTTAGTATCATATCAAAGACACCCCATATTAAAAGTATATCTTTAAAAAGTATACCGATTACATTTTCGTTTACATTTAGTTCAGAACTCGTATCCAGAAGTAGTGGGGTTAACTGCTTATGATAGGCAGCTTACAGTCTTTCTGTGCAGTATTTATTTCTTCATAGTTTTCCTAGCTGTGCAGAAGATTTCCTCTTCTTTGTAAATCCCTTTTCACTTGTGTGCAAACATGAACTGTTCAGCACAATGTGCTAATTAAAACACCCATTTTGCTTGAGTGGTCTTTGTCAAAGGCTTAAAGAAGGCTTGTGTTTTGCCTGGATCACCATGAGATTACTGTGAGAAACCTATCAGGATTAATCGAGAGCCATATTCTAAGTGTCTACCATGTGTCAGGCACTGATATTACCCAGATGATTAAAGGACAGTTTGTACTCTCAAGAACTTCATGGCCCAGGAGGAAGCAGGATGTAAATAAATGATCAAAAGAGGATATGTGACTCATAAATGTACAGGACACTGGGAGCCCAAACAGAGGAGCAACTTAAACAGAGGAGCAACTTTTTATTCATTCACATCTTTACTGAGCATCAAGTATGGGATAGACAGGTAGAGGGTGGTGAGGAAAAGTGACAGTAAAAATAAAAGATCAAAGGTAAGAAAGGCATATATTCTGGCTTCCTTTTCTTTGTAAAACTGTTCCTTTTTCCAGGAAGAAAGTAGTAAAAGAAATCTTTTGATTTCTGTGTTCCACCATGTAAGTATTTTTTAGATTATTCATTTTCTAACTGCTATTTGATTCTGAATTGATGTGTATACTCAATTAAACCAGACAATCCAAAACAAAAAACAAAAACAAAAAAAAACCTAACAATTTACCTGAACATTTAAGGCTACTATAAATATTAATTTCCCTGGTTAAATTAATAAAGCGGAGACTCTAGTTAATAGAGTTGCTGTATATATTCAAAATATAATTTGGTAATCCACTTTCAGTTAAATATTATAATATAATCAACTTAACTTTTAATCTCTCTTAAAATTACTTTATTCTCTTTTTGCTAAATTACAATGTTTTTCAATATCTTGCAGGGTCTTAGAATCTTTACCATATACAATACTAACAACTTCACAATGGAAATGTGGACTTATGGTGAGTTGTGTATTTTTCGAAAAGAATTATATCCTAGGCAGAGCCTTGATATAGCAAGGTTTTCCTCTTCAAATTTGTTTTTAATTCAGTCTCACAGTAGTCCAATAAGGTTAAAACATTATTACAGTATTATTTTTCTCATTTTACAGATAGATCAACGGACCACAAAAAGATTAAGTGACTTGCCTGGGGTTATGTAAAATAGCTTTACTGGCAAAGCCAGGACTGTATCTCACATTTCCTGAGTCTCTGTCTTTGAGCCTAATCAGAGAATTTCTACTTATTTTACCTACAATTTGTCTAACTTTTAGTTGATTATTTGACAAATTTCTATGCTTTAAATATTTTAATATCATTCCTATTTACCTATTAGTTGAGAAACTTCCCAGTTTGATTTAATCGATCATTGAATATCTATTAGGTATAGGATGCCTACTACAAAACAGGCAGAAGAAATGCTTTTCTTAAGAAACTTGGAATGCAAATATTGATGTATAAGATCACTTTCACATGGGTTAGACTAATTATAATGCTTAGCATGAAACATGTTAGTTGTTGCATGTTAGTTGTTGTAACCAAAGGAAGTATTATGGTCAGAATTCACCATACAGTTATTCCGTCTTTGGTCCTAGAGTTGATGTGATATTGGCAAAAGGATAGACAAATAGACCAATGGAACAGAATAATGAGTTCAAAAATATACTCACATGTCCACAGTCATCTGATATATAGCAAATATTTCATTACAATTCAGGGAGGAAAGGATGGTCTTTTCAGTAAATGGTGCTTAGTTACATGGATACTCATATGTGAAATAAATATAACTTGACCTCTACATCATACCATATGCAGAGTAATTTAGGATTAACCATGGACCTACGTGTGAAAGGCAAAGGAATAAAGCATCTAGATGACGTAGGAGAATGGCTTGGTGTCTTCAGGGAGGCCCAATCTAATCACACAGGTCCTTAAAAGTGGAAAAGAAAAGAAGAAGAGTGGTCAGAGAGATGAGGCATGAGAGGGTTTCAATCTACCACTACTGGCTTTGAAGACGGAAGAAGGGAGCTTTGAGCCAATGACCATGGCAGCTTGCAAGCTGGAAAAGGCAAGGAAACAGATTCTTATAATATCCAGAGAGCCGTATAGCCCCAATGATGGTTTTATTTAACAAACTGAGACTTGTGTCAGACTTCTAACATAAAGAATTATAAAGTTACACATGTGTGGTATTTGAAACCACTAAGTTTGTGGAAATTTATTATGGCAGCAATTCAAAACTTACAAAAAAGGAAATTTAAAAACAAAACATTCCTATTCCTCCTTTATTAAGAAGCTTAAAAGTGACACTCATCTGCTTCCTTTAAATCTAGTTACTCTATCCCTGTAGCGCTCAGAGAACTCCATTTTACTACCATTCATCTTGTTTTACCTTGTATTTCTACTGGATTGCGAGTTCTCTGTAGGCATCTTTGTATCTTCCATTGTATATGTGCCAGGCACCATACATGTGTACATTTTACATACTAGGTGCTCTATGCATCTTTGGTAAATTAAATTAAATTGAACCATTTATCTGCATGAGAGGCAGTGACCAGGAAAGACATGATTCCACTAATGTGTTCTCTTAGCCTGCTTAGCAAGCTTTCCACTGCAAAAATACATTAATGCTAGGGTTCTGAATAATGAAGGTGAGGTTGTTTCAAACAGCAGGCTGACATCAGATGAAACATTTCCGTTATCATTCTACATTAAATAAAACATTTACCATTTCATGCTTTCTTTCCTGGTAATTTTACCTTGTCCTTCACATTAGTGATTTGTTCCACATGGCCACTCATTTAGGATAACAGCAGGCCAAGAGGTGTGACAAACGGAGACAGGGCCATACCTGATCACCAGTATTCCATTATGCTTCCTTGAGCTGTAGACCTGGTAAAACTGTCAGTATCTTAAAACAAAGGAACTGTGCTTGAGTCTACATATTAGGAATTCAATGACTGCAGTAGCAGTGATCGCATTATATAGCAAGTGGACAGACATGGCTATAAAGGGAGCCCACGGTCAAAGTGAACTGTTTTTCTGTGTCCAGTCAAACAACAAATATTTTCCAGCACCTATTTTATGTGTAGCCCTGTGATAAGTACTGCAAGGGGATATGAGGGAGAGAAGATAGATGCTTTATACTTCAAAAATATATTTACTGTGGAGAAAGAAAACATTTAGAAAAAGTAACACAAGGGTGAAACTAGTATATGCAATAAAAATTCAGAGGAGCAAGGGAGCATTTCACCAGGAAGGCTTTGGAGAGTTGGTAGGAATAAAGGTAGTAGTAACATTTAAGTATTAAGTTGGACAGCTGAAGATAAATGGTGTTGGTATGTGTGGGGTACACTCTAGGAACCACTGTCAGCCCCATTTGTCTCGAGCAGGGTTTGTCAGCCTCTGCTCTATTGACCTCCCAGTCTGTGTAGCTGTCTGTTGAGGCAGGAGGGCACTGTGGGATGTTTAGCAGCATCTTTTGCCCCTACCAACTAGATGTCAGTTACTTTACCACCCCTTGGAAGTATGACAGCCAAATATCCCCTGAAAAGCAAAACTGCCCCCAGTTGAGAACCACTGTGGTGGAGTAAAAGTTCAGAGAGAGGACACATGGGAGTTACATGCCATATCAAAGAGTTGGGAATTTCATTCTAAAGGTAATGAGGAACGACTGAAAACATTTATGCTGGAGAATAGCAAGCTAAAAATTGTTTGAAGGCAAGTTATTTGACAGAAGCACCCAAGAAAAACTGGAGGGAAGTGTTGTAGGGAAAGGGAAGAACCACCTAAAAGCTATCACAATAGTCCAAGCATAAAATGAGGAGGTTTGGTGGCAGCAGAACTAGAGAGCACTCGGTGGCTATAGGTATTCTTTTTTGTATTTTTCATTTTATTTTAAATTCAGGAGGTACATGTGCATGTTTGTTACATGAGTATCTTGCATACTGGTGGAGATCGGTCCTCTAGTGTACCCATTATCCACATAGTGAACATTATACTTGATAGGTAATTTTTCAACCTCAACCCCTTCCTTCCATTCTCTCCACATTTGGAGTCCCCAGGGTCTATCATTCTCTTCTGTATGTCCATGTGTACTCATTGTTTAGCTCCCACTTATAAGTGACAGTGTGAGGTATTTAATTTTGATTTTCTGTTTTTGAGTTACTTCCCTATAGCTATAGCTCCGTGCTGCAAAGGACATGGCCTATAGCTCCGTGCTGCAAAGGACATGATTCATTCTTTTCATGGCTGCATAGTATTCCATAGTGTATATCTACCACGTTTTCTTTATCCAGTCAACCATTGATGGAAACTTAGATTGGTTCCATGACTTTGCTATTACAAATAGTGCTATGATGAACATATGAGTGCAGATATATTTATTATCTAATATATATTTTTTCCTTTGGTAAGTACTCAGTAGTAGGATTGCTGGGTTGAATGATAGTTCTAGTTTTAGTTCTTTGAGAAATCTCTACACTGTTTTCCATGGAGGTTGAATGAATTTACATCCCCAACAACAGTGTCTAAGTGTATTTCCCCACATCCATGCCAATATCAGCTACAGATACTCTCAATGCCTTACAACTTCAAAGTACTTTTATATTTAGATCAGCATTTCAATACCGTATTTTATATGAATACCAAGTTCTCAGAGATACTTTTCCTTACAGGAAAATGAAGCAGCACAACTCCCTGGTCCTGCATGTAAGCTTCCCTGGAGAAAGGAACAGCCACAAGCAGCATCTAAAGCAATCTGTAGCTTGGGAACCTTGGCTAGGAAGGATTCACAGACTGCTGGTTAGGAAAAAGCAGTGTAGCAGCATAGAACCAGGCATGTGGTGCCAAACCTCCGGGACCATCTTTCAGGCCCATGGAGAGAAACTGCAACAACTTCCGAGTCACTGGAAGCCTCTAAAGCCATACATTTTCACTTTCACTCCATTCTGTCTATAAACTTTAAATTCATATCCAATTATGGTAAAAATATTTTAATAATTGTTTTTAATAGTGAAATAGCAATGAAAGGAAAAGGAGGGGAATATATTCTTGGTTCTCCATTCTATGGCCATTTTTGAAGCTCACTGAACCCAGCTCGGAATTTTGGAGAACCTGTTATTGTGGCTGAGCTCCATGGAAGGTGACTTCCTTCATGTTTTAAAAGTGACACTGAAACTCAATAGATAAGTGTCCATGTTTAGACTACAATGATATAATTAATGACATTTCCTCAACTGATTAAAAATTCCATAAGGGCAATGACCACATCATATATTGTTATTCTCTACATCTTTACCCAGTAAAATATGGGCAAATAACAGCTTACACTTGTCACCTGCCTGAAGTTAAATTCACTATTACTCATGAGAAAAATGACTTGTGAAAAGAATGAAGTTCTTGATATCACAGGTTGAGGAAATGTTCTACCCAAGAGGCATATGGTGTATTACCTTGGAGCACAGGCTCAGGAATCAGACAAACTGGGTTCAATGCCTGCATTCACCACTTCTATGTGTATGAACTTGGGATATTTGTTTACTCTCAGTGCCCCAGTTCCCTTTTCTCTTGGTATAAAATGGGGCTAAAACAGCACCTACCTTACAGGGGAAATTATAAATAATTAATGGAGATATATGCTTGACAGATGAAAACTATTATTAGAATGATGAAGACAAATTAAATATTTTAATATATATATATATTTTTAAATTAGTATTTTAAATGTGCTGGCTAAGGCCCCTCCCCCCACCAAGAAAATCCTTTGGTACTATAAAGAATCACCTTCTAATTTATTATTTAGTGGTAGTGGATATATATTAATTTACTGAAAGCAGACAGCTCCAACAAATCATGGATCATCTAGGAGTCAGCAAAGGGTAGGAAAAGCAAGGTTTGGGGTCAGACCTCAGCTGTGACACTGATTCTCTCTCTGATCGTCCTCTCCTGAGCCTCATGTCCTTTCCTGTGACAAGGAGATAACAACCATCTCCCTTGTTAAGAAAATTAATGTGTGTAAGTCACCTACTTTAGGGTTTGGGTCATAGAGAAGTTGAGTGTCTCACTGACCTGCCTCAAGAAAAGAGACTTTGATCTGTGTGACTATGTATGTCTCTCCTAATCTTAGAAAACATAAAAATATGTGAGAACTACTGGTAGAAAAGTTATCATTCTCCATATAAATGCAAAAATATTTCCATTTCAACGACAATCAATTTCAAATGCATGTCTCTCAATCACCTTTACTTTTTCCATCATATGCATCAAGTAAATGGGCCTGATTCAAGTGGGCTACAAACCTTGCTGGGGGAAGGAGCAGCTGAAACATTAGAGAATAAAGTCCTGCATTATGATTTTTGAGGAAGAGCCATATCTGCTTTGTAGCAGTCACTTCCATAGCCCATGAAACTCTTTTTTTATTGACTATGGAATGTAGACATATTGTCAAAGGATTTAAATCAATTTTTACAATCGCTTTCTTGAACTATCATTACCTCAACAAGATTCATAGCTGTAGCTGATTTGGAGAGAATTGTCACTAAAATATCAGAACTGCAGCTCTTACGGAAAAATTTCTCTCTGTGGATTGTTATTTTTCTGACACTTAAAAGCCTAATGCCAGAAAAAAATGAAATCCCATTTTGCATCTGCCTGTTTAAACGTGAGCTTTTAACTATCATAATTCCTAAGCCTGGCTTCACATGTATCACCTTACTCCAAACAGAACATTGGGATTAATGGCCTGGTATTAAAAGCAGAAACAAAAAGCAATTGCTTTGGGAGGCACTTAAGTACAGTAATACCTAGCAGAAGAAAAGGGTTTGATACACAGCTGAAAAGCTAGTTTTGCACTAGTTATCAATGCAATAATGTTGAAAAGCAATAGATCATTCTTCCATTTTCTGGCATTCTGAAACTATGGATGTAATTTATTGTTTAACTCTTGAAAAACTGGACTCATTTACTGAAGCATTGAAAATCAATGGAAAAGACCAATCCGGGTATCTCTCCATCTTCACTCTCTGCTAAATATTAAACTTCTTGACAGGTGGGATTCCATGTTATGTTACTAGCCTTCATAAGAGCCACAACACTCAACCCACACAGGTCCCCATTATGCCGGCCCAAGGAACTGCGCAGCAACTGGGGACACAAAGAGGAAGAAGAAATGATTCCTGCCTTCATGTACCAGTAGGAAAGAGCAAAACAGATGCCTTAAAGTACAAGTAAAAGAAAACTGCTGTCTAATTCTAGACTAATTGGAAAACAAGCAGACTACTGGTTCCCTTCTCTAGATACTGGAATTGCCACAAAAGGGATAAGGACGTGAATGAGGTTCAGAACAATTTTATCATACAAAACTAAAACACTGCCAAACACTTTGAGGATAAGATGATTTGACCTCTGAATGTTTGTTTGGTGGAGGAGAATTGGAATGGGGCTGAAAACCAAGAGAAGGATGTGGGAATATAAAATAGACTGCAACATGAGAGGGGCAAGGGGACATTGAGGGTTATCAGAAATCATTTTCTAATTATTCTCTTTCCCTTCTTTTATATTGAGTTGAGTGGATCACCACATGCCTAATAGCCACCATGGGAGAGAGAAGTAGCAGATCGAGTCCAGTACCAACCACATCTAGTAAGCTCATATCGGCATGGAAATTGGATCATGGATAGATGCTATACCTGGGACTGCAGGCATGCTGTTCTGATGCAGACCACCCTTCACCCTGCTTGCTAACACTTCTATCTACAACCAATAGAACCAATTAAATAAAAGGTTGGTGAAGGACCCCAGAAAAGAGTAGTACCTGAGATTGAGGCATTAGGAGACTTTCTGGAGTCAGGAGATGCCTATGGGAAAGGTGATAAATGTAAAAAGCAAAGGTCAAACTGTAATCCCAACTAGCAGGCTAGACAATTGGGTTGAGAAACTATCTCAGGAGACATCAAGAAGAGATAGATTGAAAAAAAAAAATCCACCATGAACGTGGAGCTCTAGAATCCTCAGAGAAACAATCATAACTGGTGAATATTATCATCTATCTATTTAACTAACCATTTAACATCTCTGGGAATTGTCCTGACTACTTACAACAAATGAGTAAGTGTTCATTAATGAAATGCTAGTCAGGTATGTACTACTCTGGTCAGGTACAGCCAAGAAGACAGCTCCCAGTCAAGGAATATGATGTCTCACTTGGAGGGGCAGGACACTAGCATTTCTCATTACTCCTAGTTCTAAGTTGCAGAGGCTAATGTGCTGGTAAGTATGGTGTAGAAGCTAGGGGTTCTCTTCTCCCACCCATCTCCAACTTGTAAAGTGGAAGCTCTAACCCAAGTGTGTTAGGCTGAGAATGTTGGACCTAATTACTCTTGCCCCAGCTTGCTTGTAGGGTTAGGTAAGCTCAAGAGACCAGAGTATAGTGCCTGCACCCAGCTGGTAAGCAGGTTGCCATATGAGAGAAGCCAGCCATTGATTCTACCCTCAACTCCAGGGCTGTGGCTCAGGGATTCTTATCAAATAGGATAAACACAAAATGAACTCCAAGTAGGATAAATACAAAGGGATCCATACCCAGACAAATGAAGCTAAAAATGGTGAAATTCAAAGACAGAAATTTTGCAAGCCACCAGAGAAAAACGACCCGTTGCAAACAAGGAAGACTTAATAAACTTAACAGCTGACTTCTCATCAGAAACAATGGAGGCCAAATTGCAGTAAATGACATATTCAAGGCAAAGAAATAAAATGTCAACCAAGAATCTTATCTTCATCAAATGTGTATTTTAAAAATGAAGGCAAAGTAAAAGTGTTTCCAGATACAAATAAAAAATGAAATAAATCATTTCTTCAGATCTACCTTATTAAAAATACTAAAGGAAGTTCATCAGGCTGAAAGCAAGTAAACCTAGATGGAAATTCACATCCAGATGAAAAAAATAAGGAGCAAATGTAATTATATAATTACAAAACATTATATATGTGTGTATATATATACACAGATACATATGTATATTCCTTCTCTTAACTGATTTAAAAATAATTTTTATAAAACAATAATATGTAATTAGATTGTTTGGTCTATATCATATAGAAATGCAATATATTTGACAATACTAGCACAAAGAAAGTTGGTGAGAACAAGCTCTATTGGAGGAAGAAAATGGACAAAGGACAGCAACTTGAATCCATGGGAACAAATGAAGAGAATTGGACACAGTAAATAAGATTAATGTAACAAAGTCTATAAATATATCCTTGCTTTCCTTTCTTATTTAGTAGCCACAAAACTATATAAAATACTTATAACAATGTATTTTGGGGTTTGTAATAGGTATAGATATTATATCCTTAACAATACTAGCATAAAGAAAGAAAAATGGAAGAGAAATAGAACTGTATAGGAGCAATGTTTCTTTATTTCACTGGAAATAATTTCTGACAGTTTAAGTCTGATTTTGCCACTATGCAGACAAGGTAGTTTGGTTTTGCTGCTGCATAAGTTATGGAAAAGCTCTCGTTTTCAGAAATATTTAAATTTTGAGTTTGTGAATAAAGTACTGTAGTCTGTATAACAGAATTTTAATAAATGTAAAAAATACTGAGACATGTTGAATACCAGAGATATACTTAGAAAATGTGAAAATATAAGGATAGAAAAAGTATACCAGGCATATCAAAAATAAAATATTTCTGACAAAATTAAAGTTGAATGATCAGTGTTACATAGACATATAACAGCATATACCATTTTATGCTTATAAATGGAGCAAGAGAATAAATCAAAATCAAATGTGTGTAGCCTCATAATAGATCCAAATTGCATAAAGTAACAATTGACAAAATTACTGGGAGACAGGTAAATCAACAATTATAATTACAGATTATAGTATATCCTTCTTGGTAACTGTTAAAGCAGAGAAAAGGAAGGATAAATAGTATTTGAATAGTAGTACAATTAATAAACTCAATTTAAATATTTAAGTACATGTATATAAATATAGTTCTGCACTGTATAATGATATTTTGGTCAACAATGAACTGCATATGTGACAGTAGTCTCATAATATTATGATGGAGCTGAAGAATTCTCATTGCTTAGTGATTTCATAGCCATCATAATGTTGCATAGCAACACATTACTCACGTGTTCATGGTGATGTTGGTGTAAATAAACCCACTATACAGCTAGCTGTGTGAAAGCAAAGCACATACAATTATGTGCAGTACGTAATACTTGATGATGACAATAAATTACAATGTTACTGATTTAGGTATTTACTATACTATATGTTTTATTGTTATTTTAGAATATATCCCTTGTACTTATAAGGAAAAAAATAAAGCTAACTGTAAAACAGCCTCAGGCAGACACTTTAGGAGATATTTCAGGAAAAGGCATTGTTATCATAGGAGATAATATCTCCATGCATGTTATTGCTCTAAAGACTTTCAGTGGGACAAGATGTGGAGGTAGAAGGCAGTTACACTGATTATCTTGACCCCATTTGGCCTAGGCTAATGCGTGTGTTTGTCTTAGTTTTTAACAAAACCAAAAAATTTAGCAATTAAAACATAAATAAAAAACAGAAAAAAGCTTATAGAAAAAGGATATAAAGAAATAAAATATTTGTGTACACGTATACAATGTGCTTTTTAAGTATTACTATAAAATAGTGAAAAAAATTTAAATTTGATATAGTTTGGCTCTGTGTTCCCACCCAAATTTCGTGTCAAATTGTAATTCCCAGTATTGGGGAAGGGACCTGGTGGGAGGTGATTAAATCATGTGAATGGATTTCACCCTTGTTGTTCTGGTGATAGTGAGTTCTCATGAGATTTGGTTGTCTAAAAGTGTGTGGCACTTCTCCCTTCGCTCTCTCTGTCTCCTGCTCCACCATGGTAAGATGTGCTTGCTTCTCCTGCCACCATGATTGTAGGTTTCTTGAGCACTCCCAGCCGTGCTTCTTGTACAGCCTCTAGAACTAAGAGTCAATTAACCTCTTTTATTTATAAATTACCCAGTCTCAGCTAGTTCTTTATAGCAATGTGAGAATGGACCAATATAAAATTTAAAAAGTCTATAAAGTTAAAATGTTACAGTAAGCAAAGTTTAATTCATTATTGAGGAATAAATATTTCTTTATGAAGCATACAGTAATGTCCTAGGCCTTCATATTCACTCACTGCTCACTCACTGACTGTATTAGTCCTAGTTCATTTTGCATCACTATAAAGAATACCTGAGTCTGGGTAATTTATAGAGAAAAGAGGTTTATTTTGGCCCATGATTCTGCAGGCTGTAAAAGCATGGCATTGGCATCTGCTCAGCTTCTGTGGAGGCCTCAGGAAAATTTTAATCATGGCAGTAGGGAAGGGGAGTCAGTATGTCACATGGTGGGATGGGGAGAAACAGAGAGGCGGGAGAGGTGACGGCCTTTTCTAAACAACCAGATTTCACGTGAACTCAGAGTGAGAACTCACTCATTACCATGGGACAACACCAAGCTATTCATTAGAGATCTGCCCCAATAACCCAAACACCTCCCACAAGGCCCACCTCCAATATTAGAGGTTACACTTCAACATGAGGTTTGAAGGGAGCAAAAAACATCCAAACCATATAATTGACTCACCCAGAGCAACTTCCAGTCCTGCAAGCTGCATTTATAGTAAGTACCCATGGGGTAAAAAATAATCTTTTATACTGTATTTTTATTGTACCTTTTCTATGTATAGATATGTTTACATATAAAAATACTTACCATTGTGTTACAATTGCCTACAGTATTCAGTAGAGTCACATGCTATACAGTTCTGTAGCCTAGAAGCACTAGGCTATACCATATAGGTGTGTAGCAGGCTCTACCACCTAGCTTTGTGTAAATACACCCTGTGATGTTTGCACTTGGTGAAATCCCCTAATGACACATTCTCAGAATATATCCCTGTCATTAATATTCAGAATCTATAAGGAACTTAAACAAATCAACAAGGAAAAATAAAAACACAAAAAACTATTAGAAAATGAGCAAAGGACATGAACAGACAGTTCTTAAAGAGATACATACAGCCCAAAACATGAAAAAATACTCAACATTACTAATAACCAGAGAAATGAAAAGTAAAACCACAATGAGATACCATCTCATACAAGTTAGAATGGCTATTCCTAAACAGTCAAAAAATAATAGATATTGGCAAGAATGTAGAAAAAAGGGAATGCTTATACACTGTTGTTCAACTCCTATGAATGACCATGTGGAGAGTTTTCAAAGGACTAAAAATAGAACTACCATTCAACCTAGAAATCTCTCTACTGGGCCTCTACCCAAAGGAAAACAAATTGTTTTGTCAAAAAGATACCTGCACTCGTGTTTATCACAGCACTATTCACAATAGGAGAGTGTCCACCAACAGTGAACTGGATAAAAAAATGTGGTACATATACACCATGGAACACTACAAAACCATAGAAAAAAATGAAATCATGTTCTTTGCAGCAACACAGATGGAGCTGGACACCATAATCCTGAGTGAAATAATGCAAAAACAGAAAATCAAATTCTGCATTTTCTCACTTATAAGTGGGAACTAAACAATGGGTTCGCATGGACATAAAAATGAAAACAACAGATACTGGGGACTCCAAAGGAGGGAGGGAGGGGAGTAGGGCTGAAAAACTATTTGGGTGATAGATTCACTAGAAACCCAAACCCCACCATTACATAATATATTCATGTAACAAACTTGCACATTTACCTTCTGAACTTGCAATGGGAAAGGAATAAAGTACACTGGAAATGGTAAATATGTGGGTAACTATAAACAATTTTTAAAAATAAACAAAACAATGAAATTCTTCACAATAAAAATAACATATCCCTGTTGTCAAGTGAGGCATGACTGCATATAATTTAAAATTAATACACAGAAAACTTATTTAATTATACACATATGCATATATATGTATATAAAATAGAAATTGATACATTAGGCCACATGTTAAGGAACAGAAAAGGAACACATCAAAAAATGTAACTTGTTGATAATTTTCTAGTTCTTGCATTAGATGAAGGGCTCCAAAGTGTCTATTATAATATACATAAATAAATGAATATGTAAATAAGCAGATGAAAAAACAAATCAACAAATAAAAGTAGGTGATGCATAGAAAAATAGACTGTGTTATGATCCAAGGATTAGAATTAATCAAAATTTCTGTATCTGGAGTACAAAAAAGTAGAAAAACATTTTAAATGTAGGCCTTGGACATCAGGGAAGATAGGAGAGAAGGAAGTGTCAGGTATCAACAACTGTACTGGTACAATCTGTTGGATGTGACTATTTTGGAACTCCAGAGTCTATCAAAGGCTTGTAGCTTCCAGAGCAAGACACGGGCACTGAATCACAGTTGATTTTGATCAATTTCAGCTTTTTGTGGGTAGCAGATATCTATCTCTTTGTCCAACTTTGTGTCAGGCAGCCACATCTGTGTTCCTGGGACAGCTTGCACACAGTTTGTGGGAGTCAGCATGGGCAATAAGGATCTTGTCCTCTGTATATCGGAGATGTGTATTCAGATTACCTATTGCTGCTTTTGATCATGGAGGTGCAGACACAGAGGCAGGCTGCCATTGCTACAATGCCATCTGTTATTTTTACAACATCCTCTGGCTGAAATGGATTCCAGAGGATATAAAGCGCCAGACCCTGTGTTTGTTTTGTTTTTCTCTTTATTTTCTTTTGGAAATCAAACATTTAAAGACTAGGACATTCAAAACCAACCACATATACTGGGGAATTTAGAGTTGCCACACATGCCTAGAAAGGAACATTGGATTCAGAAAATAATTGAGAAGACCTTAATTATACATCTCAGGCTGATCCCTGTCACAGAGACATCCTCCAACAATCAGCAACAAACAGACAAAAGACAAATAAACAGTAACCCTGAGAAAAGGCAGGAAGCTTTTCTACTGAAATTAGGAATAACAAGCCAAGGATGCTTCATTTCACCACTTCAATTCAGCATAGAAGCTCTAGCCTGTGCAATTAGGCAAGAAAAAAAAAAAAAAAAAGAGGAATTCAAACTGAAGTGGAAGAAGTAAAATTATTTCTGTTTGCTGGTGACTTGATCTTACATGTAGAAAACTCTCAAGATTTCACAGGGGAAAAATATTGGAATTAATAAATGAATTCAGAAAAGTAGCAGGATACAGACCCCCCACACAAATATCATTAGTGTTTATATCCACTAACAATAAATAATCCAAAAAGAAAATTAAGAAAACAATTTCAATTACAATAGCATCAAAATGAATAAAATTTAGGAATTAGCTAAGAAGGTGAAAGACATACACTGAAAACCACAAAACATTGCTGGATAAAAATTAAAGAAAAAAATGAATAAATAAAAAGATATCCTATGTTCACGTGTTGAAAAACTTTATATTGTTAAGATGTCAATACAACCTAAAGCAATCTACAGATTCAATGCAATCCCTATCAAAATCCCAGCATTTTCTTGAAGTAATAGCACACTTCATTCCAAAATTTATATGAAATCTCAAGGGACTTCAAATAGCTAAAACAATCCTGAAAAAGAATAAAGTTGGATTACAAATACTTCTAGATTTCAAAATTAAGTGTTAAGTTAAAGTAATCAAAACAGAGTGGTTTTAACATAAAAATAGACAAATATGCAAATAAAATACAAAGTCCAGAAATTGACCCTCATTGCACATGGTTGAATGTTTTTTGACAAGGGTGCCAGACTCAACAGAGAAATTACAGCCTTTTCAATAAATGGAGCTGGGAAAAATGGAAATCTATATGCAAAAGAATGGAACTTTACACAAATATTAACTCACAAATATTACACAAATATTAACTTACACAAATATTGACTCAAAATGTATCAAAGACATAAATGTAAAAGCTAAAACTATAAAACTTTGGAAGAAAGCATATAAGAGCTTTTTGACGTTGGATTTGGCAATGATTTCTTGGCTATGATACCAAAGATAGGCAACCAAAGGAAAAATAAACAAATCAGACTTCACCAAAATCTAGATTTTTTTTTTTTTTTTTTTTTTTTTGCATCAAAAGACACTATTGACAGAGTGAAAATGCAACCCACAGAATGAGAGGAAATATTTGCATCACATGTCTGGCAAGGGATTAATATGCAGAATATATGCAGAACTCTTAAAACTTGACAATAATAAAACAACCCAATTCATAAATAGGCAAAAGACTAAAGAAACATTTATCCAGAGAATGTATACAGATAGCTAATATGCACATATAAAATATTAATATGCTCAGCATCACAGATATTTAGAAAAATGCAAATCAAAACAACTATGAGATACCACTTCAGAACCATTATGATGGCTATTATTAAGAGAACAGAAAATAACAAGTGTTGGCATGGATGTGGAAAAAATGAAAGCCTTGCACATTGCTGGTGGGAATGTAAAATGGTGCAGCTGCTGTGAAAAAGAGCATAACAGTTCCTCAAAAATTAAACATACAATTACCACTTGATTAATTTCACTTCTAGGTATATACACAAAATAATTGAAAGTAAGGACAAAAAGGTATTTCCACACTCATGTTTATAACAGCATTATTCTCAATAGCCAAAAATAGAAACAACCCAAATGTTCATCATCAATAGGTAATCAAAAAATGGTATAAACAATGGATATATACACCTTAAACAAGGAAATTTTGTTACATGCTATGACATGGATGAAATGTGAAGGCATTATGATAAATGAAATGTCAGACACAAAAGGAGAAATATATGATTCCACTCTTGTACCTAAATTAGTCAAATTCACAGAGACAGAAAGTAGAACAGTTACTATCAGGGGTGGGAGGAAGGGGACAATGGGAAGTTATTGTTTAATGGATATACAGTTTCAGTATGAAATGGTAAACATTTCTGGAAATAGATAATGGTGATGGTTTCACAACAATGTGGAAGTATTTAATTCTACTGAACTGCACAGGTAAAAATGGTTAAAATGGTAAATTTTATACTATGTATATTTTACTATTTTCTAAGAGAAAAAAGTCTGAATTAATTTCAGAAATTAACTAAAGAACATGTTCCTTGATTAAATGCTAAAAAATTTAAAACTATAACAGAAGCATAAAAACTCCTTGAAATCAAAAAACCTCTTATCAAGTAATACTTTAAGAAAGAAAATTGAAATAAAAAATACTTAAGAGCTGAATGACAAAACACTAAATGTCAAACTTTTCAGAATAAAGCTAAATTAGTTATTGGTTATTGATTTGAATTAATACATTAGAAAATTAGGAAACAACAATGACAACAAAATAGTGAAAAAGCAAACGATCAACTAGAAAGATAGCAGAAGATAAGAAGGAAAAAATATTAAAGTTAAGCAAAGAGTATGAATCAAGAAATACAAAAATCTCACTAAGATGATTAATAAATTAAGAAAATGGTACTTTAGAAGATTAATGTGATAGAAAAATTTTTGCACGACTTGAAACAAAAAGTTGATACAAACTAGCAGAATATTAAAATGCATATGTAAAAAATCTATAAAGTATTATGAACACATGATTTATTTGAAAAACATAAACAAACTTCTAGAATATAAAATAATATTTAGAGAAAATATGAATAGACCTATAAACATTTATGAAATTTAAATGGAAATCACAATATTTATTTACAAAAAGACTTAAACCCAGATAACTTTATGGTTAGGTTCTGTAAAATTTTCAAGAATAATCCTTTTTTAATGAAGGTTTTTACCAGAATAAAGATAAAGAAGGCAATCTGAACAACTAAAAAGAGACAATCCAGGAAAATGAAAGTAAAGCCAATTTTACAGATATCTATAGATGACAAAATCCTAAATGAAATATTAAGTACCTGAGGATAAATGTTCACATATATATCATAATCAAGAGGGATTTATCCCAATAATGCAAGTCAGAAAATATGTTGATATTTTCCACACTAAAAGATAAAGGAGAAAAACATACGATTATGCTAATCGATATACATAAAGCAACTGAAAGTTCAAAACAAAAAAAACTCTGACACATAAACATTTAGAAAAATGGAAATAGGTGGTAATTTCTTATCATGATAAAGGTTATTCAATGTAAGCCTGTAGCAAATACATTTAATGAAACAACTTTAATCATCTTTAAAGTAAAAAATATGACAAGGATGCTTGCTACCATTCTTACTGATTAACAGAGTTCTTTCTTTCTCTCTCAATCTCTCTCTCTCTCTCTCTCTCTCTCTGTGTGTGTGTGCATACATATGTATGTATATACGACTTAGAAGGTGTGGCAGGTAAGAGATGGACTGTTCACATTCCCCTTCAGCAAAAGCCTGCCACCAGCTGTGAGGAGTAGACGGCCTTCAGCAGTCTGCTCCTTTAGGGCTTTGCTCACTTTCAAAGAACTGAGTCACCTGAGGTCATGCCCTTCTTGGATCACCTGTCACCTGGTGATTGGACAAGGCAGTACATAAAGGCCTGGCTCTTTTGACCCACCAGAGGACAATTCTGATTGTCATTCCTCATTTCAGAACTCCTTGTTGAGACAACTGAGGTTTTGTTGGATCTGCATAGCAGTTTCAACTTCTCTCCTTCCCATATGGTGAGACCTCCTCTTTCCTTTCATAGGTGTTGATCCCCCATTAAACACCTTGAATTCTTAACTCTATCCCAGAATTTTCTGCAGATGAACCCAAAAGAAACAAATGTATGATCAGTGACATAGAAAACATAATGGAATGAGTAAGAGTGTTTAGAAATGTTGTTTGGAGGATCAGTATTTTTAAAAAATCAATTTTCTGGCTATGTTGGACTAGCAATTTACAGATTAAATTTCTCACTAGTAACAACTAAGAAGGTAGGATAAAATATGGAAAACATATATTTGAAAGAAATAGAGAATTGAAAAAAACAGTAATAACTTGAGAGGCCAAGATAAGCCAACTTTCCCTTTTTTGCATTTGCATATTTATTATTATTACAACCAGAGAGACTAAGAAGCAGTGCATAAAGTAGCTGTTAAGAGTCAGAGAATCTCAAGAAAAATTTTAGTAGTCCCAATTTTAGGGGAAAAGAGAAACCACATATAAACATCTATTTACTAAGGTGTAGTTAAAGAAACTGTGCCACGAACCCAAGAACCAATCAATAGGTGATAAAATACAATAGAAAGCCTAGGCTCAAACTTACATCTAAAGAGGACGCTGGTGTATAATACAGGTGTCACACATTAGTGGGGTAAAGAATGTATCTCTGAAGAAATGATATTGGAAAAATAGGTTCACTGTACTGAAAATCATAAAAACAAAATTATGCCTTTATTTCCCAGCTGAACTCCAAATGGATTAGAAGCCCAGATGTATAACTCTAAGCTAACCTAAGAAAAATACAAAAAATCTTGTCATCTTGGAATAAGAAATTTTTAAAGAATACACCAAAAAGGAGTATTCAAGGAGAAAATCTGATAAATTTTCCCACATCCAAATTGCACAGTTCTCTTTACTGAACTACATAATAGACAAGGTTACTGGTTTTGTGACAAGATTTGAAGGTGGTATTTGCTTCATTTAAACAGATAAGTGATTGATATCTGAAATATAAAACAACACCTGGAAATAAGTAAATGACAGAAAACCCAATAGAAATTTGATGAAAACATATGAACAAGGAAGTCACAGAAAGAGACCAAATGAAAAATATGTAACAATAATGATGAAAATAGTTGATAATAATGATAATAATGATAATAATAGTTACGAATAATTCTATTGTATTAGTCCATTTTCACACTGCTATAAAGATGCTACCTGAGACTATGTAATTTTTAAAGGAAAAAAGTTTTACTGACTCACAGTTCCACATGGCTGGAGAGGCCTCAGGAAATTTACAATCATGGCAGAAGGTGAAGGGGAAGCAAGGCACATGTTACATGGCAGCAGGAGAGAGAACAAGCGAAGGGAGAACTGCAAAACACTTTTAAAACTATCAGCTCTCCTGAGAACTCCCTCACCATCAGGAGAACAGCATGGGAAAATCACCCCTGTGACCCAATCACTTCCCAACAGGTCCCTCCCTCAATTACAGGGATTGTAATTTGAGATGAGATTTGGGTTGGTGGACAGAGCCAAAGCATATCAACTATGTTCCTTGGAATAAAATACATATATTAATTTTACATATATTAATTTACAAAGCTCCACAGAGAGACCTGCACAATAAGACCCATTTCATAACTGCTCATGGTCAAAGTAGGATAAGAAGAACACAGGTGGTCCTTACTATAAAATGAGAAAAATGTAATATGTGCATGTGGTAGAATGTCATACAGTTAAGGAATTAGACATAAATATGCCATAATGGAAGAAAATTGAAAACAGCAGGAAATGCATACACAATACCTTTCATGGAAACAAAACACATACGCACAACACCAATTTTAAGTTCATATGTATATTAAAATATATATGTTATGATGAGTTTGATGATTATGTGCCCAAAACACTAGAGCTTAAGCAGGGAGGAAAATAGAAAAAGTGACAGGAAATGATGAAGGGGTGCTGCATTTAAGAGATAGAATAAATATTGTGCTATTATTTTGAGAATATCATACATTCCGTTTTGTATAAACATTAAGGCTTAAGTGAAAAAGGAAGGAAGGAAAAAAGGAAAGAAGGAATGAAGGAAGGGGCAAGGGAGGGAAGAAAGGAGTTAGGGCGGGAGGAAAGAAATCCCATCACAAACCTATTTAAACAGGAAAGTTTTATCTCATACACTTGGAAGACAATCCAGTGGCTCTCTCTCTGTTCCCTGGGATGCTCTACTCTATGTGGTATTCATCCTCGGGCTGATAGCAAGACAGTTGCAGTAGTTCCAGTCCCACCTGTACCCAACAATGTTCAGAAGGAGAGATGACAGTTTTTGGAGGCTCTTTTGGGGGAAAGAATGTTCCCCCAATAGCACAGTAGACCTCAACTCCAGTCTTATTGGCCCAAATTTGGTCACATGTTCTTTCCTGAAACAATCACTGGCAAGATGATTGACTGATTTTATTCCTAAAACAAACTGGTTTTACCAATAGATCTAGAAGTGGGGTTGGCTTCCCTAAGGCTGTGGTTCTCAACTGAGAGCAGTTTTGCCTTTCAGGGCATAATTGGCAATGTCTAGAGACATTTAAAATAACATATCACAACAAGGGGTCAGTTGCTACCGGCATCTAGTGGATAGAGACCAGAGATGCTGCTAAATATATTGCAATGCACGGTATAAGCTCCCAAAACAAATAGTTACCCACTCCAAAATAGTATAGGCCCCCAAAACAAATAGTTTCCCAGTCCAAAAATGTCAATATTTCTGCCCTAAGACACACAGCCTTTGTGAATTACTGAAGAATATAAATGGAATAACTAGATAGGAAGAAGGAAGAGGAAAACATAAATAATTATTTGCAAATAAAATGTTATGGAATTTCAAATACAGGGGGAAAGACTACAGTGGGACGAAAAAATGTTTCACTCCATCTGGTGGTGATGAGTAGACGGATATTTTCAAGAATGGCCAAGAAAAGCTATTTAGAGGGTAATTAAGGCCACAGTGTCTGATGTTCTACAGACATTAGTTTGTACCCCAACCTTGAAATCGTCTAGCTATATAAATTTGGCAAATTATTTAATCCTTCTGTAAGTTTGCTAGATACAGCATCAAAATACAGAATTCAGTTGCATTTCTCTATATAAATATGAAATTTAATAAAAATATGACTTACAATAGCATCCAAGAAAACCCTATAATCAAATCTAGAAAAATATGTATAAGACTTCTAGAAAGTTAAAAAAATTAATAGTAAATTTTAAAAAATTAAATAAGTGGAAAAATATCCTAATGTCATGGTTTGGAAGACAATAGTGAACAGATTAAATGCCATTCCAAACAAAACACTACCCTATCCCCTCTTAGGTGGTCTGTAGTTTTAACTCTTGACTTCCTTTGGGATATATTATCTGTAAAATAGGAATAACAGTGTCTATCATATAGTAGCGGTGGTGGTAGGTTTAAGTGAGGTAATCATGCAAAGATACCACCATACTGCCTGCAATACATTAAAAATAAACAAATGTTAGACATTATATAATTATTATAATTATTATTGGACATTATAATAATTAAGACACTTGTGCTAAAACTGATTCTTGAAAGAGGGAGAAATTTTCCAGGCATACAACTGACAGAAGAAGAGCATTGCAAATCATAGGAAAATCCTAGGCAAAATCCCGAGCCATGAAGCACTGTTTATTAAGGGAATTTTGAGTATTTTTGTTGGGTTGAAGCCAGGGTTGTATGGTTAAAGGTGTCACCTATAAGCAGCTGGAGGACTGAGCAGAGGTTACAGCTACTACCTTCCCACACTCTTAAATTACTACTTGGCTTGACTTTAGTTTTAAATGAATGGTCTCCTTTTCCTCTCAAAAGTTGATTCTAAGTCATCTCTGATATCCTTGGATTTTCAAAACTGACAGAGGATGTATCTGTAGAGCTGGTTTAATTTGGAGATGGGTGGTGACTGTAAGGAAAACTATATATTTTCTTAATAAAATCAAGCCTTAATTCTGTAAATTTGGTGATGGAAAGAGGTGTTGCCTTTGGTATCAAAGTCCATATCAAGAAATCAAATGGGGCAGGTAAAATCTTCAGGTGGTCTATGACTTCCAACTCACTGACCCCTTCTCACATGGAAATTCTTCAGGGCATCCAGAGGTATTATTTGGAGCCCAGGTGGAGAGAAGAATGAGAAGCCTATGAGGCTGAATTAAGCCCAGTGAATTGTTTGGCTTTAAAAGGACCAAAAAAGATGCAGATTTTTGAAAGAAATATAAGGTCACCTATAAGAATAGCTTTTTAAAGCATTTAATGGGGGAAAAATAAATTACTAGAGATTAACGTTTTTCATTTTTCTTTAAAATTCTACATTGCAAGGATGAACAAAATGGGGAAAAATGCAGCAGAATGGACATTATCTTGTGTTTTATTCCAGGAGAATAGAGAATACAAATTTCAGAGCTGAAGAAAAAGACATTTATCCTGCCAGCTCTGGGGCGGGAAAATATGCTTTATACTTCATTTCTATTCTAACCATCAGGTCTCCAACAGTTTTCCCTTAAAATACAAAAATGAAAATAAATTGCATTCAAATGCACAATGAAAGATAAGAAAGATCTGGTTTGTTTTTGTTATTTCTTTATAGTTCAAATATGTCTGAGCCTCTTTTTTTTCAGAATGACAAGTGCTCACGGTCTAAGATGCAGTCAGTCTGTGTCTCCCAGATGGTTTAGCAGTCAGCAAGTTGCCGTGCTGCATTTTGAGGGTAAAATAAAGTCAGGTGGGGGCAGGGTTATGCCAGCATTCTTGTACAGACTACATAGGGGACAAAACACACAACCTGATTGGGGTTAGGGTCCACGTTCACTCAATGGCATGATGAAATCACATATTATCCTCAGAGATGCTCCCAGGAACTGCAAGGCTCCACTCTATTCCCACCACTCTGTAAACATCAAGTCCGAGCTAACATAAGACTGGTAAATGTCAAGAATTTTATCTCCTTTCAAATATGTCTTCATGTAAGCTTCCTAGAAGCTGGTTGTTATTTAGGGGCTATTCCAGAGACTACATACTGGAGGAAGTACACTCACACTGTGCAAGTAGGACTCTGTGCTGCTATTGATAGTATTGATTCATATCCAAAGGCTATGCCTCCTGTGCTCCACCAGGGATAGGACCTGTGTATTTGTTTTGGAAACACTAAAAATTGCTATATGATTTTTTTGCAGTATCTTTGTACCACATAAACTGGTGTTTCCTTGAAACGTTCTTCCTCCCTCCTTTCTTTCCCTCTTTTTCTTTCTTTCTGTATCTATTTCTCTTCCTTCTTTTCTATAAATAAAATTTTAAAGAAACAAATATGTCACTACATTACTTGACAATAAAGTAAATTTTAAAAATGAAAACAAAAACTATTACATTTCAGCCAGATTTAGCTGCCTACCAAAGATCTAAGCCTGCAACTTGAGCTTTGTTTATCAAAAAGGAAATTGGTAAATGTTCATGAAATTTTAATCTCCAAAGAATCTCATTTCTGATGTAATCAGAGGGAATGGAAAGGGAATATATATATATATAAATATAAAATATATATATTATATTTAAATATATATTATATAAATATAATATATATATTTAAAAAATATAATATATTGTACAGACTACATAGGGGACAAAACACACAACCTGATTGGGGTTAGGGTCCACGTTCACTCAATGGCATGATGAATATAATATATATATATATATTTTTCCACAATGTGACTCAGTGTTAGCCAATGCCCTGTCCATGTGACACATAAAAGTTCACATCTGGTAGCACCAGAACAGAAAAACACTGAACTAAGTATATTTTTACAAAATCATGGTTTCAGGGTCAGCTCATGACAGATCTGCTTGTCCACTCAGCAAATACTTATTGCACATATGCTCTGTGGTGGTCACTGTTCTAGGCTCTGGTGATGCAGTGGAAAACAAAGCCCATAAAATCGCTCTTCTCATGGTATTACACTATATGAGTAGAAATTTAAAATACACAAATAAGTTATAAGGAACATACATAGCAAGTCACAAGGAGATCAATGTCATAGAAAATAACAAAACAAGTATTGAGGATAGAGTGCTGGGGTGGTTGTAATGGGAAAGGGTGCCTATAGCAGCAGGAACAATAAGCACAAAGTGCACGCCTGCTCTGCTGGAGGAACAGGGAGGGGGACACTGGCTGGAGCAGAGTGGATGAGAAGAAGCATGGTAGAGATGAGGAGAGACAGGTAACATGAAACTAAAATATGGATAGATCATGTATGGCCATGCAGGCCACTTTGGCTTCTACTCTGCAGAGTGGAATAACAAGTCGATTGAAATTTGCTTGACTGCCCAATGTCTCCTTGCAGCACTTTTCTCCTCTTACTATTGGTATTTCCACTCCTATTTCTCCCCACTCAGGTGGTCTGCGGTTTTAACTCTTAGTTTCCTATGTGGTCGTGTTCTCAGGAACAGATCTGAAAAGCATACTCACAATGAAATAAAGGTCTGTTATCTCTGGAAAGTTGGTGGGGCGCATTGCTTTAATGCAATTTCTCTCCTGATTGGATTCATGCCAGAGTTAGTTAGGTTAATGCTCTGTTTTTGTGTCCCAGTGCAGAGTCAGAACAAAACCCTTTTGCAATTTCTATTTTACATATCCACACTTGGGTACATGGATTAGTTATCTAACCAGAAGGACAAGGGAAAAAACTGTAAGGAAAAATGTGCAGAAAAGGCACATTAAAATAGCTTCAAATTTATGCAGAAATATAAACTAGGTAAAACTATATAAGATGAGTCAGAGTAGAGCAATAAACTTTGTGATTTCTAGGTTGGAAAGAGTAAGATCCTTGCAAATTGTGAGGAGTAAGATCCTTGCAGGTAGTAGTTTTCCATGCACGTAAGCAGTGAAAGAGCTGGCTACATGGTATGGTGGTTTAAAGAGAATTGAAAGTCTCCATTGGTTGCCAAATACATCTCATATGCTACCATAGTGCAAAAAAATTGTATAGAAGGAACTGACTATCAAATGTAGGTTATCTGGGAGTAGGCTTAATGCTTCAGAATAAGTAATTGATACCATAACTGGAATTAATCTATCAGATTATTTTATCTCCTAGATGGCGATAAGACCCAACATGTATTATTTCAGGTATAGAGGAAAGGGGGAAATTAAAGGAAGGTTCAAAAAATAAGACTTTACCTATGTGGGACTTCCTACTGGAAAGCCATGACTAAAGCAGGCAAGTGTGTGTGTGTGTGTGTGTGTGTGTGTGTGTGTGTGTGTGTTATAGAAAAATAAGGGCCATACTGTGATAGGGTCTTGCTTATTTTCTCAGCTCTGAAAACAGCACCTAGCACAGAATGAGTACTCAAAATATATTTTTGAATTAATTTACTGAATAAAAGAATAGTGAAAATGTGAGAGGAAAGAGAAAGTAGGATATAAATACCTCTAGGGCAGGGAGTTTTTGAGTAAGGAGGAAAATGACTACTTGAAGGAACTTTCTGAAGACAGGAATGCTGAAGTGTGGTGAGGTGGGGCGGGTGATCAGATAAAACTGATAGGGACGGTGTAAGGATAAATGTCATCTTTATAATCTGTCCCAGATTATAGAAAATACTTTGAGCATCAAATAGACATGACATTGACACCAAGAGTCTGAGGGTGGGTCGGGCCTGGGTTTCCTCCGTCTCCCCATTGCCTCAGAGTAAATAAGGGGCAGTGATCTTGCAAGACAGAGTTTTTGTGGCTCAAGGTTCATATGGGTTTAGGAAGTTGTTCAGGTTTGCAGAAAGAGAAAGAGAGAGATCCCTTAGAAATATGCTTTGCTAGTATTTTTTATAAGTGGAGGAAACAGCATTGACCTGGAATTCTAGTATTATAAATGGGCTGACCACTCTATAAGGCAAATCTAAATTTGTATGATGCTCATCGTCTGTATACTGGGGAAAGTTTCTGAATTGCCTGGGGACCTTTTAAAAATGTAGGTCTCCAGGCTCACTGATTTATATCTTCTGAATTAAAACTTGTTTCTGGTTTTAAGTTGAATCCCTCCATATATTTCTGAAGTTGGGATCCTGGCAATAGGAAGCTACCTGGGTAGGAGTCAGAGCCATCTTTGACAAATCTCAGACTTATACATTTTCTTTCTCCTTTGAAAAACAGAAACACTAATAGCAACTTCCCTTACCGTATATAATACTACAATGTCTCATACCCAATATACAGTGAATGTACAGTTATACCTTGTCATACACCATCTCTATAACCTTAGTTCCATTGTCCTCTTAGTTATTAACATGTTTGGTATAAATGACCACCTATCTCAAGGGACAAGATACAAAGGTTAAAAGCTTGGGCTTCGGAGTCCAAATACTACACTACTAGATACTTGCTGGGCAATTTCTTCAAGGTCCCTGAAGCTGGCTTCTCTGTGTGTGTCTGTGTGGGTGCTTGTGGGTGCATGTGGGTGTGTGTGCAGGGTTTTTTTCTCACCTGAAAAAGGAGGATAACATTCATACCTGTATCACAGGGTTGGTAGGAGGATTAATATAGTTATGGTGCTCTGAAAGCACTCCGTATAATGCCCAGCACAGAACAAGAGCTTGAATTTTGCATTCTCTTCTATTGCATTGATATTCCAAACTAGAGTCACAGTGTGAGATGAAATTGTGTTTTAGGTATGAAAGGAACATAGAACAAGAAGAATCAGTGGGAAGTTATGACTGGAGACAATTTTAAGTGTAGGGACAGAAACCTAAGTTTCTGAAAAATGCTATATTTAAGGTCAGGTGATAGGGGACAGGGAGTTTGGCTATGCATTTGGATATAAGTAGCCTATAGTGAAGTTCATCTCAAGAAGACATTCGCACAGTCTGCTCAAAACACTGAAATTTTAAAGAAGCCATTAAGCAAGGCCAAACATGGCTAAATAACTTGCCTGAGGTCTCAGAGTTAGTGGCAGACTTAAGATGAGCTGAATTCTAATATGTTGCACAGATGTTTAACATAGTCCAAATGAATAAGAAATAACTATAGCAAAAGTAGTTATTGAATGTATCCACATTTGTGCTCAACATCCATAATTTTTAAGCCTGCCACCATATACCAGTTTAGTCTCTTTGTTTAGTTTACAGCATATGACAGTAACTGAAATATGGGGGGGGGGTGATGTTGGGTAGAGATTTATTAAAATCAGTTGAGGGAATGCCATGCCACTGAGGCGTGTTAGAGCATAAAAGGAGTTGAGAACCACTGTTTTATGTCTGGTATTGCCTTGAGAACTTTTTCTTTCAATTTTTTTTCAATAACCCATTATTTTGTCTTGAATGTAATTTCATGCCTGCGCTTAGAACCTGAAGAATGATGTTTGTGTGTGCTAATGAATCCTGGGCTGACATTCCCACCAGGATGGGCATAGCACAGAGTACTGGGAGGCCAGGCTGGGTAGTCACTGGAGCATTTGAGATGCAAATCCAGTCCACATTCTGAGAAGGGGAAAAGCAAGAAATCTGTGAGGGTGCCTTGACACTCCAGTTGGTCATGTTGCCTGAAGAGAATAAGAGCCCTGCCTCTGGTTCTGAAGGCAGCTGTGAGTAAAGGACCAAGCTGGAGTGAGTTGGAAAATAGACACTCATGAGATGGGCCTATCTCTGTGTGTTTCCCAGCTCTCCCCAGGTGGGATGAAAGGGAAAAGTGTAGAGGAATCGTTATTCAAATGAAGGGCCAGAGTCATACCTGAACCACAGCAGCTAAGCAACAAACAGCAGTGGGAAGTCCTTGCAAACAGTCTACACAAATCAAACCAAGCACACTTTATGTGAGCTTTGCAGAAAGGCCAGTGCACATGCAGGACTTACTTCACCCTGGCACCTCCTCTGCCCCTCATCTCCATTCTCAGATCCATTTTCAGGCCTTTAATCCCTAAGAAGCAACTAACAGCAATAATATGAACAGCTAACAAATTTCAGCAGTTGCTGTGCTTCACAGTACTGTGCTGAGCCCTTTGCATTCAAGTTTCACAATGACCTCCTTGGGAAGACACCATTTTAATCCTTCATTCAAAAACAAAGAAACTGAACTTCAATAGTATAATTCCTGAGAGTAGGTTGTGGATATGGGGAGGAAAATTGAGGTGTGAAGGTGAAGAGAGACATTAAAAATGTCTGAAAGTAGTTTGTGTGGGCTGTTTGTAGGAGCTGCTTACTGCCTTTTCTGCTAGAAATCTGTTAGTAAAAACAAAGGAAATCTGAATAAACTATGGATCTTAATCATCATGTATCAATATTGGTTTATTAATTATAACAAATGTACCATAGTAATGTAAGACATTGATAAAATTAGAAACTGGGTGAAGGATTTATGGGAACTCTTCATCCTATCTTTACAATGTTTCTGTAAATCTTAGATTATTCTAAAACATAGAGCTATTTTTTTTTTAAATAAGCATCATCCCTGGCCCCATAATCATTATGGTGTGCTAGGAAAGACATACTGGTTGCTGAGAAGGAGTAGAGGTGGTTGAATCAGTTAGGAGGCTATTCAATAATACTGCAAGTGATTATGGCACTTTGGAATATGGTGATGTGCTATGGATGTAGAAAAGATTTCAGATTGATTTAGAAGGAAAAAGAGCTGAATTGGTAAATGTTTGGAAATAGCATTAGTTCAGACTTGTGCAGGCTGATGAATGCTGGTAATATTGAGAAGATACAAATGGCCTGTGATTCTTGGGATGATCATGATTTCTGGCATGCTTGGTTCGTGGTGCCAGAATAATGCAGAATACATTTGTATTTACCACATACCTAGAACTCAAAGTGGAGGTCTGGTTTGGAGATGTGACCTTTAAAACATCTGCTTAGGAGTGGTAACTAAATCCATAGAATGAAGTCAAATAGAGAAAAAGTACTGAGAGGGAAGAGAGCCTAGATTCAAGTACTGAGGAACTCCAAAATAGAGTGGAGTTAGATGAGCTTGCAGAATGGTTGGGCTAGAGTTGCTAAAAAGATGGGAAGTTGATCAAGAAGGAATAAATAATATCATGGAAACCAAAAGAAAAGACTGTTTCCAGGAAGAAGTGGTCATTGGGAATATCTCTGAGAAATAAAGTGAAATGAGGACTGGAGACATATGATGATTTAGTAGGATGGAAGCCTATGCTGGGCACTACTGGATCCCCTTTTCCATTTGTGCACCCCTCCCTTGCTAGTGGGCTCTTATTCTAACAACTCCTGCAGTTCCCTTTGAATGACTTGCCTCAGACTGTCATTCAATATTACACACACACACACACACACACACACACACACACACACACACACAGATTTATTTATTTACTTATTATTTTTTGAGATGGAGTTTTGCTCTTATCACCCAGGCTGGAGTGCAGTGGCGCGATCTCGGCTCATTGCAACCTCCACCTCGCGGGTTCACGCGATTCTCCTCTCTCATCCTCCCAAGTAGCTAGGATTACAGGGATACACCACTATGCCCAGCTCACTTTTTGTATTTTTAGCAGAGACAGGGTTTCGCCATGTTGGCCAGGCTGGTCTCGAACTGCTGACCTTGTGATCCGCCTGCCTCGGCCTCCCAAAGTGCAGGGATTACAGACATGAGCCACTGCGCCTGGCCGACACACACATATATTTAAATCCTTCATATAAAATGGAAATAGGTGAGAAAAGGAGTCCTTTCTACTAGAGATTTCCCCTTTGCAAGACTCTGGAGCGGTGCTTTAGAACTAAAAGTCCAAGATTGCAATTTGCAAACCACTGAACCACAACAAGCCACCTCTCCAGGAGGCCGTTAAGTCCTCATTATTAAAGACAGCTATGACATTCAGTGTCCCCTATTTATGGGAGGGGTCTGGCATGGAGGTAGGTGTGATGCAGAACATTTGTTTGTGTAGACAGCATATGAAATGGCTGGAATATGGAGGAACTCATGGGAGATCCTAGATTCAAGCATCCACAGAGACAGAAAAGAATTGTGGAGGACTGGATGGAAGCAAATATGGCTCAGCTACTTCTAATATGTGTTAGGGAGAAAGATATGGCGGTTTACAGTGGCCATGTGGCACTTATATGAGCACACCTACTTGCCTGCATATCATGTAAAATGTTGGAATACCATTTTTAAAAAGGGAGACTTTAAACAGAGATAATATCATCTCAGAGAGAAATAAGTTAGTTGTAAACCTTTGGAGAGATAAACTTTATCTATCCAGCGGAATCACATGTTTTGACCTAATTTCGCAAAATGTAGTTTTTCAAGATAAAGATCTAATCATTAGCATTTAAGATTTATGATATTCATTAGGCTATAAGAGTGGTTTTATTTCTCAGAAAAGAATCAATCAAAGACAGCTTTCAGGCAAAGACCAGGCAAGCATATTAGTTTAAAACAACAATGACACCCTATGGCAACAGATAAATCAATAAAAGTTTTTTAGGATAAATTCTTATATATTATGCTTAATTAGCTCATATATACTGAGAGTTTTTATGTTACGGATACAGTGAATGTGCTTTAAGTGCAAGAATGATTTAAAGCACCCCAGGGTGAGGAAAAAGTAAAATGTAGCAAAAGCACGGGGTGTGAGGTCATCCATTAACCTACTTACATAAACAGGCTGCCTCATGCATTCAGAGAGCCAGTTTGCTGTGTACATATGTGATGTGAGGGGACAGAGCAGCATCAGATGCCCTGTCTTCCCCTAGCTGATACCTCTAATAGAGCTTTAGTGTACACAGGCATGACAATCATCCTTCTCTGTGTCCAGTATTTCTAGCTAAAACATTTCTACCCATGGCCCCTACAAGAAAAGAAACTTTGCTGAGGAGCTGCCACTGGTTGGACCAAGAGTGGATACCTTCCTCAAGGGTGGCCCACTCACAGGCTAATCAGTAAGTCCATGGGTGTTCTGGTACAAAAATCATTGTAAGAATGATAAGAATGATGGTTTGGATTATAAACTAGCTAATTATGTCAGGTGCTTACAGCATTTTGATGGACAAATTTTAGAAGATTTCCTAGTTAAAAATTAGAATACAGAAAAACAGATCCAATTCTAAATCTGAAAACTTGAGTCACAAAAAAGTCAGGTTAGCAAAGCACAAATTGATGGCGATCCTTTTGTATACTACATTTCAAACACACCATTTTGGTTCCCTCTAGACTGGCCTATGTGCTGACTGTGAACTTAACATAGACTTTTATATTATTATTATACTTTAAGTTCTAGGGTACATGTGCACAATGTGCAGGTTACATATGTACACATGTGCCATGTTGATGTGCTGCACCCATTAATCATTTACATTAGGTATATCTCCTAATGCTATCCCTCCCCTCTCCCCCAACCGCACGAAAGGCCCCAGTGTGTGATGTTCCCCACCCTGTGTCCAAGCATTCTCATTGTTCAGTTCCCACCTATGAGTGAGAACATGCGGTGTTTGGTTTTCTGTCCTTGCGATAGTTTGCTCAGAATGATAGTTTACAGCTTCATCCATGTCCCTACAAAGGACATGAACTCATCCTTTTGTATGACTGCATAGTATTCATGGTGTATATGTGCCACATTTTCTTAATCCAGTCTGTCACTGATGGACATTTGGGTTGGTTCCAAGTTGGCTATTGTGAATAGTGCCACAGTAAACATACGTGTACATGTGTCTTTATAGTAGAATGATTTATAATCCTTTGGGTATATACCCAGTAATGGGATGGCTGGGTCAAATGGTATTTCTAGTTCTCAATCCTTGAGGAATCGCCACACTGTCTTTCACAATGGTTGGACTAGTTTACAGTCCACCAACAGTGTAAAAGTGTTCCTGTTTCTCCACATCCTCTTCAGCGCCTGTTGTTTCCTGACTTTTTAATGATTGCCATTCTAACTGGTGTGAGATGGTATGTAATTGTGGTTTTGATTTGCATTTCTCTGATGGCTAGTGAGGATAATTTTTTCATGTGTCTGTTGACTGCATAAATGTCTTTTTTTGAGAAGTGTGTGTTCATATTCATCATATAAACAAAACCAAAGACAAAAACCACATGATTATCTCAATAGATGCAGAAAAGGCCTTCGACAAAATTCAGCCATTCATGCTAAAAACTCTCAATAAACTAGGTATTGATGGAACACATCTCAAAATAGTAGGAGCTATTTATGACAAACCCACAGCCAATATCGTACTGAGTGGGCAAAAACTGGAAGCATTCCCTTTGAAAACTGGCCCAAGACAGGGATGCCCTCTCTCACCACTCCTATTCAACATAGTGTTGGAAGTTCTGGCCAGGGCAGTCAGGCAACAGAAAGAAAGAAAGGGTATTCAATTACGAAAAGAGGAAGTCAAATTGTTCCTGTTTGCAGATGACATGATTGTATATTTAGAAAACCCCATTGTCTCAGCCCAAAATCTCCTTAAGCTGATAAGCAACTTCAGCAAAGCATCAGGATACAAAATCAATGTGCAAAAATCACAAGCATTCTTATACACTACTTACACACTAATAACAGACAGAGAGCCAAATCATGAGTGAACTCCCATTCACAATTGATTCAAAAGAATAAAATACCTAGGAATCCAACTTACAAAGTATGTGAAGGACCTCTTCAAGGAGAACTACAAACCACTGTTCAACAAAATAAAAGAGGACACAAACAAATGGAAGAACATTCCATGCTCATGGATAGGAAGAATAGATATCATGACAATGGTCATACTTCCCAAGGTAATTTATAAATTCAATGCCATTCCCATCAGGCTACCAATGACTTTCTTCACAGAATTGGAAAAAACTACTTTAAAGTTCATATGGAACCAAAAAAGAGCCCGCATTGCCAAGACAATCCTAAGCAAAAAGAACAAAGCTGGAGGCATCACGCTACCTGACTTCAAACTATACTACAAGGCTACAGTAACCAAAACAGCATGGTACTGGTACCAAAACAGAGATATAGACCAATGGAACAGAACAGAGCCCTCAGAAATAATACCACACAGCTACAGCCATATCTGATCTTTGACAAACCTGAGAAAAACAAGAAATGGCGAAAGGATTCCCTATTTAATAAATGGTGTTGTGAAAACTGTCTAGCCATATGTAGAAAGCTGAAACTGGATCCCTTCCTTACATCTTATACAAAAATTAATTCAAGATGGATTAAAGACTTACATGTTAGACCTAAAACCATAAAAACCCTAGAAGAAAACCTAGGCAATACCATTCAGGACATAGACATGGGCGAGGACTGAATGACTAAAACACCAAAAACAATGGCAACAAAAGCCAAAATAGACAAATGGGATCTAATTGAACTAAAGAACTTCTGCACAGCAAAAGAAACTACCATCGGAGTGAACAGGCAACCTATAGAATGGGAGAAAATTTTTACAATCTACCTATCTGACAAAGGACCAATATCCAGAATCTACAAAGAACTTCTACGAATTTACAAGAAAAATCAAATACTGACTTCTTAAACTGAGAACTTTATATTGCTTTTTGTTCTCAAGTCTCATCCAAGACAGTTCAAATTCTAGATCTACCTTATGAGGCTACTGCTGTTTTTCTCCACCCTGCCAAATTGAGATTATAATGATCTCTGAAACAGGGAGTAGTGATGTTCTTCAAGGGAAAAAAGGAAAAAGCCATGAGGATTCATTATAACCCAGTGGCACAATGGTGTTGAATATAAATTTTAGGCCTCAGGCAAATTTTTGCAGAAGTTCATCTCCTTGGCAAAAAAATTATCTTCCATTGGATGATTCTTTCCTA
The DNA here is from genome assembly GCF_037993035.2 of Macaca fascicularis. NCBI lineage: Eukaryota > Metazoa > Chordata > Mammalia > Primates > Cercopithecidae > Macaca > Macaca fascicularis. The sequence goes on along the minus strand of NC_088387.1, from coordinate 72,667,191 downwards.
TACTTTATATATAACTTGTACGTCTAAATGATTGTACGTCTAAATTTTAGAGCTAACGATTATCTCATTTCTTTCTGTCCTTGCTTAGATGAGGTAACTAAAGCACAAAGATAATGATATGGCATTGCCCAGGCATTTGGGGTCAGAGGAAAAACTACATTCCAGGTTCATAACTCTCTCCTTATGGGTAATCTTTCATACCATCACACTGTCTCTAAGGCCACTTTCCTAGTTCCACAGGACACCATGCATCAGCTCCATCCTACTCCATCCCATTGTTCATGCCAGAAATTACTCCTGCTTTAGTGTAGCTGAACTCCTCCCTCTAACAAGGAGCACTTATGTAGACATTGTTCCAGGATCTCCTGACTCAACCAAATATTAGGTTCTTGATTACCTGGATTACTCTTTCTTTCCCGAGCTTCAAGGATTATAAACCTCTTTAAAATTTCTGCACACTTTGTGTCTAAGTGCCTCCTGTGTAAAGGACCCATGATTTTCATTAAAGATTTTAAGAACCATGGCTTTAAAAATGCATTGTAAGCCTAACTCTTGGCTCTCCTGAATCTAATGAATGGTATGCCTCCCACTATAGTGTAGTAGGAGTCTGTGCATTGATTAGATATGATGAAACCTTTACAGAGAAATAGAGGTATTATTACATGGTGCATCAGTTGTCTTTGCAGTGTCTGGCTCCAAATATTTCTTGCAAATATGCCCTGTTTCCTGCTTGAATCTTATGGTAGATGGCACCTTGTTTCTGCTGATAATAAATGGTAGGCATAGGAGGTAAAAGAGAAAGCAGCACCAGATCCTCACACATCCACAAAGTTAGAATCAGACTTGTCAAACAAACCTCCGAGAAGCCTTTCTGGATAACTCTTATAAACCAGCAAACCTGTTTTCTCTAACCATAAAACTTGGTATGTTTTACAGAACACAGCTAATTTTTATTTTGGGGCAAGATAGTACTTCTGCACAATTTATTAACACAAAATGATAGCACTTAAGACATGCAAGGCTAATCTTCAGTCATCTCATCTGGCAGGGGATATGACTAGGACCCAAGTCACTTCCTACTGAGTACCTATATATCTTACCCTCCTTAGTAAAACCTAAGGACCAAATAAGGGTAATCACCAGTTAATATTTTCAGTTCAATACCAACCCTCACTTTAGTCCAATTGTGAGGCTAAATTCAGAAAATGAACAACTTGTTTGGACCAGAGGAAAGGGTCAGAATGCACTTGTGCAAGTTGAGCTCTGCAAACTCCCAGTGCTCTGACACCTCTCACACGTCAGTCCCAATGTAGAAACAGTGTCTGCACTATGTTTAGGAAGCATTACAATCACTTACTATGCATCATTAATTTCTAATAAATATTAAATACATACTAAAGGCCAAGGGACATGCTAAGTGTTAAATACATATAAAACATATGTATGTATATATATAGTATAATACATATAAAACAAAATCAAAACCAAACAAAAACCATGGTCCTTCATCCAAAAGTTCATAATCTAGTAATGGTATTTATGCCTGCTATTTATTGAACATGTACTATGTGGTAGGGACTCCCTTAGCAATTTCACCCTTTTATGTCATTTAATTTATTAATACTACGAATTTACTTAATACTATTTACTTAAAATACTTAATGCTTCTCATTGTGTAGTCTAGGTATTAGTATCAATCTGCAAACTGTTACTTGTCAAGACCAGGTAAGTTTAAAAATTGAGACGAAGTTTAGAAACTTTAATAGAAGTGTGACATTGTTGTGACATTCAGTGATTCATTGATGGTCTCATCTCATTGAACAGGATATAGACCATATGTGTGTTTTTGTACTTACACGGTGAATTGTATTGGTGTGTAGGTAAACTGACTTTCAACAACAACAACCCACTTTGACTTGTAGCCTTGGCCAATTTATGATGTAAATACTCTCACATGGTTGATTTCAAGCTACCAGCGTGATACAGAAAACAGAAAATTTAGCAATCAGCAGTTCCAAGCCAGCACAAGCTGGCTTCAACACATCATTGGGTGGTATGAGCTGTATACTCATGAGACACTCATGCATGATAAGTGGTCCTGCATGATAGGACCACTTATTAATCCATGACAGATTAGAGGAAAAATAACTTATCTTTCAGAATTACAAGGTACAAATTACTGACTAATTACACATTGCTGTGAATTCTTCCTGTTTTTATTAGCAGGTCTAAGTTAACCCTAGATGTAATGGTTTAGGGCCATCTTCCCAAAGATGCCAGGTGTGAAGATGAAAAAGCACATTTAACAGGATCCATTCCTCCACTTTCTCCCTGGTCATTTTATAAGAGTTTTTATTTTTACATTGGTTTCCACTGTTTACTTCATTGTCACTCAGTAGGTAGTTTTCATTACTGAGCCAAGAAGTAGATTAATTGGAGCTCAGTGATCTCTTTCAATCCAGAGACCCATGATCTTCAATTCTATTAATTTTTTCTTCTTATTTGGTAATTTCCTCTCCATTTTTTCTGTACTGTTGTTCTTCTGGAACAACAGCTTTCTTGCTATTTTATTTTTCTCTTATTTTCTATCTCTGAGTCTTTCTCTTCTACCTTCAGGTAGATTTCCTCCACTATATATCGCAACATCTCTATTGACTTTTAAAACTTCAGCTAGTATATTTTGATTCCCAGTAGGTCTTGATCTCTGTTCTTTGATTTAAAAATAGTATACCATTCTTCTTTCAAGAATGTGATGTTCCCCATTATTTCTCTGAAGATTCTGTATTAGGCTCATTAATTTATATTTCTTCTGAGTTTATATTTTTCTGTGTATTATAAGAAGTCTCTTGTGCTGGAAGCTTTTTAAATTTTTGGTGATTCATTGATGCTTGATTATATTTTAGACTGTGGCTCTAGAGATCTAGTTGGAACCACTGTGTGTGTTTATTTGCAGGGATTGTCAACTAGCGAGTTCCTTTGTGGGGCAATAAGGAATAACTGGCTTTCTTGAAAAAGAGGCCCACAAATGTCAAATCTACAGGATTTATTCTCTGGTTCAGTTTCTCTAGAAAAACATCCTCTACTTTGCCGTGTGAGGAACAATGTTGGGTCTCAGTGTTCTTGGCTCTGAGGGGACAAGGACCCTGGGGGTTTACTCCATTTTCTGCCTAGGCTTTCACTTAATTCCCTTGTTTTCAATATGGCATCTTTCTTCTGCCTTCCTATGTAACTGTATCAGTGGACTGAAGTCCCCCTTTGGTTCAATTTCCTGTCAGAATATATCTATGATCTCCTTCCTGGATTAGAGAGAGTTGCTAGTATAAGATAATTGAGGGGCCTCCAGGATAAAGCCTGCCTAATAGGCTTTCAACTACTTTTGTTTTTTCAGCCACTTCATGAGCATTTCTGGGGTTCTGTAGCACAAATGTGTGGGCATCCCCATCTACTGTCACTTAGGATTCAGCCTTCTCCACATTAGTAGCTCTTCTTTTTTCTTTCTATTGAATAAAATTTGACATCTCATATATTTTATTTAAAAATATTTCCCATTAAATATTTTCTAATTTTTCTTGTGGATTTATGCTTCTTTTTGTGCTTTTCCTCTTGGTTTTGGGAAAATAGGAATAAAAATGTGTTTAGTTTCAACATGTTACCAAAAGAAGGGTACTTTTAAGTATAAGCTATAACTCTTATGTCAGAAGACCTTGACCAGCTTATGACAATGAGCCAATTTTATACTTCATTTTCAGGTATGCATTTAAGGCATGCAGTTCCAGCAGCTTAATTGCTGAAAATTAGTTTTCTCAAGAGCTCTTTCTGTGATTTCTCAAGGTATCATTTCATTTAAGGTCTGGAAACCTACAGTAAGCCAAACAGTATATTACTGGCACAAAAACAGACACAGACCAATGTAACAGAATAGAAAACCTTGAAATAAAGCCACACACCTATAACTAACTGATCTTTTACAAAATCAACAAAAATAAGCAATGGGGACAGGTCTAATCATTAAATAATGCTGAAATAACTGGCTATCCATATATAGAATAATGAAATTGGAACCCTACCTATCATCATATAAAAGATTAAATTAAGATGGATTAAAGACTGAAATGTAAGATGTTAAACTGTAAAAGTTATAGAAGAAAACCTATGAAATACCCTTCTGCACATTGCCCCGGCAAAGAATTTATGACAAAGTTATCAAAAGCAATTACAACAAAAACAAAAATTGACAAGTAGGACCTCATTAAATTAAACAGTTTCTGCATAGCAAAAGAAACTATCAACAGAGTACACAGACAGCCTACAGAATGGGAGAAAATATTCACAAACTATGCATCCAACAAAGGTCTAAAATCCAGAATCTATAAGGAATTTAAGAAATCAACAAGCAAAAAACAAACAACCCCATTAAAAAGTGGGCAAAGGACAGGAGCAGACACTTCTCAAAAGAAGAGATACATACAACCAACAAACATGAAAAAATCCTCAGGATCACTAATCACCAGAGAAATGCAAATTAAAACCATAATGAGATACAATCTCATCCTAGTCAGAATGGTTATTATTAAAAAGTCAAAAAGTTGCAGATGTTGATGAGGATGTGGAAAAAAGGAAATGTTTATACACTATTGTGGAAATAGAAATTAGTTCAGCCACTGTGTAAAGCAGCTTGGACATTTCTCAAAGAACTAAAAATAGAACTACCATTCAATCCAGCCATCCCATTACCGGTTATATAACCAAGAAAAATTGTTTTATCAAAAAGATACCTGTACTTGTATGTTTATTGCAGCACCCTCACAGTAGCAAAGTCATTGAATCTACCTAGGTACCCATCAACAGTAAATTGGATAAAGAAAATGGGATACATATACCTCATGGAATACCATCCAGTCACAAAAAGGAATGAGATCATATCCTTTGCAGCAACATGGTTGCAGCTGGAGAGCATAATCCTAAGCAAATTAACAGAAAACCAAGTAACTCATGTTCTCACTTACTAGTGGGACCTAAACATTGGGTACACATCGACATAAAGATAAGAATAGTAGACATTGAGGTGGGAGGGAGGAGGGCAAGGAATGAAAAGCTAACTGTTGGGTACTTTGCTCACTACCTGACAGGTTTAACCATACCCCAAACCTCAGCATCACACAATATACCCATATAACAAATCTGCACATATACCCCCTGAATCTAAAAAAAAAAAAGAGTTGAAATTAAAAATTAAAATAAATGAAATCTTAAAAATGATCTTGGAAACCTGTGTTTCAACCAAATCTCTATTCTGATTGCCAGCTGTTCTCCTGAGAAGGCCATGGGGTGGGCAAAGCAGGTCTCTGCTGGGCAATGACTGGCCTCCTCACTCTGGCTGTGGAGATGACAGAGTTCTGCTTTGACCTCCCCAAGACATACTTCATGCTCTCCTTAACTCTCCATATACAATTGCAATCAGTGAAAAGTGTTGAAAGATAATGTGATTGAAGTCTTAGATATGACAAAGCTACAACACAAAGAAAAAAATTATCTTCAAAAAAGCTCACAGGTCTAAACCTCAAAGGCTCCCTTCTATGCTCCTGGTGTGCCATTATTGGGGTAGGGCCAGTTCACTCCCTATTTCTGGTCAGTTCCAGTATTTCAGAGTCCACTGGAAATTGACCCCTGTTGCGCAGAGAGGATATTTTCCTTCCATATTTAAAGACAGCCTGGTTTCTGGCCCTGTAATTAATCTCCCCTTTTATGATTAACACTCATTTCATTCATTACTGAGTGAAATGTATAATAAATAATACAACATGGATACATTTAATGTGTATTATTTAATATGTAATATATAGATTACTATATAGTTGCGTTACAAATTACCCTCAAATTTAGCAGCTTAGAACAATTTATTATCTTATGGTTTCTGTTGGTCAAGAATCTGAGGGCAACTTAGTTAGGTGATTCTAGCCCAAGGCCCCTCATGAGGATACAGTCAAGCTGTTCTGGGCTACATTCATCTCAAACTGCTCTATTAGGGCTGAACTATCCACTTCCAAAGACTGAACTATTCAGACTTACCTCATGCCTATGCAGAACACAAGCTAGCCTGTTCACACTACGCTTGGCCAGGCTCATCCGTTCCTTTTCTGAGTCTTTACTCTAAATAAGCAAAAACAGAGTAAGCCTTTCAGTCTCCTCTTGCTATAACTTTCTCTCTGCTTCTGATCAGAACAAATAGCCCAATTTTAAAAACGCCCAAAACACACTTTAGCAAAGAACAAAGAAGGATGTCAGATAAATACATGAAAAAAATGTACAAAAACTTTGGTCATTAAAGAAAAGTAAATAGAAACAACATGGATACCACCTCTTATCCCCTAGAATAGCTAAGATTCAAAAACAGCAGAAACATCAACTGTTAAAATCAAGTGCTGACAAAATGGCAGAACACTGGGTCTTTAATACGTCACTAGTGGGAATGCAAAACGACATCATCACTCTGGAAAACAGGCAGTCTCTTGTAAAGTAATTATAAATCTGCACTCATTGTATGTTACCATAGCCAGCATACTCCTAGGTATTTACCCAAGAGCACTGAAACCATCTATACAAAGATCTGAACATGAACGTCTACAGCAGCTTTAGCCATAATTGCCCCAAACTGAAAATACCCCAAATGTCCATCAGCTGGTGAATGGTTGAAAAGATTGAATACATATCTACAGTGAGAGAGTACTTAGCAGTAAAAAGCAATTTTTTAAAAGCAGTGAAAAGGAACATGCTACTGATATAGGCAACAACATTGATGAATCTCAAAAACATTGTTCTAAGTGAAAGAAGCCTGACATGAAAGCCTGTATGATGCTGTATAATTTCATTTATATAACTTTCCAGAAAAGGCAAAACTACAGGAACAGGATAGATTACATATCAGTGGTTGCCAGCATCTGGGAATAGGAGAGGAAATTGATTTCTAAAGGACATGAGGAAACTTTGTGGAGTGACAGAAATATACTGTATTTTGATTGCGATGGTGGTTACATGGCTATATATATTTGAAAGTGGATAGTTCAGCCCTAATAGAGCAGCTTGAGATGAATGTAGCCCAGAACAGCTTGCCTGTATCCTCATGAGGGGTCTTGAGCTAGAATCACCTAAGTTGCCCTCAGATTCTTTTTTTTTTTTTTTTGAGACGGAGTCTCGCTCTGCCGCCCGGGCTGGAGTGCAGTGGCCGGATCTCAGCTCACTGCAAGCTCCGCCTCCCGGGTTTTCGCCATTCTCCTGCCTCAGCCTCCCAAGTACCTGGGACTACAGGCGCCCACCACCTCGCCCGGCTATTTTTTTTGTATTTTTTTAGTAGAGACGGGGTTTCACTGTGTTAGCCAGGATGGTCTCGATCTCCTGACCTCTTGATCCGCCCGTCTCGGCCTCCCAAAGTGCTGGGATTACAGGCTTGAGCCACTGCGCCTGGCCGCCCTCAGATTCTTGACCATCAGAAACCATAAGATAATAAATTGTTCTAAGCTGCTAACTTTGAGGGTAATTTGTAATGCAACTATATATTAATCTATATATTACATATTAAATATATTAATATATTACACATTAAATGTATCCATGTTGTATTATTTATTATATATTATGTTATATATTGATATAGTATATATTATGGTGTCTTTTTTTTTTTTTTTTGAGACAGATCTCACTGTCACCCAGGCTGGAGTGCAGTGGCATTATCTCAACTGCAACCTCCACCTCCTGGGTTCAAGTGATTCTCCCACCTCAGCCTCCTGAGCAGCTGGTACTACAGGTGCTACAGGTACTACAGGTGCATGCCACCATAGTAGGATAATTTTTGTGTTTTTGGCAAAGGGGGTTTCATCATGTTGGCCAGGCTGGTCTCGAACTCCTGACCTCAAGTGATCCAGTCACCTTGGCCTCCCAAAGTGCTGGGGTTAGAATTGTTAGCCACTGCACCCAGCCTTATAGTATAATATATTGTCTTAGTTAAGGTAGTGGACATGTCAGATTATGTTGAATTTTTAGGTCATATATATGTATTAACTATTTTTTGTTATATCTTATCTACTGGCCTATCTACCTGTCTATCATTATTGCAACATAATATGCACAGGCTTAGATCCACTGGAAAATATACACACTGTCCTTTCATAAACAGAATACTTACAGTTTAAGTCTGAAATGTTATCATTTGTATGATTTTAGTTTGCTTCTTTTCCACAATTGTCTTTTACATGACTAACCTAAGGGGCTTGTCACAATGATTCCTTATGTAATTAAGAGAGGGGCTTTTTTCAAAAAACAGTATAGTATTCGGCATAAAAAGCTATAGTTTTAAACTGGTCATAATTTTTAAATGGCAGTACATTTATTCAATAATTGTTTTGTGAGCATCACTTCTGTTTGAGACACCAAGCCAGGCATAGAGGTTATACTGCTGTAAGACATAAACATCATCTTCACCTTCATGAAACTTGTGGTCTAGAAGGGAAGAGAGACATTACATGAATAAGCCAACAATTGAATATCATTGCGATAATATGCCATGAAGGAGACAGGTAGGATTGAAATTTTTCAGTTTCAAAAATATCTTATGGTTTCTACCAATCATTTCTGTATACAGGAAAATATTAGTTGGCTCATGATTATAGAACAGAAAACATTTGACAAAAGAAAGAAAAATTAAAGAAGATTTAGAGAAAAAAGTAAAAATTACTCCAGAAAGTCTTGTGTCCCTTTAAATCTCTTTTACCCATGGAGGAGCTCCTTCTTTCCTTAAGTGGTAGAAACTGGTTCTGTGATGGACCCTACAACTGAGATTCTGCATAAGCACCAGCTGTTAAATTGTGACCTACATCCTGCCCCACACCTTGATAGGCTGAATTAAGTCTGTTGATCTTTCTGTTAGCAGCCACACAGGTCTACTAACAGCAACCAGCAGCCATTTCTAACAGCCCTGAATGGCCTTCAAGTTGTTTATGAGGTTGGTGTGAGCTGAGGCGGGATAGTGAGAAATCAAAGAGGAGGTTGCCCTGGGACTGAGCTGCTGTTGTCTAGGCAACTTTATTAAGAACCTTCTGTTCCTGGGAAAACAAAGCCTAAATTAACTCTTGAGTTCTTACAATTAAGACTTTATTTCCGTATTGGTCTCTGGCATTTGGGAACTTTCTACTGTTTCCAATGGAGTTATTTTTACCTTGCTTGGGGCCCTAAAATATTTATCAAGTGGTATTGGTTTTAAAGATCTCTTAATCCTTCATATACAATTAAAAACAAACTCTTTTACCATTCAGATGCTGGTCAACATATTTATAGAATTAGATCTAACTCCAAACTCAATGATCAATTTCTGATTTGACCTCTAATTCCAAGGCTTTCCATACAAAGAAAAACCCACAGAATGTGATCTTCTTTTTTAAAGCATGTTTCTTCACCTAAGTATAATGTACAAAAAATTATGTGCATTTCCTAAGTTTCAGCAGTGGCAGCCTCATATTTATAAATTACAGCATGCAATGAGATATGTGCTTCATTGGACATCAACATACCTTCTTTCAGTATTTCCAACATGGAGAACTTCCCCTTTAGTGTTGGAACAGGAAGCTGTTCAGTTGAGGAGATAGGAATACTTGATGTTTTATGTAAATATTTACTGTGCACCAGGGACTGTGTTAGGTACTTTGAAGGTATTAACTCATTTAATCTTCATAACAACACTGTGAGACAAATGTACTCGTATCCTTATTTTTTAGATAATGAAATTTAGACACAGAGAGGTTAAGTCCAAGGTCACACGTGTATAATTTGGAGTCAGGATTTAAACTGAGGCATTCAGGCTCTAGAGTCTATGCTCAATCATTGTTCTAGGACTTCCCAAAGTGGCCAGCTTGTGCTTAGAAGTTACAGTATAGGAAAAATTGCCACTTTTAAATACTGGAACATACTTAGCACACTAAATGCTCACACTAAAAGAGGTGTATACAGGGATTAAGACCAAATTATAAAATTGCAGGTCAGATTCACATCTTCCAGCTCAGTTTTTTTAGGACATATTCCCATTGAACCATTGAGTAAAATGGTAGGCTGGATTATCAGCATTATTAAATTATCCCTCTCTCTGTCTTTTCCTTGACAAAGCCTAGGCTCTGGAGTCCACTTTGAGTCTTGGCTTTATTTTATTTATTGTCTTTTTATATTGGTCCATTAGGTTTTTGATTTTCTTCTCTGTGAAATTGGTCTGTTATTCCTACTGCAAAATTTAAAGGAGGTAGAATATGTGAATGTTATGTAAAATATAAAGCAGAAGAATTTCAGGAATTGATTTCTGCTGTCTGTATGTGGAGTAGGTGGCCTCTTATCTGCTGGAATTTGAAATCTTCCAAGAAGGTCTTGCTTTCTTCTAATATATCGCAGTTTTTTAAAATCGGTGCTTGAAATCTCACCATTAATGAGTAATAATTTTAAGTTTTGAAGATTTTATTTTAAAGAACTGATTTTTTAAAAAGCTTATACCAATTAAAGGCATAATTCTTAAACCTATTCTGTCAGTGCATTGGGGATTTTTCAACAGATACTAGACTGGCCCTGTAAGAGACAGTCAGTCACTAAACAAGAAGAGGACAATAGGAAAATAGGAAACATACACTTTACAGATAGCACATTGTTGCTAAATCCCAGCCTTGAATTATTTGAAAGCCAGATCTCTGTGTCCCTTAATAATGTTGCTGTGATAGTCTTTACAATTCTCTTACAGCAAATTTGATTGCAACATTCTTATTATAATCATATTTTTATTCATTTACTAGGCATGTGTGTATGTATGCGTGTATACTTAGCACCCACTCTGTGCCACACACTGTTTAAGATGGAGCACATACAAGGGTGGGTAAGAAAGACAAAGTCTAGTGAGAAAAAGGGAATTCGGACCATAAGCAGGTGATGGTTGCACAGTGTGATGAGGACTAAGGGAGGTGCTAAGTGCAGGATGCCCTGGAACCACATTGGAGGAAAACCTAACACTGCCTTTGAAGGTCAGGAATGCTTTCTCAGAGGAAGTGATGTCTATTGTAAGAACAGAAGCAAAAGGAAAAATTAATCAGACAAAGCTATGGAAGAAGGGGAAGTGGAGGATTGATGTTCCAGATTAAAGGAATGGTGCATTCAGTGTCTCTGAGTTGAAATAGAGCAATGTGCAGAGTCAGAGAACTCAAAGTTCTTCAAATGACTTAAGCATAGAATGTAAAGAAAATAAATTTGGTTAAAAAGGTAAATGAAGATAAGGCCAATGAAGGCCTAGTAACTTAAACTAAGAGATTTGAATTTTGCCATTATTTGTATTAGTATTGATCTGGGAGGCCAGATTAGATTTTGCATCTTTCATGATCCCCAGTGCTCTCTGATCTCATCTTCTACAACTTTCCCCTCCACCCACGGTGCTGTAGCCAGGTACACTCTCATGTTATCACCCATGCACTTGTGTTCTATCAGTCTTGCCCCTTCCCCAACCCTTTTTCTTGAGGCCTTTGCTGAAATAGCAGCTTCTCTGTTCTCTGTTCTTCTATGTTCCTCTGATTTTAAGATCAATCTTCCTCCCTAACCTTCTCTACCTGTACTCCTCCTCCTGACTTCCCCTCTCAATTGTATCTGCCACCTTTTGATAAACTATGTAATTTATTTATTTGTTTATTTACCTCCACTCCACCTCTGGTTAAAAAGGAGGTTAAAAATGTACCTCCACAAGGGGAAGGACTTTTGATTATTATCACGTCCGCAGGATCTAGAACACTCCCTGGAACGTGGTAGGAGGTAAAATATGTATACATGCTGAATGAAAACAGAAAAGATTTTGAGAATGGTCACTTTAGCTTCAGTGTGGAGATATGATTGGTGGCAAGCCTGCACCAGGAAGGCCAGCTGGAAGCTACTGGAGAAATCAAGACAAAGGATGGTGGTGAACTATACCATGGATTCTAGCAGTCTTTAAAAGTGAAATCAACAGGGCTTAGTGATTGATTGGGAATGGTGGTAGTAGAGGTGGTGATATGTTAATAATAAGGAGGAAGAAATACTTAATAACGATGTCCCAGTATGATAGATTGAATTGTTTGTAGAGAAATACTTACTCTCCTCCCCATTAATGTTGGATATGGCACTGTGGCTCATTTTGGCCAATGGAATATTAGCAGAGAAATATGAGCAAAAGCCTTAAATGTCTTGGTGCAGTTTTACATGGCTCTTGCACTCCAGTAATCTGGTATCTGAAGAAAATGCTCAGGATAGTCATTTGCCTTTTCAGCCTGGGCCCCAGAAGATACATGGGTGGAGCAGACCAGGTCCCAACTCATAACTTGAGCCACACTAGTTGATCTGTAGCATGAAGCAGAGCTGCCCAGGCAAATTCACACAAGATCAGTCAAATAAAATCAGCCTTTAGACTTACAGGCATGAGATTAAATGCTTGTATAAACCAATGAGTTTAGAAATAGTTGTTATGGCCAGGCACAGGGACTCACGCCTGTAATCCCAGCACTTTGGGAGGCCGAGGTGGGCGGACCACAAGGTCAGGTGTTTGAGGCCACCATGGTGAAACCCTGTCTCTACTAAAAATACAAAAATTAGCCAGGCGTGGTGGTGGCACCTGTAATCCCAGCTACTCAGGAAGCTGAGGCAGGAGAATCACTTGAACCCAGGAGGCAGAGGTTACAGTGAGCTGAGATCATGCCACTGCACTCCAACCTGGGAAATAGAGGAAGACTCTGTCTCAAAAAAAAAAAAAAAAAAAAAAAAAAAAGAAAAGAAAAGAAATAGTTGTTATACAGCATCATTTTGGCAATAGCTGAGTAATACACCCAGGTTCTGGCTTAGGCTACTTGGTAGATAGTTGGTGCCTTCTACAGATATAGGAAATCAACAAAAAGGAGCAAGTTTAGAGGAAAGATATTCAGTTTAAATTGGGACATACTAGGTTGAAAGTGCTTCTGTGGCATCCAAGTGCTTTTGTTATTAGACAGTTGGATGACTTGGTCTGTAGCCTATGAGTGAGAACTGACCAAGAACTATATTTGGCAATCTTTAGAAAATAGCAGATGATGGAAGAAATGAAAGAGTTTTGAATGGGAAAAGACCCTAGGACAGAGACCTGAGACGCAGTTCACTTTATAAAGGACAAAAAGGCTCTTTTGAGCTGAAGTACCTTTTAAAAAGCTGGGTTTTATATGCAGGTTGAAGGCAGCAGGGCGTAGACAGAGTACATGTTCCATGTTTCTGGTTTGGGGACTAAATTCAGCAAGTATGTCTTAGGTCCAGAGAGCTTAGGCCCACCTCACAGCTTCTCTGAGTTTGATTCTGTCCTGTTGGTCACATATGCCACAGCTCTCAACAGATAAAACAATAAGCACCAAGGACTGAGAAGTCCAATTTATATTGCCTTTTTCTAGGCTATATGCAAAGGCCACTTCTAAAATCTTTGTTATGAAAACACATAACAAGTTGCAAGTTCCTTCTGATTATTGAGAAGGACAAGGAAGGGCAGAAGTGTTCTTCTCTGCTCAATGATCCATGCAGTTTGAACAATATCCATCGTAGGCAAATTCAAGGCAGAGATAAGTTGAGAGGTATAGCTCAGCAGCTCTCATAAATGAATTTAGTTCAGGTTGAATTAAGGTGATCTGTGAAAATGTGTTCCAAAATGATTCTCTTCAGTATTGGGTTCACCAAATCAATGTGAAATATGGTTTAGCACTTTTGGTAAATGTTTCTGTTATAGCCTCATAATTCTATAGAAGTTAGACTAGGGACCTCTAATGAGATTATTCAAATGGTGACCACTAAATGCTATTTAATATTTGCTGTCCCTTTTCTGAAGGCAAAAAGATCTCTTCATTATGTTTTTGCTGACTGTTCTTGGATCTATCGTGAATGGGTAGAAAGACCATATTTTCCAGGCAGGCAAAAAAAACAGTCTGCTAAAGCTAGGAATTACAAATGATTGTTCTTGGTGAATAAGGGTGATGGCAATTGAAAGAGATGGGGGCTTTTTCTGCTGGAGAATTCTACAAGCAGCATTTTCAGATTTTATGGAAAAGGTCAGGCGTCAGATTTCTCTCATTGTTTACTTATTAACCTAGGCCAAATTCAGCTTAGAACTGTCTGAATCCCACTTCATAATGTGTTGCAGGGATCAAGATGATGTCAAGGTGGCCAGGGAAGGTTTCAGGACATGGGGGACATCTGGAGGAGAACTAAAGAAGTATGATTTCACTGGCTACTGAAAGGGAAGGGATTAAGTCTCTACATTCGGTACAATTGGGAATCATTAAGTATTTCAAACATTTGGAAAGCATGGGAAGATTTACCTTTGGGAAAAAAGATCACTCGGGTAACTGACTGAAAGGGATAAAAAGTTTGTAAAAGTGAATCAGTTAGGACCCTATTGCAATTCAGTTGTCCAGGTAAGAGATACTGATAGGTTGTATTAGGGTGAACGTGGTGGTTATGTACATGAAAATATGTATTTGAGACATAATAGGTAATCTAGGCAGGACTTGAAAATAGATGCAGAACAAAGAAGGAAGTTGTAAAAATCATCTTAGGAGGCTGACTAAACTCTGGAAGAGGTCCAGTTTCTACTATTTAGTTAGGGTGCAAAGTGGGAGAAGTTGGTACAGAAAGATTATTGACTTGGTTTTGGACATCTTAAGCATAAAGTATTATGAAGACATCAAGGTGTAGATGTCAAGTAAGCAGGTGAATATATTGGTCCAAACTGCAGAGGGTAGTCTGGCCTGAAGATAAAGATTGGTGAGTATCCTGCATTGGTGGTAATTAAAGCTAAAGGAATAATTATATTCTTGTAGGGGGAAGATACTGAGTAAAGGTCTTGGACAGGACTGAGGACCTACGAAATGTAATGTTTAGGAGAGAAGGAGATGTTAGAAAAGGGGGATAAGCAGTGAATAGGAGAAGACGCAGGACAATGCAATATCTCAGAAGGAAAGGAATGAGTGTTATAAGAAGGGTGAAGCATCAGCAATATCAAGTTAGATGAAAATTGAGATGCATTCCCTGGATTCAGTGACATGAAGACATTTTGTGAAACACTGAAGAAAAGAAAGCACATTTGAGTAGAATATGGTCAATGAGTACATGTAATACCTTATGAAATTTGACTCTGAAGGGAAATAGACAGGGTATTAGATGAATCAGGAGGGAAATGGCACGTCAAGAGAGATTTTTGTTTACTTGTTGTTTACATGGGAGACACTTGATCATGTTTAAAAGTAAATAGATTAATGTGGTAGGAGAAATGATTTTCATTATTTTGAAAAAAATGGAAATTATTTAGAAAATGGTATAGTTCAAGGGTCTAGCAAGGGCTAAGGTAGATCAGGGAGTGTGCACTGAAGATGGAGTGGCAGTGTAGGTCACTGGAGAAGGGAGTCAAGGAAATGAATGGTCAGGGGGTTGGACAGGGAATTTATGTGGATGATAAAGTACTCAGATTTATAGCAGGACTTGGAGTGGAGAGAAGGATTGTGGACCAAGTACCAACGTCTATAACTCATAAGAGAGCACAATCAAGCATGTGATAAAAGACAGCAATGAGGAAGGGACAGAGTGGTATTGCTGTATGGCCTCGAAATCAAAGCAACAGAAATTTTCATTAGAGGGTCAAAAGAGTGGTAGAGTAAGGAAGACGCCTCCGCCTTTGAAGCCTAAGGTCACAATTGAGAAGACTGTATGAGAAGTAGGATGCTCAAGGAAGGTGCATGTTCAGCTACAACCAGGCATTCTGGGGATGCTCAAGGGTGAGACTGGGTTTCAGGGGGATTTTTACTATATGTGGACTAGCAGACCCACTGATTACTATGAAAGGTTTAGCATTCCAAAAATAATAATTATCTTATACAATATCTTTGCTAGATACTTAAAACTTAAATACTAAAAACAATACCTAGTAAATTTTTAAAAATTACTTTCTCAAAACTTATCTAAATTTGTTTTTGGTCAATTCAAATTGAGTTTTTAAATTAATAAGTCCTATTTCTCTGTACACTACACTTCATAAACAAGTTGTTCCTGTCTGCGATATTAGTGATCTTGCTATTTTCTTAATACTGAAAATAATCATAATTATATTTTCCCTAAATGTTATACATGGCATATCTAATTGTGCACCTGGAGGACTTCACCAAACAGCCACTCTAACAAAGAAAGCATAGCTTTTATTTGAATGGGGATTTTCAGTGCACTCAATGCCAATGTGCATGGTAGACTGTGATGTAAAAATGCAAGGCTGTGCTTCATCCTGAATGCAGTGGGTCTTCTACATGGATAAAATTTGGTAGCTGTCCAATGGCTCCCTACAGCTGCCCACAATATCCAGAACCTCAGGAACCCTTACCAACTCAACCAAGCAGGAGGATTGAAAGGCAAAGTGTTAGCACCCAGATGGGCATATCGTTATCGTTTTCATTATCGTTACTTCTTATCTATCTGTATTCATTTTTCTTCCTTGGAATGTACTCAACTCTATTCTGGGGAGCTTAGAGAATCCTATCCTCTCATCAGAAAGTTGATGAAGGAATGAGAGATACTGTGGAGTGGGCAATTTTAATTAGAGACATTTGAATAACATGGAAACTGAGGACAGAATTTATAAAATGAGTTACTTGTTGAATCAGAGATTTCTGGATCTCAATTTACCAGTTAGCTTTGGGACTTAAGATACCATATAGTGTCATTTTCGATTCCATTTTAAATGCCTAGAAGTGCTTTATTCATAGACACTTATGTTGCCAACTATCTTTTTAGAAACTGGCTCCAATTTTTTTCCCCTCTCTCCAATACATAACAAGAATGTATGCTATAAATTGCCAAAAAAGAAACAGGCACCCATCCCTACAAGATTAGCTCTAAAAAGCTACAATCATCACAGCCAATGATACAAACTTTTATTCCTAATTGGCTATGGGGAGTAGGGATATAGTTCTTGAGACCTGAAAGTCACACAGACACTGGAAAAATGAAGAGAATGGTAATTTTCCAATGTCCCTGATTAGAGCCATCTGTGCTTCCCCAGTGTGGTTCCCCTAATGTATTCTAATGCAAAATATCCTCTCCTCTTGTTTATTTTGGAACACAGCTGTTGTCTTAATTGAGCCTAACAAATAATGGAAATACTGTTGCTTTCCCTCCCCTTCTTCAAACCAGCAGTTTGTGGGATTTGAGGGAGACGGAAGGGAATCATCTTTGCTGCGGGGAATCTATATGTTTGTTTTAGTTCTCCAAATTTATTCATTTTGTTTAAAAAAGGGGGGTGGAATATATATGTATAGATGTGTACACATACATGTGTGTATGCAACTTCTCTTGGAAGTTGAACTTTAGATAACTGCTTTCCTCTGAAGTCTTTTAATAGATACTTTTTCCCTACATTGTTATCACATGATACATTCAGTGATTCAAATTGGACTTTCAATGATTTTTTTTTCTAGCATTTGCCTTCTCCAAACTGAAGGAGGTGCAATAATAAAGACTGCTTGGTTTGCTCTTTTCCCGCTTTCTACCCATTCTACCTGCCCACCTCCCCCACCCCAAAGTCATTGCATGCTGCTTTGAGCCAGTTAAACTATTTCAAATTCTATTGTTGTCTTGATCTCTAGCAATTTACTTATATCATTATAGGATATTTCAGACTTCTGTAATTTAGTTTTCGCAGGCATGAAACACATAAAATCTTATGGGTTCTCATGAATGAAAATAATGCAACTTTTAAAAACTAACAGATCGAAATTTGCAATTTTAGAAAAAAATTTTATTAAGTCCCAAAGAAAGTCCTATAGGAGCTTCTTTTTCCTGTACATTTTCACTTCACACCTTTTGCTTGTTCATTAGATAATGAGTTTTTAATTATTTTCTGTTGGGAGAATAAAAAGACAATTCAGTCTTTCCTACAGGTTTAAAAAATTTTTATAGTTAGTGTGATACACAAAAAGTGTGACTTCACACACAATTGTAATTACTGTTTTGAACATGGCTATAAATTTGTGTGGTAAAATACAGAAATTCAAAAAAATTTATACTGCATGAGTTTCAGCAAAAAAAGAAAATCTATGAGGTCCCCTACACAATGTAACTGGTTCTGGAGTTGACGTCCTGACAAAAACTATAGCACTGGACAAAATACAAAAGACTGACATTGACAATAGTGTTGTGGAAAGTCAGGGACCCCGAACGGAGGGACTGGCTGGAGCTGTGGCAGAGAACATAAATTGTGAAGATTTCATTTCAATATGGACATTTATCATAAGCTGAGGATGTACATCACCTCTGGATCACTATTGTGTTAACTGTACAAATTGATTGTAAAACATGTGTGTTTGAACAATATGAAATCAGTGCACCTTGAAAAAGAACAGAATAACAGTGATTTTCAGGGAACAAGGGAAGACAAGCATAAAGTCTGACTGCCTGCAGGGTCGGGCAAAATAGAGCCAATTTTTCTTCTTGCAGAGAGCCTATAAACGCACGTGCAAGTAGGGAAAATACTGCTGAATTCTTTTCCTAGCAAGGAATATTAATAATTAATACCTTGGGGAAGGAATATATTCCTGGGGGGGGAGGTCTATAAATGGTCACTCTGGGAGTGTCTGTCTTATGCGGTTGAGATAAGGACTGAAATATGCCCTGGTATCCTGCAGTACCTTCAGACTTACTAGGATTGGGAAATTCCAGCCTGGTAAATTTTTGGTCAGATTGGTTCTCTGCTCTCAAACCCTGTTTTCTGTTAAGATGTTTAGCAAGACAATATGTGTACTGCTGAACATAGACCCTTATCAGGAGTTTCTCATTTTGCCCTGGTCCTGTTTCCTCAGAAGCATGTGACCTTTGTTCTCCTTTTTGCTGTTTGAAGCATGTGATCTTATGACCTACTCCCTGTTCTTTCACCCCCTCCTCTTTTGAAAAGCTTAATAAAACTTGCTGGCTTTAAGGCCAGGTGGGCATCATGGTCCTACCATATGTGATGTCACCCCGGAGGCCCAGCTGTAAAGTTCCTCGCTTTGTACTCTTTCTATTTCTCAGCCAGCCGACACTTATGGAAAATAGAAAGAACCTACGTTGAAATATTGGGGACAGGTTCCCCCAATACAATAGGAAAGACTGTAATTCCTGAAAGGACATCACACAAAATGTGCCTCACATCCACCATGGCTTTCTGATTGAGGCTAGTTTCCTGATTCTGGCAGGAGGTAGAGTCCAGGCAAAAACACTAATGAGTGGTATTCCTTAGGTGAGAAGGCAGAGATGGAACTGGAGAGTGCTGAAGCCCATGGAACTTTCCAGGGAGGATATAGGAAAGGAGATAATTCTACATATGGGGTAACCACAGAAATTGCATAGAGTTTCCTGTAGGACCTTAGTGAAGGCCTGGACTGCATATGTATGGGGTGAGACCCCTTGACTACTAGCAGAGAACAGCCACCATGGAGTGAAAAGTGAAATAATGATACTAAGGGTCACATAATGCTGGCAGAAATAGTTGCTCTAGCCCAGTCAGAATGGCAAAATCCTGTAAAGATCCAGTCTTTTATCTAAGACACCAGAAAGGGCACACCTTTGCACTAAGAACACCCTAGAATAAGGGCAACTCTAATGAAACTTAAAACCAAACCTCAACAGGATCATAGAGAGTTGCCAAAATATTAACTCCCTGGCCCCCAAAACAAAACAAACAAAAAAATAGCAGCAGCTCAATACTCTTCAATTTGAGATTTGGGTGGGGAGAGAGCCAAACCATATCATTCTGCCCTGGCCCCTCCAAATCTCATGTCCTCACATTTCAAAACCAATCATGCCTCCCTAACAGTCTCCCAAAGTCTTAACTCATTTCAGCATTAACCCAAAAGTCCACAGTCCAAAGTCCCATCTGAGATAAGGCAAGTCCCTTCTGCCTGTGAAGCCTGTAAAATTAAAAGCAAGCTAGTTACTTCCTAGACACAATGGAGGTACAGGTATTGGGTAAATACAGCCATTCCAAATAGGAGAAATTGGCCAAAAAAAGGGCATTACAGGGCCCATGCAAGTCTGAAATCCAGCAGGGGAGTCAAAGTTTAAAGCTTCGAAATGATCTTCTTTGACTCCAGGTCTCACATCCAGGTCATGCTGATATAAGAGGTAGGTTCCCATGGTCTTGAGCAGCTCCATCCCTGTAGCTTTGCAGCATACAGCTTCCCTCCTGGCTGCTTTCACTGGCTTGTGTTGAGTGTCTGTGGCTTTTCCAGGTGCACAGTACAAGCTGTCAGTGGATCTACTATTCTGGGGTCTGGAGGATGGAGGTCCTCTTTTCACAGCTCCACTTGGCAGTGCCCCAGGAGGGACTTTGGTTGGAGGCTCCAAGCCCACATGTCCCTTCTGCACTGCCCTAGCAGAGGTTCTCCATGAGGGGCCCACCCTTGCAGGAAACTTTTGCCTGGGCATCCAGGTGTTTCCATACATCTTCTGAAATCTAGGCGGAGGTTCCAAAACCTCAATTCTTGACTTCTGTGCACCCAAAGACCAAACACCACATGTAAGCTGCCACGGCTTGGGGTTTCCACACTATGAAGCCATAGCCTGAGCTGTACATTCACCCATTCAACCCATGACTGGAGAGGCTGTGACACAGGGCACCAAGTCCCTAGGCTGCACAAAGCATGGAGACCCTGGGCCTGGCCCATGAAACCACTTTTTCCTCCTGGGCCACTGGGCCTGTGATGGGAGGGGCTGCTGTGAAGGTCTCTGACATGGCCTGGAGATATTTTCCCCATAGTCTTGGGGATTAACACTGGGCTCCTTGGTACTTTTGCAAATTTCTGCAGCCAGCTTGAATTTCTCCCCAGAAAATAGATTTTTCTTTTCTGTCATATAGTCAGGCTGCACATTTTCCAAACTTTTATGCCCTGATTCCCTTATAAAACTGAATGCCTTTAATAGCACCCAAGCCACCTCTTGAATGTTTTGGTGCTTAGAAATTTCTTCCACCAGATAACCTAAATCATCTCTCCCAAATTCAAAGTTCTACAAATCTCTAGGGCAGGGCCAAAATGTTGCCAGTCTCTTTGCTAAAACATAACAAGAGTCACCTTTGCTCCAGTTCCCAATGGGTTCCTCATCTCCATCTGAGGCCACTTCAGTCTGGACCTTATTGTCCACATTGCTATCAGCATTTTTGTCAAAGCCATTCAACAAGTCTCCAGGAAGTTCCAAACTTGCCCACATTTTCCTGTCATTATCTGAGTCCTCCAAACTGTTCCAAACTCTGCCTGTTACCCAGTTCCAAAGTTGCTCCACATTTTCGGGTATCTTTTCAGCAATACCCCACCCTACTAGTACCAATTTATTGTATTAGTTCATTTTCATGCTACTGCTAAAGACATACCCGAAACTGGGAACAAAGAGAGGTTTAATTGGATTTACAGTTCCATGTGGCTGAGGAGGCCTCAGAATTATGGCAGGAGGTGAAAGGCACTTCTTACATGATGGCAGCAAGAGAAAAATGAGGAAGAAGCCAAAATGGAAACCCCTGATGAACCCATCAGATCTCATGAGACTTATTCACTATCAAAATAGCACAGGAAAGACCAGCTCCCATGATTCAATTACCTCCCCCTGGGTCCCTCCAACAACACATGGGAATTCTGGGAGATACAATTCAAATTGAGATTTGGGTGGGGACACAGCCAAACCATATCACCAAGTATAAAGATGAGTTGAAAAAAGTAAAACATAAACTGGTACAATATCAATTCTACATAGACTTTGATAAGAATACAACCACTAAAAAGTAATAAAAGGAGATATTACTAAAAATTAAAAAGCCAATATAGGAAATAAAATGGAATGCAAAGGATCAACATAGGAAATAAAATGGAATACAAAGGATGCTTAACTCAAACACAGCCTCAAATAGTGTAAAATAGTGTAAAAATAGTATAAAAATAGTGTAAAAAAGACATACATAGAAAAGCTAGCAAATTGTTAGACTTAAATCTGACCATATCAATATTACATTAAATGTAGTAAACTAAATACTCCAGTTAAAGTTAGGTATTGCTAGACTAGATAAAGTAGCAAGGCCCAAACATATAAAAGGGAAACACTTTAAACATAATGACAGAGATGGTCTGAAACAGTTTGGAAAATAATATGCCATGTAACAGCATATGAAAGAAAAACAATATTACACATAAAGACGACCATTTCATAATGATAAAGAGAGGCTAATTCAATGAAAAGACAAAATAATTTCACATTTGTATTTAACTTAAAACTGAACTTCAGAATTTTTAAAGCAAAAATGGACAAAACTAATGGAAGAATTAAGTCAATCCATAATCATGGTGGGGAATTTTAATATCTTATTATCACTAATTGTTAGATGAGCAGTCAGATGAATTCATTGTCAAAAGGATATAGGGGATCTGAACAATGCAATCAACTCAGTGGATCTGATTTACACATACAGAATACTATATCTACACATACAGAATACCCAGCAATTATAGAGCACAAAAGCACACATTTTTTTAAAGTCTCAACATTCTTGAAGATAATTAATTCTTGTAGACTATGTTCTTTAACCACAATATAATTAAATTAAAAATTAATAGCAATAAGATACTTGCAAATTTATCAAGTAATTAGAAATTATAAAACACTTCTAAATAACTCAAACCTCTATAATGAGTCAAAGAATAAATCACTTGGAAAGTCAGAAAAACTTTCAAACCGACTGATAATGCAAATATAACTCTTTACAATTTGTGGGATGCAGCTTAAGCAGTTCTTAGAGCTATGTGTATAGCTATAAATGCATTTTAAAAAATAAGTTTAAAATTAATAATCTGTATTTGTACATTAGAAAGCTAAGAAAGAAAAGGAAATTCAAATCAAAGTAATCAGAATAAAGGGAATAAAGATAAGAACAAAAGACAAAGTAGAACAATAAACAAAGTCAACAAAAATAAAATTTGGTACTTTGAAAAGATTACCAAAATTGACAAATCCAAGCAAATCTTGATAGGAAGAAAAGAGGAAAAATACAGATTGCACATATGAGATGAAAGAAAGAATACATTACAGATTTCAGAGCCATAATAAAAGGATGGTAAAAAATATTGTGAATAACTTTTTCAATAAATTCAATAACATAGGTGTAATGGAAAAGTTACTTGAAAGCCCTTCTTGCTAACACTTATAAAGGTGAAATTGGAAATGTGATTATTATATTTTGGAATGAAATTGAATCCATAATCAAAACCTTTCCTGTTACTGTAATTTCCTATGTAATATAACATGATTTCATTAGTAAACTTTATCAAACATATAAAGAATAGAAATTTTAAACTCTTCAGATAAAGGAAAAAAAGGAATACTTACCCATATTTTTTGTTATGCCAAAAACTGTCAAAGGCTTTAAAAGAAATCAATATCCCTTATAAACATAATAAAATATCTTAAAATCTTAGAAAATTGAATCTAACAATATATAAAAAGGTAAAGTGTCATGATCTATCAAGTGGATGGATCTAATGATAAAAAAACCTCTAACAAAAATTTCAACATTAATCATTAATCAACATTAATCTAAGTTAATAGAATAAAGGAGAAAAAAATCTTATTGTCTCAATAGAAGCAGTAAAAGCATGTTACAAAAGTCACTTGGGTTAAAAGTTTCCAACAAATTAAAAATCAAAAGAACTTTCTCCATTTAATAAAAGGGATATGTGGATATATTGAATGCTTTTCACTAAGACTAGGAAAAAGCAACAATGGCCACTCTTAACCATTTTATCCTGTATTATCTTGGATATTCCAGCCTGTATAATACGGCAAGGAAAGGTGTAAGGATTAGAAACATATTTTCTATATGTTCTTTCATATGGAAAATATTAAAGAATATATTAAAGAATATCTTAAAGTTATGAAAATTAATTAAATGAATTTGATGTTACAATTACATAAATGAACAATTAGCAAATAAGGTTCTTATAATAGCAAATAGCAAATATTATATTCTTAACAAACAATAAAATATGTGCAAAACCTCTATAATGAAAACTATACAATATTGCTGAGAGAATTTAAGGGCCACTTAAAAAGTAGAGAGATACACCATATTTGTCAATTACAAGATACTGTTAAGGTATCAATTCTTTCCAAATTGACCTACCTATGCAATTCCAGTCAAAATCTAAGTAGGCATTTTAAAGAATGGGAGCTAATGAAAAAAATGAATTGCTCTGCGTGAAGTAATAGAAATCTTCTGTTTAAAAAAAAAAAAAAAAAACCAGCAAGAAACCAGTGAAAATGACAACTGACAATGCATCTTGTTTTCCATGAGACAATAGAGGTGATGGGGTCTATGTCAAACTGAAGAACACACGTATCTCAGAAGGGTCATACCTACTGATTTAGTGTTACTTGATGTGTGGAAATGGTAGTGGCCAGTATTATGCATTTCTGAAATTTCAGAGGAAGCTAGAAAGTATTTATGGGAAAGTTTCTAATTTTAATTTTCAGAGTAACTCAACCCATTTTTTTTTCTAACCATGAGAATGGGAAAAATGAGATGTCTGAGAATCTGAGGATCATATTCCATCATTGTGTGTTCAGGTATAGACTTTAAGAGATGACAGTTTTGTAAAGAAAATAGTCGTTGGGAGAGTTGAGTTGGAATTTAAAGACCTAAGCCCATGATTTTTAATATGTATTGAATACTTTCTATGTGTCAGGCAGTAAATTTAGGAACTACTTTTATTTTTGAAAAGCAAACTGAGTCTTCAAAAAATAGAACATACAGGGAAGAGCTGGCATTTAAACTCAGGTTTGTATGATTCTTGAGCACAAACTCTCAGCCACGAAACTCTGTTTCTCCCCAGTACTTAGTAGATGTCTGGAAAAAGTCCAAGTTAAGGAAGCAGCACAAGTTAGGGGTGGAACTTACAACTCAGCACAAAGCATACCTCTTATCTGTGTTGCTTCCTCCCAACTGCCACCAACAAGAATAGAGTTATACCTGATGTAAATGACGAGTTGATGGGTGCAGCACAGCAACATGGCACAAGTATACATATGTAACAAACCTGCACGTTATGCACATGTACCCTACAACTTAAAGTATAATAATAATAAATAAATTTAAAAAAAAAAAAAAAAAAACTAAAAAAAAAAAAAAAAAGAATAGCACAGCTTTGTGTTACCATGGCAGGACCTAGACAATCAGCACATTTACTCTTCGCATTAAGCACATCCTCCAGAAATGTCATTCATTGTTTAAGACTTATCACTCTCTGTGCAAGGAAAGCTCATAGTCTCAGCTGACCTCAGTGAACATAGTAATTTCCAGACATGGAACTAATAATCTACTTGAGTGTTTGTGAGTCCAGTGGAGTGAACTGCATTACCCACTCCTATGTGTGATTAAAATCAGAACAAGAAGACAGGCTCAGGAAGCATAGTAAAGCCCAGGGACACACAGGAGGATACAAGTTATGCTTTCCAGCCTGCCTGCCTCCCAGGTCTTCTACCTCCATCACTTCCTGGGAAGCTCCACCACCTCTGCAAGGATCTTAATGTGGTTCAAGGGATGAAGACCCAAGGACATAGAATGTTGTTCCAAATAAAGATGGATCCTTGTCCTCAGAGAGCCAAAGGGACACTTTTGCTCCCAGAGGGGTCTATCCAGATAAAAACAAAGTTGAGTTAGTATGTATTAGTATAGCATGCTGGTAGGCAATCCATAGACAAATGTGGATGCATAGTCATCTCCACTACGCATGGGCTCTTGGCTTCCCAAAATGCACTGCTGGTACCTTCCTTTTCTTAATGCCTCTCTCCTGTTCCTTGCTGCACCCAGCTCTTTATTCCCCCAAGTCTTACATGGGAAATATCAAGAACAAAGGCAAAGCAAAAATAGTCATGAGATGTTTGAAAAATGCCACTAAGGGAAAGACTGTTGAGTGTGTTTGTTCAAGGCAGTTTTAAAAAATAATGTTAATTCAGTGGACTAGTCTTCAGAACATTCACAGCTAGTGGATAGAACATACGTTGCTGTAATAAGTGCCACAAAGAGATCTATACCCAGTGCTTTTCTTACCCTCACTTCCAATTGGCTTCAGGCAAAATTAATAACACTCTGGAAAGCCTCATACATTGAAGTTGGGGACAAAACAACACAGCTTGATCTCTGCACGTGCCAAGAGGCCATTTTCCAGCCCCATGCCCTACCCAGTTGTGCAATGCAAACTAATCTATAATCTCCTACCTAAACTAGAGCTGCTTCAACGGGAAGACTTCTTTATTCTCTGTGGTTTTTAGTACATTTTAACTTTCACTGCCATGAGATGGCATCTCACTAGTTGATTGGCATGTGCCTTCACAGGAGAGTGACCAAACATCCTGGACAGCAAAGGATTGATGCCTGACTTGCAGATGTTTCATCTTGATGGAGGGTCTGATGCTTTGCTGCTCCAACTCTTCCTGTTTTGTGGAAGAAGAGGTGAGCTTTCCAATTAGATGAGTCTGGGTTTGAATCACGATAATGAATGTCCTTGGGCACGTTACTTAAACTCACCGAGCCTTAGTTCCTTCACATGTAAAATTATGACAATAATACTTGCACTACTTAAATCATAGAGTTGTTGTGAGTAGTTAATAAAACCATGCCCAGAAGCTACTTAGCACAGGGCCTAAAACATTGTGAATTTTCAATAAATGTTATTTATTGCACCAACTGCCACCCAGTCACACATAATAGATGTTCAATAAACATTGTGCAAAATCAACAATGGAAATAGACAAAATGAGAATATAAAAACACACATCCTTCAAAGCTGAAGTTACACTTATAAATTAAACTCATTGCATATTTTCTTCTCAAAACTAACTTCCCTGGGACAGAGAGGCTATATGGTGCACCAACAGGAAACTAAGAGGAGCCACCCGGCATGGCTGATTCCTGCTTTGTTACAGAATGGGAACCTTAAGTTTTAGTTGTGCTGAATTTTTGAGATTTGCCACCTCTGGATGCACAAACACAAAACACAACCACATAATGCAGTGTGGAAATTAAGTATGATACGCTATATCAGTTCTAGGCACATTAGCGGAGATTGAAAATGGTTTCACACTTAGACATTTTCAATGGATGATAAATAGGGTTAATGGAATGTGACTGAAATACTTCTGCCCTCTTAAATCTTCCAGGAAGCTTTTAAAACTGGTAAATACATATTCTTCATGATGGCTTGCTAAAGTCTGCTCTAATTCAATTTCAAGCTGCTTAGGACTGTGCAAAATGCAAAAACCTGCTTGCAGAAGCATCCAAACCTTGGCACTTAAAAAAAATTGAAAATGATGCTTTAAATCATTAAGCTTCCTAGAGTTTTTTGAAGTCCTATACATTAGCATTGGCCTGGTGTTACTTTTTTAAGAATAGAATCCAAGGATAGTATTTTGTTTGCCTGTTTATCTCTGGAAGTTGTGGAATGCTCAGGTATGTTCCTTGGATTGATTTGGGTAATGTTCCACATATGTGGAAAATTCAAGAGGGATTTTGAGCCACGGATCTTGTCATCTTGTAGGATGCAAGGTCTCCGACTTTAAGACACTTAGTTGTGAGGGAACCAAGCTCACTTGAGTCAAAGGAGGAATAAGGCAGACATTTAGCATTGTCCCACTATGTAAAGTTACCCGCCATTGTTTCCTTAGTATAACTACAAAGCCTTGACAAATACATTCCATGAAGACATTATGATCCAGTTATCTCTACCAAAGTATTCAGTAGTTATCTGCTGTGTTGCCCTCTAGTGATAATGAAGAAATCATCAATGGCAAGAAACCAGTGGCTGTGACATCTCAGCAGGATAGATCAAACACCAGGAACAAAGAAGAAATCGGAGGCAGCTGCAGTTTGCCATGGAGCTGGTGAACCCGAGACGGAAAGGTTGTATGGAAAGAACGGTGAAGCATGAGAAATATTAAGACACGAAGCCCACAAGTCAAGCTGAGGCTAGATAGGTATGTCTTAACTTCCCCAAACTTTCTAAAGCATATTACCTTTGAGGCAAAAAGTGAACAAACCCATTATCTTTTAACCCACATCCTGAGGATTGTAGAAGTTTTTCTACTGGAAGACCAACATAGCTGTGCTGTACAGAAGCATGCTTTAATTTGGGTGGGAACTCCGGGGTCAAGCCACTTTCCAGCTAGATTGGTTTTTCATTTCTGTTTTTTAAATTTTTCTTGTCGAGATTTTAATTATATCTTTTGAAAAGGGGAATAGTCAAATCTGCCGCACAAGACTTCTATATTCGGTGAGATAGTAATGTTTTATAAACTTCACTTCTACACAAATGTCAATCATCTACACTAACACAATAATTAATTTCTCATTAGGAAATAACGCAACAAGACAGAGTGTCTCCTTCAAAGGAGCTCAAGTTCAGAGACCTTGAACTAACACGAGTACTGATTCCTGGTGGATGGACTGGAGAAGCAAGTCTACCTAAATCACGTTTTCACCTTACTTCAATGTAACCTCCAGAGCATCCAAATAGTGAATTAACTAAAACAAATATTTCTAACATGATTTGCTAACAGTAATAATGGTGAATCGAATATTGTTTTTTGTCTTAGGAATATTCTCAAGAGATTTAGAAGAAATGATTCGTGGGGGCCAAGCATTATACAGATTGAAAGTGGTTCTATTTTTTTTTAGTTCAAAGACCCTTAACATCTCTGCCAACCTGGGGAACAGATAAAGAATTATCAGTGCTTTGTTTAACCAAGTAAAGACCTGACTACAAAACAAAACAGAAAATTACTATTTCTTATTCCCATTTTATAAAGGCAAGATCATTTTAACAACCTTCCTTCAAAGTTGGAAGGACACAATCACATTTTCTTTTTTTTCCTTTTTTTTTTTGGTAATAGCATCAAGGAAAACATACTTAAAATCCTTCTCATGTCCTAGGAAAGTCAAACATTGCCAAACTGGTAGTGTTTGTACACCTGCATTTGAAAACAATTTACATGGTGGTTCTGGGTACATTAGTCTTCTAAGACATCTCCCAAACACAGTTACTTCTTGCCTTCTTCTCTCCTGTAAGTAGCTACACCATCTTCAGGAGCAACGAGGACAGATGAGAGTATAAAATTTATATGCTCAGAAGCTTGTAACCCTTGTTATGGTACTTCCTGGAATAACTGATTTCTCACTGCACTGGGCATTTGACAGCCACACTTTTCCCCCTGCATGTCTTTCATCACATAGAAAGAAAACCACTCAGGATAATGGAATAAAGTACCACATTAGGATCTGTAAGCATATGTGTATTTATTCATAACAATCCTGAAAATAATTTAAGGCCTTTAAATCAATTGCACAATGTATTCACCATATAATTTAATTAGCAATTATGGAAGGCACCATAAGAGCTCCTATTACACTGTTTCTATTACAAATAATTACAAACGAAAAAATACTTGCAGCATTAGGAATGGTATTCTCTTTGTGATTGTAAGAAGGCAATTTGTTTAAAAGCTTCACTGATGTCATATATGCAATAGCTATTTGTCATTTCAGCAAAATGCAGTAGGTATATCTCTGTTAAAGGAAACACTGTCACTGTAGCACTTCACATTATTTAAATATACATAATGAAGCCAATAGAGTTAGACACTCACTATCTACTTAAATGGTCTGATTTTTAAAATCAAATGGAATTTCAGGGAAAGGAAGGGAAATATTAACCTTGATTTTTATATTTACCATAATGATATTCACCACCACTTATTGTATACCTCTTTGTTCCTGGGTAGAGTACTAAATTTAACATATTTGATGTCTCCAGTCCTTACGAATAACTCTAATTCTTACAAGTAATCTCCATGTTACTCATGAGAAAAGTAAAACTC
The DNA here is from genome assembly GCF_037993035.2 of Macaca fascicularis. NCBI lineage: Eukaryota > Metazoa > Chordata > Mammalia > Primates > Cercopithecidae > Macaca > Macaca fascicularis. The sequence goes on along the minus strand of NC_088387.1, from coordinate 72,637,221 downwards.
AGCCAGTACTTTATGTAAATTGTACAGGGTCAAGTTAGATGCATCAGAATGTAAAGGTGTATAAAAATGTCCATATTATTTCCAGTATAGCACATTATCGTCACTAAGGTATGGTGCTTTAGTGTAAATAATAGGTGAAAAATCCACTGTGACCTGCTTTTGGATTTCCTTTGAAGAGGAGCCAAAAGAGGCTAAATTATACACCACTAGGTGCAGAAGATCCCATGAACAGTCATAGAAATTCAGACTTATTCATTGTTTCTAAATTTCATTGCAAACATTTTTGACTACCTTAGTGAAAGCAAATGTGAAAGCATTTACTTTCTTTATAAGCTACCAAGGAGTCTATCAGACCTTAAAATAGGCTTTTTGTTTTCTTTTTTATTATACTTTAAGTTCTAGGGTACATGTGCACAATGTGCAGGTTTGTTACATATGTATACATGTGGCATGTTGGTGTGCTGCACCCATTAACTCATCATTTACAAAATTGGCTTTCATTTGCCTAGTAGTTAATCACAACTTTTTATTATTTTTAGACGGATCAGTGGGTGGATGCCAGTGGAGCTAAGCAATCACTAGTTATCCTGTCTCATAGCAATGTAGTTACTACTTCCTCTGGATTTCTCACATACGTGATAAATTACACCAGCCATTGCATGTAATTCCAAAGCTCTCCATGGGGTTGAATAAGGTTTTATTGGGCTTCAATGGCAGTTTGATTTTTCCTCTGCTTAATCCTGCTTCATCTCCCTCCCTTCTATGGGGTGGATCTCAATAAATACCTTAAACACCAAGCTCCACTTCAGAACTATTTCTAGAGAATCTTATATGTGAACTTGTTACCAGGAGTGGTCTGAGAAAGCATTCACTACCTTAGTGAAAGCAAAAAGAAAAAATGAATTTCTTTCTCAACAATTTTCCTAAGAAAAATGAAAGACATTTTTTTCTTCTTCCACGGTCAGAGACCAAACATAATCAAAAGACCTTCCGAGCACTTAAAATATAAGATCAAAGGGAGAACCTCATTCATGCAAACTAATACTGAACTTGATTGAGACAGCATATGACCCTAGTTACTTCCTCTTTCCTCTTTCAAATATTTTTGATGAGTTCCCAAAAGTATAGCAGGCTCACCTCCCAACCTACTTCTTTTCTTTTCTTTTCCATTTTTTTTTCTTTTTTATTGAGATGGAGTCTTGCTCTGTCACCCAGGCTGGAGTGCAGTGGCGCGAGCTCAGTTTACTGCAACCTCTGCCTCCCAGGTTCAAGTGATTCTCCTGCCTCAGCCTCCAGAGTAGTTGGGATTATAGGCATGCGCCACCACACTCAGCTAATTTTTGTATTTTTAGTAGAGATGGGTTTCACCACGTTGGTCAGGCTGGTCTTGAACTCTTGACCTCAGGTGATTCGCCTGCCTCGGCTTCCCAAAATGCTGTAATTACAGGTGTCAGCCACTGTACCCGGCCCCCACAACCCATTTCTTTGAAGAAAGTACAAATTCGTCTGGTAAACACAACTGGCGAGCTTTTTGGTGCTTCAAGACCTTTAAAAGTACTCCACTTTTTTTTTTCCCCATAATTTTAACTTTTACTTTAGATTCAAGGAGTACCCGTGCAGGTTTGTTACCTTTTATCTGGGTATATTGCATGATGCTGGGGTTTGGGATATGAATAATACTGTCACCTGGATAGTAGGCATAGTTCCCAACAGTTTTTCAACCCTTCTCCACTCCCTTCTTTCCCACTCTATTAGTCCCCAGTTGCCATCCTTATGTCCATGAATAACCAATAGTTAGCAATGTTCTATTGTGGCCATCTTTATGTTTATGAGTATCCAGTGTTTAGCTCCCACTTGTAAGTGACAACATGTGGTATTTGGTTTTCTGCTCCTGTGTTAATTTGCTTAGAATAATGGTCTTCAGTTGTATCCATGCTGCTGCAAAAAACATGATTTCATTCTTTTTTGTGATTGTGTCGTATTTCATGGAGTACAGTCAACTCAAATTGTTAATTAATAGAAAATTACATCTCTAAAAAATTCTAAGAGTGATTGCTATATTCAGAGCTTACTTATTTCTATGACTCTGAAACCATTCTTTATATTGTTGGAAAGGGGTACATATCTGATCTATTTCATTGTGAATATATGTTCCTCAGGAATAGGACTTTACCTGGGACTTTATCATTGTAAGAAAGATACTATCTGAATGGATCGTTATTTTTTCTAATTTGGTATGAACTAAATAAAAGTATCTGGAAGTTTTGTTGTTTGGTTCTAGGGAACCACACTGCATATTAGTATTATAAAGGCTCTGAGAAGTTCTGCAATGAAGAAACATGTTTAAATTTGTTTAACTGAGCAATTATGGTTTGAGAAGATCACACTGTTTTCTAGCACTTCTGTTAACATCCTGTAGAACAATTAGAGTGGACACAGAAATGTGCTATCCGGATATCCCTGTAAGAAGGATGTCTTGCTCCAGCTATCAGCTCTTTTAGGGTTTGCCTCAGCCACAGAGAGCCTTACCCAAGGGTCTGCCCCTTCCAGTGGTCAGGAGGGGAGTGGCTCCACATCCAACGGCTTATTGAAGTGTTAGTGTAAATGCCTAACCATTCTGGCCAAAGGTAAGGTAGCTTTGACTGGCTGCATATAATTCCAAAGCTCTCCATGGGGTTGAATAAAGTTTTACTGGCTTTGAATGACAGTTTGACTTTTTCCCTGCTTAATCCTGCTTCATCTCCCTCCCTTCCGCAGGGTTGATCTCAATAAATACCTTAAATACCAAGTTCCACTTCAGAACTGTTTCTAGAGAATCCTATATGTGAACTTGTTACCAGGAGTGGTCTGAGAAAGCAAGGAATAATATGGGATTTTGAAGCTGGATAACTTACTACCCAGCAGGCAATAGAGACCTTGCTATTGGTGTTAGGGGAAGCACAGAGGGCTTCCAGCACCAATATGTCAGTTAATTGTTTAAATTCTTTTCAGTAGTAAACCAGGATGGTGCATTGGTGAAAAAGAATGCAATGGCTGGTGTAATTTATCACGTATATGAGAAATCCAGAGGAAGTAGTAACTACATTGCTATGAGATAGGATAACTAGTGATTGCTTAGCTCCACTGGTATCCACCCACTGATCCCTCTAAAAAATAATAAAAAGTTGTGATTGACTACCAGGTAAATGAAAGTCAATTTTAAGTTTAGGCAGACTCCCTGGTAGCTTATAAAGATGCTCTTATCTTTTGAAGTTAAGGTGGGGAAGAACAAGTTGTGGACAGGAGTAGGACTTAATAGTCACAGTGGCCAATCTATGACTAATAGAGGAGGTTAAATGCTCAGCCAAGGCAGGTCTATTACTCCAAGGTCAGGGCACTGTCTGAGAAATATATGCATGATGGATATCATTCCACTCTGTTAATTGGGGCACATGAGCAAGAAGTGGATGGCATTCTGGAGGCCTTAGTAAAACATATGATCTTCAGAAGACAGGAGGTAAATCTTAGGAAGATTCAGGCCCCTGCCAAATCAGTAACATTTTTAGTCAGCTAGTGTTCTTCAAGGGTATTTTGTGATATTTCTCACAAGTAAAAGACAAGTTATTGAACATTGTACCTCCACTATGAAGAAGGAAGGATAACACCTGGAGACCTCTTTGGGCTCTAGAGGTAACATATCCCTACACTGAGGAATAGAGCTAAAACCCATATACCAGATGGCATGAAAAGCTGTCAGTTTTGAGTAAAACCCAGAGTAGGAAAAGACTCCATAGCAGGTCGAGGCTGTTATGCCAGTTGGGCCATATGATCAGACTCTATGGTGATGGAGATACAAGTGGTGATATCACATGCAAGTATGGAAAGCCCAAGTAGGAGTCTTCCAGTGAAGATTCCTGGGATTCTAAAGTGAGGCCAAGTCATCAGCAATATAAATTTTATGTCTTTTGTTAGCACCAGGTTGACAACTCCCAGTGTGCTATCTCATCCTACTAGAAAAGGATGAGAAAAGGTTATTTAGTGATGAGACACTAAATAACCACACGCCTGGATTTCTTCTCATGAGCTGGATTCTTTCAAATCCACCAAGTCATAAGGTTAGGCAGGCCCAGCATTCCATCATAAGATGGCAGTAGCACTTGATGTATCTGGGATGAAGTATTTTAGTCATGAATGGGGCACAAACTGGTAACCCAAACTCCTATGTTAACCACAATGGTGCAACAGAGCTTCTTTCCCAGCTCATTTATGGTCATATGAAGAATTCTTTAAGATCAGGTAAGAGAAGAGCAAAAAGCCTAAATTGGGTTTGCAGATATGTGAACTTAGTATGTGAGTGTAAGCCAAAAACGAACAGCAGCTGTACAGCAGCCTCACTTAGGAGTGGCCTTGAAGGACAGTGGTAAAGGAAAACGTCTCAAGGGGTGGAGTGAGGAAATGGATTTTCATCTTGTGTAGAAAGAGAAGTGGCTTGAGATTAGAGCATACACAAACTCATGAAAGTGGTAAAAGGCCTGGCCAGCTCTAGGAGCTTTAAAAAAAGAAAACAAGGAATTTGGGGGACAAGATCTGAGCTAGAGTGATGTAGAAAATCAAACACAGGAATGTGGAAAAACAAATCTAGGAATAAGCATGAGTGGAATCTTTGTGTTAATACCCACAAAAGAGTACCCAGAAGGGAAGAGGCAATATGCGACTGTGTAGACAGAATAACTTGACCACCGTTACCAGTCAGCCTCAGACATTGCCCACCCCAGGGTTGGCACAATAAGCATATGAATGGTGTGGTCAGGGTTGAAGAGACTGAGGTTTTTCAAGGGCTTAACAGCATGAGCTTCTGTTTACAAAGGCTGATTTGGTTATTTTCCTGCTAAGTGTCCACCTGCCAGCAACAGAGATTAACACTGAGACCCTGATGTAATGATACTCCTCAAGGAAACCAACTAGCCACTTGATACCAAGTTGACTATGTTGGAACAGTTCCAGCCTGGAAGGACCATATATTTGTTCTAATAATAATAGATACATATTTCAGGTATCAGTTTGCTTTTCTCACTGTGGCATAACTTTGACCAGTTTTTCAGAGGCTTATAAAGAATTTAATCTGCTCAAATAGAATCTTAAACACAACCATTATGTCAGACCACAGGACTCATCTTACAACAAAGTAAACATTGGAATGGGCCCATTAGCATGGGATAACTTGGCCGATCACATACTATACTGTTCAGGAGTCACTTTGAAAATGAATAATTAGAATCATCCGTGAAGGTCACCAGAGATGCCACCTGAGAGTAAGAGAGATTTAGAATAAATAGCAGAGAGAAGAAAACACAAGTGTCAGTTGTGGCTTTGAGAATATACACAGTAACAGGGATTGTTGTTTGCCAAACTAACTTTCATCTTCAAAGATTCATCCAGAAAGAGAGGCCTGCTGGAATGCTAGAGGAGCTGCTTCCTGAAGGAATATGAAGTGTATCTGAGCAGCACAAAAGGCACCACTTGGAGAGATAGATATGTGCTGCCCCGATGCCTTTTCAAGGAAGCAATTGTTTCCCTAGCTATAACACCTTCAGGGTTTGCCTTGGCCACAGAAGGTTGCCTCTCACAAAGGCTGAACTTTCCCAAGGCAGCCCATATGCAATGAATGATGGAAGAGAAAGTACAAAGGCCTGGCTCACGCAGACAAATGCAAGATGGTTCTGATGTGCTGCATTAAACACAAATCTTCCGAAGGGGTAGGTTGAAGATTTATTGGACCTGAATCACAGTTCAGCTTTTCCCTCAGCCCATTCTGCTGCCTCACTTCCTTTCAGAGCCATTGATCCCTAACCTCCAAACGCAGTTCTAAGCATCTGCTTCAAGAAATGCTATCCATGACAAAAATGTTCTTTAAAACACGGATGTGGGAAAATTTGTACTAGAAGATTGTAAGAATGAATTGTGTGCTTCTTACTAATAAGCCCCTTAAAACTAAGTATCTTAAAATTGTGACTGCCATGTTTCTAAAACCCTTTCACTGTATTTTATTTTAATTAGGTACATGTGGATTAAAGTAAGCAAAAGGAAAGGGAGAAAGAAAACATTGTATACTTTCATGCAATACATTACTAAACCTGGAAACTATAAGGATTTTATGGCAGTATGGGTTGCCATGTTGTAAGTGACTTAGAATCCTATTGAGATACTAGAAATATGTGAAAAAAATAATCAGGATTACAGTTACAGTACAATGGTCGTAAGGCAGTACGCAGTTAATTTCTAAATAAGGGAGTAGAGCAAATATATGCTGTAGGAGCCGGAGTCACAAAGAGAGGACACTCAAAAGACTAAAAGAATTAAAAATAAGAAAATAAAATAACCTCAGACTGAAGTGTTTGGAACCTCTAGAAAAACAGAGGGCTTTGAACTGAATTGGCCCCTTCCTTTCAAATATAACTGCTCCTGTGTAAGATCAAAATGCTTGGAAAATCGTTGGAAAACTCTGCACATTTGTAAGGCACATTGCAGTATTCTACAGACAATATTTGGTATGGACTGAATTGTGTTCCCCCCAAAGTTTACATGTTGAAGCTATGAATTTGCTATATGAATTTGGAGATAGGACTTTTACAGGATAATTAAGGTTAAAGGAGGTCATGTATTCGATAGGATAGGAAGCTTTATAAGAGGAGAAGTGAGATCTCTCTCCACTTGATGGCATAGAGGAAAAGCCATGTGGGACCCAGAAGGTAGGGGCCTACTGCAAGCCCAGGGAAGAATCCCCACCAGGAACTAAATTGGCCCCAGTACCTTGGCCTATGAACTTCCCTACTTTCCACAGAATTGTGGGAAAATAAATTTCTGTTGTTGCAGCCACCCATTTTATGGTATTTTGTTATGGCAGCCTGAGCTGACTAAGACAGAAATTACCCTAAAAGGAGAGGCGGCCTCTTCCCTGTCAGAGTTTATTTTCTGCCAGAAACAGAAAACACTGGCAAGACCCATGTCAAGAAGGGAAATGTTCCAAACGCATGTTTTGTATATGAGTAGGAGAAGAGAAAGATAAAATACACACATATAGCCCACTTTATTTTTGTTTGATATACCAAGTTTATTTGATTATAAGATATTTTAATCTTTTAATTCAGTAAGTACAAAATAAGCATGTTGTGTGAGAGACATAAAGAAAGGAAAATATTCTTTAAACAGGAACAAGACCCTACAGAGAATGTATGGCAGTTTGGAGGGTAGGACTAGTGTAGGGGGAGAATTGATGATATAATCTTTTGATTTAAATAAGAGAGAGCAATTAAAATGAACAGAAGCCACAGCACCTAAATGCAGAGCTGCATTTACATAGAAACAAGAACATTTCATATTCAAGAAATGTCAGTTTTCTATAAATATAGAGGTTCAGTCATTACCACCAGAATTATTCATCATACTATGATTCAAAACAAGATAAATATACTGGGCCAACATTCAGACTCCAATCCCAAAAGAGGCCTTTAATGCATTTTTCAAAATGTCTTTGTCCATTCAAAAATAGAAGTTTGCTGAGTATCAAATAAGGTCAGAAAAACATGCACTAACTTCTTTCCCAGTTCAAGTGAGTAAGGATTAGTTACTAAAAACATTTGGGGTATTTAACTTACTTGCATAAATTCTCATTTTTAATATTAATTTATTATAATAAATCTAAAATTTGGCAATGGAAGAATATTAGTATCTGAGTTCTCATTCTAATTTTCTGATTCCCATCCAGACTTCAACCTTTTCTCTTTTTTCTTTCTATCATCTACCTGCCTATATCATATTCATTCTTGAAGTCAAAACTGAGATTCTCAGTTCTTCCACACAAGTATTTTTTTATGATTTGCTTTGAGGATTTTTAAGGGACTGTGTGTGTGTGTCTGTGTGTGTGTGTGTGTTTTCAAATACCCATGTGCATTCTTATATCTTGCTCAGAGTTTAGTGTACACTTTAAAATATAAATGTTATTCCCAATCTTCACTTTCAGGATTTTTTGATCTATTGTTTCTTTCATTATTTCTTTACTATCATTGCCTTTATTCTCTCAGTCTGGAGCTCCAATTAGACACGTTATTTTCTTCTTGAATGTATGATACTGGTTTCTAAATTTTTCTCTTATATATTTCATCTTATCTCCATTTGATTCTACTGTTGCTACCAGGTCACAAATTTTGTCTTCAATGATGATCATTCTAATATGTTAGTTCAGTTATAAATATTTACATATTTTTCAAACACATTTTATTTTCTATTATTTTGTCATAGCATGCTAAGTTTATATTATGTATAAATTATCTTCTCTGATCTCACTGAGACTCAATGGGATTGTTTCTAAAATCTTCCCCTGGCATCTCAATTACTTTTCTTCTAGGACCAGTCTTTCTGTTTGTTCTCTTCATTTCGTGGCTTTGGCTTTACTCAAATGAGTGGTGGTTCTTGGTGGTGTTTGTTCATATTGACGCTTGTGCTGGGTTAACAAAGTCAAGTGGCATGGTGTTTTCCTGAATTTCTTCCACTCTTTTCTTCCATAGATTTCTACCCTGAATGGAAAGGCTTGAACAGGTTCTGAGTGTGTAGTCAGGTTACTTCAACCAACATGCTGTTCTTTAGGTGCAGGGCATGGAGTTTCCTCAGGTTTATATCTACCTATTGCCAAAGAAGAAGAGATTTATTTTGGTAGTAGAGAAATTTAGTGTGTTTCTCTCACCAATAGAGCTGTCTCTGTCTCTCTCATAAGAATTGGAGTTATCCCTCAGATTGAGTCTGAGCCTTCCCCTCTTAGTGAACATATTTTCTTCACTTTTTGGATTTTAGCCTGGGGAAAAATGTTTTTGTCCCCACTACTCAGTGTATGTGTTTGTGTGTGTGTGTAGAGGTCAACTAGTACAATTACTTTAAATAGAGTTCTTTAATATTAAATAGTTCTGATGGATTGCTCCGGGGCACTTTTAATTTTTTTTTATGTTTTGTTTCATGTATTTACTTTGAGCTCGATATTTCTCTGTGTCTGTGATTATCTCCATGATAATTTTCACTTGCTTTTGCTTTATGCTGTGATTTACTCAGTTTCATCAAGTCTGATCCATCTGCTTTTTATGTCAGGACTCTCTTAAATATCTTCAATTTTCTTGGTTTCCATCTGTTATGGACGCTGTCTTCATCTGATATTAAAATGTATATTCTTACAATTTATTTTACTTACATTATTGACTGGACAAATATAAATGAGAAAATGATTCTTCTTTTTCTCCACTAAAATGTTAATATTGAGGTACATGTGAAAAATAGCAAAAAGGAGGCAAGTTTTTAATCTTTTTATGCAGAATTCGATCTTGGCCATATCTTAAAGCTACATGGAACCTCAGGTTGTTCATTACTGGCTTAAGATGATTACACTCCCAGGGGTATTTGCATTTTAATAGGGAACTCTAGCAGCACAAAAACCTTTAAGACCAAAAGAAATTAATCTCTAAAAGTGAAATTTGAGATATTATGACCACGCTCTTGGGGCAAAAGAGAAAGAGGAATTTTCAAATGGCAGGATCTCTCTCTACTTTCAAATTATATCATGCCTATCGTAAGACAAGCTTTAGTAGGGAAAAGCAGGAACTCCTATGACCTCCTGTATTTCCCATAGGATGTAAAATTTGTTTTCAAATAGTCAAAAATATTAAAGGGCTGTCAAAAGTACATAAAATTATTTATATATTTTGAAAAATATACACCATGGCTCTTTTAATTTTTATATAGTATATCACTGTATGAAATGCTACTTTAAACTATTACCTAGTCCATATAATCTCCTTTCTTCTAAAACTCACCAAAGAGTTTATTCAGATAATTTATATTAAGTGTACAATATTAAATGACACCATGCAATATGAAATGACATTCACACCCATGTAAATTGATACAGTGCCCGGTGTGACTTCAGGTATTTTGGAATAATTAGTAATAATTAATTTCTCTGAGTCGGGCAAACTTGCAAAATTCCAAATGCCCATAAATGAGACTGAGCCCATGATTCTAAAACATGATTAAAACTAGACTTCTCCATTAAGACACAGTGGATCAGATAAATGACATGTTTTAAGTTATTACAGACTCTACATTAACCAATACTTTTTCTTTTCTCTTTGATTAAACCATATACAAGATTTATGTACCTTAGGTTTCCTTTCCTCCTTATTTTCTTGTCCATTTTACTCCTGAACCTGGCAAGTAAGTATAAATGGTTAATAACACTCTCAAACCCTAGCACTTATTGTAATTATAGAAGATAAGTTCCTTAGTTTCTACTTTGATTGAAAAGATAAGAGAAAACATCTAGATGGAAAACAGCAAGAAAGAGAGATAAATACGATTTCTGTATCTGGTCAGAGAAACCTAAAATAGAATTTCGACCACAACACAACTAGAACAATTGGTTAGTGATAATGTGGACATGTTGCTTTGCAAAATGGTACACACTTTTCCTTTTATTTAAGCAACATAATTGTCTTTACTTAAAAATCCAGTTAAGAACTGGAGAAAGATGCTTTTTTCCCCTTCATTGTGAAACAAATATAGACTGGAGTATATAAATATCCCACTTGTTAGATATAAGGAAAACATATTGAGAGTTGTATATCCTCAAGAACTTATAAAGACAAACATTTCGGGTCATCTTAGGCAATCTGTTGTCTGGACTCTCGGAGTCTTGATCATATCACTTTCATATTTATATTGATTAAGCCACAGCAATTACTGATATTACTCCACCAAGTAGCCATTTTCTTAGAAAAGTCTCCTCTCCATGAATAAATGAAACATTTTTACCATATCAAACAATTAAATATGAGATTTGGGGACTATTTTTTTTTTAGAAGAATTGTCTATCTGGTTTTTTGAACTTTAAGAAGCATTATCACAGGCTGCTGTGGAAATAGCAGATGTCACAGATAAGAAGAAACTCTTTAAGTCATGTGTCACAGAAAGAGCAGGTGTGCCCTCAAGGAAAAAAAAATCTTGTTTTCATGCAATTATCTTTTTTAATGAAAATAAATGAAGGAGAAAAACTCACAAGACCATATCAACATCAGCATCTTCTCTCTATTTCCATCTCCCAAACATTTTCCCCTGAAACTAAAGCAGCTCTTTAACCTCTTCCATTCTTGAATCATCTACTAAGTAAGCGCTCATCAGAATAAGTACTGAAATATGAAAAGAATCTTACTGATTGAGTTTCAAAAGCAGCCATTCAGCCTCATAAGAGTAACTTCTTTTTAATTAAGAACTGAACAGTAGGTAGATTACAAGAAGATGGTAGAACAGATAAAAGAAGGCATTAGAAATGCAAAGAGAATCTGAGATAATAGATGTGAGAAGGCATTCTAAATATACTGCCCTCAAATGTATTTTATGCTATAATTTAAGAGATCAGATGGGGAGAAAATCAGAACATTATAGTCCAGAATAAAAAATTAAGATACTTAGATCAGAGAAGAGGCTGATTTCATAATTGTACTCTTACTCCATTTACAGAAAAAAGAACAATAGGAAAATTGCAGTGGTTTGGAGAAAAGTGTAAAAACAGTAGATTCCCTGGAAACCAGTTGGCTGATACTGAGAAATTTAAGCGTCGTAACCCAGTGAGCCTAATTTGTGAGTGGTGTGAGTTGTAGTGTTGAGGATTAAACTTTTCATTTGTTTTATGCATGTTAAGTAATCTCACCTTTACTCATTTCTTCTCCCATCAAGAATTCTTTCTCTCTTTTTACAAGACTTACTTATATTCTATCATTCTTCATCTTCTACCTCATCTCTTAATACTCATCCTTCTTTTTTCAGTCAATGGTATCAAAAGAAAAGAAAGAGACAATTAAATGGAGTCAGTTTGTCACCCACTGGATGCTTCCAGTAGGTGTTTTAAATAAACAAAATACACTTCAGGTTGGACCTGAAGAGTAGCATATATGTTTTTAAAAATATAAACATGTACGTTTTAAATTCTCAAGTATGGAAGTCAGAAAAAAAGAAAGGATGTCTACAGTGGTTAGGAAACACCAATGGAAGATGATGGACTTAAACTTTGTTTTGAAAAGTAGGGAAGACAAGAGGGAAGCAGAGGGACAGGAGGGCAAACCAAGGAAGTAGAAGATCAAAGGCATAATGATAGGAGTATGAGGTATTCTTAGAAGGAAGCCTAGGCTGAAATTTCAAAAATGTAAATCAGATCATGACCCTCCTCTGCTTAAAAACCTTAAATGATTTTTCATTGTAAATAGAATACAAATTACTTCTATGACCCTCCAGATCCTACATGATCTAGTTGATGTAGATCCTACCCACTGCTGAGATATCATCTCCTACTATTTTCTTGCTTGTTCATTCCAATGCAGCTATGAGCCTTTTTTTAAAAAAAAAAATTATTGATTTGTTTGATACATTGTAATCGAAGATATTTATGATATGTTTGATGTTTTTGATGTTTCAATACATATCTATGTTGTATAATAATCTAATCAGGGTACTTCGTGCATTTATCACTTCAGGCATTTATTATTTGTTTGTGGTGAGAACCTTCAGAAGCCTCTCTTTTAGCTATTTTTAAATATACAATATTTTTACTCTTAACCATAGCAATCCTACTATGAAGTAGAACACCAGAAATTATTCCTTCAATCTAATTACAACTTTGAAGTTGTTGAACCAGCTTTCCCTGTCTTCCTCTCTTCCCTACTTCTGGTAACCACTGTTCTACTCTCTGTTTCTATGATATCAACTTTTTCTTTTTTCTTCTTTTCTAGATCCTAAATATAAGTGAGATCATGCAGTATTTGTCTTTCTGCGTCTGGCTTTTTTCACTTAACATGGTGTTCTCCACATTCATCCACATTGTCAAAAATGACAGAGTTTCATTCTTTTTATGGCTGAATAGTATTCCACTGTGTATATACACATTTTCTTTATCCATTCACCCATTAATAGACACTTAGGTTGATTCCATATCTTGGCTATTGTGAATAGTGGTACAATAAACATAGAATGAGTGAATGTGCAGATATCTCTTTGACATAATTATTTCATTTTCTTTGAATATATATCCAGTAGCAGGACTGTTGGATCATATGGTAGTTCTATTTTTAATTTTTTGAGACATCTCCATACTCTTTTATGTAATGGCTGTACTCGTTTACAATCCTGTCAGAAGTGTGTAAGTTTTCCCTTTTCTCCACATCCTTGCCAATAATTCCTTTGTCTTTTTGACAATGATCATTCTAACTAGGATGATGTAATAACTCATTATTTTTATTTGCATTTCACTGATGATTAATTATGTTGAAAAATTTTCATATACCTGTCAGTCATTTGCATGTCTTTTGGTAAGCACCTAGTAAGTTGTGGTTTTTTTTTTGCCCATTTTCCAATCAGGTTATTTGTGTTTTTTTTCCCCCCCTAAGTTGTTTAAGTACCATATATATTTTGGATATTAATTCCTTGCCAGATGTATAGTATTCAAATATTTTCTCCCATTCTCTAAGTTGTCTCTTCACCCTGTTGATAATTTTTTACTGTTCAAAAGTTTTTTAGTTTGATGTAATTCCATTCATCTATTTTTGTCCTTGTCGCCTGTGCTTTTGAGGTCTTATTTTGAAAAATCCTTCCCAGCCCAATGTTGTGAATCATTTTCCCTATTTTTTCTAGTAGTTTAATAGTTTAAAGTTTTACATTTAACTCTGCAATCATTTTGAGTTGATTTCTGTATATGGTCAGAGTTAGGGGTCTAATGTCATCCTTCTGAAAGTGGATATATAATTTTCCAAGAATAATTTATGGAAGAGACTGTCTTTTCCCCAATGTGTGTTCCTGACAAATTTGTTGAAAATCAGTTGGCTAACTGAGCTTCATAAGTGAAACAGAATTGAGATCCTTTTTAGACAAGCAAATGCTGAAAGAACTTGTTACTGCAAGAGCTGCCTTACAAGAGCTCCTGAAAGGAATAGTGAACATGGAAAGGAAAGACCATAACCAACCAATATACAAACACACTTAAATACACAGACCAGTGACACTATAAAGCAACCATACAAACAAGTCTGCATAATAACCAATTAACATCATAATGGCAGAATCAAATCCACATATATCAATAATAACCTTTAATAAACAAGCTAAATGTCTCCCAATTAAAAGGAACAGAGTGGCAAGCTGGATAAAGAAGCAAGACCCAATGACATGCCATCTTCAAGATACCCATCTCACATGCAATGACAACCCCAGGCTGAAATTAAAGGGATGGAAAAAAATCCACTAAGCAAATTGAAATCAGAAAAAAGCAGGATCTATCCTCATTACAGACAAAACAGACTTTAAACCAACAAAGATTTTAAAAGACAAAGAAGGCATTACATAATGGTAAAGGGGTCAATTCAACCACAAGAGCTAACTATCCTAAATATATATATACCAAATACAGAAACACTCAGATTCATAAAGCAAGTTCATAGAGACCTATGAAGAGATTTAGACTACTCTAAAATAATAGTGGGAAACTTCAACACTCTACTGACAGTATTAGACAGATTACTGAGGTAGAAATTGACAGGTATGCAGGACCTGAACTCAACACTTGACAAAATGGACCTTATAAACATCTACAGAACCCTCCATCCTAAAACAACAGAATATACATTCTTCTCATCACCACATGGCACATACTCTAAAATAGATCACACAATTGGACATAAAACAATTCTCAGCTAATTCAAAAACAAAAACAAAAAACACAAAATCATACCAACCACACTCTTGGACCAGAACATAACAAAAATAGAATTCAATACAAAGAAATTTTCTCAAAGCCATACATTTACATAGAATTCAAACAACTTGTTCTGGAATGACTTTCAGGCAAATAATGAAATTAAGGAGAAAATAAAGAAGTTATTTGAAACTAATTAGAATGAAGTTACAACATACCAGAATCTCTCGGACACAGCTAAGGCAGGGTTAAGAGGGAAATTTATAGCACTAAATGCCCACATCCAAAAGTTAGAATTATCTCAAATTAACAACCTAATATAACAACTAGAAAAACCAGATAAGCAAGAGCAAGCCAACCTCAGAGCTAGCAGAAGACAAGAAGTAACCAAAATCAGACCTAAGCTGAAGGAGATTGAGACATGAAAAACCATTCAAAAGATCAATAAATCCAGGAGTTTTTCTTTGAAAAAGTGAGTACAATAGACTACTAGTTAGACTAATAAAGACAAGAGAGAAGATTCAAACAAACACAATTAGAAATGACAAAGGGGACATTACCACAGAAATACTAATAATAAAGACTACTATGGATACCTAGTTTGTGTGGATATACACACAAACTAGACAAACTAGAATAAATAAATTCCTGGAAATATGCACCTTCCCAAGACTGAATCAGGAAGAAACTGAATCCCTGAACAGATCAATAACAAATTCTGAAACTGAGGCAGTAATAAATAGCCTACCAACAAGAAAAAGTCCAGGAAAAGAAGGATTCACAGCCAAATTCAACCAAATGTACAGTAAAGAGCTGGTTCCATTTCTTCTGAAACTATTCCACAAAACTGAAGAGGAGAAATTTCTTCCCAACTCATTCTGAGGCCAGCATTATCTTAATATCAAAACCTGGCACAGACGCAACAAAAAATAAGACTTCAGGCCAATATCCTTGATGAACATGAATGCAAAAATACTCAACAAAACACTAGCAAACTGCATCCAACAGCACATCAAAAAGCTAATCCACCATGATCAAGTAGGTCTTACCTCTGAGATGCAACGTGGGTTCAACACATGCCAATCAATAAATGTGATTCATACATAAACAGAACTAAACACAAAAACCACATGATTACCTCAATATATGCAGAAATTGCTTTTGATAAAATACAACATTATTTCATGTTAAAAACCTGCAATAAACTAGTTATTGAAGGAACATCCTTCAAAATAAGAAGAGCCATTTATGAGAAACACACAGCCAGCATTATACTGAATAGACAAAAGCTGGAAGCATTCCCCTGGAAAACCAGCCCAAGACAAGGATGCCCTTTCTCACCACTACTACTCAATATAGTATTTGAAGTCCTAGTCAGAGTGATCAGGCAAGAGAAAAAAATAAAGGCATCCAAATAGGAAGAGAAGAAGTCAAACTATTCCTGTTTGTCTATAACATGATCCAGTATCTCAAAAACCCCATAGTCGCACCCAAAAAGCTCCTTTGGCTAATATCTTCAGCAAAGTTTCAGGATACAAAATCAATATCCAAAGATTAGTAGAATTTCTATAAACTGACAACATCCAAGGTGAGAGCCAAATCAGAAATGCAATCCCATTCACAATTGACACAAGAAGAATAAAATACCTAGGCATACAGCTAATAAGGGAAGTGAAAGATCTTTACCACAAGAATGACAAAACACTGTTCAAGGAAATCAGATATGGCACAAATGAATGGAAAAACATTCCATGTTGATAGATAGGAAGAATACTGTTAAAATGGCCATACCACTCAAAGCAATTTACAGATTCAATGCTACTCATATCAAACTACCAATGACATTCTTCACAGAAATGGAAGTATCTATTTTAAAATGCATATGGAACCAAAACAGAGCCTGAATAGCCAAGTTAATCCTAAGCAAAAAGAACAAAGCTGGAGGTATCACATTACCTGACTTAAAACTATACTACAGGGCCACTGTAACCAAAACAGCATGGTACTGGTATAAAAACAGATACATAGACCAATGGAACAGAATTGACAGCCCAGAAATAATGCCACACACCTACAACCATCAGATCTCCAACAAAACTGAAAAAAACAAGCAATGGGGAAAGGAATCCCTATTCAATAAATGATGCTGGGATAAATGGCTAGCTATACACAAAAGATTGAAACTGGACCTCTTACTTACATCATATAGAAAAATCAACTCAAGATGGATTAAAGACTTAAATGTAAAACACAAAACCATAAAAACCTTGGAAGACAGCCTAGGAAATATCATTTTGGCCACAAAAACTGATAAAGTTCTCATGATTAAGATGCCGAAAGCAATTGCAACAAAAGCAAAAATTGACAAACAGGATCTAATTAAACTAAATAGCTTCTGCACAGCAAAAGAATCTATCAACAGCGTAAACAGACAACCTACAGAGTGGGACAATATATTTGTAAACTATGTATCTGACAAAAGTCTAATATCCCTATAAGGAACTTAAACACACTTATAAGCAAGCAAACAAACAAACAAACAAACAAAAACAAAAAAACATTAAAAAGTGGGCAAAGTACATGAACAGAAACTTTTGAAAAGAAGACATATATCCATATAATAAGCATAAGAAAAAAAGCCCACTATCACTGATCATTGAAGAAATGCAAATCAAAACCACAATCATATACACCATCTAACACCAGTCAGAATGGCTATTATTAAAAAGTTAAAAAAAAAGATGCTGGCAAGGTTGTGGAGGAAGAAGAATGCTTATACACAGTTATTGGGAGTGTAAACTAGTTCAACAATTGTGGAAAGCAGTGTAGTGGTTCCTCAAAGACCTAAAAATTGAAGTACCATTTAACCCAGGAATCTAAATAGTGAATATATACCCAAAGAAGTATAAATCATTCTACCATAAAGACACTCACACTCATATGTTCATTACAGCACTAGTTACAATAGCAAAAATGTAGAAATCAACCTAAACGCCCATCAACGGTAGACTGGATAAAGAAAATATGCTATATATATACACCACGGAATACTACGTATCCATAAAAAAGAATGAGATCATGTCCTTTGAACATGGATGAAGTTGGAGGTCATTATCCTTAGTGAACTAAGGCAGGAACAGAAAACCAAATATCACGTTTTCACTTATAAATTGGAGCTAAATAATGAGAACCAATGGGCACCAAGAGGGGAACAACAGACACTGGGGTCTACTTGAGAAAGCAGAGTAGGAGGAAGGAGAGGATCAGCAAAAATAACTATTATGTACTATGTGTACTATGCTTAGCACACAGGTGACCAAAAAATCTGTACAACTAACCCCCATGACACAGTTTACATATATAAGAAATCTGCACGTGTACCCCTGAAAGTATAAAAATTAAAGAAAATCATTTGGTTGGAGGTACATGGATTTATTTCTGGGGTTTCTATTTTGTTTCTTTGGTTTTTGTATCTGTTATTATGCCAGTACTATACTGTTTTGCTTACTATAGCTTTGTTGTATATTTTGAAGTCAAGTACCATGCTGCTTTGAGCTTTGTTCCTTTTGCTCAGGATTGTTTTGACTATTTTATGGTCTTTTGTGGTTCTATATGAATTCTAGGACTTTTTTTTTCTATTTCTGTAAAGAATGTTATTGAATGTTCTGATAGGGATTGCATTAAACAATGTATTATGTTGAGTAGTATGACCATTTTTACAGTATTAATTTTCCAATCCATGAATACAGGATATTTGTGTCCTCTTCCATTTCTTTTAGTAAAGTTTTAAATGTAGAGATATTTTCCCTCCTTGGTTACATTTATTTCTAGGTATCTTATTTTTTTACGGCTATTAAAAACATAATTTTTTTTACTTCTTTTTGAGGTAGTTCACAATTAGTGTATAGAAACCCTGCTGATTTATGTATGCTGATTTTGTATTCTGCAACTTTCCTCAATTTGTTACTTTGAACAGTTTTTTGGTGAAGGTTTTAGGGTTTCCTTTATATAAAATCATGTCATCTGCAAATGGACAATTTGACGCCGCCCTTTCCAATTTGGATGCCTTTTTATTTCTTTCTTTTGCCTAATTGTTCTGGCTAGGACTTCCAGTACTCTGTTGAATAAAAATGGTGAGAGTGCGAATCCTTGTCTTCTCTCTGATCTCAGGGGAAAAACTTTCAAATTTCCCATTCAGTATGCTGTTACCTGTGGAATTCTTATATTATAGCCTTTATTGTGTTGAGATATATACCTTCTATAAGAAGGTATTTTATTGAGAGTTTTTATCATGAGTGATGTTAACCTTTGTCAAATACTTTTTCTGTACCTATTGAAATGATCATATATGGCTTTTGTCTTCCTGTTAATGTGGTGTATCACATTTATTGGTTTCTATATGTTAAATCATACTTGCATCCCTGTGATGAATTTCACTTAATTATATGAGTGATCTTTTTAATATGCTGTTGAATTCATTTTATTCGTTTTCTGAAAATTTCTGCATCAATGTTCATCTGAAATATTGGCCTGTAGTTTTCTTTGTTTGTTTGTTTTCAGGTTGTGTCGCTGTCCAGTTTTAGAGC
Source organism: Macaca fascicularis (assembly GCF_037993035.2). Taxonomy (NCBI): domain Eukaryota; kingdom Metazoa; phylum Chordata; class Mammalia; order Primates; family Cercopithecidae; genus Macaca; species Macaca fascicularis. The sequence goes on along the minus strand of NC_088387.1, from coordinate 72,617,880 downwards.
TGGAGTAATGCTGGACTCAAAATGTGTTTGGAAGTATTCTCTTCTCTTCAGTTTTCTAGAATACTTTGATAAAAATTGGTATTAGTTCTTTAAGTGTTTGGTAAACTTCAGCAGTTAATCCATCAGGCCCTGGGATTTTCTTTGATGAAAGACTTTTTCTTACTGATTCAATTTCCTTACTCATTATTGCTCTGTTCAGAATTTCCATTTTTTCATAATTTAATCTTAAGGTTGTATGTGTCCAGCAATTTGTCCCTTTCTTCTGTTACCAAATTTGATGGTACACAGTTGTTCATAAGTTTCACAATTCTTTGTATTTTGTGTATTTTACTGTAATGTCTTTTTTTCATCTCTGATTTTATTTGAGTATTCTCTCTGACCTTTCATTTTCTGGGCAACACCAACTTGTTTCCACTTTAAGGTTATGTGCTAGACTTTTCCTCTTACTGGAATGCTCTTCCTTCCACCCATCTTTGCATGCCTGGCTTCTTGATATGCTTTAAGTCTCATTCCAAATATTACCTCCTATGTAAGCCTTCCACCATTTCCTCCGGTTTTACTCTATCTCATTAATCTTACTTTCTTCTTAGCAGTTATCGTGCTTAAAATTGAGTAGCTTGTATCATAGTATTTAACAGTGTCTCCTTCATCACTCCAAATTCAGGTAGCAGATGGGCAGGAGAGAACAGATCTTTTTTATCTTGCCCAGTGTTGTATCTCTAGTATCTAGCCCAGGTTCTAGCTTGGTGCAACACTTAGTGTGCGAACAATTTGTTACCAGTTGGCTAAAAAATAAACCACCAACACAGAGCTTTCTACTAAAAAAAAAAAAAAAAAAAAAAAAAAAAAAAAATCAGCTAAACTAAACAATGTGCCTAGTGACTTAGTTGATTTATATTCTGACACAAACTTCTTTTCTGCCTATGGACTTCTAACAGTTTCTGGACTGCTATGGACCACCAACTATACCTTGAGTAGCATTGACCTCATTTCTAAGAGGGGCTAGAAGATTTTATTCCAGCAAAAGCTAAAATGTAACAAAATGTGAGAGGTTTAATAAAATATTTGATAGTTTTAGTAGATTGTTTATATTTCAAGTATCTTAATCAGTGATAATTTGTTAGTAAAAAGAATTGCTTGTACTTAGCTTGTGAGAAGTAGGGTGGTGTCATCAGAAAAGTCTACTAATAGCTATTAAGGCCAGGTGAGAAAAGAGCATGAGAGAAAAGGCCAACCCAGTGAATCAGTAGGTAAAGCTTAATACCAGAAGTCCTATTAGAAGGTAGGACAGACATGGGAATATTCTAATGACAACTAGGGAGAGTGTCATTTTGTCTTCCCACAAGAGATCAGCATAAGAACTCTAAACTGAAAGAGGTTAATGGGCTTGAAAAACACCTTCCTACACCTCAATAATCAGAGGCGGTGAAGATTTCCATAAACAAAAATAAAAAGTTTAAGATTCCAATAAATCATTAAAATACAATTGTTACTATAACTTACATTTATGGAGTACTGTCAATGTACTAGATACTGTGGCACATCTATTATGTCAGTGAATTTCCTCAATAATTCTTTAGGGCAGATACATCTGTACCCACTTTAATTGAGACTTAAACATGTAGTAAGTGGCAGAATCAGTACTTAAACACAAAAAGTCTTAAATGAGAGTCTATGCTCTTAAAATCTATGCATATAGCCTTCCTATCTAAGAAGCTTAACCCCAAATATTCACAGCAAAAATATATACAATCTATATATTTTTCTATATAATTTATAATAAAATCTATAATATATACTATATATTATAGTATATTATATAATGTGTCAGGGAAGAGACCTTGTGGCAACAGGGAAACAAGGACCTTGAACTTCTTTACACAGTGGCAAGAGAGGGACAGTGAGGAGTGAACTGCCACATACTTTTAAAGCATCAAATCTCATGAGAACTCCCCTACAATCATGAGAACATGGGGAAAACTGCCCGCATAATCCAATCACCTCCCACAAGGTCTCTCCCCTGACACGTGGGGGTTACAATTTGACATGAGATTTGGGTGGTGTATTAGTCTGTTCTCACATTGGTATAAGGAAATACCTGAGACTGGATAACTTATAAAGAAAAGAGGTTTAATTGACTCACAGTTCTGCATGGCTGGGAAGGACTCAGGAAACTTAGAATCAAGGTGGAAAGCAAAGGAGAAGAAAGGCACCTTCTTCACAGGGTGGAAAGATGGAGTAAGTGCAAGCAGGAGAAATGCCAGATGCTTATAAAACCATCAGATCTCATGAGACTCACTAACCATAGAGAGAACAGCATGGGAGAAACTGCCCCCAGGATCCAATTACCTCCACTCTTGGTCCCACCCTCGGCACGTAGATATTATGAGGATTACAATTTAAGATGAGATTTTAGGTGGGGACACAGCAAAGCCACATCAAACATAAACCAATACTGGGAAAATCTCAGCAAGTAAGTCTCAAATTGAGGTTCAGCTTCATGTTCTTCTCTATGCCTATTTGTGGCCCTGAATACAGCTGATTTTTTATTTTTTTAGATGGAGTCTCACTCTGTCACCAGGCTTGAGTGCAGTGGTGTGATCTTGGCTCGCTGCAACCTCCGCCTCCTGGGTTCAAGTGATTCTCCTGCCTCAGCCTCCCGAGTAGCTAGGACTAACCTCTCCCCCCACCCCCCATCACGCCTGGCTAATTTTTGTATTTTTAGTAGAAACGAGGTTTCACCATATTGACCAGGCTGGTTTCAAACTCCTGACCTTGTGATCCACCCACCTTGGCCTCCCAAAGTGCTCAGATTACAGGCATCAGTCACTGCACCTGGCCGGAGTGCAGCTGATTTTCTACCAACCTATGTCCATTGGTCATGTATATCTTTAAAATATGGCATGAGACTCATAATGCCTTATCTGATACTGCCAATATCCATTATATTAAAATACTGTTTTTGAGTTAATTTAATCTAAAAGAGTTCAGGAGGAGCAGCAAGACTACTTTAAGAAAGTCCAGATTGTAACAAAATATGGATTATCCTTTATTTGTAGCTCTGAATGCAGGGCAGAACATATAGGTTCATTTGTATCATTAGATAATGGTGATGCTAATAACACTTCACATCTGACATAAGTGAATCCTAAATGGAAGTCTTAGAGAAAAAGTGAAAATGTCTGTATTTTTTACTGAGTTTAAGAGTATTTACACAAAATTTATTCATTACTTAACTCAAATATAAAAGTAGAAACAAGAGGAAGCTTATGCCGGAGGTTTGCCTAGGACTGGCATATATTTATTGGAAGATTATGAGAGTTATTGAGAGCAAGTCTAGCTATTATCTGTTTAATTTTTTTTTTTTTTTTTTTTTTTTTTTTGAGACGGAGTCTCGCTCTGTCGCCCAGGTTGGAGTGCAGTGGCCGGATCTCGGCTCACTGCAAGCTCCGCCTCCCGGGTTTACGCCATTCTCCTGCCTCAGCCTCCCGAGTAGCTGGGACTACAGGGGCCCGCCACCACGCCCGGCTAGTTTTTTGTATTTTTTTAGTAGAGACGGGGTTTCACCATGTTAGCCAGGATGGTCTCGATCTCCTGACCTCGTGATCCACCCGTCTCGGCCTCCCAAAGTGCTCGGATTATAGGCTTGAGCCACCGCGCCCGGCCTATCTGTTTAATTTTTTAAAATTATATGTATCAGAAAAGTTTACTTGACTTAGAAGTTTTTAAAATGTCATTATTTTCACAGTACACGCAAGCAATAAGATTTAACTGTCAATAGTTGCTAAGACAGTGTAACATTAGGTTATACAAGTATGGGGGAAATAAAGACATTTTCATTCATTAAATGTGTGCACTATCATGTTGCATGATATTGAATGTATAAAATGTGAGATTCATAGTAAGTATTCAGACATTTATATTTGGTGCCAAAAAATATTTTTGGACACTTACGTGATATCCATGTGCACAGTCTGTGATTTCAGCAAAATGAGAAAAATATATCTAGTTAATTTATTTTAGAATAATTTATATATTTGCTTCATTACAGGTTAGAAAGTAGAGTACATTCCCCAAATGAGAAGACTGAGGAAAAATAATAACTATTTGTAAACCTGAAGTTTGTTTGAGGTTTGGCGCAAGTGCAAGATAGAGTTTAAGGTCATTTCTTATTTCATCTAAATAAATCTTCTTAGGCTGGGTGATATATTAAGGGGATATAGTCTATAAAATGTTTTAAATCACTTAACTCAATTTCACCCAGATGCATTTAGTGTGGCTGGAAGGCTCTGTTCAGGAAATGAAGGTTTCTAAATTGTGACTGTTTTTATCAGAGGGTGTATCTTTCCAGAGAAAGAGGATTGGGGATGTGGGAAAGGTCCTGGCCAGCAGCAACAGCAGACTGTGTCACACTGCCCGCAGCAGCAGGGGACTAAAATCTAAACGTGAAATGTGCTTTTTGAAGAATGCATCCTCTTTGTCTTTTCCCCAGATGTACTCTCTTCCCATTGGTTTACCATACTCTCTTGGCTTGGATGACCACAGTGAGGATGAGACGTAGAAAGGAAAACTAAGTCTTTGAGCCAGTTAATAAAATGCTTAATGATGTATGTTTTCATTCTTACTGCTTTACACAGAATTTCAGGAAAGATTTTGGAGTGGATAGATCTCTGATCCTTGCATCTGATTTCTGCCTAAGCAGACATCTCTCCCAGAACCTATTTGGGAGCAAGGAGAGAAATGGAGTCAAAGGTGAAAGCTAGCACGAAGATGATTTATTCCAGTAAAACTTGGGCAATGCATCCCCGTCACCATGTCAGCTGTCAAAAATGCCACCGGCCTTTTATTTAGTTGTTTCAGTACTTACTCCTGAAAATCATCAATCTTTGGAATTGGCACTTTAATTAAAACCTAAAGGGAAGTGGTTGGTATGAATTTGTGCACAGGTTTAAGTGTACATGTGTGAATGTGTGCACTTATATGCTTTTGGAGTTTATGTTTGTGCATGTATATTAATATATTTTTAATATATATACACTTACTAGTGTCTTTATACTTCATGCACTTAGGTTTTATTTAAAGTCATATTTATGGTTTTGAGAAACCTATTATAATCACACTGAGATACAGACACATCAAAAATTGTAATAAGTGAATGTATTATTTGAAGGAGACCTATTGCAAATCCCATAAAAACCAAATATTTATTCTAAAAACAAATATTTATTTCTAAGCAATATATATTCTAAAATATATTTATATATATAAATATAAAATATTTGCAAAAAACCCACAAATATTTATTCTAAAGGTAGGTTATTCTGGTTAATCTAACTTTTTGTAATTCTTATGCTTTTTTGGTAACATTTTAAGTTTTAAACAAGAAACCTGTATATGACAGTACTGACTATGGTTAGACAAAAGAACAGTTAGATTTGAGGATGTTCTCACATGGCCCAATGTCTAGGAAACCAGTATCTTAAGTCTCTACCTTGTGAGAACTCTGGTTAGATTTTCCACACAGAGCTTAGCAAGATGCTAATATTTCTGATTTCTTTCTCATCTTCCATATTGGTGGCATTCTTCATTTTGGGCCTGAGTCACTCTCTTCTGCTCTCCCCTGGATAAACAGTCAGACCCTTCCCATCTGGCACTCAAATGGGTACCCTCTTTGCTAAGAGGAACATCTCTCTGTAAACCCCAAACTCCATGATAAATTTCCTTTCAAGGAATTGTCTTCAGCTAATATCCATGCTGAATAATGCTAGTCACTGCAAAAGTCTGATGAAATATTACAAGGGGAATTTATAGCTAGGGCAAAGCTACGACCGAGACAAGTGATTGTCTAAAGGAATGTCAGATTCCAGCAACATGGTCAGTAAGACACATAAAGAGAAAAAAAAACAAGCTCTTTTTCTCCAAAAAGCTCACACTCTGTTTGGGTTATCTTTCAAAAGTGCAAAGAAATATGCGATGCTTTTGCAACAGCACAAAAAATTATGTGATTGTCAAGACTGTATTCTAATTTACATAAACTGAAAGGCCACGTTGAATATTTGTCCTGTTTAGTGTACACACCATGAAAATTCATCCAGCAGGACCCCATGCCTGCTGTAAGGGACCCTTGTTCAACATGCCATAATTGCTTTCACAGATTGACCCCCAAAAATGATGATTCTGAAGAAGAAAGTTCCAGGCCAGTTTTCTTGAATCAGTAACAAAGAGGGATGTTATAATAGCTAAGAGAGGAATCATCTGCAATTAGGGTCTTCTGGACAACAGAATATTGCAAAGATAGGGATATATGATATCTTAGGAACAACGTCAGTAAAAGTAACTCTGAACTGGCGATGAAATAATTGATAGTTCTGTTTTGCTGTGTGTGCCTAGGCTGAATACAGGAAAAAATACATATGAATGTCACATTTCCAGAGTCTCCATTTTTTTTTATCTCACAGGGATGGATATTTGGCAAGCTGTGGCATCTTGGCAATTGTCACCTCACATACAGATGGAGACAGGTATGGGTTGGTGAAGATAAAGTAGAGGGGCTGTGAGAATGGCTTGTGTGAAAGTGGGAAAGGACAAGTGCTTTGCAGAGTCACAAAAGAGTGAAGGGACAAACCTTGTATAAGACCAAGAAGGGACTATTATAAAGCCTCTACTGTATTAACTTGCTAGGGATGCCATAACAAAATATTATACCACTGATATGGTGGCTTAAACAACAGAAATCAATGTTCTCATGCTTCTGGAGGCTAGAAGTTCAAGATCAAAGTGCTAGCAGGTTTGGTTTCTTTTGTGACCTCTCTCCTTGGCTTGCAGATGGCTGCCCTCTTGCTGCCTTCTCACATGGTTATCTCTATGAACACATGTTTTTATTGTCTCTATGTCCTAATCTCTTCTTAACAAAAACACCAGTCATAATGGATTTGTGTCTCCCCTAATGGATTTGTCTTAATTTAATCACCTCTTTAAAGACCCTGTCTCTAAATACAGTCACATTATGATACTGGAGGTTAGCAATTTAACATACAAATTTTGGAAGGACACAAGTCAGCCCTTAACACCCACATTACCATATACTACAACATGCTCCTTTCAAATCCAGAGACTAGCTTGGTCTTGGTTACCTACACAGATAGTCAAAGCTCCGAGGCTGAGTTTTGTTTCTCTTTCAGCATTTCAGCAATAATGGCTCTAGGCTGACATATCTGGGATATTATTCCATGTATTTGTTATTTCTACCCGTTATGCTATTTCTACTTCTAGTTTTATTAAACAACTACTAATAACCATCTCTGTAATATGTCTGTTTTCAAATGTTTTTGTCCCTTTGATATTTGGCTTAGATCAGGATTCACAAATTAAATACCTACGGGGAATGAGTAGACAGCACAAATGATGAGATTGGCCCAGCATAGGCTAATAGGAGTGTTGAGATATATGGTGAACCAGAAATGAGAAAGCCCCCAGCCCTTCTAAAGGGAGAAGTGCTGCTGATCTTTACTTGCTTGGAACCACATGGAAATTCTGGTAGTACTAGGTTTTCTGATTTTTATAGTGAAGTTGGGAATACAGATTTTAATTGAATACTTATAATTAAAAAAAAATTTGAACTATTTCAAATAAAATACTGTGTTGGCCCTCAGTCTATATTCCTTCATAAATATTGTGCCTTACATCTACTAGAGATGCTGTTTCAGAGCCAATGGTCAATATAGAAATTCTCATTGAGAATAGGAAAGACTAGAATAAGGTGTTCATTTGTAGAAGATGGAGACATTTCTATTTTCCACTATTCATCTTAGATAAAAGCACTATGTATGTTTTTTTTTTTTTGTTTTGTTTTTTGCTTTTTTTTTTTTTTTTTTTTTTTGAGATAGGGTCTCACGGTCACCCAGGCTGGAATGCAGTGGCACTATCTTGACTCACTGCAACCTCTGCCTCTTGGGCTCAAGTGATCCTCCCACCTCAGCCTCCCAAGTAGCTGGGACTACAGCCCATGCCTAGCTAGTTTTTTGTATTTTTTATAGAGATGGGGTTCTGCCATGTTGCCCAAGCTTGTCTTGAACTCCTGGACTCAAGTGATCACCTGTCTCAGCCTTCCGAATTGCTGGGATTACAGGTGTGAGCCACTGCATCTCTTTGCGTTTCATTTAAACAAACAAACAAAAATTTACTTAGAGTAAAAAGAAAACTACATGGCAGTCTCAAGCAATAAAAAAAAATTATTCACCTTAAATTATAAATTAGAAGACTAAGGAAGGCTAAGGGAAGAGAAGGACAGGAGACGTTCAGCAACAACAGGTGAGCCAGCAAAATAGAGAAAGGTTGTATATCTCAGAAGGTGAGAAATCGTCCAAGCCACCACAATCAATCCAAAAGGCCTCACGGAAGTGACAGTGCTTGAGCTGGGTTTAAATCATGAGTAGAAAAGTGACTTCTAATTTTAGAATGTGGTAAAGACAGAAGCAGCATGTTACATTTAGGGAATAGTGAGGACTAACTCTTAATTGAGAATGGAAACTATCCTTCTGTAAAGTTAATGGTCATTTGTAGTTTGGTGTCACTTCTGGTTGCATTTCCTAACCTTGTGATCTTTGCCTAATTAAGAATAGGTGACAGAAGAACAGAACACTAAAAGAGAGTCTATACGGAGAAGTTCACAGGCATTTTTTTCTGTTAAGGACCATCATATAATCTCTAAGAGCTCAACTCTGTGGTAAAGCAGCCTTAGAGAAATGAGTGTGGTTGTGTCCTAATAACGTTTTATTTACAAAAGAGGTAGTAGACAAGACTTAGTCTGTGGGCCTCTACTCTGGAGGGAAAACAGACACTGATGTAGGCTAAGGGTAGGAAAGGAAGGAAGACACGTCCAGAGAGAGGGACCCTAAATAGTACCAAGCGCAACACTGAACACTTTCAAAATGACTAATATGTTTTCTGAAACTCTATGGAAGTGTAAGAAAGGAAAGAACCAGTATGGTACGGAGATGATGGATAGGGGACTTTTTTTTTTTAATGCAGACAGAAATGAGGGGCACTATATGGGAAAAATGAAATCCAAATGAAATGAGAGACCAAGCCTTAAATGGAAGAAGCAAGCCAGAGCATGGAGGTCAAATCATTCAGAGACATATCAAACATTGGAACAGAGAAGATCCAGTGGCAAAACAGTAGGTGATGACACGAGCCCACTGCAATAAAAGGGCTCATAAAGGGAATATGAGCTCTTATGTTACTGGGGCTACTTCTTTGAACAGGGAACTCATCAACCTCATTAAGCAAGTCCTGTTTTTTCTTTCAGCAGCTGCCCCAAATTTCTTTCTTCATCTCTAGTCAGCTATTCCAGCCCTAAGAGGCATCCAGGTAAATGAGAAATGATGAGGGGACATGAGCCTCTGTTGGTGTTCCTGTGCATCTCCCTCAGCACCAGGCCCACTTGCCATCTCTCCTTATTTCCAAAAGCTTTGTTTATTCCAGCGAGGTATGAATGATCCCATAGGCACAGTGTGGAGTCTACAGAGTATTAAGCCTTGCAGATGTCATTAAGGCAATGTTCCCAGCTGAAGTAATGAACGTAGCCAGCAGGAGACCCAGAGAATTGAGTTTATTGAGGGGATTGTTGTAGTCTCATTATCTAGTTTAATAATTTGGGGATCACCAAATCACATATCATCGTAACTCCTTTCTTGCCAAGGTTTTCGCCCTGTCTTTCGAGACCTGTCACTGAATCGTTTCACAGTATGCTTTAATGACAGTGGATATGGGATTCACTGTGGTTTTATAATAAAGCTGCAGCTGCCAGGCTTGTCTAAAGAATTACAAGGTCTCTTTTTCAAGCACAGTGAAATGAATATCCCATCAAAAATAACACCTTGGATTTAAAATAAGGGTACTTGGATACAACTTGCAAGAACCAAATTCTCTTTTAGTTTTCTTTTCTAGAGTAATTCCTAAACCCTGAGACAATGCCCTTTGTGTGAATAGAATATGAGGTACTCACTGGCTTAGGGTAAAACTGACTGTACTTGTCTCCATCTTCCACAAGCCCAGCTGATATTTTACTAACATCCCTGTGCAGGCAGCACCTGGCTGAGTGCCTTGCACATAAGAGTTGCTCAGTAAGTGGGAGGCAGGTTGGAGGAATGAATAATTACAAATTTCCCCTGTGTTTCACAGGTCTTGGGAGGAATTCGGTTAATGTCTTCTTCTCTTGTTATCTACTTTGCAAACTACCATTAGGATTGGGATGCATTCCAGAGAAGGCTTTTTATTTAGCAACATGAGAACTAGGCAACCTACTTTTTTGTTCTCAAATCTGAACCATTGCTATAAAAATATTTTGAATTGATAGACAACTGCAGCTTATTTTCTGTACACCAAGCAATAGGCTATCAACTTAAAACCTGAAGTTTTTTTGTTTTTGTTTTTGTTTTTTAAGTGAGGCTAGTTAATATCCATTCTGTGACCAGTACTGATCACAACTTTATAATTACACGAGGACCATCATGTGGTTGTATGTTTTCTTATACTGAGAAGCAGATAGGCTCTTTTTGACCATACATTCTCCATGTTTCTCCGTTGTCATCTCTCTGCAGTTTCTGCTGATAATTAAAACCTATGAAATTCAGGACTAAATCCAATAGTTAAATAATTTATTGTATATTTAACAGACAAGCTGTACTCTTCACTTATTGAAGGTACAATTAAAAACACATAAAACTTTAATTCATATAATGTTTAATTGGTAGGTTTGAAGCCAATTATGGTACCAGTGTACTCTTTCTCCAATTTTAACTCCTACATTAGTTTCATTAAAAATGTTAAATTAAAAGAAATTGTCATTAAGTATCAGAGAAAGCTGTCACTGAACCCAGCAGGTGGTATCTGTTAACAAAGCTAAGATCACTTAGGAAAATGCTTCCAATAGAATCATGTCTTGATAACTAGTGTTAAGCAACAACAACCCCACTGCTCGCAACACACACATCCTGTGATATCCTATACTACAAGCTACAGCACATATCCAAGCCAGAAAATTGGAAAGTCTTAAAAAATAAAAAATACATGAAATAAACATCAGTTAACAATTATATGACAATAAAATTGGCAACCTTTAAAAAACGCAAACGTGCCCTAAGACCCAGGATTACCCAGCTTAAAATTATAAATGCTCCTGGGGAGTATCTCCCATAATCTTTATTTTCTCTCTTTCCCAGAAGGTCTATTCACATCTGAGAAAAAGTTAGGAAAAAAGTCAAGGCCATTAATAACATTGAACCCCTGGTCTGAAGCATAAAAGTCATCTCTGCCCCTTTCTGTTTCAATATATCTCAGGAAAGGGCTATAATTACTATTAATAGTCTGAATCAAAGAAATTCTAAAAATTATAATTCTCTCTCCTTTTTGTCTTATTCTTTTCCTCCAATTTCTATCCTTTCTGTTCTTTGAGACAGAATCTCCCTCTGTCGCCCAGGCTCGGGTGCAGTGGGGCAATCTCGGCTCACTGCAAGCTCCGCCTCCCGGGTTCACGCCATTCTCCTGCCTCAGCCTCCCGCGCAGCTGGGACTACAGGCGCCCGCCACCACGCCCGGCTAATTTTTTTGTATTTTTAGTAGAAACGGGGTTTCACCGTGTTAGTCAGGATTGTCTCGATCTCCTGACCTCATGATCTGCCTGCCTTGGCCTCCCAAAGTGCTAGGATTACAGGCGTAAACCACCACACCGGGTCGTCTGTACTTCTTTAATTAAAGGCACTGAGTGGAAAAATATTTTGTACTGGAGAGTCAGGAAGGTTGCACAACCTTTATGGTGAGGATATTAAAAATTCTCTTTTAGCTCTTTTGAAATATACATTATTGTTGATTATAGTTACCCTACAAAAAAAAACAAAAACAAAAACAAAAAAACACACACACCAGAACTTACTCCTCCTAACTGTATCTTTATACCTGCTAACTTCTCATCCTCCTCCTCTCATCTCTCTCCAGTCTCTGGTAACCACTATTCTACTTTACTTTTATGAAATCAACTTTTTAAGATTCCACATGAGTGAGATCATGCAGTATTTATCCTTCCGTGCTTGGCTTATTTCACTTAACAAAGACCTCCAGTTCCATCCATGTTTCTGTGAATGGCAGACTTTTCTTCTTATGCCTAAATAGTATTCCATTGTGCATACATACCACATTTCCTTTATTCTTTTGTCCATTGGTCGACATTTAGATTGATTCCGTATCTTGGCTGTTATAAAGAGTGCTGCAACCAACATGGAAGTGCAGATATCTCTTCAACATATGGATTTTATTTCTTTGGATATATATACAGTAGTAGGATTGTTAGGGCCTATAATAGTTCTACTTAAATTTTTTGAGAAGCCTCCATACTACTGTCCGTAATGGCTATACTAATTTACATTCCCACCAACAGGGTATAACAATTCCTTTCTCTCCACATTCTTGCTAGCATTTATTATTTTTTGTCTTTTGGTAGTCATTTTAACTGGAGTGAGGTAACATCTCATTGTAATTTTGATTTGCATCTCCCTGATTAGTGATGTTGATCATTTTTTCATATACCTGCTGCCCATTTGTATGTCTTCTTTTGCAAAATGTCTATCAGATACATTGCCCATTTTTAATTTTTTTTTGCTATTAATTCTTTACATATTCATCATTAATTCCTTGTCAGATACATAGTTTGTGAATATTTTCTGTCATTCTGTAGGTTGGCCCTTCATTCTATTGTTTCCTTTGCTGTGCAGTAGTATTTTTTATGTAATCCTATTTGTCTGTTTTTCCTTTGGTGCCTGTGCTTTTGAGGCTTCATAAAAAATAAAAAACTTTGCCCAACCCAATGTCATGAAGCATTTACCTGTTTTATTCTAGTAGTTTCATAGTTTTGGGCTTTATATTTAAATCTTTAATTCATTGTAAGTTGATTTTTTGAAAGTGGTGAGAGGTAGTGGTCTACTTTCATTCTTTTGTATGTGGATATCCTAGTTTCTCAGAGCCATTTATCGAAGGAACTGACTACGTTTTCTTGAATATGTGCTCCTGGAGCCTTTGTTGAAAGTCAGTTGGTTGTACATATGTGGATTTTGTTTTTCTGGATTGTCTCTTTTTAGTACTTCCTGTACTCACTCAACACAGAGTCTCTAGAACCTCCTGATGAATCCATTTAAAATAGTTTTGAATCTATGAAGAGAACAGGGATTAGGATCCCTTAGTCTAAGCAGTCCCTCACTGAATCTGCTCTTCGATTTTCATGATAGCAAGTGCCCACCAGACTGGGGAATTGGACTAGATCTGTAAGTTTCTTTTCACTAAAATTCTGTATTATATTCTGACCTTATGTATCATATAATAAAAAAGGTTTAAAAATGAGACACCACATCACCCCTGCCATGACTTGACCTGGCCTACTACTTCTTAGACAAACAATCTGAATTTTGCTCTTAGTTGGATTTTTTGCTAATTATATGTCCTCTTGTTCTATTCCTTCATACTAACTTTGAAAACATATGTGCATTTTTGTTAGAACTGTTATTGGGTTTTAGGGATGTGTGTGTGTGTGTTTTAACAAACTATGTAACCGAGGAAGGAAAAACAGAAGTTTGCCCAAGTTTTGAAGAGCCTTCCTCAACCGTATTTTTCTCCATAAGCACTGTTATTTTTAGGGATCAGTTTTGTGGATTCTAAGATTTTTCAGTAATGCATATATTGTGTTATGTTATGACTTGTAGTTTTAAAAAAGTCAAATAGTGCCAAAAGGCTTATAAAAATAGTGTTTGATTTCTGTCTCAAAACCGTTAGAAACTCTTCTTTATCCCTGGCATTCTAAAATTTCATGATGTGCCTTTTTGTGGGGCTTTTAAAATTCATTTTGTTGGGCAGTCAGGGGGTACTTTTTATCTGGAGTTATATGCTTTTTACTTTTGGAAAATTTTCTTGTATGATTTCTTTGATAATTCTCCTCTCATCTTTTTTCTAGATCATCTATGAATACAGTGAAAATGGATGAAGATTTAAATGAAACTTCCTCAGTTATATAATCCAAACACAAAAATAGAAGTCAAAGGAGATGGATGCCAGCTGTTAGCTTATGAGTTGGCATATAGTTTTTGGAGTGCTCTGAGGTGTATTGCAAGTCTTGCCATTATTTGTTTACATTTTTCAAAAAGCTAAAAGTTGAAATAGCCAAAATAACTCAGACTATTTCAAAAGCTCATTGTTTGCATAGTGTATTCATTGGAGCAACAGGAAAGTCTGACTATTAAGAGTTGCTAGGAAAGGATAAAAGTGGACTCTATGTGTAAAGAAGGGAATGAGAAGGTTGCACACAGGTAGTATACTCTTTACCAGCCAGTGCTGCCATCCCTAGTTGCTGAGAATATAGGCTGATATATAATAACATGCCCTTTACTAGACAATTTTCTGGTCAACCAGGAGCTGCCTCTCCTCAGGGGCTATGCAACCACACCTCTTGGAGTTCAGAATTTAGATGATGACTAACCGATATCAAGGTTTAAAGGCGCCTTGTGTCAAAGTGAGATTGATTCAGTGGTACAATGTGTACTCTAGGGTTTTCACCATGAGACCAGACTTAAGAAACCTCTGAGACCAGATTCTTGTGTCGGTTTTTTGTCTTGCCCATCCTGCATTCCTCCACTCTCCTGAAGGCTTTCCCTCATTCTGTCGCTTAAACAAGAATCCCCTCCCAGGCTCTGCTTCCAAGGTACCGGACTTAAGACCACAATTCTACTTTTAAATTAAAAAAGCTACTTTTCCGCTCTGATTACTCTTGTTTATAGTGTCCTGTTCTTGTTACATGAATGTGATAATTTTAAAGGTCTTGTTCTGTTTCCTACATAGTTTCTATTTTCTTTTTATATGGTTGCTTTGATCTCTGTTTCACAAGTAAGGGTTTCCTCAAATGACTCATGACTTTTGGCTATTTATTCCTATTTAAGGTAAGGATACCATAATTGGTTTGGAAGCTTTATTAGTCAGGGTTCTCCAGAGAGAAAAAATCAATACGATAGTGTGAAAACTGTCAGAATAAAATTGGAGTCACTTGAGTTGATTCAAAATACAACAAAACTCTGACAAATAGAGCCAGGGAAAGCTGTGAAGAGAGGGTTTTTATGTAATAACAAAACTAGTAACAAAACACAAAAAAACTCTGCAAAAACTATAACCTTGCACGAAAGTCATTGCAACCTTACACAAAAAAATACTTCTGTAAGTACATCTGCCCAGCAACTAACTGCCTGTCGAAACTTGAACTGACTTCATTCTTGCTATTGATCTTTATAGTAATGGATAATAATTTTAAATCAATATATGATCCTTCTAATTTTTCCTTGAAAAGCCTTTGGCTTCCTTTGCCTCCTTGAATATGCACACAGTTTACTATGGCATGTGTATTCCCACTGCAATGCCATACTCCCAAATAAATATCTTTTTATTTTAGAGAGCTTCTCTTTGCTTGTTATTTAGATTCATGATAGACAGACAGTAGATAGATTGATAATAAATAGATGAGAGGAAATTTATTTGGGTACTTGGCTCATGCAATTATGGAGGCTAAGAAGTCCCACAATAAGCCACCTGCAAGCTGGAGACCAAGTGAAGCTGGTAGTGTGGCTCATCCCAGGCCCCAAAGCATCAGAACCAGGGAAGCTAATGATGTAACTTTCAGTTCAAGGTCAAAGACCTGAGAACCCAGGGGACACCCGATACAAGTCTCAGAGACCAAAGGCAGGAGAACCTGGAGTTCTGATGTCCAAAGGCAGAAGAAGAAGGGGGTCCAGCTCCAGGAGAGAGTGTGTGAGCACATCCATCTTTCCTCTGCCTTTCTGTTCTATCTGGGTCCCCAGCCGACTGGATGTTATCTGCCCACATTGAAGGTGGATCTTCCCCATCAAGTCCGCTGACTCACAGTCCAGTCTCCTCCAGAAACATCTTCACAGACACACCCAGAAATGATGCTTTATTGCTATCTAGGTATCCCTTAGACCAGTGTAAGCTGACATCTAAAATTAACCATCACAGCACCTCTGTGTGAATGGTGGGATCCTCTTTGGTGGACGTTACTTGTAAGCAACTTTAGTGGGTACTGGCTTATCACTAGGCATACCCGAATAGCTTATCTTTGGGATGGTTCAGGTCCTCTGGAGAAGCATTCCTTTTTTATTATCTAGGTGTGGAAGCTCGGTTGCCTGATAGGTATTCTGAAGGATCTCCTGTCAAGGGACAGCTTTCATTTTGTCCCCTTCTTACAGTCTAACTGCTCATCCTTGCCCATTTGAAGTATAATATATTAGTCTCCAAAGCTTCTCCGATTTCATTTTTCTAGAAAACAGACCTACCATCTCCTGGAGAGACAGGGTAGGTAAGGGGTAATCACAGGTCCAGTTGTTATAGGAACTCTCTAACAAACCCCTTACTTTTATAACTTTATCCCTTTATGGCATCCTTCCAATAGCCTTGCTTTTTATTATCCTCATCAGCACACATTTGTTTAAAATAGATCTTTGTACAATATTTTATTTAACAAAAATTTATGTAGTGCTTACTATCTGCTAGTGCAGGTCTAAGCACTCTGCAAATATAACTCATTTCAATATCACAAAAATCTGTGAGATAATATTATCTTCATTTAACGAATGAGGTAACTGAACACAGGGTAACTTGCCCAAGATCGCATACCTACTAAATGGCAGTACCATATTATTTCAGGAAATTTGGCCCTAAAGTCTTTGTTCTTAGCTTGCTGTATTGTTCCTCTAATGTTGGCTCACTTTCCATATTGCCAAATCTTCATTATGATGTGGGTTAAAAATGTCTGAGTTTATTGAAGGTGGAATTTCTGTTTCCAATATTATTCTGGGGTAAATTACACAAGAAGGGGCTTACCATGATCTTTAAGTTGCTCCTGTGGTTAAGGTTTTAGGGTAGACATAATTATTTTCCTTAAAGGCTTAAACATCTGGTTAGAGTGGCAGGAGTATTAGAATAGCATAACTCGGAAAAAGAAGAATAAAGCCATTTGATTGCATTGATTAATTCCTCAGAGATTTTGATCTCCTCTCTGATTCTGGGCAATTCATCAGACTCTTTAAAAAAACTTTCATGAGATACATAGTTATAAACTATATACTTAAAGAGTACAATGAGTTTTGATAAAAAAAAAAAAGGTGAAACCATCAACATCTAGACGATGAATATATGCATCGTATCAGTATTCTTTTCATGCCCCTTTGCAATCCCTCCCTTTTACCCCCTTCCCTAACTGTCCCATGTCCAAGCCAACATCCCCCCACAGCCCAAAACCCATCTCCCAGGATTTTCTGTCACTACCAAATAGTTTGCATATTTCTAGAATTTTATAAAAATGGAATTATAGAATCACAAAGCATGTACTTTTTTGGTCTTTTTTTTTCTCAGAGTAATTATTTTGAGAGCCATCTATGTTTTTACATGTATTATAGTTTATTACTATATTTTAAGTTTTCATACATTTAGTGTGTATAAATACAGTTTTGTTACATGGATATAATGCTTAGTGATGAAATCTATGCTTTTGGTGTAACCATCACCCAAATAATGTCCATCGTACTCATTAGGTAATTTCTTATTCCTCACCCCCATCCCACTCTTCCACCTTTTCTAATCTCCAATGTCTGTTATTCCACTCTTATTGCTGACTAGTGTTCCATTATATGGATATGCCACGTTTGTTTATCTATTCCCTTGTAGATAGATATTTGGTTTATTTGCAATTTTAAGCTTTACAAATTAAGCTGCTATGAATATTTGTGTAGAAGTGTTTTTGTAAGCACATGCTTTTATTTCACTCAGTTAAACCCATGGGAGTGGAGTGGCTGGATCATTGACTTCTTAAAAATTAACTTCTTAAAAAAGTGCCACACTTTTCTAATGTGTTTATACCACTTCATATTCCCATCAGTAGTATATGATCATTCCAGTTTCTCTATACCCTCACTAACAGTTTGTATGGTCAGTCTTAATTTTAGACATCCTAAAAGGTATATAGTAATATTTCATTGAGGTTTTAATTTGCCTTTCCCTAATGACTAGTGATATTGAGCACCTTTTCATGTGCTTATTTATCAGCTCTATGTCTTTTTTGGTGACGTGATGGTTGACTTTTTTGCCACCTACTATTTATTTATTTTAACATTGAGATTTGAGAGTTGTTCTTTATATATTCTGGGTACAAATCCTTTATCAGATGTATGCCTTGCACATGTTTTCTTTCAGTCTGCAGTTTGTCTTTTCATGTCTCTCAATAGTGACATCAAAGAGCAGTTCTCAATTTTGATGAAGTCAAATTTACAGACTTATTTGTCTGACTGAAAGGTAGATTCAGAGTTGTACTTAAATCTCCTGACACACAATCTAGTGTATTTCCCATAAATTCTGTCTCTCAGGTCCCACTTAACCTATCCTAAATAAAAAGATATATACTCTCATCCCAAGGGATGCAGAAAGAGCAGCCCCTAACTCTCACCATCAAGAACATTTTTACTAGTGAATTGTTCACCTTACAGTAAATTTCAGAGGCAAATTTTCAGGAAATCTCATTAAGGACTTTGTTCTATGCAGTCCTGCGTCTCTTCTCAGGCCCTAATTAATTCTCCTTTTTTTCCCCCTTTTCTACAGGCTACAAGGATTCAGTCCTCTTTCCTTTACTTGGAAGTTGTTAACACCTACTCTATTTTCTGGGTTTATTTCCTAGCAAGCCTGCCTGCAGAGTAAGAAGCCAAGCTTCTGTTTTCTCTTAAGGTCCTGAGGATAGGCACACAGACCCTTTTATTTTAAGAAGTTTAGTACTAATCACTATGGGAAAACAGATGGTAATAGCAAAAATAACATTACCAAGAAAGTTACAAAGGTTCTAAAAATTGTACCAAATTCTTACAGTGTATTATCTGGTCCATGATTCTTGGCTCCCTCTAAAAGGCTAACAATCAGTCTGTTTATTGTAGGTGGGGCTTCTCATCTACCTCTAGCAAAGGTTATTTTCTTCCACAGATGCCATTCTTTCTAATCAGAGAATGCATTATGCCCTGAAGATTCAATAAAGGAAAACACTGTATTCCCTTAAGTGGGAAATTTGTAGCTCTGCAGGCATTCCAACTTGGTGATAGCCATAGTCCTGACCAAGAATGATTCCTTTTATTTACACAGACTTGGGGGTTACCCAGTTGAGTCCATACTAAGAAGTCCTGGGAAATAAGAAAAATTCAGATACAAAAGTCTCATTCAGTGAGTTTCCCGAGACTAGAAAAACAAATTTTCAGTTTCCAGAAATTAGTAGATAGATTCTGGGGTTTTCCTGCTTCTGGAACCTCAGAGATAGAGAGTAAGTAAGGATTGATAGCTAGTCGGAGGTTAAGACTGTCAGAAATTAGACATAGTAACAAAAATATTCCACATAGTAGACAGTGGGGAGTTACACTCCAATGGCTGGAGTTGGAAATGAAGTGTTGACTTGAACCAGTGAGAGAAGCCAGAAATGAGGCCATAATCCTGGAAAGCTGGGTCTGAATGGCAACACCAAACTGAGCAGGGGGAATGCAGAAGTCATCTGGTGGCACTGACTGTAAAGAGTAGGGTCAGAGGGTCATGCCAGCAGCATGTTAAAATACTTTGATGGCTTTCCACCTTTGGCTACATCAGGTTCTGATTTCCTTTTCACCTAGTTTGCCTTAAAGTTGACAAAGACCTCGTTTATCAACTGTCTACTCTTATAATACATAGTCTCCATTCACTTGAACCTGTTTTGTGAGTTCATAGATCATTACAGGTGGCAGAAAAACTGAGTGATCCTCTAGTTCAACCCCCCCCCATTTATCACATAAAAAGATACTTTATGAAAAATAAACATAATGAGACACATATGACATTGTGATGGTTCCATTAGCAACCAACAAGATGTCAACAAGCTTTGAGGAGATTCTTCAAGACCTTTCTACATTGTGGATTCATCCTGTATAATACCTGCTTTCCCTTTTTAATTTCATAGTTCAAAGGTCAAATGAAATGATGCTTATGAATGCTCTTTATAAATTATGAAGGCTGCAGGGAAATAAAACCCAAGATTCAGACAGTGATGCATGCATGTTTAAAATTATAGACTGGGTAATCCTAGGAAACAGAATTTAGAGAATTTGGGGAAACTTGTCTATAGTTCATATTACAAAAGGAATGAGCAGCAATTATCTATAAGCTAGGGAAAAAGACACAATAATAACAGCGAGAACCACCATTTGCTGAATATGTGTTGTGTTCTTGGTGTTCTCATCTCATTTTACTCTCATAATGACCTTATACATGCTTACCTCTGTTTTCTGAGTGAGGCAACTGAGACTTTGAGAGGCTAGGAAAATCCTCCAAGGCCAAGCAATCAGGAGGAGCTGAGGCAAGATACGGAACTTATCAGACTGTAAGCCCATATTGTTAATTTGCTTCTATAACAAAAACAAAACTTCCTGGAGGTTTGGGTGCTATATACATACATATATGTATTTATATAATTTTATATATATGGTTTTTTTTTGAGATGAAGTCTCATTCTGTCACCCATGCTGGAGTGCAGTGGCATACTCTGCTCACTGCAACTTCTGCCTCCCAGGTTCAAGCAATTCTCCTGCCTCAGCCTCCAGAGCAGCTGGGATTACAAGCATGTGCCACCATGCCTGGCTTTTTTTTTTTTTTTTTTTTTAGTAGAGATGGGGTTTCACCATGTTAGCCAGGCTGGTCTCGAACACCTGACCTCAGGTGGTCCACCCGCCTTGGCCTCCCAAAGGGTGCAACATATTTGAAAGTGATGGTCTTCATGTTCAGCTTACTGCTTCTGAGCAAGTGTAAGCCTGATTTCATGACTTACCCAGTGATTTCTGAGCAGTAGGGGGGTGTTAAATACTTATAAAGGTGATGCCCCCAGGAGAAGGTAAGTGCTTCAAAGAACTAAGCAGGCTCTCCAGGGGAGATCTTAGTCAAGGGATGAACAAATTATCCAACTGCCCACCATCCACACATTTGAGGGAAAAAAGAGTTACTTCTTCTGACCTACTATTTGGAAAATGGGATGTCAAGTTGCCTCACTAAAAGGGGAGAGTGGAATCTTCGATGTTGCTGATAATGCTTTAGTGAGAGCTGCAGAGGCACTGGCCCCATTCAAAAAAAGATACTTAATTAATGCTTGGAAATCATTTTACTGGATTGAATAAACAGAGAAAACCACCTCTTTCTCAAGCTACTCACTCCCATATGGAAACATCTCCTTAGCATCAAAGTTCTGACTATTTAAGACCCAGAGAGAGATTCTAAGGGAAAAACAGCAACTACTTTGAGATTCCTATGTGAATAGAATTAAGAGGCACGAGAAACTCCAGCCAGGTGGGTTTTAGTTTTCTAACAGCAGAAGCCAGAAGTAATGGATTTAGACAAAAACTTATTTAGACCCAACTACTAGAGTTAACAAAAGGAAATTGAGTGAATCTTCTGGAGGCCTGGAGAATTCAGCTTGGTAACCCCACTTTAGAGTGGTTGTGTATACTGAATAAGTTAAAGTAGTGATTCTAAACCAAAGGCTATTTTGCCCTCCAGGGGGCAACTGGCAATACTTGGAAACATGTTTGATTGTCATAACTAAGAGAGTGGTACTGGCATCTAGTGAGTAGATTATCATAACTAACAGAGTGCTACTGGCATCTCGTGAGTAGAGATCAGGAATGCTGCTAAACCTCCTACAACACACTGGACATCCCCACACCCTACCCTGCAACGAACACACCAAAGAATTATCCAGCTCAAAATTTCAACAGTGCTGAGATTGAAAAACCCTGTGAGAGTGCAAAAATGAAACTCTGAGGACAATACCTAGTACACAGTTCGCTCACAGTGTTAACTATTCCTTTTGTTACTACAGAGCCAGGATAACATAGAACCACTCTGCTGAGGAAGCTGCTCCTGCTGCTGCTGTAACCAAGCAGTCAACTATCCCAGCTGCTTAGCCAGTCATCTGGCTCCGGCTCCCAGGAACAGACTCCTCCTGCAAGGTTCTGATTCTTGGCATCGTAAATTACGCCTTGGGTCAAGGTCTAGTGTTGATGTAACTGATTGGTGAAATGTAGATTGCTGACTGTGCTTGAGCTAAAGGCAAGATGGAAAGGAGAGTATCTAATATTTTTGGCTTCTGTAATAGGAGATTGGACCTGCTTCCCACTAAACTTCACAATGAGGTGATTCCCCAAACACAGGAAGAAATTCAGTTAGACAGAAGGAATAAGAAATTTCCATTACACTGAAATATTGCAGTCAGTGATTTGGAAAGTAAGAGAGATTATGAAAATTACTGAAAGGAAAAGTTATTTTCTATGTTGTTCTGAAACAGTAGGGAGTTTGTATTGAGATACATAACTAGAAGACAGTTCTACCATTCAACACATTTGTTGTTCTTACTTTGAATTTACAATGAAATTATTAGTACTAAAGTTATTCTTAATGTTGCGATTATCACGTGACTCCTTCTAGCCTATATTTTAGTGACTTTTCTGCAGTATTTGATGCCATTGACTCTCTATTGCTTAAAATTCTTTATTCTCTTGATTTCTACAATATCCTTGACTTTTTTTGTCTGGATTCTTCTTTGCTTGTCTCATAATTTCCGAAGTTATTTAGAGTTTAATTCTTGGTTTTCTTCTTATTCTGCATATTCTCTAGTAGATATTGTCTATGTCCTGAATTCTGCTACCAGCTAAGACTGAAGATTTACATTTAAGACCTTGCTGCAGATCTCTCCATGAAATACTAACCCATTTAGCTATCTACCTACTACTTGATTATCTCAAAGTCAGCCTGTCTAGAATGGACACTATTATTTTTCTCCTTCACCTTTTCCCCCCGTACTTTCTACCTCATTTTGTGTTGCCAAGATTTGCTAGAACAACTAAATAAGACAAGTGGGAAATAGTCTAGATTCTTTCCCTTATGCCCATGTTCAATTAGCAATTAGGTCCTTTTGACCCTATGTCTCTAATATACTGTATTTTCTCCTTCTCCAACCAAAATTATTTGTTTACACGTGTTTCAATCACATTAGATAATAAATGTGTTGAAATCAGGAAAACATCTTATTTAATTTTATATTCACAGAACTGAGAACTGAGATTGCCTATGTTAACATGATTTGATTATAAAGATAAAACTGTAAACTAATAAATAATTTTGCTGTTTGTTTCAGGAAATTATTGCAGACCAATTTATCCAGGCAACCAGTTTGCCCATCTGAACAAACAGTTCTCTTATTGGACAACATCATTTTCACTTGGGCAAACAGCTCAATTTTCAGGCAACTGTTTTCTCACAAAGAGCCTTATGTCTATCTTAAACTATTGTGTCATGAATTTTGCCTAATCTAGACAACCTTCACATCTTAAAAAACACACCTCAAACTATTTGAGTATAGTCCCCAAAACCCTATAAATACCCTTCTCTGTTGTCTCCTTTTGAGAATGATAAAACCCTGTTAATATGGCTTTCTCCCTAATTGCAATATGTTTAATAAATTCTGCTTTACCAAACAACAGGTTTATCTGGTGGATGTTATAAAGGAGTCAATAATCAGTAGGTCCAAACACAATCTTCAACAAATAACAGAAGCTCAATTAAATTTTTTTTTTATTAAGTAACTAAGCAGAAACTCAGGTAGGGTATTATATAAGAGAAATATGGGGGAAAGCGAGAACAAGAAGGTATTAGTCAAAAGGAAAAAGAAAATTGGTTATACAAGAGTCCAGGAAATCTACTAAATGGCTAAGGGAATAGAACTGACTCTGAAACATAAGAATCTTAGAGCTCCATGAGATTGTTGATGTATGAGGTTGGCCAATCAATTGTGCACACGTGTTAGCCTCTATAAGGTGTCACATAGAAGGGACATGAAACTGACAGATTTTACAATAAACAGTGTCACTTTTTTCAGTATTTTCTATTCCTAAAGGAAAGGTTTTTCTGTATTTCTGGTCTAGGATGAAGCTCAAGATTTGCCTGTATGGGTTAATGGGAGATAAACATATATTCATTTAAACGTTCAGTGAGTATTTGTATTTGCTGTGTCAGAACACCATTCTAGTTTCTAGCAACATTGAGATGAATATGGAGGGGGCTGAAAAACTAAGGGTTTATTTTATCAAAGAGAAGCAAATGAAAGGAAATAACATGTTAGAGCTATTCAATTCTAAAAGGGCTCCTTCATGTTCATAAATTTTCAAGCTATCTTCTGCTGACCCTTAAAAAATCCTATAGAAGGCAAAAACATCGTCTCGAGTAAGGTTCTCTTTACTTCATGTGGACTCATTAACTTAGTTAAGTACTGTAGCCTAGAAATCATTGTCAATTGCATTTTTGTTGCAAAGCAAAAACACCTTTTTTGTTTAAAGGAGTGGAACACTGAGTAATTCTTGAAATGGAAAGTGACTCTTTATATATCACTTAATATGATTATGGCCTTCACCAAAAACTATCTGTCAAGCTAAATAATTAGTAAAGCTCTCCAGTGTGGTAAATCCAAAATGCTCTTGGTCATTTACTCCAGGGTATAATAGCTCTTAATGTCAGTAAATATTTCTTAGCAACAAATGTTAAATCTTTCTCCTCTTGTGAATACTAGGTCTCATTTTCTTGTTCTTGATTCAATAAAGATGAAGACAGTCTGGCTGTTCTTAAAGAAAAATGTTAGAGGCTTATATTAACTAAATCATTGGCATATTTGTTGAGGTTCATGAGACACTGGATTATACCCTAGGAAATAAAACGTACATGGAAAAAAAAGAACAGAAATGTAACAACGCCAAGTTATATAAAGGCCAAGAGGCTCAGGTGAAAAAGTGCAATGAGAAGTGGAGGTCGAGACAAGAACGTGGGAGAGAATGAAACCTGTGAGCCTTGAACAGAACAGAAAGATGGGCAAAAAGAAAAGTTTGGGGAGGGAAGGAAAGCAGCATGAATGAAGGATGATAGAGGATTATTTTCAGGGTAAAATTTAACTTTATTCCTAAAACCGAAGATCTGTACACTACTTAAGGATATTTATTAAATAATTATGAATAATACATACATTATTATAATATACATTTAAGATAGAAAGAAAACCAAAAATTACTTCTAATCACACCATTCCCTCTAGTCCCTATTGATGTTTTAGCCTTGTTTATTACAGACTTATTCTGAGCATTTTAAAAGGCATCATTTCATCCAAATACAGACTTGATTATGAACTTTTAAATTTATTATTGCATAAGAATTTTTATGTTAATTATACATTTCATTTGATCAAGTATATATAACACCAAGGTTTTAACTTAATAATTCATACATAGTTTTATCTTTGAGTAACCTTAGAATTAGAATTTTTATAAATCATTTTGCTACTAAGATCTTTGTACATAATACTATCTTTATGTTGTATAGTCACTAAGAAGGGAGTGAAGTGGAGTGGACAAAACACAAACTTTGGAGTTAAATAGAGCTGGTTTTGATTTTCAGTTCTGCTACTTATAGCTTGTAATTTTAAGCAACGTATCTAACTTCTCTTGAGCCTTGGTTTCCTAAAATATAAAATAAGAATCACTATGGTTACTTTGTAGTACTATTCTGAGAATAGGAATTAATAACTGCAAAGTGTGATGTGCTTAGAACATTCCCTGACACACAATGAATGCTCATTAAATAACAGTTACTATCAATATTGTTATTAGTATTAAACCTGATACTTTATGGTTCTCCTTAGGGATAATGGGAAATATCCTAGTGTGGGGTGTGGGGATAGGAAGATGTCGTAAAGTAAAACATGAAAAATAAATTCAAAGTGACGTTAGTAGCCTGATTTAATAGGATATGAGCATCTATTCAAATTCTACCTTTTAGTTTCCAGATAATCAAGATCGTTTTATGATTCTAGAGCAGAGTATTTTAATGAAAGCAATGTACTAAGATAATCAATAATTAATCTTGTATTTTTCCCCAGGTTAAATAACTTTAATATTATTAACTTTCCCTATCATGCCTCATATACTCCACATTAACCCTTTGATTCTGCCTGTAGCTTTCCACTTATGTAGATATAACTTCTATTTAAGTCTTTGAGATGATTCCTTAGATCCTATTCCCTACTCAAACATACATAACTCAGTTTGGCACAAAAACCAAAAATTTGGAATTGCCTAACTACATATCAGAAAAACAAAAAGACAAGAAAAAAAATTCTATACCTGAATACCGATTGCAAATCTTTGTCTAGCAAAATAAATTAAACAGCTGAGTCCTGAAAGGTGACTGCACAAAATACTTTGGAAGGTATTTTATTACTGAAATCTTAATATATATATTTTTGCATTCATGTAAGTTCTTCAAAGATTTATTCTCTCAATTACCAATCAAAAGAACTCATAAAGGGAGAACCAGTGGACCAGGCAGGATTAGAGCTGCCTGGGAAGATAGATGCACTGGCCATAGCATCTCAGTTTTAAACAACCTCACTTACTGCTTATTCCTGGACCAAGTGACAGCTAACAGAGTGGCTCATGATTCATCATTTGGATTTTTTAAAAGTCCCAAACCCTACTTCTTAGGTTTTAATTAAGATTGAGACTAAATGTCTTGATTCTTAAGGGTACTATGTAAGAAGTCAGTAACTTGGTTCCTTTAAGGAAAAACAAAGAACAAAAACTAGAAACATACTAAAACCTAAGAAACACAGTTTTTAAAAAGCCATTGAAACGTGTTTTCTTTCTAGGAAATTAAAACACACACATGCACACACACACACACACTCACACACAAACAGAAGAGAAAGATAACCGTACTCTGATTTTGGCACCTATACTGAAATCTATATGTATTGTTATTACCTGCTTGAGTTTGGATTTCTTTCTTTTCCTTCCTAGGAATGAGTGGCAGTTGTAAATAGTATTTGTTTGTTTAGTTTTTATAATATTCTTAATAAGCACCTTGAATGTCCTTGCCTTTCCTTTCTCAATTGCATTTCCATGAACATGTCACAAATGTCATTGAAGTAATTAAAACAATATGCGCTTAGAAAATCAGCCTCTATAATTTACTTACAATACTTTATAAAAGCAAATCATTTTTATTTTCCTATTATTGAAATATATCTACGTAATTTTCTTTTTAAGCTCTTTTTCCATTAAAGATGCATCCTAACATTTTACGTGGTTTTTCTGCCCTCTAGTCTATTCAGCTACCCGTTATTAATTATTTGTAAACACAAACTTACATATGCTAAGGGAGCTTCCATTTGAAGGCATTCAATGTTGAATTCCTTTAAAATGTCTATGTTTAATAAAGTAAAAGGAGAAAAAAAGATCTGGGAACAGGGCAATGGCTACATAAGGAGGGCAAGGCAGGCAGGGAGTTGGGGGGTTGGAATTTGGTGTCTGATGTTTGAAAGGAGCCATGGCTAGGGCACATGTCAATACACTGTGTAAACCAAAAATAAAATTCTAAGCCCCTGACTGACTGATGATGCACCCCCATTCTCAGCCAAGGGCATTCCAAAGTAAGCCTGAAAAACCAGTTCAGGCCACATTGACAAGGGAGGGTTGAACATGCCGCATCGTACTCTCCTCCCTTTGGAATTTAGGCACAACTGACCAGCATTAATATTAAAACAGAGATCTTAAGAATGACAAAATAGACTCTTTTTAATAATAAGATACCCAATTCCAACATTACTCCAGTATAACATCACATGGCAGATAGCAGGATCTTAAAGCAATTGAAGCATTTTACCCCCAAATATATTTCTTTGAAATATTTTGAAATGGCCCTGCAACTCTATCTCTTATGGGGAAAATCTGCATTCTGTGGAGAATTCTCTTCCCTTTCCAGGTTTTTTTTCCTGATCCAGAAGATAACTAAGGGTCTGGCACCTTTTTAGGTCTGATGAGAGCTCTGAAGCCTGCTACTTGGAGGCTTCATCTGCATAATAAAACCCTGGGTCCCTACAACCCCTTATCTAGACACTCCTTTATATAGAGTCCAGGTCTTCACATAATAAAGCTCTCTCAACCAACTGCCAATCAGAAAATCTTTGAATCCACCTGTGACCTGGAAGATCCTACTTTGAGTTGTCCCATCTTTCTGGATGGAACAAATGTGGACCTTACATGTATTGACTGAGGTCCACTGTAGCTTGTGCCCTCCTGAAATATATAAAACCAACCTGTAAACCAACCATGGGCACATTTTCTAGGACCTCCTGGGGTTGGGTCATGGGTCATGATCCTCACATTTGGCAAAGAATAAATTTCTTTAAATATTTTATGGAGTTTGACTCTTTTCATTGACAATTGTTTCACCGTTTTTCACTTTTTAAAAAATCACACCTAAAGCAATGTTTTGCCTTCTTATACTTTTTTCCCCACCTCACTGCTGTCCCCACTCCCCTTGTATCTGTTTTTACACTGTATGTACATCTGTGTTCTATACATAAAAATCCTACACATAAAAACTTATTTTTACTCCCCATGTACACTCTCTTAGGGGTGATATTGTTCCCAATGAGTTTACTGTGTTTAAGAGATAGACTGGGCAAATGATGTGGTGTAGGAGAAATTTTATATCTCATAAAGGATTGGCAGGAGTCAGGATTGATAAGCTAATTGAATGGAAAACATCAGAACCAAAGTCCTTTGTTTTGGAGTTATATAAAAGAGGACACTTCTTTTAGGAGAAACTACTAGGTGCTATATTGGCAATGTGACGTCAGGTCAGGTCTGAGTTCATCTGATGTCCATGGATGTGTCTTTCCCAATACATGCACATGAGATTCATTCATTCATTCTGCTAATACTTATTCAGTTTCCACATTGTATGTTAAAGTGGCATCTATCACCTGTCCGTAGAAAAGTAAATACTTGCTGTAAAATCAGAATTATGTCATGCACTGGTATTGCTATACAGTTTTTCAAATAACCCTACTCTGTAGGCATCTGCTGGCGTCTTTTCATATGATCCAGGTTAATTATTATAAAGATTGTTTCAGTAGCCTCATATATCAGTTATAAATTCCTATACTTGGATTCTTTCCAAGTATCTGATTTTTCATGTTATCAGATGAATTGTATCTCCCAAAAAGATATGTTCAAGTTCGAATGCCCAGTACCTCGAAATGTGATATTATTTGGAGATAGAGTCTTTGGAGAGGTATTCAAGTTAAAACAAAGTCATTAGGGTGGACCCTCATCTAACACAAATAATGCCCTTATAAAAAGGGGGAATTTGGACACTGTCAGTTTGGTAAGGATTCCATAGCAAAATGCCACAGGCTAGATGGTATTAAATAACAAAT
This sequence comes from Macaca fascicularis, assembly GCF_037993035.2. Taxonomy (NCBI): domain Eukaryota; kingdom Metazoa; phylum Chordata; class Mammalia; order Primates; family Cercopithecidae; genus Macaca; species Macaca fascicularis. The sequence continues at coordinate 72,588,468 of NC_088387.1, read as the reverse complement.
TTATTTGGTAGCTACAAGTCCAAGATCAAGGCACTCTCAGGGTTGGTGTCTAGTAAGACCTCTCTTCCTGGCTTGCTGATGGCCACCTTCTAGGAGGGTCCTCATTTGGCTTTCCTTTTGTGCATACACCAAAAGAGGCCAAAGGCGATCTCTGGTGTCTTGCTCTTCTTCTAAGGACACCAATTCTGTCGGATTAAGGGCCCACACTTACTACCTCATTTAACATTAATTACCTTGTTATAGATTCTACCTTCAAACCGAGGCACACTAGGGCAAGGGCTTCAACATATGAACTTTGGAGGGATGCTATCCAGTTCCTAATAGATATAGGGACTGACGCAGACAAGAAGATGTGAAGTGACATAAGGAGAAGACAGTCATCTCAAAGCCAAGGAGAGAGGTTTGGAACAGATCCTTCACTCACAGCCCTCAAAGGGAGCCAACTCTGACATCCTCTTGATTTCAGACTTCTAGCCTCTGGAACTGAGACAATATATTTCTGTTGTTTAAGGCACCCAGCTTGTACTTTGTTACAACAGCCCTAGCAAACTAATATAGTGATTCTCTCATGGTCTCATAAAGTAAAAGCAGTTTACGCTAGCCTCATGATCATTAGCCTGAGACACTGGCAGTCTAGCTCAAAGGAGGAAAAGAAAAATAATTAAAGCCAAAGTCTTCTGTAACAAATTTTGAAACCATATATGAGAGTATAACTGGTCCATTATTCTGCTTTAGGCGAAACTACCCACATACAGAGTTTGCTCTTCCTGTGGATTGCTATTCACTCTTCGGGGCACTGGAGCATTTGCTGTCAAAGTGAATGGAAACTGTGGCAATGATAGGATTCAAGACACACTACCCTAAGTTACAGCACCTTGGTACTTTGGAAAACAGAAACAGGAAGGCCACTTTGATCTTCCCTTTCCCCTTCTCCCATGAAGCAGATCATAACACTCTCATCTGAGAGGTCCCCTCCCTATACCTCAAGGAAAGGAACATCCTTATCTCTAAAGACACAGGAATACAGAGAAGCATCAGAAACAAGCCATCCTTGGTAAATCCACCCCGCTAAGTTTATTACTATTAGATTGTAGCCTCATTTTTCCAGCCATACTCATCTATGACCTCTTCTTCACACCCAAGCATAAAAATATACAAGTTTACCTGTTTAAGTTTTCATTTCTGAAGTCTCTTGTGTCACACAAAATCACATAAAACTCAAATAAATATGGATGCTTTTCTCTTGTTAATCTGTCTTTAGTTACAGAGGCCTCAGCCATGAACTTAGCAATAGGTGAGAAAAGGAAATCATTTCTCTCATATACAAGCTTATACTGAAAAGCAAGATAAGGACCTACATGACCATGGTGGAGAAGAAAGGACACTGTGAAGGATAAGGATGCATGAATGGAGAAAGAGTTAGAGATACGGTTGACCTAAGGACGTGAGTAAAGATAAAGAATCTTTGGGATGGAGAAATGAACAAGGGTCTTGAGAAGTAATGAATTAATTAAAGAGATGATAATTAGAAAAAATACATTTGTAGAAAGTTGCCAGAGAACACAGGGAGCCCATGGAGAAGACAGGTCAGGATTGGAGAAATGAGAAATCAGCAAGTGAAACTTCATGCTGCATATTCCCAATAAAGGTTATTTATCTTTTTCCAGGGCAAAAGTTCTTAGCTGCTGATTAGGTCAAACTACCGGGATTCTTGATCTCCCTTTAGCAAATTGTGTTTTATCCTGCTTTTGTACACTTTTTGGCTAAGAGACAACCTCCCTAGTACTACATCATGTAGTCAGAATTGATTGATGTGATACTGGGGCGTTAACAAAAACTGACATACGTAACTAGTTCAAAGATATAAAAAGGAAATAAAATATTTTAGCCATCTTAATACAACTCTTTCCACAATAATCTTTACAGATCTTCTAATTTTTTTGTGTCTGATACAAAATATTTAGATTATCCTCTCTGTCTCTCTCTAAAACATTGTCAAAGATCCACTTGTCTCCATCTGATTGTGCTGCTGGACAGAAGATTTTTAGTCCTCTATGTCAACATAGTGGATTTTCCACAATCAAAGTAGCTTTTTTTTTTTGCTGGTGGTTGCATTATGATATAATAAAAGTTGTTTGCTTTTGCTAAAGAAAGAAAAAAAGATGGAGTGAAATCAACTGTGATATTTCTTTAATGCTAGCTTTTCCTATTTAGAAGATTGTTACTGATGATATGGCAGAAAACATATTGCTATATTAACAAGGTCACTCAGTCACAAAATCCTATTAATGTGGAAAATGACAGAACCAAGCTGCATGGTGACAAATAAGGTAAATTCTCACCTTGTATTATTAAGATTCCTTGTTCAAAATCACACGGATGGCAGGAAAGCTGAGAAGAAATTCAAGAGATGTGCATGACTCTGTAAAAAACATAATTCATGTACCATCAGTAGTGACTCTTATTTTATTTTTTTAACTTTTTGAAAAAACTGTGGTAGCAAAGTAAATCAGGGAATGCAGTTTCAAATTTATGTTCATATAAAAGAATTATCTACAGAAGTATAAAGAAACCTGCTGAGTAGAAAATTTCAAAATAAACTATATACATTTATAGTATCACTGACATGTTTACTTTTTTTGTTTAAGAATTAAAGGCACCAAAAAGTCATTTGCATTTTAAATGATAGTCAATGCATTTCAGATTTAGTTGTCAATTTAATGAAGCCTCAAATATTGATTTTAGCAAAACAGTAAAGAAGGAAATAAAAATGAAAAGGATTATTATAATGGTATCCTAGAGGGAATAACTATGGTCACTTCAGTCAATTAGACACTGACTTTAGTAGTGTTGTCTAGGCAAATAAAAATAAAGATTGCCTTGATGTAGCTTAAGCAGGAAAAGGAATCTTGTGGGTTTATGGCTTCATAAATTGTTCTGAATGCTTAACATCCCATGAAGAAGCAACAAACAATGAAGATACTTCATTCAGGAATACAAAACCAGCACACCCAGGCAAAAGCCTTGTCATTCAGATTTAGCATCTTGTTATCCGTGTTTGCATTGCTGAAAGGTCTTCTTTGACTATTCTGAAAGCTTTTTCACTTAGACATTACAGACCATTTTACTTCTGCATTTTAAACACCTAAGAGTCTGACCTGACTTCATAGCTAAACGAAACCTTTTTACATGAGAGTACTTATTTTAATGCTTTATGGCCTTTTGATGAACACAGATAAATTACACACTCTTTGAGAATAAACTATTTTTTCACGTGTTGAAAACTTAACTGTTTGGCTCTGCTTCACCAAATAATTTCATTTCTCATTGGAAAACACTATGAAAATTAAAGTTAGATGTTTTGTTTACTATAAGGTTGACATAAAGCAGGATCATACAAAATTGAAAGTTTTACATAGATTGCCCAGCCAGTGGGATATCATGACATACCACACAAAAAATTATACCTGTAACAGTTCTCTCTCTCCATATTCTTTTAGAATTTCTCAAATAAGAAAGAAAAAGATGGCGTTACAACTTTGCTTATCTTATCTATGTTTCAGCATCAGCTATTGATATAATTACTTTTGTTTTACAGAATAGGAATGGTATAATACATCTTAACAGGACTATTGCTATCACTCCTGTCTGGAATATTCTTACCATGATATTCAACTTCTCTGGGTCTAATCTCTAGTGATTCATGTGTACTTACATGATCACCATTTTAGCCAGTAATGACTTGCTCTATCTGCTGGCTTAGACTACTTACTGGCTTTATTTTAGATCCCATTGTTGTCTTTACTTTTCAAAGGTATGTATCCTGTGATTCTAGCTTACTATAAAACCTTAACGATCAAGATTTTCAACTTACATACATGTTCTTTTTCATTTCCAAAGCAGCAAACACTAGATACACTACACACTCTTCTCAGACAAAATCCCAATCATGCATCAATTTTTCTTTCAGTTACTGGGATGCCTCAGGGTAAATTAATGTATGATATTTTTTAAAATAAAGGCCTATAACTTTGTAATTCCATTTAGTCTTTTTTACTCCTGGATTTGATTTGTATTTTTTCTGATCTTACTTTTTAACCTACTATTAACATTTTATTATAGTACCTCTCTTTTATCAAGTGATAGAAGACTAAATAGAAAAGTAGAATATTAGCATATGCTTATAAATGGTTTAATAATTACTTAGAAAACTTCTTTGTTGGCTACTGTGGTAAATTATTTTGAATTTGGTTCTTGTTTCCAATGAATTCAATCTATGAGGAGAGAGGGTGCTACAGACATATACTATTATTTATTAATCTAAAATTTTTTTATGAGTAAGAACAGATTATTGTACTAAATGTATTCAGCCCAAGAGGAGAATGATGGCCTCATTGTGACATGTAAAATAGGCCATGAAGAAAGGTGGACTTTAGCTAGTTTAATTTGGGGAAAGACAATTTATTGAATGGAATTAACATAAACCAAATAAATAAATTAGGAAAAAACATATTTAATAATTACCAAATTAAAACTGTCTCTCAGACCACAGTACAATCAAATTAGAACTCAGGAGTAAGAAACTCACTCAAAACCACACAACCACAGCGAAACGGAGCAACCTGCTCCTGAATGACTACTGGGTAGATAATGAAATGAAGGCAGAAATAAAGATGTTATTTGAAACCAATGACAACACAGACACAATGTATCAGAATCTCTGAGACACATTTAAGAGTGTGTAGAGGGAAATTTATAGCACTAAGTGTTCACAAGAGAAAGCAGGAAAGATCTAAAAATCAACACCCTAACATCACAATTAAAAGAACTAGAGAAGCAAGAGCAAACACATTCAAAAGCTAGCAGAAGGCAAGAAATAACTAAGATCAGAGCAGAACTGAAAGAGATAGAGACACAAAAAGCGCTTCAAAAAAAAAAAAATTCAATGAACTCAGGAGCTGGTTTTTTGAAAAGATCAACAAAATATATAGACCACAAGTAAGACTAATAAAGAAGAGAGAGAAGAATCAAGCAGACTCAATAAAAAATGATAAAGGGGATATCACCATTGATCCCACAGAAATACAAACTACCATCACAGAATACTATAAACACCACTATGCAAATAAACTAGAAAATCTACAAGAAATGGGTAAATTCCTGGACACATACACCACCGCCAAGACTAAACCAGGAAGCAGGTGAATCTCTGAATAGATCAATAACAGGTTCTGAAATTTTGGCAATAATTAATAGCCTACCAACCAAATAAAGTCCTGGAAACCAAATCAGACCCTAATTATAACAGAGACAAAGGAGGAGCTGGTACCATTCCTTCTGAAACATTTACAATCAATAGAAAAAGAGGCAATCCTCCCTAACTCATTTTATGAGGCCAACATCATCCTGATGCCAAAACCTGGCAGAGACAACAAAAAAAGAGAATTTTAGACCAATATCCCTGATAAACATCAATGCAAAAATCCTCAATGAAATACTGGCAAACTGAATCCAATAGCACATCAAAAACCTTATATACCACGATCAAGTCGGCTTCATCCCTGGGATGCAAGGCTGGTTCAACATACACAAATCAATAAACGTAATACATCACATAAATAGAACCAACGACAAAAACCACATGATTTTCTCAATAGATGCAGAAAAGGCCTTTGACAAAATTCAACACCCCTTCATGCTAAAAACTCTCAATAAACTTGGTATTGATAGAACATATCTCAAAATAATAAGAACTATTTATGACAAACTCACAGCCAGTATCATACTGAATGGGCAAAAACTGGAAGCATTCCCATTGAAAATCAGCCCAAGACAAAGGATGCCCTCTTTTACCACTCCTATTCAACACTGTGTTGGAAGTGCCGGCCGGGGCAATCAGGCAACAGAAAGAAATAAAAGTATTCAAATAGGAAGAGGGGAAGTAAAATTGTCCCTGTTTGCAGATGTCATCATTGTCTATTTAGAAAACCCCATCATCTCAGCCCAAAATCTCCTTAAGCTGATAAGCAACTTCAGCAAAGTCTCAGGATACAAAATCAATGTGCAAAAATCACAAGCATTCCTATACACCAATAACAGACAAACAGACAGCTAAATCATGAGTGAACTCCCATTCACAATTGATTCAAAAAGAATAAAATACGTAGGGATCCAACTTACAAGGGATGTGAAAGACCTCTTCGAGGAGAACTACAAACCACTGCTCAAGGAAATAAAAGAGGACACAAACAAATGGAAGAACATTCCATGTTCAAGGATAGGAAGAACCAATATTGTGAAAATGGCCATACTTCCCAAGATAAATTATCGATTCAATGCCATCCCCATCAAGATGCCAGTTACTTTCTTCACAGAATTGGAAAAACTACTTTAAAGTTCATATGGAACCCCAAAAGAACCTGCATTGCCAAGACAATCCTAAGCAAAAAGGACAAAGCTGGAGGCATCACACTACCTGACTTCGTACTACGAGGCTGCAGTAACCAAAGCAGCAAGTTACTGGTACCAAAACAGAAATATAGACCAATGGAACAGAACAGAGGCCTCAGAAATAATACCACACATCTACAACCACCTGATCTTTGACAAACCTGACAAAAACAAGAAATGGGGAAAGGATTCCCTATTTAAGAAATGGTGCTGGGAAAACTAGCTAGCCATACGTAGAAAGCTGAAACTGGATCCCTTCCTTACACCTTATACAAAAATTAATGCAAGGGGGATTAAAGACCTAAATGTTAGACCTAGAACCATAAAAACCCTAGAAGAAAACCTAGGGAATACCATCCAGGTCATAGGCATGGGCAAAGACCTCATGACTAAAAGACAAAAAGCAATGACAACAAAAGCCATAATTGACAGATGGGACCTAATTAAACTAAAGAGCTTCTACACAGCAAAAGAAACTACCATCAGAGTGAACAGGCAACCTACAGAATGGGAGAAAATTTTTGCAGTCTACCCATCTGACAAAGGGCTAACATCTAGAATCTACAAAGAACTCAAACAAATTTACAAGAAAAAAACAACCCCATCAAAAAGTGAGCAAAGGATATGAACAGATACTTCTCAAAAGAAGACGTTTATGCAGCCAACAGACACATGAAAAAATTCTTATCATCAGTGGACAGCAGAGAAATGCAAATCAAAATTAGAATGGTGATCATTAAAAAGTCAGAAAACAACAGATGCTGGAGAGGATGTGGAGAAATAGGAACACTTTTCCACTGCTGGTGGGAGTGTAAACTAGTTCAACCACTGTGGAAGACAGTTTGGCGATTCCTCAAGGATCTAGAACTGGAAATACCATTTGACCCAGCTATCCCATTATTGGGTATATACCCAAGGATTATAAGTCATGCTACTATAAAGACACATGCACACCTATGTTTATTGCAGCACTATTCACAATAGTAAAGACTTGGAACCAACCCAAATGTCCATCAATGATAGATTGGATTAAGAAAATGTGGCACATATACACCATGGAATACTATGCAGCCATAAAAAAGGATGAGTTCATGTCCTTTGCAGGGACATGGATGAAGCTGGAAACCATCATTCTCAGCAAACTATCACAAAGACAGAAAACCAAATACCACATGTTCTCACTCATAGGTGGGAACGGAACGATGAGAACACTTGGACACAGGGTGGGGAACATCACACACCAGGGCCTGTTGTGGGGTGGAGGCCTGGGGAAGGGATAGCATTAGGAGAAATACCTAATGTAAATGATGAGTTGATGGGTGCAGCAAACCAACATGGCACATGTATACCTACGTAGCAAACCTGCCCATTGTTCACATGTACCCTAGAACTTAAAGTACAAAAAGAAAAAAAAAAAAACAATTACCAAATAAGAACCATCCTCAAAGAGCTGAGGGTAGATAGAACTGGTTAAATAATGATATTAGGTATCTGAATACATATACAAATAATATATTCAAACAAACTGTACATTGTGGATAGAAAAACTGTAAATGGATGAATACATTCAAGAACTAATTATTCAAGAACAACAATATTGTAGGTAAAACTTACAAAAAATAATTGGAAAAAATAAAAATAATATTAGGAGTGAGGAAGTACTTAAAAATCACAGATACAAAAGAACTTATTTCAATAAAAATAAGATACCATCTGCTCAACCAAAAAATAAGTCATTATAAAGTTGTAAAAATTAAATGGGAGGCATATCAACACAGAAAAAACTTACAGACTAAATTGAAAACAATATTCATTAGGAGCCTGAGATGTATATATAATTTTACTACTTCATAAAGATAGCAATTCAGATCAGTTAGAAAGATTATTCAATTTCTACTGTTAGGCAACTGGCTGATCCATTAGAAAAATATAGTTTGATGATTTTCTCATACCATATATCATGTGCAGAAATAAAAAATTTGAATAATACATAAAATTACTTTAAAAATATAGACAAATATTTATAAATTTCTGGTATGCAAAAAGGCATTCAGATAATGACTCAATTTCTTCAAATAGTAAAAATTTTATTAAAACAAGCAAACAAGAAGTAATGAAGTCTATTTAAAAAACAATAGAACAAAGCCTGCTTTTTATATATGATTGAAAAAGTGAAAACATTTATAACGAGTATTTTTTAGTTACTAAAAATCTAGCTGTGTGGCATCAACATGCAACACACACACGCACTCACACATACTTTTTTTCCTTTAGAAGAGATGATTTTGAAACGTATGAATGTGTGTGTGTATAACTGTCTACACACAAATACATACACACACACATATGTATCTCAAGTTTTTAGTTACCACTAAAAGGAAATAATTGTGATATAAATAGAAGAGGAATGTTTAAATGGGTATTGGATGGGTCACAGATTCCCTAGAAGGGTGGCACAATAAAAGGAATCAAGGCAGGCTAAGTGATATAAACCATAACCCAAACCCTGTTTAGAAGCCTTTTTCACTGCCATTACTGCCTCTGGAGATGTTCTCACTGAGATTGCTGGAAAGAATTCTCCTGTGGCCTGGCTTCTTTGTGTCACATCTGATTAGACAAACCTGTATTTTGGATCCTAGCCTTTGCTACCAGGGGACTGAGGGAAAACAGCTATTTGATTTCAATTTCTGTAGTGGGAGGCAACCACCATACACATAACAGATGTATCCCTCAAAAACAAGAAAAACGAACCATGGATTTGCAGATATGCATGTGCATGCTGTGTGTGTGTCTCTGTGTATACATGCTTAGATTCCATTTATTTTGCTCTGTGTAACATGATACTGTCACTACATTCTGTCTAAAACATCTTATGTATTGATTTGGCATTTACTGAATAAGCACCAAATACGTAACTGTGTTGCATACAAAAGGGTTTTTTGCCCATTCAGAAATGTGTAGTCTGAGAGATAAGATACATGGAATATCTAAGGAACACTGTAAGACAGTATATATAAATTTTATAGCTGATAATTGCTGATGAAAACTAGAAAATAGATTTAAGTAATTGGAATAGGGAAGAGGCTTTGTATTAAAAGTACTGATTTGACATGGACTTTGAAAGATGGATAGTATTTATTTCATGTTGCCTATATGTCACTATGTTTATGTAGCTATGCATATGTTGAAAAGTATGTTTATATTAGTAATTATGAACATATTTTCATACAAAAGATACACTTGGATAGTCAGTTAATTGATTAGCAAACTGTATATAGATCATTTTGTGGGTGGATTCAATTTTTCTGAAATAATCCTTTTACTTTTGTAATAATGCCCTGTACTAACTCCAATTACTCTATAAATTTTTGATCAAGTATATATAAAGAATAGTGTACAAGTTATAAGTTTGAATATCTCAATAAATTTTCACAAAGTGATCACACCATATAATCACCACACAGATTAAGAAATAGGACATTTCCAGCATCCTAGAAACTCCCAGGTTTTCTCTGTAGTCACTGTCTTCAACAAGAACTAATACTTTGACATACATCACCAGAGTCTTGCCTTCTTTAGAACATTATATAAAAGGAATCATACAGAATGTGTTATTTTGTTCTAGCTTCTTTCACTCAGCATTGTATTCCTGACATTCATACATGTTACACGGAAGTATTTTCCCCCTTCATTGCTATGTAGTATTCCATTATATGAATATGTTAAAATTTATCCATTTTATTCAATTTTACTGTTTGCAAATTTTGCATTAATATGGTTTCTCTGAACATTCTTTGTGGTGTACATGTGCACGTTTATTTGGCAAACATTTAGGAGTGAAATTTCTTGTCATGTGATATACCTGTACTAAGTTTTTAGTAGATATCACCAACTGGCTTACGAAAGTGATCACTCAAGTGTATACCTCTTTCTACTGTGTATGAGAATTCCAGTTCTCCAAATTCTTGCCAATGCTTAAAATATTACCAGTTTATTTTTGCGTGTGTTTAATATTCACCATTCTGATTTTTGTATAGTGGTTTCTCACTGTCATATTACCCAGGATTACTTAGATGATTAATAAATTTAAAAAATCTTTTAATATGTTTATTGGACATTTGTATACCCTTTGCTTTTTTTTTGATGAAACACCAGTTCAAGTCATTTGGCCATTTTGCTACTTAGTTGTCTGTTATTGATGTATAGTTATTTTTATGTTCTAGATGAGTTTCTTCTCTGCTACCTAGCTATCTATATTGGAAATATTTTCTATTTACCTTTTCAGTCTCTTAACTATCTTTTGATTAAAAAATATTTTAATTTTATTCAGGTCCAATTTATCAAAATTTTTAAATGTTTCATGTTTTGTGTTGTATGTTGGGGTATATGTTTTGTGTTGTGTGTCGGGGTATGTGTGTGTTTGTGTATGTATGGATGTGTGTATATTCTGTTTAAAAACACTATGGCTATCCAATTAAACAAACATCAATTACTCATAAAATCATAACCTCACCAATA